>NC_082735.1:26910361-28110361 GCF_030144855.1 Hypanus sabinus | reverse complement strand
CAGTGGTGTCTGAAAAGAGGGTGCTGTCCAAGTTGCATGCCATCTTGGACAATGACTCCCATCCACTCCATAATGTACTGGTTAGGCACAGGAGTACGTTCAGCCAGAGACTTATTCCACCGAGATGTAACACTGAGCGTCACAGGAAGTCATTCCTGCCTGTGGCCATCAAACTTTACAGCTCCTCCCTCGGAGTGTCAGACACCCTGAGCCAATAGGCTGGTCCTGGACTTATTTTCACTTGGCATGATTAACTTATTATTTATAGTTTATATTGCTATATTTCTTCACTATTCTTGGTTGGTGCAACTGTAACAAAACCCAATTTCCCTCGGGATCAATAAAGTATGTCTGTCTGTGGGAAGTTTGGAGTTTCACCTTGGCGTCCTCTGAAAGAAGTCTGTATCCGTGGAATGTGCAGGTTTCCTCCGGCTGTTTCAGTTTCCTCTCACTGTCCAATGACCTGCCAGTGAAATTGTTCAGTGATGAGGTTGGGTGGGGTGCTGGCGGCACTGGAAGAGCCAATCGATTATTCAATCAATCATTAACCACTTGTGGATACCGTTCCTTTTCTCCAGGGGCTGTTTAATGTCTTTGTTCGGTAGTTTCCAGAGTTCTCGAACATTTCTAAAGTTTGCCGGGAACAAAGTGCTGGGGCAAAAGGCTTCCTCTCATATCAGTTGCTGCCCAACGCGGGTGCGTGAGGCTTCTCCCCCGGAGCACAGTGAGGCTGATTGCGACCTGGTACAGTGAGGCAAGCTGCAGGAGGAAGGGAAGGGTTCAGTAACAGGCCGAATCTGCCAGGGTGCCCAGGGAGCAACTCCCAGCTGAACCTCAGCAAGGAGCAGTGGATTAGACATCTGCACTTTGGTAAGGCTGCCACCTTCTCCAACCATAATGCACCTCCCCTCGCAGAGGTGAAGAATGGCCTTAATTAGCCCAGGCTAATTTTAAGTGGTACTAATTCCTCATACTATTGGCCCCCTGCTGACACATGCAGCCACGCAACAGCACAATTAACGCTGGCTGAATTCTGTGGCCATTGTAGTTAGCAGATGGCACGGAATTGGGTTAATCTCGCATCCCATTCCTTGCACCAGCTCTCAGGGGAGTTACTGAATTTAATGTGTGTGTGTGTGTGTGTGTGTGTGTGTGTGTGTGTGTGTGTGTGTGTGTGTGTGTGTGTGTGTGTGTGTGTGTGTGTGTGTGTCTGTGTGTGTGTGTGTGTGTGTTTTAACCAATACCTATTGAGAACAGGCCTTTAATCTAGTGCAAGTGCATCTTTGCCTTCAGTTTAAGACAACGAGATGAAATGTGGGGTCATGGTAGAGCAAGCGTTGAGAACCAGCCCCAATGTTTTAGGTGCAATCCTTTCAAAGCGAAAAGAAAATTTTCCACATTGCAGTGTCTCTTTGAGTAATGTGGCACATTTAGCTAAGTACAGTAAATATCTGTGTATGTACTCCTTTGATTTGAGGGTGTAATAACTAAAGACTCCTCAGAGAGAATTTTATGTCATACTGAAGTATGATTTACTTGCGCAGTCAGAATAATAGCTGTTTGTCCAGACTTAGATCACTACCTCAGTTGCCTTCCCACAATGCCCTGTGGGCATTGGGAAATAAGAGTGGGTTGAGCCCTTGATTTAGGCAGATGGGGCATTGGGGACAGGCACCTGAGCACCGACCCAAAGGTGACTTTGCCTCGGGTCAGAGAAAGATTAACCGAGTGCATTTCAAATCCATCAATGTTCAAAGATGAATCCTTCACCTTTTTACTACGAAGAAGAGAAAGTGACCTTAAGACCTGGACCCACATTTATACAAAAGCTGATTATACAGAAAGTGACACGACAGGGTAACTACCTTCAGATGAGAAAAAAAAAGCAGGATCTGAAACAGTGAAAATAGGATTGGTATATAAGCAGGGTGTCAAACACAGTTTCCTCTTACTGCATGGAACAATATTCTGTTACCTTTATGGAGGCAATTTCAATGTACACGATTGTGGGTTTTTTTGCATTCTGTATGTAAGATATGTATATATAAGGGCAGTTTGATTTGTAACTATTAATATTTCTTACAGACTATAATTCCTATTTTAATGATTTCTCTTTTGGGCAGATGGGGCTCATCAGCCGTGGTTGGCAGTTCACCTAAGAGAAGAAAAACTCTGATCTCAAGCCTCCCGCTCATGGGGAAGGCTTCGGGAGTAGGCCCTGAGGGAAAAATCCGGGGCTGGAGCCCCTAAGGGAGTGCTGTGCTGAGTTCAATGCTGACTGGCAACTCCTGCGATGCTTTTGTCCCCAAACTATTGGTCTCTGTGTTCATCAGATGCCTGGAGAGGGGGAGCCTGCTGCAGGGACCACAGCTTGCTCTCCGTATCACACCGCCCAGGGTTCCGTATCCAGACAGCTAGGATGCAACATCCATGGTCAACCCCGACCGAGGGAGGCCTCATTCTCCAATGATTTTTCTTTCTCAGCTCAATAACAAAAAAAAATTAACTCAAACTGCAGAAATAAAGTTTTTTTTTTCTCCACCAATCGGAGTAGAAATTTGATATACTTTTTGCATCCTGGGAATTTATTCGTGATTTCCACTTTCACCTGCTCCCCAAGAGGAAGTGCCAGGCTAGCCTCCAGAGTCAGTCAGGCCTTCCTTTGTGCATCACAGTCACAATAGGGTTGGGTGCAGAATGAGCCCTGCCCACAGAAAGACTTTGGCAATTGCCTAAATTCCTCACCCTGGGCCTAGGTGGAGCAAGCTCAGAGGCAATAGTCAAAACAGACAAATATTTCAAATTCTAATGACCCAAGGCAGGAGTGTGTGGGCCGTCAAAGCTCTAACTGGGCATGGCACCTGATGATGATGATACATTTCTGGGTGTCCATAAAGGCACATTAAACAGTTGCTGCTCTGTGGACACCAACATTCTGTTTATGGACCAGTCTTTGAAAATGGCAATCGCCTACGAATCCCAAGATCTTATTGACTTTTGAGCTGTCTGCCGATGAAGTAAGTTCTTTCCTTTGCACGCGCACGACTTCAAGTACATCTTGGGGCTCAGACATCTTTACAGAGTTGTGGGAGTGCACTGGTGTCGGATGGGAGGAATGCACATTATAAAGGGCCGCTGAGAAGGGAGAGTCACAGCCTGATGAGTCAGTCGAGGGTAACCTGACGGTCCTGAGCTGGGAACACCTACTCCACAGATGCAAACTCGACTTCTCCACATCAGCTCATATCGTGTGGTTCAGACACACAACCTACTCTCAGAAATGTGAGAACATCTGTAGATGCTGGAAATCCAAAGCAGCGCACACACAAAATGCTGGAGGAGCTCAGCTGGCCAGGCAGCATCAATGGACAAGAGTAAACAGTCAACGTTTCAGGCCCAAGACCCTGCATCACGAAGTCCTGGCCTGCTGAGTTCCTCCATATACCCATATATATCCATATATTCTTTAACAAAGAATAAAATCCTTTGCATGCTTGAAATTAAAACAATAAATGCTGAAAGTCAAGCTGCATGTGTTGAGAGAGAAACAGCACAGTTTTAGTTGACGGGCTTTTGTCAAGAACTGCAAAGACTTTTTTAAAAATCTGTGATGAAAATTTTCATGTTAAACGCATCGTGAGATGAAGCACCAAATCACAAAACTAAATATTAAGTACTTAATGACTCAGAACTACACAACCCACCAGAGTTATCACTGACAATATTTCCTTCCCCCTTGCACCAAATTCATATACTAACCAAATTTAATGATGATATTCCACTTAAGACTATGTTAACAGTCTTTGCAGCGAAAAAAATAATTTATTGAGTCACAAAAGGTTATAAATATCATCAATGTCCTTTTCTCATCTCTGGTGCTATCTAGCTTATTATTTTCTGATTTTATTTCAGATTCCCAAAGCCTTTAGTACTTGTTTTTTTAGATGGAGTTCATATGTTGACTCAATTCCTTATTCACAATAGAAATTCCAAATTCAGACGTACCTTTATACCCTGTCAGTTGCCACTAATAGGTAGATTGAGACAGTTTTGAGTTACCACATCTCTAACTTGTGCAGTTCAATACTAAGTACTAAAATAAGTTTCAGTCTGAGATCTGATCACCCAGCACCCATCAGCATATCAGCACTTCCCATTTTCACACAGACCATAATAGTCATTCTAATGCGCCTATGGTCCAGGTGAAGAGCTGATACTAAATGACAACTTATTTAAAAACAGAAACACAACAAAATTTACAGATGCTGGAAATCCAAAGCAACGCATACAAAACTCAGCAAGCCAGGAATCATCTATGGAAAGGAACAGACAGTCAACACTTCGGTCCTGAAGAAGGATCTCGGCCTGAAATGTCAACTGTACCGGTTTCCATAGATCGACCTGCTGAGTTCCTCCAGCATTTTGTGTGTGTTACTTAAAAACAAACCTTGTCCAAATGCAGCAAGACTGGGGCATCTGTCAGATTTAAGGTGATAATTTTTCACCATGACCCTGTCAGTACGTATATCTGACAATAGGCATTCTGAATATTTAGCTTTGACTTCGAGCGGCATGATCATTATTCATCAACATCCTGGACAGGAATGTACTAATAGCGGTTCCAGGGATAATTCACAGGTTGTATACCCTGAACACACAGAACTGCTAATCATCATTAGAGGTTTAAAAAAAAGTTTCAAAATTTAAATCTAATAGTGAAACTTAACAAATATGCTTGAGATCATTCAAAATAAAGCAGCACCCTTAAAAGCTGACCACATGTATCCACTATCATTTTCACCAGAATCTGCCACACAGAGGCTACAACCTATACCATCTAGTAGATGGACGTCAGCAATTTGCTGATGATTCTTTAGAACAACTTCAACTTTCCTGAACGTTAACCGGCAGGTTGAGTCTGCAGTGAGGAAGGCAAATGTGATGTTAGTATTCATTTCAAGAGGACTGGAATATAAAAGCAAGGATGTAACAATGAGGCTTTATAAGGCGCTGGTCAGATTACATTTGGAGTATTGAGAGCAGTGGTTGGGCCCCACGTCTAAGAAGGGTGTGCTGGTATTGGAGAAGGCCCAGAGGAGGTTTCCAAGAATGATTTTGGGAATGAAATGGTTAATGTATGAGGAGCCTGCATGTTCTGGTTTAGAGAATGGGGTGGGGAGAGATCTATTGAATATTGAAAGGTTTTGGTAGAATGGGTGCTTCCAATAGTGGGAGAATCTAGAACCAGAGGACACTAGAAGATTGTCCCTTTAGAAGAGAGATGAGGAGGAATTCCTTTAGCCAGAGTGTGGTGAATCTGTGGAGTTTGTTGCCACAGGAGGCTGTGGAGGCCAAGTTATTCCGTATATTTAAAGTGGAAGTTAATAGTTCTTGATTAGTCAGGTCATCAAGGAAGAAGACAGGAGAATGGGATTGAGAAAGAAAGTAAGTCATCCATGATCTCACAGTGGGGCAGTGTCAATGGGCCAAATGTCTTAGTTCTGTTCTTATGTCTTATAGTTTTATGCTACCTATAGGGACAAGGGAAACCATTATTGGTACTTTAACACCATTGAGGCAATATCTTTGCAATATATACATATATATCTCACCCTGGCCAGTACCCATGTTACTGCTAGATCTTCATTCACTAGGCTACAGTTCACCACTTAACAGAATTCCTTTAATACTAGCACCAAAATGGATCAGGAAAGCAGCTCCTCAACA
Source organism: Hypanus sabinus (assembly GCF_030144855.1). Classification (NCBI taxonomy): domain Eukaryota; kingdom Metazoa; phylum Chordata; class Chondrichthyes; order Myliobatiformes; family Dasyatidae; genus Hypanus; species Hypanus sabinus. The sequence continues at coordinate 28,104,634 of NC_082735.1, read as the reverse complement.
TTCTCCTTTCCTGAATTGTAAGCTCTTGGCAATGTTCAATTCGCATGTGACGAAAATAAAAGGATCACTACACTTCATTGTGACATGGTTACCATATAGTCATCATAGTTATTGTTACATGGGAACCAACAATGAGAACAAAGTCCAGTCAAATCAGTAGTAAAATAATTGTTCATGTCAAAATCAGTATATAAACATAAGCTGGTTGCCTCTTCTGTTTGCCTTAATATCTTTGCTCATCCTTGTCATCTATGCAGTGCTCCCTCGTAAATTGCAGGTAAGGTAAAGGTAGAGAACTTTGTCAAATGATGCAAGCCAAATTATCTGTAGTTCAACATCAGAAAGACAAAGGAGATGGTGATAGACTTTAGGATGACCAAGCCTGCACTGCTCCCTGTTGCTATTGATAGTGAGGATGTGGATGTGGTGAAGACCTACAAGTACCTGGGGGTGCACCTGGATGACAGACTTGAGTGGATCACCAACACAGAGGCTGTGTACAAGAAGGGCCAGAGTTGCCTTTACTTCCTGAGGAGACTGAGGTCCTTTGGAGTATGAAGGCATCTCCTTCACACGTTCTACCAGTCTGTTGTTGCCAGTACAATCTTTTATGCAGTGGTGTGCTGGGACAATGGCATTAACATGGGTGATGCCAACAGGCTCAATAAACTGATTAGAAAGGCTGGCTCTGTTATAGGAGTCAAACTGGACACACTAGAGGCTGTGATAGAACAAAGTACCCTACGGAAAATCCTGACAATTCTGAACAATATCTCTCACCCTCTGCAAGTCACATTAGCTGAACAGAGGAGTACTTTTAATAACAGACTAAGACAACTACACTGCTTCAAAGAGTGCTAATGAGGTCATTCTTACCTTGCCCATTAGGTTCTATATTGAGTCAACCTATTGCCGGGGAAGTGATAATCCTCTCCTGTTAAACTGTTTGAGGTAACTTATTTTTTATTCTACACAATCAAGAAAGTTCACAAATGCCTCTACTTTACAAGGAGGTTGTATAATAGTTAAATTAAATATGTAGTGCAAGAATAGAAATAAAAAAGTAGTGAAGTAGAATGTATGGGTTCAATGTCCATTCAAAAATTAGCTGGCAGAGGGGAAGAAGCTGTCCCTGAATCATTGAGTTTGTGTCTTCAGGCTTCTGTACCTCCTCCCTGATGGTGGCAATGAGAACAAGGCATGACCTGGGTGATGAGGGTCCTTAATGATGGACATCGCCTTTTTGAGATCACTGCTCTTTGAAGATGTCCTGGATACTCCAGAGGCTGCTACCCATGGTGGAACTAAATAAGTTTACAACTCTCTACAGCTTATTTTGATCCTGTAAAACAGCCCCCACACCCACCAAATGGAGATGCAGCGAGTTAGAATGCTCTCCACGTACGTCTGTAGAAATGTTGCGCGTTTTTGGTGACATACCGTATCTCCTCAGACCCCTAACCCACACTGCTGTGTAAACAATCCGATTTTGTCCAACTTTCCCTTATAGCTAATACAGCCCAGTCCAGGCAACATCCTAGCAAATCACTTCTGCGCCCTGCCCAAAGTCTCCACATCTTCCTTGTAGTGTAGTGACTAGAACTGCACACATCTGGCCAGAGTCCTCGTGAAAACTTGGAGAGAAAATCAGGATCAGTTGGCATCCCTTTCGAGCCGGAATATTTGCTTTTATTGAATTAATTTGTCAACACTCTTTTATGAAGAGTAATCTCTGGCTTGCACATCTGGAGTTCTTGATCTCACAGAAGGCCTTTTAAGTGAGAAAACAGATAATTGCATCAAATTATAGTCCCCAAGAGTTCAGTTTGAGAAGAGGATCCTAATACCCAAAGGACAATCTATTGGTTATGGACATAACTTGAAATGCATAACAAAAGTCATGCCAACTAGAGAATCCCTGGTTATAAAGCCTGAGGCTGTTCTTTCTACACCACCTAGTGGCACTGTTGCTTCAGGCAATGCTTGGAGCAAGATTTGGCTTTCTAAATGTTTCCTCTCATGACGTTTAGCACTTAACTGCTTCAGCAGCTATTGCAAGGAGGCAATTCCAGTTGACTAGGAACGTACAGTTATCGCTGCTGATCATTGACTGATGATGATGTTGGAGAGATCAAAGGCACTTCAGAAATTTATAGTAAACATTGTACTGGAACAAGTGCAAAAGTTGAACATTTTAATCATAGAAATCTGAGCTGGGGCAAAGCATTCCTACTGCGAAGTCAAAATGTAGTGTAAACTACAATTTTCCCTCTCGCTTTAACACCTACTCCTGACTATTGCTCATGTTAGAAAACACCATCATTGTGTGCCCTGAACCATGAAGTTGAGAGGGGCTTTTGCTGTCTTTGTTCATTATGTTTGACGTATTGCAATCTTGCTTCATTTCCAAACAGCTTGTAGATCACAAAAATAATTATCTTTTTAAGTTGTTGATATAAAAACACCCGTTTTTGAAAAGGAATAAGGGAGGGCTTGAAAAAAGCTGCTAAAGCATATCATATATCACAAGAAAAGGAAAAAGGAACTGCAAGTTCTGAATGATTCGTTCCACATGCTTATTTTGAGCTATGACACAAGCGCTTTTAATACAGTCAAATTTTCCTAAACTCCGTGTATGTATCACATTCAAATATCCATTGAATACAAATTGACATTTTACATAATTAACTATGTCTTCAGCGCCGTCACAGAATTAACCTCTGCTGTCAAATTCAATGATAAACTGGAGACATGGATTGAGAATGTCATCTGAATGAAGTTTTACAACATTCTTTTGTAGATTTTCAAATCTCTAGGGTTCCCTGTTGGCTTGTTCTTGGTCCCAGATGTTGGCTAACTTTTCCTGCAACTTTCCTCTCCCTGATTCAGACTTGCTAAGATTTTCATCAATCACGTTCCCATTGCCAATGATTTAGTGTTCTGGGCACTTGCTGTCATCTAAATCCCAAGAGCCTGGGGGAAGGCCATTCTGCCCATCAAAGCTATTTTGTTTGCTGCTTGTGACGGAGAGCATCCAGTAAACATACTCCAGACACATGCACACAAACATTGCCTTGCATTCTGCTGTTATTGAGCTGAGTGTACGCACTTCGATATATTTTCATAATGGATCCTAAACTGAGTGGACACTCTTGGGGTGGCCTTATGGTGCCTTTCTTGCCATACACAGCAAAATATTCCATTTCTTTAGTAATGGGGGTGTGTAAACGTGTATATGTTGTTTATACTCTGTATTTAAGGTAGATACTACTGTTTATTTTGTAATATGATTGCATCTACGTTGTGGGGTGCATCATATTCTAATTCATGTGTTGTCTGAAGTTAACTTTGTGAGTAATTAAAGATGGTACGTACTGGGGCCTAATAAACAGGACTCGTCGCTCTCAGTACAAGAGAGAAATCAGGGCTGCTGGGAGTTCACACTGGACTCTAGTATGGAGCTATTATTGTGTTTTCTGGTAGTTAACTTTTTTGTAAATATTGTCGGTCTTCTTTTCGCTGTTTTTGCTAATTTTTCCAAGCTTGATTTTTTGATGCACCTCATTAACACCCGTGCACTCAAATGCTAACCGACTCGAGCCATTTTACCCCCTTTGGTCACAGCCCACATATCTAACACAGCCCAGTGTCCATCTGCTAATGCCAATGCTCTTCTGTTCTATAAGCTCTACTGAAAAGTAATGCCTTTGCTTCACTTTACCTTCATTTAAACTTTGAAGGCACGAACAGTTTACTTTTAATTGCTTCATTCTGAAAGGCCGAGCTCAAGCTCCTTAATCCCTTGCTGCATTTCAGCTATGGAAGCATAGAATAGCAGAGAAATGGGCCCCTGTGGCCTTGTCCATGCCAACTGTGATTTCTATCTATGCTAACTCAATTTGTCCTCATTAGGACCATACTCCTCTATGCTTTTCCTATATAAGTAACTGTCCAAAAGCTTATTATCAATTGGAATTGTATCTGACTCCACTACCTGCTCAGTTTATTCTAGATAATCATCACCATCTGTGTGAAAGAGACTCCAAGGGCTGAAAGGGCCTACTCTGTACTGTATCGCAATAAGTAAATAAACACTTACACTCAATGCCTCAAAGCAAGCGTAGCAAATGCCCTTTTCACTTCTCTTTCCAGCTTTACCACCGCTTTCAGGGTACTTCAAGATCTGTCAGCCCTCCCAAGGACCCTATAATTTATACCAAGAGCTCCCAACCTGTTTCATGCCATGGACCAATACCATTACGAGATTTGACCTGTGGATGAGATATAAGGCCCCGCCTGCCTTTCAAATGAAAGCAAAGCACAGAATTGTCCTGTTGGAGTAAAACTGCAAAAGTAGGAGTACCAGGATTCGGATTAGTATTTGTTGGATTTTGTTTATATATAAAAAGGCGGCAGCAATTATTTTTAATGATGATCACAGCATGGTCTAAATTTTCAAAGACGGAACATCTGCAGAAATGCAACTCTTCTTTTGTTTCGTTCTCTCCATCCATAAGAAATAATTTGTATCTGCCATTCTCCCATTGAATTGCCTCTCACCATCAGTAGGTTTCTCCTGTGGCAGGCTTCCAACTATCTGAAACAGAAAGCCTTGGTAGAAGTCTGGGAACAGGACCTCTGCCAGCTGTATTCTGGGAACACTATGGGGCACAGGATGAAGAAAATATAGCCTTTTACGTAAACAATGGGTGGGTGGAGTCTTTACGAAATCAGGAATATCTTCATGGTCATTTTTCAGATGCTGTAAAAATTTGGGAAGAGTCACTTAATGACAATATTAGCCAAATTGTTAACGTGGTGCTGCTCAAATCCGCCTGCGGTTAGTTTCAAATAATCATATTTAAAGCATCATTGTACTTTTGTGGTCTAAAAGCATCTCAGAATATTATAGCATAATGTTTTCCCCACCAGCCTCTTCAAGCCTGCTGCCGAACTCTTGGTTTTTTTTGCCCCACGCTATTGACAACGCATCAGAATTACCTACCGATAATAAGCTGCCCACGCTCGAAGAATTCAGAATTTACACTACATGGATCATCTGGTGTTGACTTGTTGAAAAGTGCCAAACCTGCCGAAAATACGAAGGTTCTGTCTAACAGCAAAGCCTTGCATGATCCAATGCCAAGATGTTAGGGGGAAGGAAGCAGACATTCAGAAACAGCAATTAAAACTCACAAAACATTTCTAATTAAATTATTTAAAAAAAAACTCTGAAAGACTTATAAATCAGTTAAAACTTGTCTATTGCTTATCGTGGTCTCTCTTGACCATTCTTCATTTTAAAATAAAAGGATTTGCTCGATGGACTATTTGCTCCAGTTCAGATCTGGTCCAACTGGACTCAAGCTCCACATGGTACCCTGCAAAGAGGGAGAATATGAGATGAGTGCAACATACCTATTGCCGGTGGCAAGTGACTTAGATCAGCTGAGTACCAGGACTGCTATTTATGCAGTCATCTGCTGCCTAGGAGTGAAAAGCAGGAAATTAGGAAACACATTTAAGAAAATACAGAAGACTGAATTAAGAAAATACAATTTGTTGCTCTCTGCATTAATTTTTTTTCCTGCACTTTCCTTAGCAGTAAAAAAGGGATCTGTATGAACTGTAACACTGGTACCCCATTATAGAGACTTTGTGTTTAAGGCTGAAGATGCCAGAGTTTGGGTTTGAGGAGCTGAATTAAATCTGATCTGCTATGTACAGTAACTGTAATGCTATTCTTTTTTTTAAATAGTGTGCCCTGTGAAGCTGGCTCACTACCTAGTTAACTGGAGCCCACTTCAAGCTCAGCTCCAGTTATCTACAAAATTAATAGTGGAGAGGGGAATAAAGGACTGCTTTTTATTTTTAAAATTCACAAAGAGAAATAAAGGCACTGCTTTGCTGAAGGGGATGAGTTAGTATGTTTGGTGTTGATACCGAGGAGAGTTAATCTGGTTGGTGTGAGCCGTGGTTTGAGCAAAGGGAGATCCCAAAAGAACATGCACAGGCTGCTCTGAGGCATAAAAGCCGGGTTTGATAACCTTCTCAGGAGGATTGTGCATGAGTTACCTCGGGCCCTCCAGTCTGCTTCAGACCTGCTGATAGCAGCCAAGCCAAAGCTACACGCCTTGAAGGCACAAACAGCTAATACCATCCCTCACAGAAGCTGGGACCTTAGAGATGGGGAGAGCCAGGAAAATGAGGATAATAACTTATTACGGAATTGAAAGAAGATTCTGTTTTAATAGCTCTGAATGCTAGCATTTTTGCTGAATTCTCTAATAAAAAAAAAGCTTACTGTCTTTTTCTAAGCAGCTTAAGAAACAAAACCAAAGACACAAGGTTTATTAACGGAGACATATTTCCGTCAATTTTCAGAGCAATGCTTATATAGTTCCAATGCAGACAAGAGTATAGCCCAATATGTGCAATAAAATAAACTCCAAGATGAAATCAGGGTGGGATACGTATAATTTAACCTTCTGGAGAGATTCAAGTGACATCATAAGCTAAATGCATTTCAGTTCATTCATTTTTCTTCACAAATTTTCCATATAATGTAAAAAAACATAATGGAATTCATACATGTGAGGGAAAAGAGAGTCTCTGCTAATAAAAAAATGCACAGGCTCTACATTTAGGTTGCATTGTTCATACCCCAAAATGTTGCAGATTGCTTTAAGCACATTTGAAATGTAGTGACCAATGTAATGTAGGGATCACTGTCCAATTTTGAATATAAGAAGTTCTCACTAGCCTCCAAAGTGATGCTGATAAGACAGTCTTGTCCAGAAATTTATCCCACCTTGAGGGGGTGGGGGTGGCCTAAGGTGCTTCTCATTAGTAGATATGAATACTTCTATTTCAACTTCTGAAATACAGTCAGTGGAACTGAATTTCAGAGACCAAGAAGACCCATTAGCATCAACCTGAGATGAACTTCTGGACAATCATGTTTTCCCTGTCATTGATAGGGTTAAGTATTAGCCAGGAGACTGGTGATAATGCTCCTGTTCTTCTTCAAAGTAATGGCATTAAAAATGCTCATCCACCTGAGCTTGTGCATTTATTTTTTTTTATTATTTAGTGGCACAGAGTGCAGTAGGCCCTTCCAGCCACGCTGCCCCAGTAACCCCTGACAACCCCGACTTAACCCTAACTTAACCACGGGACAACTTACAATGACCGATTAACCTACTGACCAGCGCTCCTCTGGACTGTTGAAGGAATCTGCAGCACCCAGGGAAAACCCACACACTCCACGGGGAGGGCACACGGAGACACCTTACAGACGGCGCTGGAAATGAACTCTGAACTCTGGTGCCCCGAGTTGTAATAGTGTCGCGTTATCAGCCTCGGTTTATTGTCCTAGCCAAAGGAAGACATTTTAGACAAAACAGAGCTACTGCAGTTAACAAACGGGCCTGTCAGGCAGGACCTTTTATTTTCTGAACTCTGGAGTGGAAGCCATAACCTCCTGACTGAGAGATAATGTTACCCGTTGAGCCATGGTTTATAAAATACGGTCTGCAATTAACCAGCACTGTCAGTGACAGTCATCAGGGCTCGAATAGATCTTACAAGTGACTCACCACTGCCAACACGAGCAATGCCCACATCGCATAAGTGAATACAAGTGCTGATAGTTTAACCCCAGAATCCTACAAATGAATCGCAGCATACGGTGTATTAACCAGTAAATTAATTGTGGTTGTGCGTTTTCCATTACAATGATAGTTTTGAAGTTTGAGCTCACAATACCTTCAGAGGAAGCTCCCTATCTAATACACTTTGGGGTAAAGAGCCAGTTGAATATTCATTTAGGAACTGAGGAGTGAGACTTGTCAGGCTTTGAACATTTCCAGTGTAAAACAGCTGCCCTTGAGCTGCTAATTCTACACCCTGAAACTCATTACCTGCCGCGCTGTGCAATCACCTTGGTATTGCTTACCAGCAAAACGCACTCACTGAATACAAGATAAAAACCAAACCCCTGAACAAAATATCAGAAGTTTAAAAAAAAACACTAGCAAATGAAGAAAGAAAGATAAGCTATATAACCAAAGGCTTAGTTCTTGCACCACATACAACATTCATAAGGAATATTGATTGTCTAAAAAAAAGGTAGCAAAATATTAATGCAGAGTTCTGAAGCCCAGGCAGTTAATACATAATATATAAACCCCAAAACTGTGCAAATATGTAATTAAAAATAAATTTTATGTTTGGCGATGTAGAATTTCCTTGACCGAATATAACTGTTCAACTGAAAAAAAATCATAATTAGTGTGCTGGAATACATATCTACTTTGCAAAGCTGAATAGTAACGTTTTGTTACAGCAGCTTAATATGCAGCAGACCACGCCATTTGGTGTTATCTAAAGCTGAAGTGTGTTAAACTGGGCATGTATAAAGTCATTTCTTATTTCCATCACAATGGTTTCTAGTATGAACAATGTTCATTAGCCCAAAGGTCCATGCTGTAATGTGACGTAGCCGATAGGATCCATGACCATTTACCAACGCTTTTGTGCATGCAACTTGGATGAGCACCTGTGCACTTTAATGGCACCAGAGGCTTCTTTCATTATTGCACCTAAACCACTGCTAAAGGACAGGGGAGTGCCAAATCCAGTCTGGGCATTCACCGCACTGAAAACAGCAGAGGTGCAGAAGCAGAAAGTCCTTTTCATGAACGCGGAGCCGACAATTTGAGTGAAAGAGGTGCTTTAAGCTGCTTGTGCATGCTGGAGGCCCAGAGGGGAGAAATCCATTCGGAAGATGCAGCTAGAGGGGACAATTCGAGAAGTGATGCCCCACTGACTTAGTCCCAGTGTTATAAGTTGTTAATTGCATCATGTGACCTGCTGAAGTGACTGGAAAGAGCAACTAATGACATCTATCAGTCATTAACCTACCGCTTCTTCACACACACACACACGCATTCCCACCGCATTCCTGACGTCAACTTAGAGGTATTCAACACCGGTAGCCATCTCACCCAGAAATGTTGCAACACGCACACTAGTACTTTCAGGAGAAACTTGCTCGTGGGTTGCTACGTCAAGCTGAGGACTCCTGAGGGAAAGAGAGACCGTGGTTTCATCTGCCACCAAATGTGTGTGTGTGTGTGTGTGTGTGTGTGTGTGTGTGGAAATGGCAGGTTAATGATTCATTGATATATTGATAAGTGACTTTAGTCGCTCTTTAGAGACAATTAGCAGTAGCCAATTAACCTACAAGAAAATCTCTGATCTGTTGGAGGAAACCGGAGCACCTGGAGGACACAGAGAGAATGTGGAAACACCATGTGGAGATCACCCAAGGTCAGAAAGGAAGCTGGATCCCTGGGGCCACGAGGCCCCACTAGGCCCCACTCCACTAGTTATACAACTGTTCTACCAACCCCCCCCCCCCCCAGCCGCCATTGTACTAGAGAAGGCAGGCTGGAGATGGCATTTGCACTTGCTGAGTCACCAGGAATGAATGGACTGTAGCCAAGCTGGAGTAAAGGGTTGCTTGTGTCCCAGATACGTGAAGGGAGTGGTCACACAGCGGGGAGCGTAGATGAGGACTTTGATGGGGAAGCCAGTCTGATACGTTCATGTACAGGTATGTTGATGCTCAACGATTTATACAGAAGTGTGAGGGTGGCAATCCCATCCTCGTACAGAGCTTTGTATTGAGTCTGAAGTCTGCCCTGCCCAGAGTGGAAGAAGGGACCATCAATCACAGACCTACTTCTGGTGCAGTTTCTGTCAAAGATCACAGCATCAAACACAGTGGAGGTAGAAGCCGCTCAACCTTTAGTGGAAGTTTCTAAACCTGCAAAAAGCCTCTGCAGTGGTCGACAAGCTAACATGTCACCTGGGCCAAGGTCACTGACTCCACAGATACAATACTGACATTTTGTCCTAGGGTAACTCCATCCTCACTCTCAACACTGGCACTATGTAAGTGTCAGTGAGACATCTCCAAACGACTGAGACCTATGAGAAGGTGGTGTATTCGGTCACCAAACTGTCTAGTCCCAGAGCCTTCACAGCTCTTTTCACGTCAAGACAATAACAATCCTCCAGCTCAGCTGCAGTCAGGAATAAGGTTTCTTTTTCAGAAAAGTGATTGGTCTGTGATTGTATGGCTTAGGTTTGACTAGATATTAAATTATCTGGCATGCTGCTTCTCTGCGCACTGACTTCCATACATTTCAGCAAAAGAGATCTCTCCTTGTGATTGACATTCAATAGAAAATTCTCCCCCCCCCCCCCCCATGTGGTGGTTCCATAAATGTTGGATGCTATGTAACATCTACAGAGCATTTTAAGGAAACATTTAGGGAAAACTATGGAACATTTAAGGCTGGTAGTGCAGTGGGCAGATGATTGTCCAGTGCCTTAAGCATTGCATGAATGGTTTAAGCATTAGACAGTCATTCTCTTTGGGATTGTGGAGAACATGTCTAATAATTTTGCCTTAAGGTTTTCAGAGCGTGAAAGAACTCTGCAATATAAGGAGCTGAGTCACCCACTGCTGTGTCGATCTCGATGCCCCCTTGCAGATGTACTTTCTGTGTAGTACCAAGTTACCTGCTGCCTGAGAGACTGATTCACCCGGAGGTTGGGCTGTTGCAGCCACCCCCAAGAGGCACAATAATCTGTGAGCAGTGACTAGGCCTTGGGGAACCAATACCGAAGGCTGTCCCATGCTGTCTTGTTTGCCTTTCAACTGTGAATACTTTGCAAATATTCATAGAAACATAGAAAACTTACAACACTACACAGGCCCTTTGGCCCACAAAGCTGTGCCAAACATGTTCCCACTTTAGACATTACTAGGCTTACCTATAGCCCTCTATTTTACTGAGCTTCATTGACCTATCTAAAAGCCTCTTAAAAGACCCTATCATATCCACCTCCACCACGGCTGCTGGCAGCTCATTCCATGCACTTACCACTCTCTGAGTAAAAAAACTTACCCCTGACATCTCCTCTGTACCTACTCTCCAGCACCTTAAACCTGTGTCTTCTTGTAGCAACCATTTCAGCCCTGGGAAAAAGCCTCTGACTATCCACATGATCAATGCCTCTCATCATGTTATACACCTCTATCAGGCCACCTCTCATCCTCCTTCGCTCCAAGGAGAAAAGGCTGAGTTCACTCAACCTATTCTCATAAGGCACGCTCCCCAATCCAGGCAACATCCTTGTAAATCTCCTCTGCTCCTTTTCTATGGTTTCCACATCCTTCCCGTAGTGAGGTGACCAGAACTGAGCACAGTACTCCAAGTGGGTTCTGACCAGGGTCCTATATAGCTGTAACATTACCTCTTGGTTCCTAAATTCAATTCCATGATTGATGAAGGCCAATACACCATACGCCTTCTTAACCACAGAGTCAACCTGCGCAGCTGCTTTGAGTGTCCTATGGACTTGGACCCCAAGATCCCTCTGATCCTCCACACTGCCAAGAGTTTTACCATTAATACTATATTCTGCCATCATATTTGACCTACCAAGCCAAGAAGCCAAGACTGTTTATAAATTGAAATAATGTAAAAAGTAAAAAATCTTTTAAAAAATTCATCATCATCGTTATGTGCTGTGGGCAATCATGGTCTCATGATTGTTCTTGGCAAATCTTTCACCAGAAGTGGTCTGCCATTGCCTTCTTCTGGGCAGTGTCTTTACAAGATGGGTGATCCCTTCAGCCATTATCAGTACTCTTCAGAGATTGTCAGCCTGGAGTCAGTGGTTGCATGACCAGGACTTGGGATATGCATCCGCTGCTCGTACGACCATCCACCACCTGCTCCCACGGCTTCACATGACCCTGATTGGGGGCTAAGCAGGTGCTACACCTTGCTCAAGGGTGAGCTGAAGGCTAGCAGAGGGAAGGAGCACCTTACACCTCCTTTGGTAGAGTCATATCTCCACCCTACCGCCCATTTTTAAAAATTAAAGAATAAAAATAATATTTTTACTTAAAAAGCCATGAAGAACTTGAAATACATAAATACATCAGAAAAAATAACAAACACGTGCATTTACCTTTTCAATGTATGTCCATTTAAATCAATGCACCAGCCATGATTTAAAGTCAAAGATACTAAGTACATCTTTCCCTCAGACTTAGTATGTTTTTCCATGACCTCATCAGGCTATTAAACATAGGAGTAGAATTAGGCCTTTTGACCCATCGAGTCTGCTCTGCCATTCCATCATTGCTGATTCATTATCCCACTCTCCTGCCTTCTCTCCATAACCTTTGACACCCTTGCTAATCAAGAACCTATCAGCCTCCTAAATGACTTGGCCTCCACAGCCATCCATGGCAATTCCACAGATTCACCACCCTCTAGCTAAAGGAATTCCTCCTCATCTCTGTTCTAAATGGACGTTATCTGAAGCTGTGCCCTCTGGTTCTAGAATTCCCAACTATAGGAAACAGCCACTCCAGATCGACTCTATCTAGGCCTTTCAATAGATTTCAATAACTTTCCCCCTTATTCTTCTAAACTTCAGTAGGTACAGGCTCAGAGACATCAAACTCTCCTCATACATTAATCCTTTCATTCCTAGAATCATTCTCCTGAACCTCCTCTGGACCCTCTCCAATGCCAGCACATCTTTTCTTAGATAAGGGGCCCAAAACTGCTCACAATACTCCATGTGTGGTCTGACCAATGCCTTGCCTCAGCATCAGGTCCTTGCTTTAAATCCTAGTCCCCTCAAAATTACTGATAACATTGCATTTGCCTTTCTCACCACCAACTCAACCTGCAAGTTTACCATGATGGAATCCTGCATAAGGACTTCCTAGCCCCTTTGCACCTCTGATTTTTGATTTTTCTTCCTACTTAGAAAACAGTTGGTGCCTTTATTCCTTCTACCAAAGCGCATGACCATACACTTCCCTACTCTATATTCTATCTGCCACTTCTTTGCCCGTTTTCCCAATCTGTCTAAGTCCTTCTGCAGACACCCTGCTTCCTCAATATTAGCCGCTCCTCCACCTATCTTCATATTGTTCACAGCCATGGCTACAAAGCCATCGATTCTGTCATCCAAATCATTGACATATAAAATGGCCATTGCAGAACAGCATTTGCCTCTGGCAACCAACAGAAGAGGCCCCCTTTATTCCCATTCTTTGCCTTCTTCCAGTCAGCCAATCTGCTAATCATACTAATACCTTTGCTGTAATACCATGGCCTCTTATCTTGTTAAGCAGCCTCGTGTGTGGCACCTTGTTAAACACCTTCTGAAAATCCCAGTAAACAACAGCCACTGGCACTCTTTTGTCTATCCTGCCTGTTATTTTCTCAAAGACTTCCAACAGATTTGTCAGGTAATATTTCCCTTTAAGGAAACCATGCTGACTTTAGCTTAGTTTATCGTGTGTTTCCAAATACCCCAAAATCTCAACCTCAATAATAGACTCCAACATCTCCCCAGCCACTGATGTCAGGCTAATAGGCCTATAATTTATTTTCTTCTGCCTCCTTCCCTTTTTAAAGAGTGGAATGATATTTGCAGTTTCCGCCCTGCAGAACCATTTCAGAAACATAATATTCTTGAAGGATCATTAATAATGCTTCCACAATCTCTTCAGCTATCTCTTTCAGAACCTTGGAATGTAGTCTATCAGGTTTTGGTGACTTAACTACCTTGAGACCTTTCAGCTTCCCAAGCATCTTCTCCTTAGTAAAAAGCAATTACACTCACTTCTGCCCCCTGTCACTCTCGAATTTCTGGCATACTGCTGGTGTGTTCCACAGTGAAGACCAACACAAAATACTTATTGAGTTCTTATGCCATTCCTTTGTTCCTCATTACTACCTCTTCAGCGTCATTTTCCAGCAGTCCAATATCCACATTAGCTTCTCTTTTACTCTTTATATATCTACAAAAAACTTTTGGTAACCTTTTTTTATATATGATTGGCTAGTTTACCTTTATATTTCATCTTTTATCTCTTTATTGCTTTTATTAGTTGCCTTCTGTGGGTTTTTTAAAATGTTCAATTCTCTAACTTAGCACTAATTTTTGCAATATTATATGCCCTTTCTTTTGCTGTTATACTGTCATTAGCTTCCTTTGTTGGTCACGGTTGCCTCATCCTTCCTTTAGAATACCTCCTCATCTTTGTGATGGATCTATCCTGTGTCTTCCGAATTACTCCCAGAAACTCCAGCCATTGCTGTTTTTACATCACTTCTCTAGTGTCCCCCTTCCAATCACCATTGCTCAGCTCTTCTCTCATGCCTCTGTAATTCCATTTATTCCACTATAATACTGATACATCTGACTTTATCTTCACCCTCTCAAACTGCAGGGTGAATTCTATCATATTATGATCACTGCATGCTAAGTGTTCTTTTACCTTAAGCTCCCTAATCAAATTAGTTCATTAAATAACACCCAATCCAGAATTGTCTTTCTCTTAGTGGCCTCAACCACAAGCTGCTCTAAATAGCCATCCTATTGACATTCTACAAATTCCCTCTTTTGAGATCCAGCACCAACCAAACTTCACAAACACGAGGAAATCTTCAGATGCTGGAAATTCAAGCAATACACACAGAATGCTGGTGGAACACAGCAGGCCAGGCAGCATCTATCGGCAGAAGTACAGTTGACGTTTCGGGCCGAGACCCTTCGTCAGGACTAACGAAGTCTCAGCCCAAAACGTCAACTGTACTTCTTCCTACAGATGCTTCCTGGTCTGCTGCGTTCCACCAGCATTTTGTGTGTGTCACCAACCTAACTTTCCCTATTGACCTGCATATTTAAATCCCCCATGACTATCACAGCATTGTCCTTTTTTGACATGCCTTTTCAACCTACCATTGTAATTTGGATCCTACATTCTGGATATTGTTTGGAGGTCTGTATATATGGGACGTTTTACCCTTGTTTTAACTCTACCCACAAGGATTTGACATCTTCTGATCCTATGTCACCTCTTTCTAAGGGTTTGATTTCATTTTTTTCAACAAAAACACCCACCCCCTTTACCTACTTGCCAGCCCTTTTAACACAATGTGTGTCCTTGGATGTTTAAGCTCCCAACTATGATCTTCTTTCAGCCACAACTCAACGATGCCCACAATATCATACCAGCCAATCTCTAACTTCACTACTAGATCATCTCCCTTATTCCATAAACTGTGTGCATTCAAATATAACACCTTTATTTTTGAACTCATTGCTCTTCTTGGTTTTGGCCCCACTTCAACTCATCCCACTAACTGCAGTCTTGCCTTATCATCTGCAAGTCCCTGAAAAAGTCTCAATACACACTGCATCTACTTGTATACCAATTGCCCCATCCTCATCTCTATCACTGCAGTTCCCATCTCCCTGCCAAATTAGTTTCAATCCTTCCCAGATGTTCCAGTAAACCTTCCCACAAGGGTATTGATCCCTCTTGGGTTCGGGTGTAACCCATCCTTTTTGTACAGGTCATACCTTCTCCTGAAGAGATCCCAGTGATTCAGAAATCCAAAACCCTACCCCCTGCACCAATTTCTCAGCCACACATTCAACCTATTGAGTGGGAAGTCCATTGATGCACCAACCTGTCACCTTTAGTTCATCTCTAACCTCTGCATTGCAATGTGCAGGTGCATGGGCCTGAGTCAATCTGGCCGACACACGGTCACCGCTGATAATTCCCTCTGGAATTGACAGCCAAAGGGAAAAACATTTGGTCTGAATTTAATTTCTAACTAATCCTCCATTCTGACACTGAGATGTAAATAGTCCACAGTTTACATGTAGATACGTCTTAGTGATGAGACAGGCTTAAGGAATGGATTTTTAGTCAAAGTGCTATCAAAATACTGTATTATTTATTGCTTATTTGTTTATTTACTTAGAGATACAGCATGGAGTAGGCCTTTCTGGCCCTTCAAGGCATGTTGCCTAGCAACACCTGACTACCCCAATAGAGCACTAACCCAAACATAGGGCAAGTTACAATGACCAATTAAACTTCTCATCATTTTTTCCAGTCCTGATGAAGGGTCCCGGCCTAAAACGTTGACTGTTTACGCTTTTCCCTAGATGCTGCTAGGCCTGCTGAGATCCTCCAGCATTTTGTGTGTGCTGCTTGGATTGCCAGCATCTGCAGATTTTCTCTTGTTTGACCAACTAACCTACCTGTTTGACCAATTAATCTAACCGGTATGTCTTTGGACTGTGGGAGGAAACCCACACATTCCACAGGAAGGATGTACAATCTCCTTACAGAGTACACTGGGATTGAATTCCAAATTCCGACACCCCAGGCTGGAACAGTGGCACATTAGCCGTTATATACCATGGTACCCCCCCCCCCCCCCCCCCGTTGATATGTTGTCTTTTAACATATACATAGGTAGAGGGGCTGGGTCCTTAGCTGAAAATGTTTTCTCACAAGCAATTGTTAAATCTTACCTGTTTCAATGTAGCATTTATTTGGTATGAGACCTCATGTCAAATTTCGCACACAAGTTGCTGGAGGAACTCAGCAGGTCAGACAGCATCTGTGGAAAAGAGTAAACAATCGACTTTTACTCTTCATCAGAGACCCTTCATCAGGAATGGAAAGGAAAGAGAGAAGTCAAAATATAAAGGTGGGGAAGGGTAGGAAGATGTACAAGGTAATAGCTGATAGGTGAAACAGGGAGAGGGAGGGGTGACGTAAAGAGTTGGGAAGTTGGTTGGTGAAATAGATAATGAGCTGAAGGAAGGGGAATCTGATAGGAGAGGACTGAAGGCCATAGAAGAAAGGGAAGGTGGTTGAACACATGAGGGAGGTGAGGAGATAAGGTGAAAGGGGGAAAAGGGAGTGGGAAATGGTGCAAGCAAGAAAGAAGATGGGGGGCAATTACCAGAAGTTTGAGAAATTGATGTTCATGCTATCAAGTTGGAGGCTACCCAGGCAGAATATAAGGTTTTGCGCCCCCAATCAAAGTGTGGCCTCATCATTCCCAAGTGTGGCACAATAGTAACAGGACAGTGAGGAGCAGATAGGGAGAGAGATTCTGGAAAAGTGTAATAATAACAGCATTGTCGTGGTGGGAGATTTTATTTTCCCAAATATTGATTGGCATCTTCCTAGACTAGAGCAAGGGGTTTAGATGGGGTAGAGTTTGTTAGATGTGTTCAGGAATGTTTCCTGACACAATATGTAGATAAGCTTATAAGAGGAGAGGCTGTACTTGATCTGGTATTGGGAAATGAACCTGGTCAGATGTCAGGTCTCTCAGTGGGAGAACATTTTGGAGATATTGATCACAATTCTATCTCCTTTACCATAACATTGGCAAGGGATAGGAACAGACAAATTAGGAAAGCACTTTATTGGAGTCAAGGGAAATATGAAGCTATCAGGCAGGAAGTTGGAAGCACAAATTGGGAAGAGACGTTCTCAGGGAAATGTACAGCAGAAATGTGGCAAATGTTCAGGGGATATTTGCATGGTGTTCTGTACAGGTATGTTCCAATGGGACAGGGAAAGGATGGTAGGGTACAGGAGCTATGATGTACAAAGGCTGTTGAAAATCTAGACAAGAAGAGAAGAAAAGCTTACGAAAGGTTCAAAAGAATAGGTAATGATAGAGATCTAGAAGGTTATAAGGCTAGCAGGAAGGAGCTTAAGAATGAAATTAGGAGAGCCAGAAGGGGCCATGAGAAGGCTTTGGTGAGCAATATTAAAGAAAACCCCAAGGCATTCTACAAGTATGTGAAAGAGCAAGAGGATAAGACGTGAGAGAATAGGTCCAATCAAGTGTGACAGTGGAAAAGTATGTATGGAATCAGAGGAGATAGCTGAAGTACTAAATAGTGCTTTGCATTAGTATTCACTATGGAAAAGGATCTTGGTGATTGTAGGGAAGACTTACAGCGGATTGAAAAGCTTGAGCATATAGATATTAAGAAAGAGAATGTGCTGGAGCTTTTGGAAAGCATCAAGTTGGATAAGTCTCTGGGACCAGACACAATGTACCCCAGGCTACTGTGGGAGATGAGAGAGGAGATTGCTGAGCCTCTGGCAATGATCTTTGCATCATCAGTGGGGATGGGGAGGTTCCCAAGGATTGGAGGGTTACGGATGTTGTTCTATTATTCATGAAAGGGAGTAGAGATAGCCCAGGAAATTATAGACGAGTGAGTCTTACTTCAGTGGTTGGTAAGTTGATGGAGAAGATCCTGGGAGGTAGGATTTATGAACAATTAGAGAGACATAATATGATTAGGAATAGTTCACATGGCTTTGTCAAAGGCAGATCGTGCCTTATGAGCCTAATTGAATTTTTTGAGGATATGACTAAACACATTGATGAAGGAAGAGCAGTAAATGTAGTGTATATGGATTTCAGCAAAGCATTTGATAATGTACCCCATGCGCGGCTTATCGAGAAAGTAAAGAGGAATGGGATCCAAGGGAACATTGCTTTGTGGATCCAGAACTGGCTTGCCCACAGAAGGCAAAGAGTGGTTGTAGACGGGTCATATTCTGCATGGAGGTCGGTGACAAGTGGTGTGCCTCAGGGATCTGTTCTGGGACCCCTACTCTTCTTTTTTTTTTATAAATGATCTGGATGAGGAAGTGGAGGGATGGGTTAATAAATTTGCTGATAACACAAAGGTTAGGGGTGTTGTGGATAGTATGGAGGGCAGTCAGAGGTTATAGCGGGACATTGATAGGATGCAAAACTGGGCTGAGAAGTGGCAGATGGAGTTCAATCCAGATAAGTGTGAGGTGGTTCATTTTGGTAGGTCAAATATGATGGCAGAATATAGTATTAATGGTAAGACTCTTGGTGGTGTGGAGGATCAGAGGGATCTTGGGGTCTGAGTCCATAGGATGCACAGAGCGTCTGTGCAAGTTGACTTTGTGGCTAAAAAGATGTACGGTGTATTGGCCTTCATCAACCGTGGGATTGAGTTTAAGAGCCAAGAGGTAATGTTACAGCTTTATAGGACCCTGGTCAGGCCCCACTTGGAGTACTGTGCTCAGTTCTGGTCACCTCACTACAGGAACGATGTGGAAACTATAGAAAGGGTGCAGAGGGGATTTACAAGCATGTTGCCTGGATTGGGAGCATGCCTTATGATAATAGGTTGAGTGAACTCGGCCTTTTCTCCTTGGAGCGACGGAGGATAAGAGATGTATAAGATGATGAGAGGCATTGATCGTTTGGATAGTCAGAGGCTTTTTCCCAGGGCTGAAATGGCTAACATGAGAGGGCACAGTTCTAAGGTCCTTGGAAGTAGGTACAGAGGAGGTGTCAGGGGTAAGATTTTTTACTCAGAGAGTGGTGAGTGCCTGGAATGGGCTGCCAGCGACGGTGGTGGAGGTGGATACGATAGAGTCTCCATGCACCTGGATAGGTGCATGGAGCTTAGAAAAATAGAGGGCTATGGGTAACCCTAAGTAATTTCTAAAGTAAATACATTTTCAGCACAGCATTGTGGGTCGAGGGCCTGTATTGTGCTGTAGTTCCTCTATGTTTCTATGTTCCAGAATCTGCAGATTTTCTCGAGTCTATAAATTTCACATATTTAGCAATATCACAACACATTTATTGGTGAGGATAATATATTCCCTCTTGCTGTCTGAATTAAGGCTTAACCTTGCCAGGATTTGTGGTAGATTACAGTGAATTTATGCTCTCATAGCAATAAGACATTGGAGTAGAATAAGCACAAATGACAATATGAGCTGAACAGATGGATTGATTTGTTTTAGCACTAATTTAATTTTGATGCTCCACTTACTTGTACGGATGATTCAAAGCAAATTTACGTCACAATATACAACTTTGAGATTCATTTTCTTGCAGGCATTCACAGTAGGAGAAAGAAATACAGTAGAATCAATGAAAAATACACATTAACAAAGACGGAGAAACAACCAGTGTGAAAAAGAAGACAGACCATACAAATTCATACTTACGTATATACATAAAAAAAGATAGGTAGACAAATAAATAAATAAATGATCACGAGAACGTGTCTGGTTGCATCCTTAAAAGTGAACCCATAGATTATGCAGTCAGTTCAGAGTTCAGGTGAGTGAAATTATCCATGATGGTTCAGGAGCTCTTCTCATCAGCTGAACTCAATAGGACTTCAGAAATGGATTTCTCTTCTTTCCTAATTATTTGTTGCTTTAACAGATTAAAAGGCTTTAAAAAGTTACCCAACTGCATTTCGATCCCTCTGCTATTTTGCACTCTTGTTTTTGATTGAATTATAAAAGCTCATCACCAGAAAAAAAAAACAGATCTTTGGAAAAATCATAATCTTTTGAAGAAAGATGACTATGAGGTGCATTGGCTTGATTTCTGTTACAAGGTTTTATTTTTAAATTCATGAAAATATAAATTTTGCAATGTTAAGTAGAAAACAGGCCAACAGCATAAAACCTCCTTTGATAATAAATCTCCTCTGGTGAAGAGGTTAACAGTTTCCAAATACTCTGCACGTTATTCAGCCGATGCTCAAAGCATTTCTGGAAAATAAGGACTCCGGGGCTTTGGTAGATTTTGATGCTCATCTGCTCTGAAGATCTTGTGGGAGCTATAAATGCAAACCTAGAGTGAGATATCAATAAAATTCTGTTCCAAAGCATCAGATTTTGCAAGATCAAAGTTTATGGCACAGTCATATTTTTGTTTAGAGTTTCTGATTTGAAGCTGTTGAATTGATTTGAGAGAGCCAAGTGTATCCGTTCATGAACTTGTATAAATGGTGAATATTCTATTAGTTCAGTAAGATATAATGTGGTCCATATTCGCACAAGAGATGTTGTGAAGGGAATGAGTTTGAAACATAAAGTGAGACATTTTTAAAATAAAGTTGCTCCTAGTTTATCAATGGTCTAAGCTAAGCAAAAACCACTTTGAAACTCGTGTATATGAACAACCTGGCTATTTTGAACTCTTCTTTACACAAACTCACACACCGCTCCACATTGACAAATACAGAGCTGCGTAAAATTCTTAGGCACACATATCTATAGGGTGCCCAAGACTTTTGCACAGTACTGTATTTGTCAATGTGGAGCAACAAGTGAGCCTGCAAATCCGGCGTGAGCAAAGGATTTTGGGAATGACGAGGGTGGAACGCTGTGGGAGGGTGGGGGACGGGTAGCAGAGAAGGAGTGCCAGAGGCAGGGGGTGGCGCGTGTGCAGACACACCCAGCCCTGAGGCACCAGGCAAGGTCACAGGATTCCAAACAATTAGTTTAATGATCATTACAGAATATCTCTCTGGTACTTCCAACTCCCTTCCCTCTCCCTGCGCCCTTCCCACTCTCAGTCCACAATAGAGACCCATATCAGAATCAGGTTTATCATCACTCACTTGTGTCATGAAATTTGTTTTTTTTTGGCAGCATTACAGATTAATGCATAAAATTACTACAGTACTGTACAAAAGTCATAGACACCCTAGCTACAGTATGTACATAGTATGATTTTGCTTATTATTTATATGCAGTATATTTTTTAAATAGTTGCTGTGAAGGTCTAGTGTTGTAGTGTAGTGGGCAGTGCTTGTCGCTCTCACTTTCAGCTTCTGCCACTGGCTAGCAGTCTTGCAAAAAGGAGAGCTGAATGTGTACGTCTCTCCCTGCCAGTACACAGCCTCTCCAACAGCAAGCCTCGTGTAGTGCCTCCTCACTGGCGACACACGGAAACTGAACTCCTTTGGGACTTGGGCTGAATTACAGAGGACGGGGAGGGGGTCTGGCCCCTGCACACGTAGCATGCAGGCCCACCGGTGTGCAGACACGCCCTGGCGCTCTTGAACCAGATCCCCAGCTGTGGGTAAACAGCCCCACTGCCTTGTGGGCAGCCTCGGGAGGGACGAAGGCTACAGGAATAAACCCAGACAGCAAATCCGGAGTGGAGTCCTTAATGCGGCTGGATGTCCGGCAGCTCCTGCAGCCAAGCTGGTACAAAACATATTGCTTTGTAAGCTTTCCATTGAACTACACTGGTGAGGGTAAGGGGCATCTCAGCATCTCTATCCCTCCGACCCAGGCTTGTGATGATGATTATCATCGTCCATTGTCCTTCAAGACAGAGGAAGCCAAACATACTTTAATATAATTTGTAGTGTATTGCACTGTACTGCTGTTGCAAAATAACAAATTTCACAATATCTGTCATAATAATAAACTTGATTCTAATTCTGTTTAAGGCTATGAATAACCAGTTCTGATTGCGTATAGTATCAACGTTTAAAACTGATGTAGGAAAACACTGAGTAAGGAACACCTTGTGTTGATATCCCTCTGATCTTCATTTAACAACAGAGTTTTCCACAAGAGAACATAAAAAAACATAACTGATATATATTTACACACTTAGAGGTCACTTTATTAGGTACACCTGTCCACCTGCTCATTGATGCAAATATCTAATCAGCCAATCATGTGCCAGCAACTCAATGTTGGCACATGGCCAAGTGTTTAAGGCTTTGAGCTGACAATCTGAAGGTCGTTAGTTCGAGCCTCAGCCGAGGCAGCGTGTGTGTCCTTGGGCAAGGCACTTAACAACACACTGCTCCTGCATGTTTATATCCCAGTGGCGGCTTTTAGTGCAGTATGGACAAGACAAGACAAGACAATTCATAAAAGCATGCAGACGTGGTCAAGAGGTTCAGTTGTTGTTCAGAACCAAACATCAGAATGGAGAGGAAATGTGATTTAAGAGACTTGGAATGATTCTTAGTGCCAAGAACCCTTTGAATCAGCAGGAGATCCTCGAGGGCCACAGCCCTCAGTGTTCTACTTCACCTGAGTAACGTTAATTTACCTAATTGTGGCTTGTTTTCCTGTTAATTACTCCCTGATGATTTTTTTTGTGCTGCTTATTGGTAACTGCGGGTTTCTTGTGCGACTCTGTATTATTTAACTCAGTTTCGATGTTCAGTAGTGAAGTTAGTTCTGGGTGGCCTGTGTATCGTTGTTGATTCTTCTGTGAATAACAGCTCATTCATGTTTTATACTTGAGTCTTTGGTTATTCCGTGCCTGGGTTCACCTGCCCGAGTTTATTTGTTACAGCTGGTGCCAGATGGGATGGTTGGAATATCTCAGAAGGCGCTGATCTCCTGGAATTTTCGTGCACAACTACCTCTAGAGTTTCCAAAAAAAAATTGCAAAACAAAAAACAAAAAAAAAAAATCCAGTGGGACATATGTGGAGGAGAATGCCTTGTTAATGAGAGAGGTCTGAGGAGAATGGCCAGACTAGTTCAAGCTGACAGGAGGGTGACAAGAACACAAATAACCCCCCCGTTACAACAGTGGTGTGATGAACGGTATTTCTGAACACACAACCCATCGAACTTTGAAGTGGATGGTCTACATCAGCGAAAGGCCAAGAGCATACACTCAGTGGCCACTTTATTAAATACAGGTGGCACATGTTGAGTATTTGTAGAAGATTTGAAAATATTTAAGTGATCTAGAGGTGATAAGGTTTAGGGTGGGAGGCTGCTGTTGCCAATTAGGACAGTTGGTGGTGCGCCAGAGAATATCGAAAGGCTTGAGAAAGATTGAGAAATCCATCAATGCTGAAGTGAGGAAAACATGGAAAGTGGTAAGACTGACATTGGGTGATGCGAAATGAGTTCACGAAAGCATATGTAACTAAGCATAAGGACGTTGAATTCAAAGATAAGGAAAGTCAATGGCCAGATGGAGGTGAGACATTAGTGCGGGCACAGGTGCAGTATATCAGATTATGCAATGACAGGAGGGGGAAGTATGTTGTAGAGTCTGGATACGTGAAAGGGGATATTAGTAGCAAAAGGACAGGGAACACAATAATGTTAAATGATGATGCATGAGAACAGGGAAATGACTCAGCTCTGGCTCAACAGGGTAGCAAGCTTATTCCCAGTCTGGTTCTGCTGAGAGAATCGCCAACATGGGAGGTAGAATTAGTGTTAAGGGAGAAAAAGCAAAATAATGGTTTTAATTTCATAAACCATTCAAGCAATTAACCTCCAGTTGACTAAAAAGCCTTCCATGTTTGACTGAATGAGGGCATTTTATACCATTGAGAGTGATGAGGGAGGCCTGTGTTAAAATGACTATGACATTCCCTTTGTTGGCACGTGGCCTAGTGGATAAGGCTTCGGTCTAGTGATCTGAAGGTCACTGGTTCGAGCCTCAGCTGAGGCAGCATGTTGTGTCCTTGAGCTGCAATGGCACCGGTGCCAAGCTGCATGGGTCCTAGTGCCCTTCCCTTGGACAACATCAGTGGCGTGGAGAGGGGAAGGCTTGCAGCTTGGGCAACTGCTGGTCTCCCATACAACCCTGCCAGGCCTGCACCCTGGAAACCTTCCAAGGTGCCAATCCATGGTCTCACAAGACTAACGGATACCTATTCCCTTTACCCTTTATCAGAGTATAACAATGGCACCAAGTTCATCTATAAACAAGTCAATTCTAAGTTTGTTAGATGTGATTATTTGGTAAGGATTGGGATGGGCATTGCCCCTAGCATTTGGTCCCCATTGCAAGATGCCCTGGACTTTCTTCAGGAACCACCATAGCCCCTGTAAGACAGGAAGTGTTTGACACTACGGATGGATTCCAGCTTCACTTCAAGGGACCAGAGGGCAATATATTATTTTCATATGGGACCTATGGGCCCAGATAGGTTAGAGTGTCAGACCTTGTTCTTTAAGAATGCTGAAGAATTGGTAGACATATTATAACCATCCAAATACTCTTTCTTTGCTTTTACTGACAATCATTCCTGTTCACTAGATTTTTAGAGATGTAAATACAAATTCAAATTCACATGTTGAGATTTGACCTCATGCTCTCTGGATTATTAGCTTCGGCCTTTCAACATCATTGTGACTGCTCTTATGCCCATCAAAACTGAGGAGGTGACAGTTTTCTTGCTTTTATTTGGTGACGAAGATTGATGGTGTAGATGATTAGCATTAAATAGCACAGCAGGTATGGACAATACCACAAGCCAGTCATAATTGTAAGCATCACAGCAGGCATTGGAATTCTCCGAACACATGGAATTCATTCTTGGAAAAAACAGCTCAGTTTCCTGTTTTAGATCAGACAAAAATCTTTCATAATAATAGCAGCAATGAGTCCTGCGTAATCCACTAAAGGAAATAAGAAATGTAATGTTCCAATTGTGGTGGTGGTGTGGAGATATGTCTCTATCAAAGGAGGTGTAAGGTGCTCCTTCCCTCCGCTAGCCTGCAGGTCACCCTTGGGCAAGGTGTAGCACCTGTTTAGCCCCCCTGATCAGGGTCACGTGAAGCTTTGGGAGCAGGTGGTGGATGGTCGTATGAGCAGCCGGTGCATATCACAAGTCCCGGTTATGTGACCACCGATGCCAAGCAGACAATCTCTGAAGAGTGTTGATAATGGCCAGGGTCACCCACCTTGTAAAGGCGCTGCCCAGGAGAAGGTCTTTGTAAACCATTTTTTACAGAGAAATTTGCCAAGAACAATCATGGTCAAGACAGGGCACATAATGAACGAACAAATATTCCAGCAGTGGGAGCCATGTCTCTGGATAAACTTGTTGCTTTCAACAAGACTTTGTTACCTCTTTCACTCAGCTCCATCTACATTCTGTTCTCCTGTGTACTTTCTCCAGTTCTTCCCTACCACACATTTGGTCTCCCTGCTCCTCCCCTCTTTGTCTGCAACTTAAAACATTCAGCGGCTCAAACAAAACATAATGACCTTTTTCTTTCCCCACAGTCACTGACTGACCTGTAGGGTATTTACTGTACTTTCTGTTCTATGACCACTATGGCAAATGATTCAAAGAGCAGTTAGTCCTGTCTGCTCAATTCAGAGTGACAATTAATCCTGAGGTCCCATCATTGCCTCACCCAATTTATCCAGAATGCAGTAAACCAATGCAAAACAAACTTTCACCTTCAATCCCTGATATGTGCCATAGACCCTATAATCAGCACTACAATCTGTCACCATATGCATGTGGTGGAGGAGTCATACATAATAGTAATAACTATTTATATAGCACCTTTCATACATTAAGACGCAGGCCCAAAGGGCTTTACATAGATTGTAAAGATGAATCAATACATTCATAAAAATATGGGATAAAATTAGAAATCACGAGTAAAGTCAAACATTATATAGAATAAAATGTCATTGAAGATAGACTCGGAGACAGAGGCGGAGCTAAGATGGTGCTAAACGGCAATCTTCAGAAACAGCCCAATTTCCATCTTTAATATCTTTATTTTTTCCTTTCAGGGTTCCTTTGAAGACCCTGACCTGGAGTTACTGGCTGACTTCGGTTCTTCGCGGGAATGGGACCCGTTCTCTGGGTTTCAGGACCGGCCGTTGTTCGGCACGCCAAGAGGGCGGCCTGAGAGGCGGCCTAGTGTTTGGAAGCCTCAGATCTCGGGGCTCTGGAGATGGGTGGATCGAGGGTCGGTGTCACAGCAGGAGACTGGCGTTTTGTCGGGGAAGTCGGAAAATCTTTCGCTGCGGGCCCGAAGATCCGAGATCTTTGCGACCTTCGGGCATAGAGCTCGTACAAAGCGATGAAACAGACTTTTTAACATCGTAACCAGCAGATTTTTGTAATGTCTCCCACTTGCTGTGAAAATGGGGGTCACCTCCCTCTCCCTTGTCACGGAGAGAGAGAACCTGTGGGTTGCTGATTGTCAGATGAAACGTGACAGTCTTTGGGGTAACTGCAAGGTCTGAGTCTTCGCTATCGCTTAGCTCACGCTTGCGCACGGTAGCAGGCCTGCATTTTGTTTTGCCGGGGGCGGGGGGGGGAATTGTCGCTCACTGCTGCTTATGCGTGGGGGAGAACTTTGGGGTTCTCATGTTTAATTGTTGTTCATTCTCTGGGGCACTTCTCTGTTTTCGTGGATGTTTTGCGAAGAAAAAGCATTTCGGGATGTATATTGTATACATTTCTCTGACATTAAGTTGAACATCTGAACCTTTGAGGTGCCAATTTATATTAATATAATCAACAACAACAGATATTTAGTAATCCTTTAATTGGTGGTGGTGGTTGGCATCCTGCTGTCTCGAAGGACAATGGGTGATGATGATCATCACAAGCCAGGGTAGAAGGTATGGAGGTCACGAGTTGTCCAACCCCCTCTCAGCCTCACCGGTGTAGTCCAAAGGAAAGCTTATGAAGCAATACGTTTGGCACCAGCTTGGCTGCAGGAGCTGCCGGAAGGATGTTCAATGACGTCCAGCCGCCTTAGGGGCTCCACTCCGGGTTTGCTGTCTGGGTTTACTCCCGGTCCTCGTCTGTCCCAAGGCTGCCCACAAAGCAGTGAGGCTATAACTACCCTATAAGTAGGCCAATTTAAAAAAGCAGGTTTTTAAGAAGTGCTTTGAGGTGTTCCACAGTACTAGCCCTGCATATCTCAGTCAGTAGAGTATTTCAGATTTTTGGTACATAAAAGCAAAAGGCTGCATCACTGGTTCTTACAGGCTTGGCTCTAGGAACACTAAACAAACCAGTATTCGCAGATCTAAGATTACGATCAGGGATGTAAGGGGATAGACACTCCAAAATATATGGAGGAGCTCGATTATTCAGAGCCTTATATACAATTAAGAGTATTTTAAAGTTGATCCTAAAGGAATATCAGAGGTTTTCTCTCCACTACTCATCATATGTGGCTTGCATTTAACTGTAAATGTACTTCAAAACCAGTTCATGGAATGATGGTGTCAGACCTGCACAGACAGGCCCCTCCCGTCTTCTCCCAGCTAGCAGGAGCTACCTGCCACTCATTTCCAATTCATCACCTGCAGCCTATTTAAACCCAGCTCTCATCCACTGTCCTTTGTTCAGTCGTCAAGCCAGCCAGCCTCAACCAGTTGCTCCGAGCCTTCAGTTACCTTGTTGCTTTGTCGTTTTATGTATCCATTCTCATTTGTTCCGTGGCCCCTCTTTGGTTGTTATTTTGCAGGTTATTAGTAAGATACCGCTTACTGCTAAATCATCTCCTGCTTTTGGGTCAAGCCTCCTCTACACTTCCTGACAGACGGTGACTGAAATAGATAATATGGCAGCCAATTTGCCCAACTGGAGGGGAGGCCAATAACTCGCTGTTTCAGGGCTACAACCTGCAGCATTGCTTAATCGAGTTCCCCCGACTTGAGAGCCAGCAGACTCTCAATCACCATCAAGAGACAGAGATTGCTCAAGTGCAGAAGCCTCCAACAGCTGAGCCCACTGTCTCGGTATTCCTAAGACACATCAGAAGCTGGGCATATATATCAGAACCCTATCTCTTGTAGCGCTGCTCAAGGAACCACACCCTGTGGACAGTGTAGAAGCTGGTGTACTCCATCAGGAATCCTGCTGGTCCTCACTGAACACCCATGGCTTTGGAGTTATTCTGTGGTATTTAGTTTCGGAATGCAATGGTTTATATTTACGTTTGTGTATATATATAGGCATCCGTTAGTCTCGTGAGAGCACGGATTTGCGCCTAGGATGGTTTCCAGGGCGCAGGCCTGGGCAGGGTTGTATGGGAGACCAGCAGTTCCCCAAGCTGCAAGCCTTCCCCTCTCCACGCCACCGATGTTGACCAAGGGAAGGGCACTAGGGCCCAAGCAGCTTGGCACAGGTGTCGTTGCAGAGCAATGTGTGGTTAAGTGCCTTGCTCAAGGACACAACATGCTGCCTCAGCTGAGGCTCGAACCAGTGACCTTCAGATCACTAGACCGATGCCTTAACCACTAGGCCACGTGCCAACACGATTCATCGCCAATGAATTGTTTATGATTGGAACAATCCACTATATACTTCTGAAAGTTGGTTATTGATCTGCATTTTTCACTTTTAAGCTGGCCTGCTGTTTAATCTTTGTGTGTGTGTGTGTATGTATAAAGATAAAGATTATCTTTATTTGCCACATGTACGGCAAAACATCAAAGCATACAGTGAAATATATCATTTGTGTCAATGACCAGCACAGTCCAAGGATGCGCTGGGGCAGCCCAAAGGGTCACCATGTTTCCAGTACCAACATAGCACGGCCACAACTTAACCTGTGCATTTTCAGAATATGCCAGGAAACCAGAGCACCCAGAGGAAACCCACACAGTCACGGAAAGAATTGTACAGTCCAAATTCCTTACGGCAGAGGCGGGAATTGAACCCTGGCTGCTGGTGCTGTAAAATGTTATGTTAACTTACTGTACCACCCATAAAATATTTATATGAAATATTCATCAACTATTCAAAACTGCTTTCTGTCTTAAGTTGCTGATGAACGTAAAGTAAGCTGACTCTGGCATGAATATTTTAAAATGTGCCCTTTTTATTGATCTGCAGTTTGTAAAAATCTTTATATAAATTTTATCAAGATTTCTCAATAATCTGGTCCAATATTTATGAGGCTTTATCAGAAGTTTTTGCCTTGTCCTGTATCCTTGGTGAAAGGCTTGCTAATGTCTCCCTCGTTATCATGTGTAATTCACTAATGTTTAATATGACAGGGTTATTGGCTGTGTTTGAATGCTCTTAACCATTAGCTTCTATATTTTTGTTCATAAATCTCCTCCCTAATAGTGCCTCGAGGCACAGCTGCATTGAGCTTTTGTTCCGGTGAATATCTGGGATCTTCTTGCCAGATAATATTTTCTGTATCACAGAGCATTTGCAATATCAGTAATATGGAATGGTGCAGAGCATTATGATCAGCACACACTTGGATAATTCACTAAACTGCCTTAACAACTTCACTGCTGGCAGTAACTCTAGTTGAAAGCCAAAGAAAATTGACATATTACAGAGGCAATTCAAAATCAGGACTCATTTAGGAACAAACTTTACCACTTTTGCAACTTTTCCATTTAATTTCCTTTGATTAAAAATTAGTTCCTAAATTAAAGTATGAAAGACCAGAATTTAAACACAGACACCGAATTAATCTTAGTTATAAAGAAAATTCTTAAGCTTTTTGACTGAGCCATTTCAGAACAATGGATACTATCTGCAAGAAAAAATATGCTAGTCTTCCATCCATCAATTTACAGTGGAATATTCTTAATTATTGTTATGTGACTTATCCGTGCTCTTAAACTGAGTCCTTGTGACAGGGGAGGGGCTTAAATAGTAGCCTCTAAACTCAGTGCGGGGAGAGACG
Organism: Hypanus sabinus; assembly: GCF_030144855.1. Taxonomy (NCBI): domain Eukaryota; kingdom Metazoa; phylum Chordata; class Chondrichthyes; order Myliobatiformes; family Dasyatidae; genus Hypanus; species Hypanus sabinus. The sequence continues at coordinate 28,074,466 of NC_082735.1, read as the reverse complement.
GTCAGAGTGTGTGAGAGAGAGAGAGAGAGAGAGAGAGAGAGAGAGAGAGAGAGAGAGAGAGAGAGAGAGAGAGAGGGGGAGAGAGAGGGGGGGGGAGAGAGAGAGAGAGAGAGGGAGGGAGAGAGACAGAGAGGGAGGGAGAGAGAGAGAGGGAGAGAGAGATTCGAAGTATTGAGTATAAGAGTTGGAATGTTATGGTGAGGTTGTTTAAGGCATTGGTGAGGCTGAATTTGGAGTATTGTGTGCAGTTTTGGTCACCAAATTACAGGAAGGATATTAATAAGGTTAATATTAATAATGTTAATAAGTCCTGGACTTATTTCCACTTGGCATAATTTACTTATTATCATTTAACTATTTTTGGTTTTATTTTGCTATATTTCTACTCTATTCTTGGTTGGTGCGACTGTAACGAAACCCAATTTCCCTCGGGATCAATAAAGTATGTCTGTCTGTCTGTCTGTCTGACTGTCTGAAAGAGTGCAGAGAAGGTTTACAAGGATGTTGCCGGGGCTTGAGAAACTGAGTTACAGAGAAAGGTTGAATAAGTTAGGACTTTATTCCCTGGAGCGTTGAAGATTATGATGGGTATAGATAGAGTGAATGCAAGCAGGCTTTTTCCACTGAGGCTAGGGAATTAAAAAACCAGAGGACATGGGTTAAGTGTGAAGGGGGAAATGTTTAAAGGGAAAATTGGGGGGGGCTTCTTCACACAGAGAGTGGTGGGAGTGTGGAATGAGCTGCCAGATGAAATGGTAAATTCAGGCTCACTTTTAATATTTAAGAAAAACTTGGACAGGTACATGGACGAGGGGTGTATGGAGGGATATGGTCCAGGTGCAGGTCAGTGGGACTAGGCAGAAAAATGGTTCAGCGCAGCCAAGAAGGGCCAAAAGGCCTGTTTCTGTGCTGTAATGGTCTATGTATTATATTCAAGCATGAGTGTAAAAGCTTCGAGCCTGTGCATTCGTTTTGACCACATGTAGCTCCTCCAAAACTTTAACTCTCAGCTTGGTTGGTACACCTGCTCTCAATCCACATAAGTCAACTCCCAACAAGTACAAGTTCATCCCCTCACTGGTAAAAATGGGGGAGCTGGAATTTCTGTTGCATATTCCGGCCATTTTTGGTTGCTGTGTAGACCTAAGCTTGCTCTTTTCTTGCTACCCTCTTGCGCATCATGCTGTAATAGGAGGACTTTCAAACTGCATGAGGGAGAGCACATCGAGGAGTCTCCTTTTTTCTAAATTTTCAGGTATTTCCTTTTCCAAGGGTAAAAGGGACAATCCATTAGCATTTCCATCAGTTGTCCTCTTGAATTCAATCTTGTAATTGTGCCCTCCAAGAAACAGAGTCCATTTCTGCATTCGTGCTGCTGCTGTTAGTGCAACGCACTTACGTGGATTGAAAAGGAACACCAGTGGTCGATGATCAGTAATGAAGGTAAACTCTCTCCCATGTAAGTACTGGCCTCTTTGTCAATGTGTGCATAATTTTTCTCTGCAGCTGTTAGGGAATGTGATGCAAAGACTTCCATCACTCATTACGTGTGATACAGGGGTCGGCAACGTTTACCACTGAAGGAGCCAATATGGACCCGTTTCCCACAGAAAAGAAAACACTGGGAGCCATAAAACCCGTTTGACATTTAAAATGAAATAACACTGCATACAACGGTTTTTTTGCCTTTATGCTATGTATAAACAAACTATAATGTGTTGCATTTATGAAATTGATGAACTCCTGCAGAGAAAACGAAATTACATTTCTGCATGCAACAAAAAACATTTTGAACTCCGAAAAAAAGATGTTGGGCTGAAGGTTACTCCATAGTTAGCCTACCTTGGATCGAAGAATTAAAAGAAAGCGCGCACTGGCGGGTGTCAGGCATTGGCAGTGGTGATGTATATTAATAGCGATAAAAAACACGTTGTAGCGGTGTGCTACACGCAGCGCTAAAATAACAACACTGCAGTCAAAGATAACTTTATTCGAACTAAACAGCCTTGCTTTAAAGCCTCCCTCAACCCGCCCCCCCGTGGGTGCGGATGCTCCAAAAGACACGTACTCACAAACCCCCCGTAGGCTATCTCCCATAGCCGGAACGGTGGCTAATTGTGAGCCGGTTCGGATGTGCCAGGAAATGGGGTCGCCACAACTTTTTATTTAGATTGTACAAGATCACCATAATCTTCAAATTTCGAATTACATTTCAAAAACTAACAAACCACGGGGAGCCACAGCACAGAGATGAAAGAGCCGCGGGTTGCCGACCCCTGGTGTGATATGACTGCATCTCTACCAAATGACAAGGTGTCACAGGCAAGCTGCACTGGATGATGTGCATCATAATACGTGAGTGAGTACAGTCTCTGATGTCACCTTTCCCTTTGCCTTTTGAAAAGCTACCTCACACTGTTTTGTCCATTGCCATTTCCTCCCTATCTGTAATAATGAGTTCAAGGGATGGAGCTCAGTAGCCAGCTTTGGCAGGAACCCGTTATAGTAATTGACAAATCCTAAAAAGGACCTTAACTGTGACAAATCCTTTGGCCTTGGGGCATCCACCTCTGCTTGAATTTTCTCAGCTCACGTACGTAAATCTTGAGTGTCAATGGTGTGACCGCAGTAGGTGATATTTGGTTTAAAGATTCTCGCTTGTCGTGTCATACTCTGAGCCTATAATCTTCTAATCTTTTTAACACTGTCATAAGATTCAGGAGATGCTACTTGCTACCCTCACCAGTAACAAGTATGTTGTCCAGGTAACACTGAGTGCCCGGGCAGCCTTGCAGCACATGGCCCATGGCTTTCTGCCAGAGTGCAGGTGCAGATGCTACTCCAAAAATAAACCTATTGTAGTGATAAATCCCTTTGTCAGTGTTTATGGCAAGAAGTGCTTTGGACTCTTCTTCCATGTCCATCTAGGCCTTAGCTAAGACAACTATGCTGAAGTTCTTCTCTCCGGAAAGGTTTGCGAATATATTCTTTATCTTGGGCAGAGGGTGTTGATCTACTTTCATTACTGGGTTGATAGTGACCTTAAAATCACCTTGGATCCTGACAGACCCATCCTTCTCGGCTACTAGGACCACTCACGTTGCCCTTGGACTCCACTCAACCTCAGAAAGAATTGCTTCAGCCTCCATGTGACCTAGCTCACAGGTCACAGATGGTGTGTGGAACTGGATGGGCTTTGGAAAAATTGGCTGTGGCATTTTAATTTAACACCACTTTACCCTTGATATGTTTGAGTTTTCCATTGTCATCCTTGAACATCGCTGTGGCATCATCCAGTACCTTTTTTAATTTGCTTTCAGTTGATTCTATTGCAGGGAATCTTGCATGCACATGTTGAATGGATCTTCAATCAAGTTGTAGTCATCTAAGCCAATCACAGCCCCACAGTGCTGGCCCTCCTGTTTTCACCACATACAAACCCAATATGGTTTGTTGGTTGTTACATTTCACAGTTATGAATGTTATTCCCACAGGAGTATCTTCTCTCCAGTATAAGTTCTTAGTTGGATATCTGCAGGCTTCAGTTCAGTATCTTTGAAATGCTGTTCAAATTTATTTTGTGGAAACATGCTCTTTGCCCTATTTTGTTGCATTTTCTGCCAGTTTCACCTTTAAATCTGCTTTGGTCTGGTATATGTGAGCCCCTGCCACAATAGTAACATAATTTGTTTAGCCAGGCAAGTTACTGCTTCGACCGTGCAATTTTATTCATGCTTAATTTTCTTACTGACTGCAACTGAATTGCATCTCTGGCTGCTGTTTCCATTGATATAGCAGTTTCAACTGTTCTTTTAAATGTGAGTTGTGCTTCAAGCAAGAGTCATTTTTGAATGCTTTCTTGTAGGATTCCACAAACTAAATGATCTCTTGGTACACCATTAACCCAATCACTGAACTGCAATGCTCAGACAATTTCTTCAATTCAATTCCATGCTGAAATGGACTTTTCCCTTTTGATTCCACTGATGAAACCTAAAGCTTTTGGTTCTAAACGTTTCTCTATTATGTTCACAATATCAGCAAAATGAATTTCATCTGATTTGGTTCGAGCAGTTACACTTCTAAGCAAACAGTATGCTTTCCTACCCATTGCACTCAGCAACAATGGTTATTTCGTTTGCTTTAAAATAATTCTCAATTCATTCTGTATACATCTTCCAGTTATCTGTTGTGCAATCAAACGTGTCTTTCTTTTCAATGTAGCCAGACATTTTCTATTTATTTATTTATTTATTTGTTTGTTTGTTTGTTTGTTTATTTATTTATTATGATCACTCTTTTTTAAACTTGAATGTCTCTCTCCCCTTTTGAAGAAAAACATGCTGCGCTTCAACTGGTAGATCCTCATCTCAGGTTTGCTTTAAAAAAATTCCTCATAGCCACTGTTATGTTTTGTAACTCCAGAGACTGATTGAAAGAAGAACAGCCAAGATACTTGCCTACTTAGTTTCTTTTTCATTCTTTTGTTTAGTGAGGCATTCACATATGGCGTAGTGGCATAATGATGTAAGTCATTCACATACTTCTTACATGTAACCTATAATGAATTATAAATAAACAAAGAATGTTTAATCAAATAATATATTTACAATATTACTGAAATATTAAATATACTACATTAGCTTCTGTGAAGGAATATTCAGCACCAAATGCAGACAGTTGCTGAAATGATAATGGACATTTGTTGAAAACTTCTGCAAAACTCAACCAAGAAAGGTTTCATTTCAGAAAGTGGCCATCCCTTTAGAAACCAAGTCACAGAATCTGTTCAGGGCTCCAATGAGACACTTCCAGAGAAATGACAGTATGTGTCTGTAGACCTGGACTAGACTTCATCAGGATAAGAGGAAGTGAAACCCTGTAGCAGAAGGGTACTCTGCTGTAAATACACACTTAGAGCAACTGACCCCAAGGAGTTTGAAATTGGGATATTCAAGAATTTCACGAACCTCAGTTTTTCAGTTGTTCCATTGAGGTTATGATGTCTGTACATGTTGGGCCTCCATCACTTTGTTATTTATTAATACTTCTTCATATTTTTTTCCCTGAGTGAGAACCCTATTATGCTGGTAATTGGTGCAGAAGTCAATTTCGATAAGGAAACTGCTAAAGAGGAACAAAAAAGGTTCCACACAACTGAAGAGTCTTTGTTACTTAGGATTGCCAAGCATTGGGCATGTTGTGCAGAGGAGGGTGTTGGATGTATATGGATAAAGAAGGTTTTCAGCACTTGAGCAAAAGCTAAGCTATTGTAAGGAGCAGAAACATATTGAGTGATGCTGATAAATATTCATTTGCATGGAGAGCTCTGTAGTCTGCCAGAGGCTTTGGTTCCAGCACAGCCAGTGTGCATTGTGTGACGCAGAAATTCAGCTTCAGCTAGAAAAGGAAAGACGTGCATTTATATAGCTACTTTCACAAACTCAGGACATTGCAAAGCAGGTTAGATAATTTTTGGAAAATAGTTTCTGCTACTGCTCTCTCACTGAGCATAGCAAAGCTCAATCTATAAACGATAAATGATCAGGCATATAGTTTTAATTGTATCGTTTGAGGAAATTGAAGTTTTACTTTGCTGTTTGCAACATGGCTCATATATACATAATTTCTACATATCTGACAGACCATCAGATGCTAGACTTCAATAGTACTCTTTTGGGTGCAAGACTCTGATGGATGTCCAGAACTGGACTATGAAAAGACTCTATACAGTAAATCCACATTTCTCTCTTTTTTATTAAGTGGGGAAATAGTTCATCCTCTCTGCACAGCATGGAAGTGTAGACATCAAAATGCAAACCTTCTTGACTTCTTCTGTAATGCTATCTGTTTGTGCCTGACAGGCAGAAAACCATTAGCAAGCTGCAACACCTTCAACACAAATAAGGGCAGTTAAATACCAGGGAAAACTTAATGTAGATCGATGAAAGATCAATAAGGCTGAGCTGGATTTTATTGAGCAAGGTCAGCACAACATTAGGCTTTTTAAAGGAACCTTAGGAATCAATAGACAATAATTCTACTGAACCACAGAATCACAGAGAGTATACAACATGGAAGGGGATTAATCAACTTTTGTTTCTGGTTACTGTAAAAGAACATCCAACTTCCAGCTTCCAATTCTTTCTCTGTAGTCCTCCAGATCAAGGCCCTTCAAGAACAAGATTTTATTTTATGTGATGAGGGTTTCTTTCTTCACCGTTCTTTCAGGCAGTGAGTTCCAAACCTCTATCATCTTCTGAGTGAAAATCTTTTTCTTCAACTCCCCTTCAATTCTTCTACCAATTATTGGTAGTACTATTGAAGTGTAGCATCTGATGGACTGCCACCTTAGATTTTGACCCTTGCACTGAAAAGAAATGTTTTTCCTGTTCACTCTACATTACATTATTTGATTTGGCTATTAACAGAAACTCTCTTCTATATCTACACACCTCCAAGTGCAGTCTGCTTCTTTTAAGAATTCTTCAGCCTTTTCGTATGAAAAGTACACAATCCTTCATATCTTAAAGGATAATACGTTAATGATACCCAGCCACTGTGTCTCTAAATTCATTCTAAGTCTATTGCATCAATTATAAAAGGGTGTGCTGCGCACATTCTCCCCAAGCCTCTCATGTGATATTCCTTACATTATAGACAGAAATTCTAACAGCTAATCCAGTCTCAAATGATTAAATACCAGCCAGTTTCACCATGTCTTAATAGCGGTGTTGGCTGTGTGCTGTTACGTGCCCTTACAAAATGGTATAGAGCAGGGGTTCCCAACTTGGGATTTGTAGACCCCTCAGTTAATAACCATATAACCATATAAGAATTACAGGACGGAAACAGGCCATTTCAGCCCTTCTAGTCCATGCCGTATGCTTACTCTCACCTAGTCCCACCGACCTGCACTCAGCCCATAACCCTCCATTCCTTTCCTGTCCATACACCTATACAATTTTTTTTTTAAATGACAATATTGAACCTGCCTCTATGACTTCTACTGGAAGCTCGTTCCACACAGCTGCCACTCCCTGAGTAAAGAAGTTCCCCCTCATGTTACCCCTAAACTTTTGCCCCTTAACTCTCAACTCATGTCCCCTTGTTTGAAGCTCCCCTACTCTCAATGGAAAAAGCCTATCCACATCAACTCTATCTATCCCCCTCATAATTTTAAATACCTCTATCAAGTCCTCCCTCAACCTTCTACGCTCCAAAGAATAAAGACCTAACTTGATCAACCTTTCTCTGTAACTTAGGTGCTGAAACCCAGGTAACATTCCAGTAAATCTCCTCTGTACTCTCTCTATTCTGTTGACATCTTTCCTATAATTTGGTGACCAGAACTGTACACAATACTCCAAATTTGGCCTCACCAATGACTTGTACAATTTTCACATTACATCCCAACTCCTATACTCAATGCTCTGATTTATAAAGGCCAGCATACCAAAAGCTTTCTTTACCACTCTATCCATATGAGATTTCACCTTTAGGGAATTATGCACCATTATTCCTAGATCACTCTATTTTACTGCATTCCTCAATGCCCTACCATTTACCATGTATGTCCTATTTTGCTTAGTCCTACCAAAACATAGCAACTCACACTTATCAGCATTAAACTCCATCTGCCATCTTTCAGCCCAGTCTTCTAACAGGCCTAAATCTCTCTGCAAGCTTTGAAAACCTACTTCATTATCCACAATGCCACCTATCATAGTATCATCTGCATACTTACTAATACAATTTACCACCCCATCATCCAGATCATTAATGTGTATGACAAACAACATTGGACCCAGTACAGATCCCTAAGGCACACCACTAGTCACCAGAATAGTAGGGTCTATGGTATAAAAAAAGGTGGGGAACTCTGGGCATAGAAGATGACTCGCTGATTTTTAATGAAGCCAAGTAAAACCAGGTCAGGGTCTGGAGTGCAGCACTCAATCAGAGTTGAAAGGGTTATGAGAGAAATGAAGAAGAATGATTTTGTACTTGCAAAATTGGGCTTGTGGGAGGCAGAGAGTGAGGAACACCAAAGGCTTCTCCCTATTAGTGTGAGATTGACACAAACTGCCCCAGACACAGTTTAAAGTTCAAAATTCAAAACAAATTTTTACTCAAAGTACATATATGTCACCATATACAGCCCTGAGACTCATTTTCCTGTGGGCATACTCAATAAATCTATAGATTAACACCCATAACTGACTCAATGAAAGACTACCCAACGAGGGCATTCAACCAGAGTACAGAAGACAACAAACTGCACAAGTACAAATAGAAATGTTAGTTATAATAATAATAAATAAGCAATAAATATCGAGAACATAAGATGAAGAGTCCTAGAAAGCGAGTCCATTGTTTGTAGGAACATTTCAAACAGAATCCCATTTAATATCATTAGCATGTGTCATGAAATTTGTTGGCTTTGCGTCAGCAGTACAATGCAGTACATAATAATAGAAAAAAACCATGATTTACACACACACACACACACACACACACACACACCATCACTGAGTAAAAGAGAATGATATTGTTCACCTCCAGCCTAACCTCTTCCTATCCTACCTACCCTGGAAGTTGTTCATCCTTATGTTTAAATTCTTCCTTGTGCTATCCTTTATTTATCTAAGCGTAAATTCACTGCAAGACTACAATTCCCAATCTCTCAATTTAGCTGGCTCCAACTTTTCATATATTTCTCTTTACTTTCCGCCCACCAGTTACAGCCATCTGTTGGATAACTCCATGAGATTCTATGACATTGGAGCTGAATTATTCAATTCAGCCCACCAGGTCTGCTCTTCTATTCGATCATGGCTAACATTTTCCCTCTCAACCCTGTTCTCTTGCCTTCTCACCATAACCACTGATACCCTTACTAATCATGAACTATCAACCTCCATTTTAAATCTACCCAATGATTTGGCCTCCACAGCCATCTGTGGAAATAAACACCATCTGAGTAAAGAAATCCTTCCCCTTCTCTGTTCTAGAGGGACTTCCTTCTATTCTATTCCCACTATCAGAAACATTCTCTCCACACCTATCCTGTCTATTTGATAGATTTCAATGACGTTCTTCTCATTCTTCTAAACTCCAGTGTGAAAGGCCTTACTTTCCTGGTAACATTATTGAAATTTTCACTGTACCCTCTCCAATGCCAACACATCCTTTCTTAGATAATGTAGCCCTAAACTGCTCACAGTTACCCAAATGTGGTCGACCAATGCTTTGCACTAATCGTTGCTTTTTATATTTGAGCCCTTTCGAAATGAATGCAAACATTCCTTAATACTGACTCAGCCTTCAAGTTAGCCTTCAGGGAATCCTGCTCTAGGACTCCCTAGTCCCTTTGCACCTGCAATTTCTGAATTGGTTCCCACTGAGAAAATAATATACATTTTTATCCCTTCTACAAACGTGCATGACCATCCACTGCTCTACACTATATTCCGTCTGTCCTTCTTTGCTCATTCTTTTCATCGGTCCAAATCCTTCTGCCGATTCCTTGTTTCCTGAACACTAGCTATCCCTCCTCCTACATTTGTATCATCCACAAAGCCATCAATTCTGTCATCTAGATCATTAACACATGATATTAAAAGTAGCAGTCCCAGCACCCCACACTATTTGGTTCAAGCCCCATGCTCAGCCCCTAGTTCTGTGATCTGTTTGGACCCTGGTTCCAGCATGGTTTAGGAGGAGCCTGTCCCATCAAAACAAATCCTTCCTTCCCCAATGTCCCACGTATTCAAACCCTCTTCTCCCATACCAACCTTTAAGCCACTCATTTAGCAGTCTGATCTCATTAACCATGTGTTTGATGTGGCTCAGGTAACAGTCCAGTGATTTATGAGTCTGTGCTTTAATTTAATCCCTAGCTGATCAATTTTTCTCAACAGAACCTCTTTCCTTGTTCTTCCTATATCAATGGTACCCACTGGTTCTTTTCCGTCCAACTCCAAATTCCCCTGCAAGTCAGATGCAATCTCTTGAATCCAGGCACCAAACAGACATCACAGCCTATGGGACTTTCTACCCTTGTGACAGAGAATGTGTCTATTCGCCTGACAATTGTATTACCAATTACAACTACACAGACATCCCACCTGTCCCAGAAGTTCCAGGAGTCTCCCGCATATTGATAGCAGCTCCCTGGTGCCCACAAATTATATACAATATCCTGGAAATCGATTTTTTTGAGAGGGAGAGGAAGAGCGAGAGCAAGGGGAAGCATCCTGATTGGTCTCTCTTTGTGCTAAGTAGACCTATCAGTTTTCTTTGTGGGCGGGCTTTACAGTCAACCTCAAAAATAATGATAGTGTTGCTCGCTGCACTGTTTGCAACAGTGACTTTTCTATTGCCCATGGTGAGTTAAAATGTAAAAGACATGTTGAGTTGAGTTTAACAGGTGTCATTCATTTACTAGAATAGCTAACGTTATTTAAACTAGCTGGCTAGCTAAGGAGGTACTCTATTGGTGTCCTACCTGATGAGGCCAAACTTCCTGTAGTCCTGCTTGAAGTTGTAATGGAATAAAAAAATGACCCCATGATAATATAATATAATGAAAGTACATATTTCAATGTCATATTTTTCTGTATATACCCAACTTGGTTTACAGATTAGACAACATCACTAAACAAAGTATTACATACACTCTTGGAGGTTGACTGGGAGAAGGGCATATTGGGGGGGCGGGGGTGCTACCTCCCTGAAATGAGTTTTCGCGGGGTGAGATGTCTGTTTCCTATGGTTGGAATGTTTAAGACCAGAGGACACCGCTTCAAAATAGAGGGGCATCCTTTTAGAATGGAGATGAGGAGGAATTTCTTTAGCCAGAGAGTGGAGAATCTGTGGAATTCCTTTTCACAGGCAGCTGTGGAGGCCAAGTCTTTATGTATATTTAAGGCAAAGTTGATAGATTCTTGATTGGCCAGGGTGTGAAGGGATACGGGTGGAAGGTAGGAGAATGGGGTTGAGAAGAAAAGTGGATCAGCCATAATGAAATGGCAGAACAGAATCAATAGGCCAAATGGCCTAACTCTACTGCTATATCTTATGGTCTTATGGAAAGCCACTTCCACCCTGTCGGTTGTTAATTGGCCCGCTTAAAGGAAGTGGCCACTGTTTTCCTATTGGTTAGCTCGCATGCCACGACGCCGGTTTTCAGTTTTGGACTGCTCAGGAGTATAAGAACAGGACATGCAAGAGACTAGTCTCTTCCCATTGTCTCCAGGGCCCACTTCAGGCCGAAGCCATGACCTGTACTAAAGGTCCATTGGGAAAGAGTGTTGCAGACAGAGGCAGGCCCCCTACCTTTGTTTAGTTAAGTACTCATTTGTAGCATGCTAAGTTCTTCAGTTTTATAACTTGGGGAGATTTGATGGAGTACCCTTTAAGTTAAAGGGTGACTGAATGTTAGTTTTGTATAGTTTAACATCGTTTACGTGAGCACTCGATTATCCAGATGCCCGGTTTATTGTTTCACAGTACATTGTCCATTTGCAATCTGTCTTTGTTATGGTCCCGATCGTTTATTCCCGATCTTGCTCCTAATTTTCTTTGATTACGCCATGGTCCTGATCGTTAATTTCCCTAATTGCTTCCTATTCTCTTTGATGATGGCACGCCTGGTTTCCATCAAGAACTCAGTATAAGAACCTTGACATCACAACCACTAGTTGCCAGTTCGTTGGTCTTTGTCCTGTGAGTAAACTACGTTTGCCGACCGCTTAGAACCGTTTGCTCTAAGTTTAGCTCCAGTTTCAAGGTTTTCCTATGAGACTTCATTTCTCTGAGTCAAGGTGTCTTGTCAAGTCTCTGAATCAAGGCTCCGTGTCAAGGTTCCATATCAGGGCTCCGTGTCAAGATCCCTCCTGCTTGCTGTTTGGCGTTTATGCCCATGTAAACATCCAAACTCAATCTCCATGCCTGTGTCCTGCACTTGGGTTCGCTTCAGTCACTCATTGCAACAGTCTTCTCTTTCACTTAAATCTGTTTCCACGTTGCATCATCACAGAGCGCAATATAGGCCTTGCCTATTGGAAAAGTTCAAAGGCTTAGGATCCCCCAGCACTACACCAAGGATTCGCATTCACATCCTCTAATACATGTCAACAGGCTGAATTTCAATTAGTTAATCTAATGGCGTGGCTAACACAATATCCAGGTAACTCTCCCCCACCCTGATCCACGGCTGTGTTTGAAGCTTAGATTTCAGGTCCCAGGGGACACAGTCCCGAATAGTTAAAATTTCCTCCACTAAAAATGGTCTTCCTAAGATGTTCCAAAATTTTCAATTCATTGATTAAGAATTTCTTCATCATTTTTACATCCTTCTTTGGTTAAGTGTCCATTAATTGATGCCATCTCCATAAGGAACTTTCCTCCATTAAAGATTTATTTATTATAAGTATTTCTCAGTGATTATGTGAAAGAATACAGGGATATTTAAAACTCTGGATTTCCTCCAAGTTTTAATTGTAATCTGTTGAGCAGATAGATTGATTGGCTGGAGTCAATGATAACTTAATCAATATTTGTGGAAGTGCTTTAGTGCCTTCAAAACGGCTTTGGACTGCAATGCTGTTATGACAGGGCAAAAAAATGAATAGGCCACACAATCACTTACCCCCTAATTTGTGGGTCCAATTAATTTTTAGTAAATATATTTTCCATTTGGACCCCTGTGCATAATAGAGTTTTGGTATGAGGTTTCAGAAATTGAACTGCAGAGGGATTATCCAGAACTACCCAGGCTCATAGGAACTCTTACCAGCCGTAGTGGTCAGGCAGCATTTATAAAGAGGAAGAAAAAGTTTTGGGCTGAAACCCTTCATCGGGATCAGCAAGGAAGCAGGGAAATGCAGAATAAGTAAGTGGCAGGGGGGGAAGGGGTACAAGCTGGCAGGTGATAGGTGAAACCATGTGAGGGGGGAAAAAGGGTTGGTAGGAGAGGGGAGGTTGAATGTGTAGCTAGGAGTGATAGGCAGAAGAGGTAAAGCACTGAAGAAGAAGGAGTCAGAGAGGGGAGGACAATAGACCATGGGAGAAAGGGAAAGAGGAGGGGCACTATGGGAGGTGATAGGCAGCTGGAAAAAAGAGAAGGGGAAAGAGGGAAGCATGGGTGGGGAGTGGAAAAAGAGAGAAGGGGGACAGAGAGAAGTTATGGGAAGTTAAAAAAATTGATGTTCGTGTCATCGGGTTGGAGGCGACCCAGGCAGAATATAAGGTTTCCAAGGTACATTGTAACAGGATTGGAAGTAAAATGGACAGAGATTATTACTTCTGCCAAAGGTTTGGCAGAAAGAATTATGTGGCACTGAGCAAACAATAAAAACTTGAGGAAAAATTTAATGCAGTGCACATAATTTTTAAAAAATGATCTCTCTGCCTGTTGGTTCTCATTTAATATCCATTGTAAATAAATCTCATCAGGATGGAATGAAAGAAGAATTACTTTGCACTGCTGTAAGTTTTGAGTAATTTGGAATCATCTTACAAGGAACAAACATTAAATAAATTGCATTTAATAATTCCAGCTAGTTTGTTATTAATCTTATTTTAGATTAAAAGGTTAGGTTTGGTGCTGAGAAGTTTGCAAAGATTTGACATGACATCCACTGTAAAATTTTGATAATCTTCTATAGATGTATGGGGAAGAGTATATTGACTGGTTGCATTATTGACTGGTATGGAAACACCAATGGCCTTGAATGGAAAGTCCTACTAAAAAGTAATGGGTACAGCCCTCCCCACCACTGAACACACCCACATCAATTGTTGTCACAGGAAAGCAGCATCCATTATCAGGGATCCCCACCACCCAGGTCAAGCTCTATTCTTGCTGCTGCCATCAGGAAGAAGGTACACAAGACTCAGGACTCACACCACCAAATTCAGGAATAGCTATTACCCCTCAGCCATCCGGCTTCTGAACCAGCGGATATAACTTCACTCGCCCTAACACTGAGCTGTTCCCACAACCTATGGACTCACTTTCAAGGACACGTCATTTCATGTCCTCAATATTTATTGCTTATTGTTTTTTTTTAAATTTTTGCACAGTTTGTTGTCTTCTCCACTTTGGTTCTTTGTCCACCCTTTTGGGTGGTGTCTTCCATTGATTTCTATTTTGTTTCTTGGATTTATTGTGTATGCCTGCAAGAAAAGGGCTCTCAGTGTTGTATATGGTGACACATATGTAACTTGATAATAAATTTACTTTGGTTTTGGTGATATTTGTTGCCGCATCACAATTGCCAACAGAAACTTGTGCTTTCTGGCTTTTGACTGACAGCCTGACTTCCAGTTAGTTGTTCTACATATGAAAACTATCTGGGACTATCCATGATGCCAGAAATTGCAGATGAAGTGTACTGATTTGCAGTAGCCCGGGGCTCAGGCTGCATCACATGCCATACAATCTTCAGAACAAAATGGAAAAACTGTGCATTTAACTCAGTCATTGCCAACCTCCCCACAACCGAAGATGTTAAAAAAACAGACAAAATGGTTTGGTAAATTTGCTTATTATTGTCACATGCACCGGGTCAAGGGAAAACTCATCTTTCATTACAACAATGCATTGAGATAGTATGAAGAAAGACAATTAACAGAGTGCAGAATACTGTTACAGTTACAGAGAAAGTGCAGTGCAGGTAGACAGTGTGGTGCAAGGTCATAATGAGCTAGATTGTGACGTCAAGAATCCATCTTACTCTACGAGGGAACGGTCATATAACAGTGGGAGAGAAACTGTTCTTGAGTTGGGTGATATGTGGTGGTATATGAATCCACTGGGTGAAAGACATGGAAGTTAGCTCAAGTGAGCTGTGTCCAATGTGTGAGCTGTTTTCCAGATTTTTCAAAAATGATGAATCACTCACAAAATAAGGTGATGAAGAACTTGCTCACAGATAACACCTTGCAAAAATAAACCCAGGTTCATTTTATAAATGATAAAGTTCTAACCTTGAATGAAAAATTATCAAATTGCAAGAAAGCAGAAGATAAACTGAAAGGAACCTCTGATCTAAGTTTAGTATCAAATTGGTTTGATTAGAAGTTATAAATGAATTATTCTCTTGTAGCAGAGGTAGTAACTGTGCTCATCAATTTAACTGGAAAGTGGTTGAATAAGTCGATCTGATGTTATTTAGAAGGACAGGCGGCATCTATGGAAAATAATAAACAGTTGACCTCTCAGGCTGAGACACTTCTTCTCAGCCTGAAATGAAGGCTGGGAAGGCCCAAAGCATCGACCCAAAACATCGGCTATTTACTCCTTCCCATAGATGTTGCCAAACCTGCTGAGTTCCTCCAGAACTTTGTGTGTGTTGCTTTGGATCTCCGGCGTCTGCAGATTTTCTCGTGTCTATTATTTAGAAGGAGCTGAGAGTGTAACAACAGATACTGGAGAAAAAAAGATACAAAGTGTAAGAGAGGTCAGTTGCAATATGTAATGATTTGGGGGGGGGGGGTGAAGGAAGGCGAATAAGGTTTCAAATCATACATATTATGATGTATTTCAAACTAATCTCTGGGTAGACTTGGTAATTCAGTATCTGAAGCAGTCAAGCCAAGTACACCCATTAAGATTGGAATTTCTAGGCTCCCAGACCTTAAATAAGAGAATTGAAAAGTTATATCAACAGAGGCATTAGTTGAGGTTAGATCAATGGAAAAATCAGGGTAAATGCAAACAGTAGAGTGTGGAGAAAAATCTAACGGGCATCATTTAAACAGTTGTTTTCAGGCGTAGAGGTGATGTGCCCAGAACTTCCCGTTGGAGTCATTGTGAACCAATTTGTACTATTTTAAAAAGTAAGAGAAAAAAAATAGATAAGGTAATTAGCCTGACATTACAAGAAATGGAAGTGCTGGAAGCTATTATGAAGGAAGTTATAACAAGGCATTTAGAAAATAGTAATAGGATTAGAGTCGATGTGGATTTATGACAGTGAAACAATTCTTGACAAATTATCGTCTTGGCATATGGAATTAAGCATGGAAGAAGTTGTGGCCATTCATTTTGGTGGAAAAATACTTTGTAAACAATAAAAGAATGAAAGCTGCTGGTGTTCAGATGGATGTGGGTGTCCTTGCACATAAATAACATCCAGATTAAATGATAAATTAGGAAAGCAAACATATGTTGGCATTTCAAGAATATTTGAGAACAAGATCAGTGAATTGCTGGTCTAGTAATATAGATCCTGACGAGACTGCTTTGAGAATATTGTGCACAGTTAAGAATATCTACCAAAATAAATGAACAACTTAAACAAAGGAGGAAAACAGTTCTAGACTGGTTTCTGTGTTTACAGAGCCTGTGAATGAGGAGAGATGAAATTGACTGAAGACTGAATACTGGGCAGCGGTGATCTAGAACAAAGGGTTCCATTTAGGAATGAAATAAAGAGGGAATTCTTCACTCAGAATTGGATCTTTTACCACAGGGACCGGAAGAGGCCACATCAGTGAATATATTTAAGAACAAGATAGATAGATCTCTAAATACAAAAGGCGTCAAGAATGTGGGGCAGATACTCTAGGCAAAACCAATCTTTGAACAACTGGCACCAAAAATGGATGATAATTGATTCAATTCTTACCTACTGAATCAGGTAATCTGGTTTGATTTTTAAACAAGTCACGAATTGGGAGACAAAGCTGAAAGTTAAAAGTTTGTTTAACTTCAAGGGCAATGAAGCAGGAATTGATCATTTTCTTCCTGGGGAAATATGAGGAAAGCTCAGGAAATAAATGGCTTCCAAGACACTTTTTTGGTGATGCATTACCTTGTCACCAATGTACCAATTCACTGCATCAGTGAGCACCATCTATTCAGCAACTTACCTGTTTTTCTCTTTACTGCAGGGCATTTTAGTCACAAGGAAGAAGCAGCCCTTTAACCATCTTGTCTATGCTGACCATCATGACTGTCAATACTTATCCCACTTGCCTGCATTAATTCCATATCCCTCTCAACCCAACTCATTCAAACACCTGATCAGATATCTCTTACATTCCAACCTCCACATTTTCCTCTAGCAGTACCAACCAGATACCAACTACTCTTTGTGTGAAAAATGTACTCTTCAAGTTCCCATTAGACCTCCTCCCTCTCACGTCAAATCCATGCCTTCTAGTTTTAGATGCCCTCCTATGGTGAACAGGCTCTGGCTGCCTATTCTATTGATGCCTCTGATAGCGTTATTTTAATAGCAAAACAGATCATTTAATTAAAGCCACAGACCCAGATTAATTCCTGTGGTAACATTAGAGAACTAATATCAGTTGTTCCAGTCAAATCATAAGCCATTAATAAAGTACAGGCAAATATTTTGGTAGGAATTCATATTGCAGGTGTCATGGCGATAAGTAAACTACAGATCAGATGTGGATGGGCAACATAGACACAAGGGATACTTGATACTTGGATACAGAAATCCAGAGTAACACACACAAACTACTCGAGGATTTTAGCAAGTCAGGCAGCTTCCATGGAGAGGAATAAACAGTCGATGTTCAGGCTGAGACCCTTCATCAAAACAGGATAGAAGCCAAAATAAGATGATGGGGTGGAGGGGAAGGAGTACAAGGCGATAGGTGAAACCAGGTGAGGAGGAAGGTGGATGAGTGGGCAAGGTGGATGAAGTGAGAAGCTGGGAGGTGATAGGTGGAAGAGGTAAAGGGCTGAAGAAAAAGGAATGTGATTGGATAGGAGAGTGGACCATGGGAAAAAGGGAAGGAGGAGAGGCACCAGAGGAAAGGAATGGGCAGGTGAGATGAAAAGAAAAGGGATAGAATAAGAGAGGAGAGAAAGGGAAGAAACTAACAAAATTGATGTTCATGCTACCCTGAAGGAATATGAGGTGTTAGAGTCATAGAATCATAGAAAAGTACAGGACAGAAACAGGCCCTTTGGCCCATCTAGTCCATGCTAAACCATTTAAACTGCCTACTCCCATCGACCTGCACTGGGACCACAGCCCTCCATACCCTGACCATCCATGAACCTACCCAAACTTCTTTTAAACATTGAAATCGAGCTCACATGCAACAATTGCGCTGGAAGCTCATCCCACACACGACCCACTGAGTGAAGAAGTTTCCCCTCATGTTCCCCTTAAACATTTCACCTTTCACCCTTAACCCATGACCTCCAGTTGTATTCCCACCCAACCTCAGGTTGCTCTCCCAACCTGAGAGCGGCCATATCGTGGCGGTAGAGGAGGCCATGGGCCCTCGTGTCCGAATGGGAACGGGAAATAGCATTGAAATGGGTGGCCACTGGGAAAACCGCCTTTTATGATGGGGGGGGTGCAGGCGATGAGGCAAGGGGGCTCAATGAAGCTGTCCCCCAATCTGTGATGTGTCTCACTGATGCAAAGGAGGCCACACCAGAAGCACCGGATACAGTAGATGACCATGACAGACTCTCAGCTGCAGGATCAGCTGCACGTCAAGCACTTGATGACTTTAACACAGACATCTGACAGAATAGTTTACATGGCTCTTGCTGGTACTTGCTGAGTTACAGCAAAGCTTTAGGGTGCAAAATACAACATGCAGCATATCTCAGCGTTAGACAGCACTGGAATTACAGGAATCCAAACTAATATCACAGGTGTTTCATTTTGAGTACTCATTGAAATGTGGTTTAAAATGTTCACTCCTCTGTATCACTCCCTCAGCAACTAATTCTCCAAGATGTGATCAGACTGACTTCAATGAAACAAAAATGTTTCTCAGTGCATTTACCACAAGGAAACTATTTGTATTATCCATTAGATCTGGATTTCATTTTGGTTAAAAATATGTTCCTTTACTGTTACTGTGTTAGGTAATAACTTATCAAGTTCACATTGCTGGCTTAGATCCACTCGAACTGAATTTCTCACAATATACTGTTTATTTTTCTTCAAAGAATGAAATATACCTGGAATTCATCCTTCAGATTATTAAAATTATTGAATCTGACAGAGATTGTTTGAAATTGGACTAATAGTTTGGCATGATGAATGAATCCTCTACCTTTTATCAGATGGATCCAAATAGGGTATTTATGCCCAATTACTATTTTGTCCTTTTAAGAAAATAACCAAAGGAAATCTAGTGCCACACACAAAAAGCTGGACATACTCAGTGAGTCAGGTGGCATCTATGGAGGGAAATGGACAGTTGATGCTTCAGGTCGAGACCCTTCTTCAGCAGTGAAATTGATCTTTTAACTGATAAACATTTGATAATAGTAGAAATAAATTTAAAAACTGTAATACATGTTTGCAACAGCATTTTAGACTTGATTTCTCTAAAAATTGTTTCCAAAGAGTTCACATCAGACCAATGATGATTTGAGCTGTTATTGCTTTTTCCTCTCAAGACCACAAGTTCCTTCGTAAAGTGAGAAATGAATGGAGAAAAAGCATTTATTTTTTGAATTAATCAACATTATTGGTGTTGTCAAAAGAGATAGCTTTCAAGCTATACAAAAGAAATGAGTGACAGTGGAACCAGTGGACAAGTGTACTATCAAACTCTCTCTCATTGAAGCTTACCTCTGTTGATTTCTCCCTGGATTGTCACCTTGGCATGGTGGAGAAGCTTGTGTGGTCCTAAGATCCCGAGAGCGATGCCGTCTGGAGCTACACTCCTGGTAGGGTCACCCATGACGGTAAGGTTGGGTGAGGTCCCTGACAAAGAACAATCCAACCAAGACCTCAACGGTGGAACAGGCGGATGAAGTTACTTCAAACTCAATGGCTGAGAAGGCGGATGAAGGCTGCAACAAATCCATCAGCTCCAAATGTCGTGGTGTCCATGCCATTGGAATCAGTTGGTTGATTTGTGAAGTATCATGTGCTTCTTGGAGTGCAACATCAAGTACATGTTAAACAAATACACGCACAGCAGTCTTCGCTCTGTGGAAATGAAACGAAGACCATCATCCTCAACCTCCAGGGATAGCCATGACGACCACCTCAGTTGAGTCCTGAAGGACAATATTGCTTAGGCATCAAGATTTAACTATTTCCAGCTTTTGCAGATTTTCGCTTGTTTCTAACAAGTGAGATCTAGTCCCAAATATGGCGGAGTGGTTGGGCCAGAACAAGACCCACCTCATAAACTCCTCTGAATGCCTTAAGTGATCAGCTAACCCTCACTTCCTATTTTGGTAGCTATCTAAACTGTCAATATTCATAAGTATTTCTGAATGTATCTCATATTGGAAACATTTAATTACCATTATAAATGAAGAACAAAGTTTAAAACCGTTCCATATTTGTTAAGAAATAAAAATAATTGCAATAATTAAGAACACATTCAATTGGCTAAAGCATATTAAAGCTGCCAAAATTACATTTTAAAAAATTGATTCACTTCTTTACCCCTCTTCCCAATAGTTCTGGGAAACCTAAGCTCACAGATAATTCACAGTCTAATCTATGGAAATGCCCAGTATTCACAGCAAGGTTCAGCACTGTAACTTGCCAGGGCCGCTAAACTTGGGGCTTCCTCGACTGCATGCCTCTCGCGGTTCTATGCAGATGTGCCAAATTCTCACTCAGATCTCAGTCCAATAAAATGAGTAAGTGCTTTTCCACACTTTCCAAATCCGTCCGACAATGGGACGAGCAGAGCTGCACACAAATTGCCTCTGTGGGTGAGCCCTCCGGTAGGTCCTCTCTGTGGTGTTCTCCCTGATCAGTAATGCAAGCCCTCTGCCTCTTCTAACCTCTTCTCTACCTTGTCGAAAACGTACAAATGCCAGGAACATTGAGCAATGGTCTTGGCCCATTCACATCAAACTCTCTGTAATGGCAACAACATTGTAATTCCATGTACTGATCCAGGCTCTAAATTCATCCATAGAACCATAGAACATTGCAGCACAGAAACAGGCCTTTTGGCCCTTCTTGGCTGTGCCAAACCATTTTTCTGCCTAATCCCACTGACCTGCACCTGGCCCATATCCCTCCATACACCTCTCATCCACGTACCTGTCCAAGTTTTTCTTAAATGTTAAAAAGTGAGCCCATATTTACCACTTCATCTGGCAGCTCATTCCACACTCCCACCACTCTGTGTGAAGAAGCCCCCTCTAATGTTCCCTTTAAACTTTTCCCCCTTCACCCTTAACCCATGGCCTCTGGTTTTTTTCTCCCCTAGCCTCAGTGGAAAAAGCCTGCTTGCATTCACTCTATCTATACCCATCATAATTTTATATACCTCTATCAAATCTCCCCATTCTTCTACACTCCAGGGAATAAAGTCCTTTTTCGACATGATGTTGTTTTTGACATGATAGAGAAGAGGTTAAAAGAGGCAGAGGGCTTGCATTACTGATCAGGGAGAACATCACAGCAGTACTCAGGGAATAAATATCCCTTTTACTATAATACCTCTAGCATTGAAATAAATGCATTTTAGCCCATCAGACCCATCATGTTGATTAGCCTCTCCTGCTGCCCTTCCTTTCAGTCTTATGTGTCATACTATCTTTCTCGTCCTCAACCCTACACTCGTTGCCCTCCTGCTATGGTTCCCACCCCAATGCCACTCTTGTTTAACCTCTCCCGAGCAGCACTACCAAACCTCCCAGTGAGGACATTGGTCCTCCTGCATTTCAGGTGCAAACCATCTGGTTGATACAGATCCCACCTGCCCTGGACGTCTGCCCAGTGACCTCCTTCCCACGCCGGCTCCTGAGCCATGTATCGAACTGCACTGTAATGAGAGAGCCATGGATGGTGGTGAACCCAAGTGCAGAGTGAGGTCCAGAATACACTCAGACTCAAAATAGACAAGACTACACAAACAAAATCCAAAAGGCAAAATCACAAGCAGTAGTACTAGAAATGGGACTCCTTCAACTGAGCATGAGGCGTTTACGTACAGACTTTCCATGGAGGAGTGTGGCAGTCTGAGTCTGTAAGGGACAGCGGCCGCTACAGTGGCAAAACCTGGATGCCTGCTGTTGGGACCACAGCACTGCACTATGTATCTTCTTTTCACCTTACTTGCACATGACATGGGACACACCCTGAGATTACAACCCCCAAAGTTCAGCTCTATCTTTTTACCTAGGCTCCTAACGTCATTTTGCAGGACCTCGTCCCCGCTCCTGTCATTGGTACCACTAAGGACCATGACTTCTGACTGCTCGCACTGTCCTCTCAAAATGTTCTATACACCACAGAGACCCACTTGTCCCTGGTACCAGGGTGGCAGACACTATTCTGGAGTCTTAACTTCAGCACAGAAACGGCAACTGAACCCTTTACTGTTGAGTCCCACTCTGCCTTAACTTCTCCCTGCACTTCTTTGCCTCAGAGCCAGCTACAGGGCCACTGACCCAGCTAATGGTACTGGCCTCTGAAAGGTCATACCCCATAAAGGTATCCAAAGGGGATACCATGTTAGTGAGGGTAATGACCATAGGGGAGCCCTACTCTGTCTGGTTCCCCCCCCCCTTACTTCCCCTCCTGGTCACTCATCCATCTGTAGCCTGCGCCCGAGGTGTGACCACCTCACTAAAACTCTTGTCTACAAGATCCTCGGAATTTCAGATGATCTTGAATACACCCATATCCAGCTCCATTTCCTTCACCTGTTCTCTCAGGAGCTGCAACTGGGTCCACTTCCCACCGATGTAGTCATCAAGGAGACTGTGACATTCCCTAAATTCTCACATCTTGCAGGAGGACCATTCCACTAGCCCTCAACCCTCCTGCCGTGTAAACCAATACTAATATCATTTTTCTCAGCCATCATAGTCAGAGGACAACTTTAATGTTTTGCTCCAGAAACACTAGAACTTGTGTGGCTTTGTATTATTGATGTACACAACAAAATAGGAGCAGGAATTAGCCACCTGCCCCCTCAAGTCTGCCCCACTATTCAATATGATTGGGGTTGTCTCAACTTCACTTCTCTAACAGTTCCCCATAACCCTTAATTCCTTAATCTTTCAAATATTTCTCTGTCACTGACTTAAATATGTCTGATGTACACTATTCTCAGAGGCAGAGAATGGCAGAGCTTTACCACCCTCTGAGAGAAGAAATGACCGCACACCACAGGTTTGAATGAGTAACTCTTTGTCTTACAATGATGTTCACTTGTTCATGACGCTCCTGCTATTGAAAGTATTTCAACATCTTCATGTAAAACCTCCTTAGTACCCGAGCAACAGACACAAAATGCCAGAGGAACTCAGCAGGTCAGACACCAGCCATGGAAATGAACAAACAGTTGATGTTTCGGGCCGAGTCCCTTCATCAGGACTGAGAAGGAAGTGGGAATATGACAGAATGAAAAAGTGAAGGGAAGGGAAAGAGGGTAGCTGGAAGTTGATAGGTGAAGACAGGTGCGTGGGAAAGGTCAAGGGCCGGAGAAGTAGAAATCTGATAGGAGAGGAGACTGGACTGTAGGTGAAAGGGAATGAGGAGGGGACCCAGAGGGAAGTGATAGGCAGGTGAGATGAAGTAAAAGGTTAGAAGTGGGAAATAAAGGAAGGAGTGGGGGTGAGGGGGTGAATGTTGTTCACCGGAAGGAGAAATCATTATTCATTCCATCAGGTCCCTAAATGTCTGAATAAGGTCTTCCCTCTTTCTTCTAAACTCCAAGGAATACAGATCAAAACTGTAGCATCCCTTGGTAGAACAACTTTCTCATCCTAGGAACTGGCCTGGTGAATCTCCTTTGGGTTGTCTCCAATGCTACTATATCCTTCTTTATGTGAGGGCCCAAAAACAGTATTCCAGGTGAGGCCTCACCAACACCCTGCATAAATGAAACAAAACTCCAATCACATCACAATACTGTACAGACTTACTGACAATCACTTCTGAATCAACTGCTTTTTTATAAGCGATGAAATGCTACTCCTACCATTAAGAATGACGTATGGCAATGGTTTGTAAATCTCAACGCAGGGCAACAATGGTACTTCCAGTCCTCATGGGCACAGAGGTAATTGTTTTCTTCCAAGAAGTAACCAGAAGAAAATCTGTTCTGCATTAAGAATGATGGAGGCTGGGCATAACTAACCCTAACAAAAGACTGAAGAGGTTCAAGGTCACAGAACTGATTGATAGTGAGTCATTCACAATACATATCAATACAGCTGCAATTTGCTCCAATATGATGAAAGATACTAATGACAAGAACATCAGTCACCTCCCCTCAGTGAGAAGTGTGATGTCTTTCAAGTCATATTCAGGAGGAACTTTGAAGGCTTTGAGGCATATGGAATGCATAGTTATCTCACAAGTTATGACACATTATGCCAAGCTCTGGAAGGATTATCTTTCAGAAGCTCAACTCAATTGAATGGACATTTTCAAAGCACATGCAGATGTGCCAACAAGTCAGCTGGAAGTAGTGCTGTCCAAATCTGGGAGCAGGAATCTTGGATGGCAAATGCATATACAGATTGAACAGTGTCCATTCACTCAGCTATAAAACAAGCTCAGTTGCCTCTTCCCTGAAGCGCCAGATTGGGAGAAAAGATTGTGAAATTAAAAATTGTGGAATTGCACCAAAAATATTCAAAGCAATTTGGCAACTCTAATGGCCATGGTGCCTAAAGCAGAACATTACATTGTACTGACACCCAGATAACTTTGCAGCAGACAGCCAATGGTCGATAACATCCCTCATTCCGGAGTTGGAAGGGTCCAAGATTTTTTTTTTTGAAACTTGGTTTGGCATGCGTTTATGCCTTCCTGGAAACAGATGAAGACCATGAGAAGTATTTTATGCCAGAATGATGCAGAGGATAATTTACTTAGTCTGGATGAAGTATTGAACGAGCGTCACTGCAACATGTAACTGAAGTTGTCCAAATATATCTTCGCACAGTCAGGGATAGTATATCTTAGACTGACAGTAGAGTGGACTTAAACTTGTTTAAAGTAAGGCTGATGCTATCAAAGTCAAGGTAAACTTATTATCAAAATACGCATAGGTCACTATATACAATCTTGAGATTCATTTCCTTGCAGGCAGTATAAGGTGACATATGTGTTCGTACTTTGATAAGAAATTTATTAGCAAATTTATACTTTAATAATAATTTCAGTATTAGCTTTAAATAATTAAACTTTTAATCTTTTAAATCATTTTAAATACTATTAAAATTATATTTCAATACTAATTTATAATACATTATTATTTAAAGCCATGCACCTCGGAAGTGCCTTTACTGGGAATCTTTTATTGTTCCCGATTCTTCACTGGCCTAAGGATTGTACTTGCATTCCCTCAGCAACTTCTTAAGCAGGAAAAAAAAAGAAAATGGATTAACATACGTCAGGAAGTATTTCCATAGAAAATCTCCACATTTACTCTGATACTCTGATACTGGTATGTAACGCCATTATCAGCCATGTGAATGATAGGCAAGACAAACTGTCTCAAGTATTCTTAACTTAACTTAACAAAAGCAAACATAATCACACACAAACTGAAAATGAAACGTAAGTAATTAACTAGTCGGATGGCGTTTTAACTGGGAAGAGCCATTATTGGCAATCATGGATCCTAAACCAATCATTCCAACAATGGCAACTGCCAGAATCCAAGCGTGGGTAGTTTTAATGTCACAGTGTGAATATTTGATGGAATGTTTGTGTCAAAATAAAATATAATTGATGCCTGGATAAGTGCATAAATAATCTGATGTTGTGCAGGCAGTGAGTGGAACTTTGGGGCAAGGTCTCTCTGATCATGGCTGAAGGTTGTTCAGTTGACTGAGTGAGATGAAATCTTCAAGCAAGCCTATCACACTCTGAGCGGGTAATTGTAAAGGCAAGAGTATAGAGGCAACAATTAATGCAAAAGGTAATGACTTCGGGTAAAACTACAATTTCATTTCAACTATATGAAACAAGTAAGTTCAACAGAAACATGACAATAGACAGTAGACAATAGACAGAAGGTGCAGGAGTAGGTCATTTGGGCATGAGCATGTGTGAGACTCATCAATGGATGCTGGCAAAGTTGTTCAAGTCTGTAGTTAAAAGGATTACTTAGTAACCATTGGGAATAGGCCAGAAGTGTTCATTACAGTCAGGTGATTGCAACAGGAGAGATGTTCAATGATAATTATCTATGGTGATGAATCTGTCCTTGATGTCAACATAAATTAAGGAATCACAGAACAGCTACCAGTTAATAGCCTGCAAGAACCTTAGTTCAAGCAACAAATAAACGTTTGGTAAACAATGGGGGGTGCCACAGGAGAGTAGCGGTTAGTGTGATGTTATTGCGGCTCAGGACATCGGAGTTCAGAGTTCAATCCTGGCGTTCTTTGTAAGGAGTTTGTACTGTGGGATGTGTGGGTTTCCTCCCACAGTCTGAGAATGTACCAGTTACTAGGTTAATTGGTCATTGGAATTAAACTGTTAAATTGGGGGTTGTTGGCATAGCTGGGCTTCCTGGGTCAAAGGGCAGGAAGGGCCTAATCCACACTGTACACCTAAATAAATGGGGAAATTGAACAGACTAAGGAAGCCAATGAATTCATAATTAATGTGTGTATGTTGTTTTCCGTGCAGTGTATTTTTATAGAAATATATGTGGTTATAAAATGTAATGAAGCCTGTATGTATATATACTTGCACGGCTTTTAGAGATACACACACTGTAACAGGCCCTTCTGGCCCAATGAGCTTGCACCACCCAATTACACCTATATGACCAATTAACTGTAGGTCTTTGGACTGTGGGAGAAAACTGAAGCACTCAGAGGAAACCCACGCAGTCACAAGGAGAATGCACAAACTTCTTTAGCAATGAGAATTGACCGTGGGTTGCTGGCGCTGTAATAACATGGCGCTACCTGCATTGCTATACCATGCTATATGTTGATGTGCCTTGTTGTTAGACCAAACTAGAGTTTTGAAGCTTCAGGTGGCTGTAGATAGTGTTTTCAGGATTCCTGTCTCAGTTCAAGGTCTAGGGCAGAATGCACGTCACAACTCCAGCCTAGTCACTCAAAAAACAATATATTCCAAACTGTAAGTATCCTTGCAAATCACCTCTACCCTCTCTACACTGATATAACATCCTTCTTCACACTGTTACTGTCGGGAAGGAGGCACTGAAGCCTGAAGGCACACACTCAGCGATTCAGCAACAGCTTCTTCCCCTCTGTCATCCGACTCCCGTATGAACTTTGAACCCATGAACACTAACTCCCAACTTTTTTATATCTATTTTTTGCACTACTTATTTTAACTTAACTATTTTATAGACATAATGTAACTCAGTTTCTATTCTCTCTGTATTTATCAAGAATTTCATTGTACAGCTGCCATAAAGTTCACAAATTTCACAACATATGCCAGTGATATTAAATGTGATTCTGATTCTTGTAATATGGTGACCAGAATTGTTCACAGTACTCAAGCTGCCTTAGCTAGTCCCTTCAATATTTCTGGCATGACCTTTCTACTCCTATGTTCTGCAGACCTATATAATGTAAAGAAATTATTTATACATGAAGTTGCATTTTAAGGTACAGCTCAATCAACCAATCAAGATTATTTACTGTCATTTCCAGACCACAGGTGTAAAGGAGAATATGATGCGGCACAATAGGATAAAGAACACCTGACACACACAAAGTGCTGGAGGAACTCAGCAGGCCAGGCAGCATCAATGGAAAAGAGTACAGTCAGCGTTTCAGGCCAAGACATTGACTGTACTCTTTCCCATAATTGCAGTCTGGCCTGCTGAGTTACTCCAATATTTTGTGGGTATTGCTCGGGTTCC
Source organism: Hypanus sabinus (assembly GCF_030144855.1). Classification (NCBI taxonomy): domain Eukaryota; kingdom Metazoa; phylum Chordata; class Chondrichthyes; order Myliobatiformes; family Dasyatidae; genus Hypanus; species Hypanus sabinus. The sequence continues at coordinate 28,046,653 of NC_082735.1, read as the reverse complement.
CAGCATCATCAGATTTTCTCTGGTTTGAGATAAAGAACACAATAATAATAATAATAATAATAAGACGGTGATAGTTTGCTAACCAGCAATTGATAAACAAGCCATTAAAAACAACTCAGTCCTCATAACATTTTCAGTCTGACTGTCATTTCGACTGCAGAATCTGATGCAGTGTTAAGTTTAGAAAAACACAAGGAATAGGACAAAGGTCAGGTTGGCTGTTTTGAGCTTTCAATGTTGTTTCCAATGAAATTCCGGCTGGTCTTACCCTTGGCCTCAGCTCCAGTTTTCTGCCAGACCCTCATGGCTCTTAACTGCACAGCTGTTCAAAATCTTTCCCAGCTTCAAATAGATGCAATGACCTCCCAGGCACAGCACTGTGTGGTGAAGAAGTCGAGTTTTAATGCCTTCATGTGAGTGTGCTTCTAGAGGCAAGATATAGATGCAAGATTGTGGCCTCTTTTTTTCTCTGGTTTGCATTTGGCTTGCCATGTCTTCCCAAGATTGTCCTCTTCCAATTTTTTTCCAAGTCTCCCAGTGCTGCCGTGTTTATTTTTGCAGCCCGTTATGGGAATTATGATGCTCAACATCAAGTTCGTTGCTAGCCTAGGCAAACTTACACAGGGTATGATTGGCATGAAAATTAAGTTTCCTGCAGATGTAGTGCAGTAAATTAGAAAGATTAAAAAGTAGAGGATAATATGATTTCATCACAGAACACTGCTAATAATCCAGTGAAGATACTGTTATGGGTTGGTCCTGAAGAACATCCTGTGGCAATAGAGTTCAACTGTAAAGATGAAAGCCACAGTTCACAGAGAATGTTGTCATCATGCTCTGTATTAAGACATATATGAAGAGCATCAAGTGAAAACTGTTGCTGTTGGCTGATTATCAGCTCTTTGCTAGCATTAAAGCATCTGTTCCTTCTAGTGCAGTATACAATGATATCACTGCTCAGTCTGGCAGCCTTAATTTGCCTCAGATGCACCCCATGCCGAATGCAGCCCAGTCCCAGATTAGACGCTCGTAATTCTTTCCATCTCGCTGGCCTTTTCCCAAGCCCACCACAAGTTCTGCTGTCGCAGGTTAACTCCCTGATTGAGACATCTTCACAAATTAAAAAACTTTGTCCTACTTCTCACCAGACAACGTAGCAGGAGCTGACACAGGACTAAGATGGGTCAGAGGCACCCAGAAACCTTGTGCACTCATTGGCACTCAACAACTTTGTCTACAGAATGCTCCTCACAAACGAGAGATATTGATTCCTTGAAGTTAAGGAAATTTAAGATTCAAGATTGTTTATTGCTATTTTTCAGCACGAATGTAAAGGGATGACCTGATTGCCTCTCTGGATCCAATACGGCATTATAAAAAACACAATTAGCATAAAGGACATATTAAATATTAGTTTAAAGGCAATCCTATAACACACAGTGTAAAAAAGTGACTGTTGCATACATAGACTGATTGTTTATACAGTAGGCAGTGGTGGTGGGGATGGTGGGTGGTGGGATAGGTTAATTGCTGGAGATGTTTAATGCAATTTTTGGCAGATAAACTTAGGACACATTCATCAACATCTAAACCTTATAAAAACAGAATGTTATATGATATAGTTATATCACACCACCTGGGTGGGTGGTGGGGTGCAGATATGTTTCTACCAGAGGAGGTGTAAGGCGCTCCTTCCCTCCGCGAGTCTGCAGGTCACCCTTGGGCAAGGTGTAGCATCTGCTTAGCCCACCGATCAGGGTCCCATGAAGCCATGGGAGCAAGTGGTGGATGGTCGTACATCACAAGTCCTGGTAAGGCGACTGCTGGCGCCAGGCAGACATTCTCTGAGGAGTATTGATACTGGATGTGGTCACCCATCTTGTGAAGACACTGCCCAGGAGAAGGCAATGGCAAGTGACTTCTGCAGAGAAGTTTGCCAAGTGCAATCGTGCTCATGGATAGAGAAAAGAATAAGAAAATTAGATGGAGAGACAGATTAAAGACAGATGGAAGACTGGGATCACCATATCATACAACTTGGGACATGGTGACGTTGATGACGTACGTTCACGCCTGAGCTCTGGAAAGTGGAATCATCTTCTTGGGTTTCACCCCGGATCTTCATCATTGAGAGAACAGCGCTATGTAGCTGGGACAGGCTGATAGAGGTAGGATCATCCTTTCAAATACGTCAGTGAAACAGTCAGAGGTGAATTGGAACACCGTCTCTGAGGGTGCGCACATGCAAGAGTCAGTTGCATACCAAAAGTGCATGTTTTTAGGTGTCATTTGCATCCTGCATAATCAAGCTTCATTTGCATAAAGCACCTCAATGTCTGAAACTGGGGTGCCTTTGATTCAAAGTTCAAAGTTCAAAGTAGGTTTTGTCAAAGTACATCTATGTCAATGTATACAATCCTGAATTTCATTTTCTTGTGGGCATACTCAATAAATCAATAGAATAATAGTATGGCTTTGGACCCTGGGAGGAAACTGGAGCCCCCGAAGAAAACCCACATATTCCACGGGGAGGACATACAAACTCCTTACAGACAGAAGTGAACTCTGAAATCCAATGTCATGAGACGCAATGGCGTCGCACTAACCGCCTAATGGCTGAGCAAAGAATGCACGTTAATGAAGCGTACCAGAGCTCGCGGATGTGAGGAGCTTCCCACCGAACTGGTTGGTGAAGTGGCCATATGGGAGCAAGTACCAATGAGCGAGTTGGTACATCAAACAGCTGGCGTGACCAGATGTGAAGGGGTATCCGATGACGAGGCAGAACCCCCAAACAGCTGGCTTGACAACATACTGCAGCTGTCAGGATTCAAGAGAAGGGATCCGTTCAGTTAGGCAGAGCACTCATTAGCAGCCGACAGAAGAAATATGACAATCAAAAGAGAGCAGAAACCAATGCTGCCATCAGTTCAATTTACATGAAGGGCAGAAGTCTGTGCTGTCAATTCTTTTTCCTGTGTTCATTATTTATAATGAAACTTCTGCAGCAACAGCATTATTAGTGTCCCTCCACTAAACCCAAATTTGTTTCATTACACGCTGTTCAATTTTGATTTCCCTCTTTCTCTTCTTTGGTTTTGGTGGATCATGCACCGGGCCTAATCCGAGCTCAGACATGACACCTCCTGTTGCTGTAATCTCCACACTTCAGGCATCTGTATCCTAAAGGCAGGCAGTGATGAAAAGCAGCAGTGAATACTCGTATGGGCACAAAACTAAGGAGAAATATCAAAGTCTCCTCAAACAATCCAACGTAGTTTTACAGTAACTTCAGATCAGATTGCTGTTCCCCCCTGTTGTCCTGCTGCCAAATACATTTATTCATTTCCTCGGTCTGATCTTAATCTAAATGTAACTCTTTGATGTCTGGAGCAACACTGCTTGAATTGACATAATGGATGCCAGGATCGCAGGGTTGCTCAATGTGTCTACATTGCACCTCAGTTTTATGTGAAAATGGCAGGGAAGGGAAAAACCAGTTAGACTATCAAGCCCACTCCAGATCTTTGATGAACAGAGCAACGTGACCAAACACTTCACCCCCACCCACAGCCAAATAAGCTATAGGAAGTGCTAATAAAAGGGGCTAGAGAAAAATTCAGGATCAATAAGGGAAGAGCTACTGTTGAAAACTCCGGCCTGATCCCCAGGCAAGCAAGCCAGTTCAGAAGATGTGCATCATTGAGAAGATAAATGTCTTACATGGGTCATGTTCCCCATGGAAACCTATTGAAGTGTTCGGAAGATTGCATGGAGCGTATGTCCCATTTAAGTCATTTGCCTCCTCAGTGACGCTTTCTCTGCTGCAGTTGAGATCATTCCTGCTCCCCCCGGTGCGGAAACTCGGCATTGATCTCATCAGTCTCCAATTCGCTTCAGTGGGCTACTGCTTTTTGGGAAAAGGCAAGACAGACTGCACTTATGTAGCACTTCAACAACAAACCAAAGCACTTAACAACCAGTGACATATTTTGAAATGCTGCTAACATTTTAATGGAAGGGCAGGCAACTTAGAGAGTTTCTTATTGCAGAACAGTGACTGCATGGAAGTGCTGAGATCCAGGTCAGTTCTCCATGAGAGTCACTCCTCAGCTACAGTATTTTTTCAAATATCAAGTCATATTGAAGCATCCTGTTATTGTTCATGTAAAGCATCGCGAGCCAACAGTCTCCGGCCTTCCAATGCGTGTATGAAATCCCTCTCATATTGGGACAGCTCAATAAACAATACAAATACTGGCAACACACACAAAATCCTGGAGGAACTCAACAGGCCAGGCAGCAATTATGGAAAAGAGTTCAGTCGAAGTTTTAGGCCGAGACCCTTTGGCAGATGAGTAGATTTTAAAGGTGGGGGAGGGGAGAGAGAAACACTAGATGATAAGGGAAACTGGGAGGGGGAGGTATGAAGTAAGGAGCTGGGAAGTTGATCGGTGAAAGAGATACAGGGCTGGAGAAGGGGGAGTCTGATAGGTGGGGATTGAAAGCCACGGAAGAAAGAAAAGGGGGGAGGAGCACCAGAGGGAGGTGATGGGCAAGTAAGGAGATGAGGTGAGAGAGGGAAAGGGGACTGCTGAAGTTGGAGAAATCGATACTCATGCCATCAGGTTGGAGGCTACCCAGACAAAACACAAGATGTTGATCCTCCAACCTGAGTGTGGCCTCATTGCAACAGTAGAGCAGGCCACAGATTGATGTATCAATATAAATATTGGTTGTTTCTGCTTCTCTGAAGAGCCATTCCTGACAAAATAAACAATAGTGGTTGCTGAAATAATTGTGTTCAAATAGTCGGCACACAATAAAAAAACATAAGGTTTCAAGATCTATTTGAGCTACTGATGCAGAAAATGTTTTCGTATTTACTTTCTGGTCATCAGATAACACAACCTCCAGCTCCTTCTGTCTGGACTTAGTTTGAACCCAGGGTCCATAGTGCAGGGACAGTCTTATGGACACACGCCAGGTTGTCTCGTCTGATGAATGAGAGTGTGGGGTCACGTAAAACCATACCACAGTAAATCGCAGTTATTCAAAGAGGCAGCTCTCGATTACTTTTCCCTTCGGGTTAATTCTTTGTTGCTACTGTCCTCAGGCAAGCTGTTGAGTCTGAATTATCCCATGGAAATTATTATCATCGTTTGCAATGATTGCTCATGATTTTTCAATGTTTTTATTTGTTTACAGATGTTAGTCAGTGCGCTATGGCTTCAGTTTTGCTTACTAATAATGATCAAATCACGTAACTGCAGTAATGACATGACCCAAAAGGGTCTGTTTTCTTAACTCCACAATAAGATCACATTGTTAATCCCAAGCGGTGTGGTAGCATTGTAGTTTTCACAATGCTTTACAGTACCAATGTCACAATGGTTCAATTTAATATCAGAGAATGTATACAGTATACAGCCTGAAATTCTTACTCTTCACAGACATCCTCAAATTTGAGGAAGGACATTCTTGCTATTGAGGGAGTGCAGCGTAGGTTCACGAGGTTAATTGCCAGGATGGCGGGACTGTCATATGTTGAAAGATTGGAGTGACTGGGCTTGTATACACTGGAATTTAGAAGGATGAGAGGGGATCTGATTGAAACATATAAGATTATTAAGGGATTGGACACGCTAGAGGCAGGAAACATGTTCCCGATGTTGGGGAAATCCAGAACCAGAGGCCACAGTTTAAGAATAAGGAGTAAGCCATTTAGAACGGAGTTCAGGAAAAACTTTTTCACCCAGAGAGTGGTGGATCTACAGAATGCTCTGCCTCAGAAGGCAGTGGAGGCCAATTCCCTGGATGCTTTCAAGGAAGAGTTAGATGGAGCTCTTAAAGATAGCGGGGTCAAGGGATATGGGGAGAGGGCAGGAACTGGGCACTGATTGTGGATGATCAGCCATGATCACAGTGAATGGCGGTGCTGTCTCGAAGGGCCAAATGGCCTACTCCTGCACCTATTGTCTATTATATTAGAGAATGTAGACAGTATATAGCCGGAAATTCTTACTCTTCACAGACACCCACGAATATCAGAGAATGTATACAGTATGCAGCTGGAAATTCGTACTCTTCACAGACGTCAAAGAAACAGAAAAAGAACCAAAGACTGAAAGGCAGAAATATCAGGATTCTAAAGCTCACCCTGCCCCCTCCCATGCAAAAGCAGCAGCGAAAGCATCGACCCTCCCTCCCCCTCCCTCTTGCACCAGCAAAAGCACAGACCCTACCTCCCCCCACCATGCAAGCAGTAGCAGAGCTCCCAGAGAGACCTTGATCTAAAGTCTATCAAAAACTACATAATGCAGCATTCTGGTATCTCAGACAGGCTCTCTCATTAGCAAGGGAAACAAAGTTCACTCCCGCAAGAACGAGAGCAGGAGAGCAGCAGCTCGCGGTTCCGATGTTACAATCTTCCATGTCACTTCCCTGGTTTCCTAGACGTACCAGTTGGTAGGTTAATCGGTCATTGTAAATCACCCCATGATTAGGCTGGGGTTAAATTGAGGGGTGCTGGATGGCACAGCCTGAAGGGCCTGAGGGGCCTATTCCGCTCTGTATAAATAACTGGGAGAGGGATGGCGAATGTGTTTTAGAGTCGAGCTCTGGAAGTTTCAATGTCTAGGATCTTACAGTACAACTGTGAGCCAGCCACTGGCTAGAGACAAATATCTGTGTGCCATGACCATTATGATCCATGCCCTATGTGTTCAAATGCTGCCAAACCTGGCTCAATGCATTGCAATGCTCAATCACAGCCTCACAGGTTTAAATCACAGTCTGGAGACAGAACATCAAACCTGATATATCAGATCTGTGCTGAGAGGGTGTCCAAGGACTGCAGGTGGTGCCCTTAGGAGGGGCATTGAACCACATCTTGGTTAACGTAAAAACATAATAGCATAATGGTTAGCACAACTGTTTACAGTACCAGCAACTCAGGTTCAATTCCCGCCACTGCCTGTAAGGAGTTTGTATGTTCTACCCGTGACCGCTTGGGCTTCCGCTGGGTGCTCTGGTTTCCTCCCATAGTCCAAAGACCTACTGGTTGGTAGGCTAATTGATTATTGTAAATTGTCCTGTGATTAAATTAGGAGATTGCTGGCAGTGCAGCTCAAGGGGCTGGAAGGGCCTATTACCCATTCTATCTCAACAAATAAATAAAAGGTCTCAAGGCCTTAGTTCAAAGAGTCCTTGAGTTGTCAGTTCACCTGTCTGGAGTTTTATGGATCCCAACACTAATGTTACTGAAAAGAAATTCTCCAACCATAATTCCACTGCTCTTTATTTCCCTCACCATAAAGCAATGATCTTTATGGAGTCTTACTGTGTACTAATTTGCTGCTAGAATGCATGTAACAGTGACCACATTTCAGCAAGTATGCCACTGACTGCTGGGGTCAGAAAGGGCGTTAAATATGTGCAAGTTATTTGACCATTAGATATATGAGTGGAATTTTGGCCATTTGGCCCATTGTGTCTGCTTTGCCATTTCATCACAGCTAAGCTAATTTTCCCTCTCCGCCCCGACCTCCTGCCTTCTCACCAGATCCCTCCATGCCCTGACAAATCAAGAATCTATCAATCTCTGCCTTAAAGATACCCCACGACTTGGCCTCCACAGCCACTTGTAGCAAGGAATACCACAGATTCACTGCTCTCTGGTTAAAGAAATTCCTCCTCATCTCTGTTCTAAAAGGACGCCCCCTATTCTGAGGCTGTGTTCTCCAGTCAGGGACTCCCCCACCATAAGAAACATTCTCTCCACATCCACTCTATCAAGGCCTTTCAACATTCAGTAGGTTTCAATAAGGTCACCCCTCATTCTTCTGAATCCTTGTCACTACAGGCCTAGAGCCATCAAATGCCTCAAATGCTCCTCAAATGCCTTCCATTCCCTGAATATTTTGTGTGAGCCTCCTTTGAACCCTCTCCAATGTCAACACATCCTTTCTTTGATAAGGGACCCAGAACTGCTGGCAATACTCCAAGTAAGGCCTCCCCAGTGCTCTACAAAGCATCAACATTATGTCCTTGCTTTATTCTGCTCTTCCAAACGGTAACTGTTCTATCAAGAATGAGAACTTGTTATCTAATTGCGAACATTGGACAGAGGCAAGACTTCCTACATTTGGGTTTCTGGCCCACTCTTGCCTGAAATTCCTTTGGAAATGTTGCTACAAGAAAAACGTTTTGTGAACCAAAGTGCCTTCTGCTCCCTGTAGGAGCCTTCAGCTTTAGACACCTTAGGTTTTAACTTTCTTCTCACTTAAGTAGCACAGTTGGACAGAAAAGTCATGGCCAGGTACTCGTTACATCAGACTCCATCATCAGTTATACCAACTGTAAAAAAAGTAAAGCCAAATACACCAAGAAGCTTTTTTATTTGAGATGCAATAATTAAAGCAATTCATTTGTAATTCCCTTTTCATTCAAATGTTCTTTAATTCCCAGTACCTGCTGTGGAATATTCCAGGAAGTTTTAATTCAAACAACATGGATTTCAAATTTGTTTTCTTCTTGGTAAGATTACTAGGGTAGATAAGTTATATTTAATTGAATGATGAAACAAATTCCAATCATACTTTCTATGTCCTTCCAATGCTACTCTGATTACCAACGCAATTACTTCTTAGAAACAAATACCAGTCTCAAGGTCTGTTCCAGATATGTAACACCCAGGTGTGTCTTTATTAGAATAATATCTAACAAGGCTTTACCTCAGTGGTTGCACCACAACCAGGAATATTATTATTACACAGATTTACTATATTAAATTCTACAATTTCAGGTAACCTGCTCATCTTCTGTCCCTTCCTCTCTCCCCAGATCCACCCTAGCCACCTAAAAATCAATTTCTTTCCCATCCTCTGCCCATCACCTACACACTTCTCCCACTGGGTCTCCTCTTTCTACTGTTTCCATCTGCCCGTTGGGCTCCATTGTTTGGTTCCACGATCCACCTCCTTGTTAGATTCTATCGTCTGCAGGCATTTGTGGCCTACACCCATCCCCTCTCATCTTGTCACCGTTTCCACCCTTGCTTCCTGTATTAGCCTGTCATCTCCCCTCACCTGGATCCACCGATAGCTTACCGGCTCCTGCTGCGCCCATTCCCCTCACCTCGTTACTTTTGCTTTTTCCAACCAGATGAAGAGTATCAACCCAAAACGTTGACTGTCCATTTCCCACCACAGATGCTGCCTGACCAGCTGAATTCCTGCAGCAGTTTTCCTTTCTTACCATTACAATCTCTTGACCGGGTATATGATTCACCCTGAACTAGAGGGGATTTCCATTCCCAACATAAGGCTTCTACTTACGCCAAGATGCCAGTGGCATGGGAGCTTCGCGATAACCAATCAGGGTTCAATTCCTGCCGCAGATTGTAAGGAGCTTGGGCTTTCTCCCCCGTGACCACGTGGATTTCCTCCAGGCGCTCTAGCATCCTCCCACATTCCAAAGACAATTGGAGTTAGTAAGTCTAACGGTCCCACACACTCTGACCCTCACTGGGGGACGGTCCCACACACACTGACCCTCACTGGGGGACGGGTCCCACACACTCTGACCCTCACTGGGGGACGGTCCCACACACACTGACCCTCACTGGGGGACGGGTCCCACACACTCTGACCCTCACTGGGGGGACGGTCCCACACACTCTGACCCTCACTGGGGGGACGGTCCCACACACTCTGACCCTCACTGGGGGACGGTCCCACACACACTGACCCTCACTGGGGGACGGGTCCCACACACTCTGACCCTCACTGGGGGGACGGTCCCACACACACTGACCCTCACTGGGGGACGGGTCCCACACACACTGACCCTCACTGGGGGACGGGTCCCACACACTCTGACCCTCACTGGGGGGACGGTCCCACACACTCTGACCCTCACTAGGGGGACGGTCCCTCACACTCTGACCCTCACTGGGGGACGGTCCCACACACTCTGACCCTCACTAGGGGGACGGTCCCACACACTCTGACCCTCACTGGGGGACGGTCCCACACACACTGACCCTCACTGGGGGACGGGTCCCACACACTCTGACCCTCACTGGGGGGACGGTCCCACACACTCTGACCCTCACTGGGGGGACGGTCCCTCACACTCTGACCCTCACTGGGGGGGACAGCCCCACACACTCTGACCCTCACTGGGGGGACGGGTCCCACACACACTGACCCTCACTGGGGGACGGGTCCCACACACTCTGACCCTCACTGGGGGACGGGTCCCACACACTCTGACCCTCACTGGGGGACGGGTCCCACACACTCTGACCCTCACTGGGGGGACGGTCCCTCACACTCTGACCCTCACTGGGGGGGACAGCCCCACACACACTCTGACCCTCACTGGGGGGATTGAAGTTAGTCTGGTGCTATGTTGGCGCCAGAAGCAAGGCATCACTTGCGGGCTGCCCCCCCAGCACATCCTCGGAGTGTGTTGGTCGTTGTCAGGAGCAACTCGTTGCACTGTTTGCCAAATGAAGCTTAGCTTTAGAAAGTGGGAAGGCTGATGCCTACAGTCAGAACTATCGACACCACTGCAATCGATTCTGCAAGACTTTCACTCTTAATTTCGCATCACTTTCGTATTCGCTGGTGTTTGATGCTTTAGTGTGTTCATAGGACTCTTTTTAACCCTTTCAGCAATATCCAACATCTACCGAGGTCCCAGATTAGCCTCGAAAAAGATGATATTGTACAGCACCCTGTTACTGGTCAGCTCCTTTCCCATAATCATCATGAAATTCGGCAAAGCAATTATTAATTAGCTATCAACAACCTCAGAATTGATTACATCGATAAAACAGTAAATAGCATCAATATTAGATTAAATGTCATGAACATTTGACCTTTACACTTAAGAGGAAACAGGTAAGCTGACCAGATCATCGGTACTAAACGACTCTATGTCTACAGGTGCACCTGTTATGAGCTGACTGACCCCGTTTGTATGTTTTTAGCCTGGACGTTGTCTCAATTCTTTTAACTTCTAGACAAAACTTCAGAGACAACCTAAAAGAATGCTGTCCTTACTGTTGTACTGCAGAATATTGGGATGTAGCCGCTAGTCCAGGAACACTGAGGAACAGATTAGTCATTAGTTTTGTCTGTCATTTGCTGACACTATGAATCAGAATCAGAATCGGGTTTAATATCACTGGCATATGTCAGGAAATTTGTCGTCATGCGGCAGCAGTACATTGTAAAACATAGTAATAAAAATGACCAATTACAGCAAGAAATATATATAATAGTAATGCAAAAAGACAAAAAAATTACTGAGGTCGTGTTCATAGGTTCAATGTCCATGCAGAAATCTGATGGCTGAGGGGAAGAAGCTGTACCTGAACTATTGAGTGTGTGCCTTCAGGCTCCTGTACCTCCTCCCTGATGGTAGCAATGAGAAGAGGTTATGTCCTGAGTGATGTGGGTCCTTAATAATGGAGGCCGCTTTTTTGAGGTAGCACTCCTTGAAGATGCCCTGGAGTCGGTGGAGGCTAGTGCCCGTGATGGAGCTGACTGAGTTTACAACTCTCTGCAGCTTATTTCGATACTGTGCAGTTGCCCCCCACCACCCATACCAGACAGTGATGTGGCTAGTTAGAATACACTCCTAGGTACATCTGCAAAAGTTTACAAGTGTCTTTGGTGGTATAGCAAATCTCCTCAAACTCCAAATAAAATATAGCCACTGTCATGCCTTCTTTGCAACTACATCGATATTTTGGACCCAGGAACAGAGCTGTTGACACCTGAGAGCTTGTCTACCCTTCCCGCTTCTAATACTGGTGTATGTTGCTTTTCTGAAGTCCACAATCAATTCTTTGGTCTTATTGACACTGAGTGCAAGGTTGTTGCTGTGACACCACTCAACCAGCTGATCCATCTCACTCCTGTGCGCCTTCTCGTCACCATCTGAAATCCAGCCAGCAGTGGAGGTGCCATCAAAAAATGTATAGATGGCATTTGAGCTGTGCCTAGCCATACAGTCATGGGTGTAGAGAGAGTAGAGCAGAGGGCTATGCCCATGTCCTTGAGGTGCACCAAAGTGGATTGTCAGTGAGTTACAGATGTCATTTTGGATCCGCACAAACTGTAAACACAGTTAATTTTATTAATATATGGAGTACATGTGTATTCTATTACTTTGCCAATTTAGTAAAGTATCTTCTGATATTTTTGTTCAGGCTAGAGATTTGCAGTTACTCTTTTTTTTCGTGGTGTAATCCTCTTAGCTCTTTTAGACAAGATAAATTATTTTCTGGAGCTACTTACGGAATCCCGATCTGCCTCAGTGTGAATTATGCAGTAAGTGGAGGAGCAGTGGTGCAGCTGGCAAAGTTTCTGCTTCACAGCACCAGCAAGCCGAGTCTGATTCTGACCTCCGGCACCATCTGTTTGGAGTTTGTGTGCTCTCTCTGTCACCCATGTTGGTTTCCACTGCTGCTCTCCGTTCCTGCCACATTCCCAAGGCAGACAGGTTTGTAGGTTAAGTGACCACTATAAACTGCCCTTCGTGCAGAATCAGGGGGGTGCTGATGAGTATCTCGGGACAAATGGTTACAGGAAAAAGTATTTATGGAGAACTGACATTGCTCTGAGGGCCAGCAAAGACATTATGGACTGAATGGTCTCATTTTATATCAGATGGAGAAAATAATAGGGGAAGGAAAGCCAGATTATACCAAGCTCACTCTGTGAATAGACCATATTTAGTTTGCTAATGTGGTGACCTCCTCAGTGGAAATTTAATAGAAAGACTGCTCTGCCTTAGAATTTGGCATCGTTAATATTTCCCCTATTGAATGTGATTTGTAGCCTCAACCATATTAAGCCCTGAGGTCTTTTACCCCTGTACCTTGAAAGGATGAATTACTTACTACTTTCCAGTGAGATGAGTACTCTCATCCCCAATTTCAAGACTCTCTATTGACTTAGCCAACACTCTATATACCTGTTATCACTCCAGCTCTGGGTTTCTCTTGGTCCCCAGTTTCAATACCAGCAGCTGCTCAACCAACCATCCATCAATTACTCATTCATTCTCTCTCTCTCTCTCCATCTCAAACTGTTTCTCTCTATATAGAGCTCTCTCTCACTTTCTACCTCTATCTCTCTCTATCTTTATCTCTCTCTCTTTCTCACTATCTTTATCTCTCTATCTCTCCCTCTCTCAATCTCTTTCTCTCACTCACTCGTTCTTACTTCCAATTGTTTCAAATGAAAATTCTTCAAATATTTTGTTTAATTTTGCTGCATTCTGCAGGCCCCCATAGTCCTCTACTATGTTTCTACGTATCAAGAAGGGGCGGTTGAGACACGATAGAGGCATGCGATGAGTGTTCAAGTTTGTGAAAAACGGGGTTCAGAGGAGTTAAATGTGAGGTTCAAAATCAACAAAGTCTTCAGATGCTGGATATTAGAAGTAAAAAGCAAAGAATACGGAAAGTACGCGAGAGATCTGGCAATATCTGTGGAAAGGGAAGGAAAGATAACACTTTAGATCAGTGACCTTTTATCAGAACCAGTTCTTGCTAAATGATAAACATCTGGAAGCATTGGAAAGCTAAAGGGATGAGAAAGCATCTATGGGAAGTATAAACAGTCAACATTTTGACTCAAAACCCACCCCCTCACCTGATTTCATCTATCACCTGGCAGTTTTCCTCCTTCCCCTCCCCCCACCTTCTTACTCCAGCTTCTTTCCCCGTTCCTGTTCAGTTCCAATGAAGGGTGATGGCCTAACTGTCGACTGTTTATTCCTCCCCACCCCCATCGATGTTGTTGAGTTCCTTCAGCATTTTGCGTGTTGCTCGAGGTTTTCAGCATCTGTGTTTAAAAGGATTAGGGAGATCCTTCCACAAAGATAATTAAAAGTACAGAAATGATTGCTCAGACCTTTGGCTGGATTGGCGTAAGGTAGCAAAAAATATAGTTCCCAGCTAGAGAAAGACTCAGAAAGCTCAGAGATGGAATTCCACGGGCAGATCTGGACAGCCAACCTTAAGAAGATAAAATATATTGATTGTATCTTTGCAGAGGTGATCAGAAGTATGTTTTATCTCCAAGGGTAATGAGTAATTTAATTGAAGTTTTCACAGTATGAAGGGGAGCTAATTTGGAACGAAACTTATTTCTGCTGACTTGGGAAACTAAGGCTTGGGGCAGAGTCTAAAGAGAAGCCCTACACAAGGGTTTGTAGAATATTGGAAGTCCCTTCTATAAATGGCATTTGATGCTTATCCAACAGTTAATTTTATAAATGTGAAGGTATTTTGGATAACCAAAAGATATGAAGGTAAAAATGAAAAGGTTCCTATTAGTGTGAGATTATAGGCCAGTCAATATCTTGTTGAATAATGGGACAAGGGGCTACAGAGCTTATTCATTTTCTACGTTCAGGGTCATTCACATCAGAGGAATTATCTGGTCAAGTAAATTCAAAGTTCGAAGTAAATTTGTTATCAAAGTACATATATCACCATATACAAACCGGAGATCCATTTTCTTGCAGGCATTCACTGTAAATACAAGAAAAACTACAGAATCAATGAAAGAATGCGCCCAACAGAATGGACAAACAACCAATGTGCAAAAGGTAACAAGCTGTGCAAATACAAAATAAATCTTAATAACATTAAACAAATAAGTAATAAATATTGACAACATGAGATGAAGAGTCCTTGAAAGTGAACTTTCACCCATGAGTTTCAGGAGTGAGTCATCTCAAACTGGGAATGGTTCAGTGATGGGGTGGGTGAAGCTGAGTGAAATTATCCACTCTGGTTCAGCAGCCAGATTGTTGAAGGGTAATAACTGTTCCTGAATTTGGCAGTGTGGGGTCTGAGGCTCTTGTACCTCCTTCCTGATGGTAGCAGCAAAAAGAGAGCTTGGCCTAGGTAATGGAGGTCTTTGATGATGTTTGCAGCTTTCCTATAACAGTGCTCCATGTAGATGTGCTCAATGGTGGGAAGAGCTTTACCCATGGCGGACTGGGCCATATCCACTGCTTTTCGTAGGGTTTTCCATTCAAGCGCATTGGTGTTTCCATACCAGGCCGTAATGCAAACAGTCAATATATTCTCCACTGCACTGCTATAGAAGTCTGTCAACATTTTAGATGACATGCTGAATCTTTGCAAACTTCTGAGAGTGGAGCCTATGCCACGCTTTGTTCATAATGGCACTCATGTGCTGGAGCCAGGACAGGCCCTCCGAAATGATAACAGTGAGGACTTTAAAGTTGCTGACCCACTCCATCACTGATCCTCCAATGAGGACTGGCCCTCAGCTTACTCCTCCTGAAATCAATAATGAGCTTCTTGGTCTTGTTGACTTTGAGAGAGAGGTTGTTGTGGCACCACTCAGACAGATTTTCAGTCTCCCTCCTATTCGCTAATTTGTCTCCACCTTTGATTCAGCCAATGACAGTGGTATCATCAGAAAACTTATATACGGCATTGGAGCTGTGATTAGCTTCACAGTCATAACTGTATAGCAAGTAGAGCAGGGGGCTAACTGGGCACACAGCCTTGCGATGCACCCATGCTGATGGTAATTGTGGAGAAGATATTGTTGCCAATCTGAACTGACTGCGGTCTGCAAGTGAGGAAATCGAGGATCCAGTTGCACAAGGAGGTTTTGAGGCCAGGGTCTTGAAGCTTATTGATTAGTTTTGAGGGGATGATAATATTGCATACAGAGCTCCAATCAATTAAGTCATCTTCACTGTCCAGATGTTCCAACATTCAGTGAACAGCCAATGAAGTGGCATCTGCTATTGATCTGTTATTACTGTAGGCAAATTGGAGTGGATCCAAGTTGCTTCTAAAGCAAGAGCTGATATGTTTCATCATGAACCTCTCAAAGCACTTCATCATCGTCGATGTAAGTGCTACTGGATGATAGTCGTTAAAACAGGTTACCACAATCTTCTTAGTCACCCATATAACTGAAGCCTGCTTGAAACAGGTGGGTACCTCAGACTGCCGAAGCAAGAGGTTAAAGGTATCAGTAAACACTCCAGCCAGCTGATCGGCACAGGCCTTTAGTACCTGGCCAGGTACCCCATCTAGGCCGGATGCGTTTCATGGGTTCACCCTCTGGAAGGATGCTCTCAGAGACTGAAAAATGACAGGACAATCAGGGGTTGTGGGAGTTTGTGAAGTTGCCTCCATGTTTTGATAGTCAAAGCGAGCACTCAAGGCACTGAGCTCGTCTAGGAGAGAAACTTTGTTGTCACCTATGTCACTTGGTTTTACTTTGCAGTAGGCGGTATCATTCAGGCCCTGACAAGCTTTTGAGCAACCTTCAGTGATTCGGGTTTGCTCCAATATTGCCAGTTCACATGTGAGATGGCTTTCTGGAGGCCCTACCCAGAACCTCTTGTATCGGATCATTAGCACTCTATCATTTAAAGACCTGATTATTTTCTTTGATTGTTCATGTGTCTTCCCCCAAATCCCAGTACAGGCTGAGTACCCCTTAACCAAAATGCTTGGGTCCAGAAGCGTTTTGGATTGCGGGGTTTTCCTTCTGATGTTGTTACATAGAGTGAAATAAATTGGGAATCATTGCCGACTCTGAATTTATGTGCAATCAGAAAGCAGTCTGGGTCTTACAATTGTTCATCACGCGAATGTACTTAACAGTAAAAATTATTGAATACCATTAATATAATGAAAATATACTGTGTGCAGAGTAACAGAAGCAGCACAGCAGCATCAGGAGAATACCTGAATCAGCTGTTGAACAACAATCAACAGCAGGCTTTCAGTCTCCACCTGTGATGCTGTGTTTTGATTAAAAGGTTACAGTACACTGTATTTGCATTTTACTTTTTTTGGGTTTTATGTAAGGTATAAAAACAATCAGCGTTGTAGACTTGTTCTGTGCTAGATTTTCATCAGCGACGCTTTAAAAATTTAATGCCGCTATGTAAAGTATAAAAAGAATCAGCATCATAGACGTGTTCTGGTGCTAGATTTTCGTGATCAGCAGATGCTTTAAAAATTTAATGCCCTGCCTTTTCTTAAATCCTGCAGCCAGCTTGCTGAATGTTCAGCTCAAACACGAGGAAATCTGCAGATGCCGGAAATTCAATCAACACGCACAAAATGCTGGTGGAACACAGCAGGCCAGGCAGTATCTATAGGAAAAAGTACAGTCAACGTTTTGGGCCAAAATCCTTTGTTAAGACCTGACTGGCCTGCTGCGTTCCACCAGCATTTTGTGCGTGTTGCTGAATATTCAGAATTATCTTCAATTTTCAGTTCTTCATGATAGATCTTTGCTTGTTTCATGATCTGCGTACCGTTAAGTGGAATATGTTCACTCTGACACTGATGATACAGGGTCAAGATCTTCGCTTTTTGCTTTATGTAATATTTTTCTATTTTCCATTTACTTCTGTTCATTACATATGTGAGCTCACTTCGCTGAACTGTCTGTGGTGTGCAGAGCAATGTGCGTTGTCTGGGAACCTTCGCAGCGTATTGTAGAATTTTCTATTTGTGCAATGTATCCAGGACATATTCAAGGAGCGATGCCTCAAAAAGGTGGTGTCCATCATTAACGACCTCCATCACCCAGGTCATGCCTTGTTCTCTTTGCCACCATCAGGAGGGAGGTACAGAAGCCTGAAGACACACACTCAACAATTCAGGAACGGCTTCTTCCCCTCTGCCATCAGATTTCTGAATCGACATTGAAACAATGAACTCCACATCACTACTTTTTTTAAAATTTCCATTTTTGCACTTCTTATTTAATTTAACTATTTAATATATATGAGTACTTACCGTAATTCTCAGTTTTTTTTCTCTATTATTTTGTAATGCTGCCACAAAGACAAAAAATTTCACGACATATGCTGGTGATATTAAACCTGATTCTGATTCTGACCATGTCAGCACTCAAAAAAGAAATCAGATTTTCAAGGTTCTCAGATTTTGGGATTTTGGATAAGGGGTACTCAACTGGTACTACAAGAACTCCTTACTTTCAGGTGCAGATGTGAAAAACATACTCAACACACTCGATACAAACAGCAAATATCAACGTGGCCAACAGGCCTGCTGTCAGGCTGCTGAATGGATAGCGGCATTTTGATGCCACAACTTATAAAATGAACTTTATGCCTAGCATGATAATAAGGGAGGTTACCAAATGAAGCCTGTTGTCTATTCTCCGTGCCTGCTGCTCAACTCCTCATACACCCTGCGCATCTGGAATTAATTCTGAAATACTGCACATTGCTATTGACTACTAAACATTGTTTCATGTAAGTTCAGGACTTTTATTTCATTCTTATAGTTTTTTATATTCTGTGTTTTTGCCCATTCTTTCACATCCTTTTTCTGTGACCGGAAGAGGATTTGGGGGCTGGGGATCGATGCTTTGGTGGTGTTTTGTACGATGGGAGGAGGGTCTGGGGGTTGACGTTTTCATTGCGGTCTTTTTTGTTAGCTTCTTTATGCAGTGAGAGATGGATTTGGAGGTCAATGGCCCTTTTGCATTTCACCCTGGGGGAGAGGGTTTGGGGGTGTGTGGTTGGCATTCTTGTTGCGTCTTTGCTCACTTTTCTGTGCGGGGAGAGGGGCATTTGGGGGTCGCTGTTCCTCTGCGTATCACGTGGGGGGAGGGAGTTTGGGGCTTGACGATCGTGTTGCCGTTCTTTTTCATTTTGGTTTGATGGCTATCTGGAGAAGAAGAATCTCAGAGGTGTATACTTTAATAACAAATGAACTTTTGAGCCTTTGAACCTTTGAATGTTGACTTTAGATTCCAAAGCTTGTGAAACATGGTTTTGTCATCTGTGAGGTGGTCATTTATTGTCATAAAAGATAAATTATGACTTAAATATCTATATCAGCTTAACTCTGCTTATGTCTATGAGAAACTTCTTGATTCTTTCAATTAATCCTGGGCCGTATCTGGGTATTACTGCTCCACTGCAGTATAACCGAGATCGATCGAGGTCCCCTGCCCTTCAAGAATTACTTACAGTGACACATTCAGTGATTAGAGCTGCTCATGACACAACTTTCAGTGGGAAATATTACTGTTGAGAAAGCTTCCTGTCCCACGGCATTCCTTTGTAATGATATAACGACTCATGTTCATGCTGCTCACAGTACTTATACCAATGCGCTCCAAAAGGTTGCCCTCAGAAGCCCGGCAAAGCCTGCAGCTGCAACGAGGCCGCGATCAGGAGGCTTCAAAAATGAAAACAAAAATAGAAACAAATATAATTCAAATCCGCTGCATTAGCTTGTGAAGGTAGACATCAAAGAGCCAGTTCTCACATGGTTAACAGAAGAAATAAATATGTTCTGATAATAGGTATCACATTACAATTCATGATGCTGACCAGACTGCTACAGAAGGAAACAGCAGAGAATACTGGGTAATTAATATCCGCAAGGAAGTTTCAGATGTGGTTAAATGTCCGCCTCAGAACCAAAACCACAAACTATCTATCCCTTTTAAAGGAAACCTAAACATTGTAGTGGTTTTGTTTCATTAAGGAGAATGCATTTCTTTCCATTATTCCATAGAAGAGTCTTTCATGAATGTGTATCCTATGTAATTGCATATCTTGTGTATCCAATACAGGAGAAATTAGTGAATTCAAACATTACAGCTTTCACTCTGTGAGTAAAGATGTGATTCTGAGCAGTTAAACAATGAAGGCATTGTTTGAATAACAAAGGTGTGAGCTAGACATTGTCTTCTTTTCATTGATGTAAGACTGGTTAATAAACATGAACCCTGGTGACTGATGTGATGATTTATTTCAGTAATGCTTTCACTCCTGGAATACTTAATAATAATGCAATTTCTAAAACATAAATAGTGCTTCCTTACTTTCTGAGTAAATGAGTCTCCCGTGCCATCTTTGCAAATGGCAAGTTTGTTTTTGGTTTTGTCACATGTTGAAATAAAGTTAGAGTCATAGAACACTATAGCACAGAAATAGGCCCTTTGATCCATCCAGTCTAAGATGAACTATCATACTGCCTAGTCCCATCGACCTGTACCTGGACCATGGTCCTCCATACCCCTCCTACCCATGTACCTATCCAAATTTCTCTTAAATATTGAAATTGAACCTGCATCCACCACTTCCACTGACAGCTTGTTCCATACTCACCACCTTAATCATTTCACCTTTCACCCTTAACCTACAACCTCTAGTTCTAGTCTCACACCATCTCAGTGGGGGGGAAAGTCTGCTTGCATTTACCCTATCTATAACCCTCATAATATTGTCTACCTCTATCAATTCTTCCCCCATTCTCCTACGCTCCAGGGAATAAAGTCCTAATCTATCCAACTTTTCCCTATAATGTAATTTCTAAAACATAAATAGTGCTTCCTTACTTTCAGGTCCTCAAGTTTCATCAACATCCTTGTAAATTTTCTCTGCAATCTTCCCATCTTATTGATATCTTTCCTTAAGGTCGGGGACCAGTGCTTAGATTTATTGACAAACAGGAGGCAACTTAAAACTGCACCCAAGGCAAGTGTGCTATGGTGGTGCCGTATTACAATGGCTAGAAACCAGTGACATTACACTTAAGTACTACAAATAAAAAAACTCCCACGTGATTAATTTTAACCCATTATCTGTACATGCAAGTAAGAAAATACTTCATTTAATGAAATATGTTTTGAAATGTTTTCCTGGAGATTTTGAAAGAAATAAGTTTGTTGTCAGCTCTTGGTCTTAATCATCTTTCTCTGCCTATTTTACCAAGCGGTGGCCATAAAGAGAGGAGAGATGTTGTCTGCCCAGGGATAAGATGCTGATAATTGCACCATCTACCAGTAGTACAGAGAAAGATTGGAATAAGCTGTTCCCCTCTCAGAAATAATATTGAATGAATTAAATGTTAAATTAGAAGTCACACAGGATGATTTCAATTTATATTGCAATCTGGATCCTCAAAGCATTGACTGATCATAATTAATAGCAATGGTCAGAGGATATATAATACAGCTGCTATGGATATATTTTTATATTTAAAATCAGAATAGTTTCATCCCTGAGGTGGAGTTACTCTGTTATTTTAAATTTAATGCTGACCCATTTGTTAGTATTTCCAATAGTTTTAATTATATAGGATTCAAGCATCATTGTCTTCATGTAGTAAATAGTTCATAAAATAAATAAATTGTTTAATAATCTGCAAATGTATTATGTTTTTATTTATTTTAGTGATGCAGCTCGGAATAGGCGCTTCCGAACCTTTGAGCTGCGCTGCCCCCGTAACCCCCGACAATCCCGATTAATCCAAACCTAATCACGGGCGTGGCAGAGCGGGACAGTCACACCGTGGGGTTTCAGTGAGTGCCGTGTGCCCCGACGAAGGTGTTGGGCTTCGAAGGTCGGACGGCAGGCCGCAATAGCGCATTCAATGCAAAGGTGTTTATTGTGTGCGCCACAGGTTAAAAAAATACTAGAAAAAGTGCAAAATTATTTACCATGCAAAGAAATGGCAAAATAACAAAAATGACCACAGAAAAACTACAGATATATACCATCAAACCTTCAGGACTACAGCTCCAAAACATAATCCAAAGTAATACAGCTCACCCTACCACACCACCTCCCACTTACACCAAAATGAAACTTTAATTAAGGACTCCTTACAAAGGGACAATTTGCAATGACCAGTTAACCTACTTTTGGACTGTTGGAGGAAAGTGGAACTCCCGGGGAAAACCCACACATTCCATGGGGAGGACATAGAGACCTCTTACAGAATGAACTC
Organism: Hypanus sabinus; assembly: GCF_030144855.1. Taxonomy (NCBI): domain Eukaryota; kingdom Metazoa; phylum Chordata; class Chondrichthyes; order Myliobatiformes; family Dasyatidae; genus Hypanus; species Hypanus sabinus. Next base: position 28,024,836 of record NC_082735.1, on the reverse strand, counting down.
TGACTTCTGGAACGCCGGAGCTGAAATAGCATCGCCCTAACTGCTATCCTACCATGGTGTTGGTGTCACTAGTGCTTCTAATCTTCTGCAATGAAACCATTTGCATCAATGTTAAACTCAGCACCAGCAAGAACGAAGAACTAAATGTGGACTTCAGAAGGGGTAAGACGACAGTACTCACCGAGGGTTCAGAAGTGGAAAGATCAAGCAGTTTCAAGTTCTTGGATGTCAACATCTCTGAGCATCTATCCTGGGCCCAACATATTGATGCAATTACAAAGGTATCATGGCAGCGAATATATTTCATTAGGAGCATCAGGCGATTTAGTATGTCACCAAAGAGACTCGCAAAAGTTCTACAGATGTACCGTGGAGAGCATTCTAACTGGTTATATTGCCGTCTGGCATGGGGGAGAGGGGTGTTCTACTGCACATGATTGAAGGAAGCTGCAGAAAGTTATGGATTCAGTCAGCACCATCATGGGCACCAGGACATCTACAAGGAGCAACGCCTCAGAAAGCTGGATCCATTATTAAAGACATACCCTCTTCTCCTTATGCCTTCAGGAAGGAGGTGCAGGAGCCTGGACCAACCATTCTGGAACAGCTTCGTCCCCACCCGATTTCTGAAAGCACTACATCACTACTTTTTTGCAGTACTTATTTAATATAAATATTTTATATATATTAGAGTAAGAGTATATATGTGTGTGTATGTATATTTACTGCAATTCACAGATTTTAATATTATTATGTATGCATTGATCTGCTGCCGCAAATAAAACAACAAATTTCACGAGTTATGCCAGTAATATTAAACCTGATTCTGGTTCTGATGTTTTGAAACACCGTTAGAGAATTTCAACACAATGACAATTTGGAAACTTAGAACTGATGTCTTAGCCAGAATGAACAAGTAAGGAGTGATAAGGAGCAACATATTTACCTCGCTGTAACTCACCTTTGCTGGACCAATAGTCCCATCCACATAAACCCTACATCAAAAACACAAGAGATTCTGCAGATGCTGGGAGTCCAGAGGAACAAGCACAAAGTTCTGGAGGAACTCAGCAGGTAAGGCAGCATCCACAGAGAGAATGAACAGTAGCTATTTCAGGCCAAGACCTTCCTCCCCCTTCCTTTCCAGTCCTGATGAATGGCCTCAGCCTGAAACCTCACTTGATCTTTCCTCCCTGTAGATGCTGCCTGACCTACTGAGCTCCTCCAGCATTTTGTGCTTAATCCGTTCATAATCATTCAACAGTCTATGTAAGAATGCTACTTGTTTCTTGCAAAACCCATCCAAGTTCCTCACGGAATGTTTCTTTTTCTATACTAAGTTGCGAAAGAAGCCGATGACCTGAAGTAGACAATCTCTTCAACAAATATTTTTGTGCATACAAGATCTACTGCATGTTCAAATCTGAGCCACCAATATTTTGGGAATAGCTGAAGTTGTTCAATGAAATTCACAACTCTAAATCCCTGTCCCCTCAGCGACGTACTTAGAACCACTTGGCCACCAAAGGAAAATCGGCTAATGTCTGGGAGACTGGCAGCTTGGAGAGGGCTGGGTGTTGAACACTGTAAGTGGTGCAGCTAGTAGATGTGCTGCCTCACTTCTCCCATGATTCAGGGTCAATCCTCGTCACCAGCATTAACTGTGTGGAATCTCCTTAAAATCACATGGTTTTACCCCAGGCGCTCTGATTTCCTCTGACATCACAAAGACTTACAGGTTGGGTTGTCCATAGTGAGTAGGTAAGTGGTAGAATAGGGCAGTATGGTAGTGTAGTGGTTAGCACAATGGTTTACAGTACAGGCGACTCAGGTTCAATCCCCGTTACTGCCTGTAAGGAGTTTATGCGTTCTCGTGTGCTCCAGTTTCCTCTCCCAGTCCAAAAATGTACCTGTTGGTAGGTTAATTGGTCATTGTAAATTGTCTTGTGATTAGGCTAGGGTTAAATTGGGGGATTGCTGGGTGGCTTGGCCTAGTCTGCGCTGTATCTTAATAAATAAATAAATAAATAGATAGATAGATAAATAAATAAATAAATAAATAAATAAATAGATAAATAGATATAAAAATCTGCAGGAAGTTGGTGGGATTGTGGCAAACATCGGTTGCATTACAAATGGATGAGGGGGATGGGATTTATCTATGAGCTGGCAGAGAATGGATGGATGAAATGGCCTCCCATGAAATATGGAAATTAAAAGAGCATTATCATCATCTTCTTAGAAGTAAACAAAATGTGAAATATGAAGATCAGATTGGATCACAAAATTCTGTTGCCGTAAAGACTTGGATCTTAAAAAGCAAATGCAATCGTATATTCCAGGTTCTTTCTTTCTGCCAATTCAGGTTTTTGATAGACAAATAAATTGAAATCCATTCGGCAGGATTGTGACAAATTTTAAATTCCTTTTGCGTTCTGTACATCCTTAAAGAAAAGTTCAATGAAACGGAATCAAGTCGGACAATAATGATCCAGTTACAAAATTTAAGAGCTGCCTTCCTTACTTGTGTTGAGAGATGTTGCTAAATAATAAGGGAATTGCAAAAGGAGAATCTAATAGAAATTCAAGTCACCTCATTTGTTAATTAAAAGATTAATTAGCAGCACAGGGGTTGGAGAACTTCAAGCTAAACATCTTGACCTTCTAATACAAAATTGGCACATTATATTAACTGGAAAAATGTATTCCTTTGCAATTTGAATATTGCTTTTGTCCCTCCAGCGTCAGATATCCATTGCTTCTCATCATTCCACTTTCTGTTCACAGAGATGATGGTCTCATTTCAAACAATTAAATTATATATATGGAAATAGACAGATGGTGTGGGGCTTGAACCCCCCCCCCAGGCATTTGAGGCCACCTTGATGGGTACTCGTGTACACATGGTAATGTTGCTTGTATACACACCAGCGCTAAACACCCATTCAGGCTGCTCACCCCTGAACATCCATTATTTATTTTGATGAAAGTGCTGCATTCCTCAAAGACTTGATACAGCAAATCCTAGTATTAAATTGGATTTACTATACTCTTATTGTTGAATGGGATCACCGCAAGGCTCTTGTAGGGAGTGCGATTAGTGATTTTCCTCCAAAATACAGCAACTTAAATGCTAGATCAACACCTTCTGATCTAAAACCTCCTCTTGCTGCTCATTCTTAATATTGGCTGCATGACAGACAGGGACAAATTAAGAAAAATTAAGCTTTTTTTCTTAATCTGTGCATTTTTTGCTTATGTGGAAATTAACTTCACGGTGATCACTAAGTCGTTGAACCAAGCAGAAGAGCAGAGGCCCAGCGACTCCTGTACGGCAGGAAGAAGCAGGAAGGCTTACCTTCTGAGAATGGCACCAGCAAGATCCCCTTGAGCGTGAGGCATGTTTAGCTGGAGGCAGGTTGCCGATGTTAGATAAGGTGGAGAGAAGGCTGGTGGGGGATTGGGTATTAAGGCATCTGAGCAGTGGAGCAGTAGGGAAGGAGGTGGAGCTGGCCCAGGAGGAGCCATAGGATTAAGAAGGGCTGATTCGACACATGTGCAGAAGTTCCCAAATGCATGGAGGATAGATGTTTACAGGAGCGCTTTTCAACACACACTAAACGCCGGAGGATCTTGGCAGGTCAGGCAGCATTGATGAAAGGGAATAAGCAGTCATCGTTTCAGCCCAAAACCGTTCACCAGGACTGAAGGATCGACTGCATTTTCAGCCTGGTGCTCAAGCTCTCCAGCATCAGCAGAATCTCTTGTGTCTGTGAGACGCACTTTGCTGCAAGCTTACGGAAGTGATCAGACTCCTTTCCCTGCGGTATGAGTGCTCTGACACATTCTCTGCCCAACTGAAAACGTGCATTTGCAGTAGTTTTCATGTTTCGGCAGGTCGCAGATAAGGAAAACCTTTATCAAAGTTGTGGGAATGCACTGAGCATTGCATAGAGGACCTGATCACATTTGCTGATAGGACCTTTAAAACTTCGTCACCATGGCATTGAGCCTCCATCGCTAGAATCATGCTCGTCTTCTGACTCTCCCTTCATCTCCAATACGTGGCTTAAATTCTATTTGGAATGGGTATGGATTTGCAGCCATTCCCTGATGTTCACTATTTGCAACCCCATCAGTTTTTGCCTGATTGTACTCCTGTGAGAAGCTTTGGCAATATCAGCTGACATGATTTTTACTAAGAATGCAAATGAAGTCAATTTAGAGCTTACTGTAGAAGCGGCGGCTCCGGAACAGACTGTTCAGCTGATCATGTTGTGTTGAACCAGAAACTTCTGCCTATACTATGTCCATACCTCTCCATTCTCTGCATGTTCATATGCTTCACAGTTCAAAGTAAATTTATTATCAAAGTCACCACACACAAACTAAGATTCATTTTCCTGCAGGCTTGCTCAATAAATCCATAAGAGAATAGGATCAATGAAAGACCACACCAACTTGGGTGTTCAACCAGTGTGCAAAAGGCAACAAACTCTACAAACACGAAAAGGAAGACATAAGGATCATAACAAATAAACAATAACATGAGATGAAGAGTCCCTGAAAGTGGGTCCATAGAAACTTCTCAGTGATGGGGCAGGTGAAGTTGAGTGAAGTTAACCCCTCGGGTTCTGATGGTTGAGGGCTAATAACATTAGCCTCGTCAATGCTCCTGTCATGTCTGCATCCACCACCTCACCTGGCAGCAAATTCCAGGCAATCACCAATCTCTGTGAAAAAATTCGGCCTGCATATCTCCTTTCAATTTACCCACTCTTACCTTTAATAAGACTAATACCTTTAATACTTCCCTAGTATTAGATATTTTCATTTTTTTTAAATGATACCAGCACTGCTCCGTCTAAGCCGCAAGATATGAAGCCATGCAGTAACTGAATGCTCCTGTGCAGATACCTTTTTAGTCATGCAACTGGAATCTTTTTTTATATAATGTTAATATAATTCTGAAATAATGCTAACATAATTTTGAAATCTACGTTAATATAATCACAAAATACCCGGTAACTAATTGTGTTAATAAATATAATCCATAAATGTTCTAAATAATAAACATACTGCAACCTTTATGTACAATGTACTGTGTATGTTAATCAAAATGGCTTCTTTGTTTTGTTAAGAGTAGGAATGCTTCTTTGTATGATATGTGCTTTCTCTCGCTGTTGTTTAGCTTCAGACTTGTTGATATGGGGATTGTATTCATTTTTTAACCAATGGGGAATGTTATTTTGTCTTGTGAGGCTGGGAGCATGGGGGTTTTCGCGGTCTTTTCGGGAGAGTTGGAAGAAGACGCCGAGGAAGGTGGACGTGAGCTGCACTGCTCGGTCGACCACCGGGGGTGGTCCCAGGTGTGAGGATGTGGAGGTCAGAGGAAAGCGACAAGGGGTCGAATGGTTCGATGGTTGAGCTCCGATGATGTGCACTAAACTGACTGAACTTTGATAAGTTGGTGCCTTTTACTTTATTTTCTTTTCCTTCATATATATTGTATTGCATAGTACTCTTTTAGTTTTAGTAAAATCTTAAAGTGTATTCCATAACGGTATTTGGTGTGAGTTTGATATGGTGTATGTACGCGCGGCATAAACTTGATTCTCACATCACCTGCGGTTACGGGAGGTGGGGTTGGTGAGTGGCTAGATCTCCTTTTCCCCTAGACATATACCAGCCTGTGGGGTAAGTGTTACATTTATTTTGAAACATTTTAGAGCTTCAATTTTAGAGCTACACTGTCAGTGTTTCAAGTTACACCACTGTTACAAATTGTAACACTAAACACAGAATGGAAGTTGGTCATTCATTACCGATAAACTGCCATCCCGCTGAACGACGATGCTGTCTACAGAAAAAAAAACACTTACAGTGCCGCGCAGTCCTTAGGCCGGGTAAAAGTTTCCTGCTCAGGCAATCGTTGTTCCGCACAGCCGTAAAAAAACTGCGGGAGACCAGATGATATTGCTGTTTCCTCTAGGTTTTGCTTTGTTTACTGTAAATTTTAATCAAGCAACTATTATTCCCTGCCAAATTAGTAACAGAATTCAGCACTCCAGTAGGATTAAATTATATAAGTTTTGTGATGAAGACTGTAAACATTAAAGCATTGACTCACTTAAAATAAATGCATTACCGCCATTGTTTAAACTGGGAACTAGAAATGCCAATATTTCAGCCTGTGGGGGCATTCAGTGAATGATCCACAGCAATAAAACTGACCAGCATATACTTTCCCACCAACTTTTATGTGTGCCTGCTGTTTTGTATTTTAACTGAATAATACTTAATTCCTTTGGGCACACAATGCATTTTAACCCTCTGTTCCCTTTGAAGAACATCACTTTGAATCAAAGCCCCTGACATTCTCGACAAGTTATTGAGGGTGCAAACGTGGGAAAGTAGCTCTGCTGGGCCTTTGTGTTTTTTTAAAAATTTGAATACTAGATATGGATGTTGTGGCCAAGCTTGGTGCTTGTCGCCCAGGCCCAGCTGCCTCCGAGAGGGTGCTGCTGTGTTACCGACTGGAGCTGCAGCAAAGACTCCCACATGGCTGTTTCTGAAGCTGTGGTGGATGAAGAGCCAAAGAGGCAGGCAGTTTGTCATTTCAATTCTATCTGTTTGCACGTGGCGGGGGAAGCGACAGTGAAAGGCTGTGCCGTGCCGCCCCAGCTGAAGTTGGGTAATGTAGCCTAACAGAATAAACTTTCCAAGCAAGAAATGCTTTCTGACAGCAGAATGGATGTTGATATCTAAAAATCAATTTGTAAGGGTATTTCTAGCTGGCTTGCAACTACGCGTGCTGCTAGATTCACTGAACTGTACGAAAGAACAGGCAAAATGTCCTGAAGTAAAATTCTTCAAACACGTCAACTCTGTGCCTTGTCTTTGTCTGCCTGACATCTCTGCATTCACAAACTCACAGCATGGAGATAATAGGATCCAGCAGCCACAGACCGGACAGTAAATCACTGCTAGCCTGATCACAGTGAAACCTGCTGTAGACAGAAACTTAAAAAAAAATCTATGGGAGAATTGTGCTATTATCGTAAAGCTGGAGTTTGACTACCAGCCCCTGCTGTGGAAAGCCCTGGGTCCTACTGTCCCTACAGCTACTGTAGCTCAGACACAGCATACATCTTAAAGGGAATTTCCTTGCCATTCACAGCTTTAAAGGCTTGGTTAGGCAAATATTACAAATATCCATGGAAGAGATATTTGCATCGCTCAAAATGTTATATACAGTAAGACTGAATATGCAGAGCTGTTGTAAATTGATATTGCAAAAATGTCACTCAACAGAATGAATTGTCCTTTGCACTTGTACCATCTTATTTACATGGGAAAACTGGTGGAAGAAAATGACCATTGATCAGCAACTAAATGTATATTCAGAGAATAGTTTCTTAGAAAACTTGTAACCTTAATCCTGTGCTAACATTCCAAATGATAATTATGCAAAAGACTGGCAGGTATCTGACACAGAGGCTATGACCACATAGCTTAAAAGATGGCATTTAAATGTAGACATATAGGGTCATCGTTATAAGACTATAAGATATCGGAGCAGAATTAAGTCATTTAGCTCATTTGAGTCTGCTCCGCCATTTCATCATGGCTGATCCATTTTCCCTCTCAACCTCAATCTCCTGCCTTCTCCCCGTAACATTTCATTCCCCGATGAATGAAGAATCTATCACCCTCTACCTTAATATACCCAATGACTTGGCCTCCATAGCCACCTCTGGCAAAAGATTCCACAGATTCACCACTCTCGTGCTAAAGAAATTTCTCCTCTTTTAAAAGGATGCTCCTCTATTCCGAGGCTGTGTCCACTGCTCTTAGATTCCCACTCCATAGGAAACATCTTCTCCACATTCGCTCTATTGAGGTCTTTCAACATTTGATAGGTTTCAATGAGGTCGCCCACCCATCATTCTTCAGAATTCCAGTGAGTAGAGGCCCGGAGCCAAAAAAAACATTCCCTGGAATGAGCCTGGAATCATTTTCATGAACCTGCTTTGAACCCGTTCCAATGTCAGCACATCCTTTCTTAGATAAGGGGCCCAAAACTGCTCACAATACTCCAAGTGAGGCCTCACCAGTGCTCTATAAAGCCTCAGCATTACAACCTTGCTTTTATATTCTAGTCCTCTTGAAATGAATGCTAACGTTGCATTTGCCTTCCTCACTATGAACTCAACCTGCAAATTAACCTTTGGGGAGTGCATTGTTGTATGGAGTTATATAGCTCGATAGAATGGGTTTAGTGTAGATGGGCAGAAAGGTTGCCACAGCCTTTCAGCCTATGATGTCCACAGCAATCTTCCAGTCCACCTACTCTAATCCCATTTGCCCCAGTTGGTTCTGATGGAGAACACGGGCTACTTTAATGGTCCAAAGTTGGTGAAGTAGAAACAGGAACAAAAACTCACTCCTTTGTGAAATGTTAAATAATAAAGTGGGCAGAAGGGATCACGTTAAGGCGGCATGCCAGCGTTGTGGTTAGCACAATGCTCTCCAGTACCAGCCACTGGCGTAAAATTCCCGCCACTGACAGACAGGAGTTCGTGCCTTCTCCCCATGACCGCGCGGATTTCCTCATGGTGCTCTGGTTTTCTCCCACAGTCCAAAGACGTACCGGTTGGTAAGTTGATTGGTCATAGTAAAAAATGTAAATTGTCCCATGATTAGTCTAGGGTTAAATTAGGGGATTGCTGAGTGGTGTTGCTCAAAGGGTCAGAAGAGCCTATTTTGCACTGTATCTCAATACATCAAATTAAGCCAGGATAGATAACTATATTGAAGTAAGAGGGTACTTTAATCTAAAATTTAAGACCATAAGACAAAAGAGCATAATTAGGCCATTTGGTTCATTGTGACTTCTCTGCCACTCCATCATGGCCGATTCATTATCTCTTTCAACCCCATTCTCTTTCCTTTTCTTTGTAACCTATGACGTCCTTGCTAATCAAGAGCCTATCTAGCTCGGCTTTAAATATACCCAATGACTTGGCCTCCACAGCCACCTGTGGCAGTAAATTCCACTGGTTCACAACCCAATGGCTGAAGAAATTCCTCTTCACCACTCTTCTAAAGGGAGGTCCTTCTATTCTGAAGCTATGCCCTCTTGTCCCAGACTCCCACATTATCGGAAACATCCTCTCCAAGTTCACTCTATTGAAGCTTTTAATGAAAAAGAAGGCGTCAAATTAAAAAAGTAGCAATGGGCAATAAGAGGGTGTTTAACTATTTCTAAGGACCCTCCTGGTGTTTAACTGTACTTGTGGAAGTTCACAATAGCACTACTCAATTGTTATTAAGAATAATTTTGTGCATTGGTTCATTTATTTAAACTTTAAAAATAAATTCAAAAGCTTTAAAGCATCAAGCATGGAAATCTGCACTACATAATTCATAAAAAAGTTGGCAGTGATTCAATAGTGTCATTGTACATAACACTGTGACATGATGAGACAGCTATGGATTAGATTATAATTGACAGTGAATGCTCTATAGGTGGATACTGTCAAATATTATAATTCCTTTGTATGACTAATTACTACTTGGAATGTTAACTCAGGACTTGGGTTACATTTGAAGAGCAGTTCACACAGTTTGCTCAAATAACTCGGAATTCCCCAGTCATTCCTGTGGCTTGGGTTTAGAGTGGCTCTCTCAAAGGTCCCATCTTTCATTTGTGGTATTAAGCTGTCTGCTTTCCAATGGTGTCTTCAGTGCATTCAGCTCCACTGACAGAGGATCAAGGATCAAGAATCAATTTTATTCACCACTACTGTATATTTGCATGTATTGGGAATTCGCTGTGGTGTGTTGGTCAAGGTGTGGCATGCAAAAAAAAACCCAACAAAAAATGTATAAAATAAAGTTAGAAGTTCAAGGTTCAGTGTTGAGATTCAACTTTTTTGCAGGCACTTACAGTAGATACAAAGAAGCACGACAGAATCGATGAGAAAATCTACCCTCAAACAAGGACAGACAACAAGACAGCAAATTGTGCAAATTCAAAAAGGGGAACAAAATATTAATAATAAATAATACTGAGAACACGTAGAGTCCTTGAAAGCGAGTTCATAGATGTGTAATCAGTTCAGAGCTGGGGAGGGTGAAGTTCTGCACTGTGGTTTGGGACCCTGGTGGCTGAGGGGTGATAACTCTTCCTGAACCTAATTGTATGGATATAAGACTCCTGTACAACTTCCTGATGGCAGCAGTGGGAAAGAGCATAGCCTGGATAGTGGGTGTCTTTCATGGTGGATGCTGCTTTCTTGCAGATTTGCTCAATGGTGTGATGAAATAGGCTGCATCTACTAATTTTTGTGGTCTTTTCCATTCAAGGGCACTGGCATTTCCATATCCGGTCATGATGCAACCGGTAAGTATACACTCAACCACGTATCTATGGAAGTTTTCAAAGTTTTAGATGGCAAGCTGAATCTTCAAAAATTTTGTACAAAAGTAGAGCTGCTGCTGTGCCTTCTTTGTAATGGCACTTAAATATGGATTTGGAATAAAGTGTACATAAATACATAAATATTAGCATGTATTTATAATGTAAACAGTGTTTAGAAAAGTGGTTTAAAGTCCAGTACAGTGACTGCACTAATAGACAGAGAGGGGTAGGAGGATTAACTAGAATGGTTGATCAGATTACTGCCTGGGGGAAGAAGCTTTTAAGATAGCATGAAGTTTTTGTTTCAATAGCCCGAGAATGCTTTCCAAAGGGAGCTTTTGGAAAGGGAAGTTTGCTGGGTGAGTAGTGTCCGTAATGACTTTTCCTCCCTGTTTCCTCGTCCCGGACACACACAAGTCCTACAGTGATGGTAGGCTGCAGCCAATGACCTTTTCTGCTGGCCTGTAAGTGCGTTGTAGTCTCCACCTGTTGCGAGAGGATGCTACACCAAACCAGACAGGCTGTTGTGCGCCTGCTCCCTATGACAGTCTAGAATTGCATCAGTATGATCTGGGGAAGATGGAATTTTAGCAATTGCCACAAGAGATACCACTTCTGCCGAGCCTTTTTGTAAGTGAAGCAGATATGATTCTCCCACGTGAGTTCCTCCAAAATAATCGTGGCCAGGAACCCGAGTGTTGAAACGGTGCTAACTATAGAGTTGTTGATGATGGGTGGGCAGAGAGGAGGCACCTTTCTCCTGAAGTCAACATGCATCTCTACAGATGTAAGGGGATTCAGCTCCAAGTTGTTGTGATTGGACCAGAAGTCTTGCTTGTTTCCTACTTGAATTCATCGCCCCCGGTGACAAGTCCTACGACAGTCGTCCACAAACTTAGGCAGTTTAGCTGACGGATGAACTGAAGAGAAGGGAAGTTCTTTTTGGTGCCCAGGTCAATATTTACCTCCCAACCAACAGTATTAAAGCCAACATTCACAAAATACAGGAGGGAACTCAGCAGGTCAGCCAACATTTATGGAAATGAATAATACAGTCAATACTTCGGGCTGAGAAAATTATTTTAATCAGTCTTGATCTCACTACTGCTTTCACCATGTGTAACTTGACTATGACATACCTCACATTACAGCAGTGTCGACACATCAAAAGTCTCATTCAGTAAAGCACTTTGGGATACTCCAGGATTAACAAGGAACTATACAATTGTAAGATCACAAAGAGTTTAATCTTGTCTTCAGTAGTTATCTACCAACGACAACCCCAATCTAGCCTAGACTTCAAGGTATCTAACAGACTTAAATGAAAGAAGTTACAGTTGAAACATGCATTTAATTAAATGAACAAATGTTTTCCTTGTTTTGCTGCATTAAAATAAAGCTGAAGAGTGCATTATCATTTCTAATTCAAGCCATCTCCTTTTGAAGGCTAATCAGATTTCAGGTTGTTCTTGAAGCCACGGGGGAACACACTGAGATGGGTAAATTTCCATTATTCTGGAACTGCTACCTAGAATCATGAATGAACTCAAGTAACTCAAATATCTGCTTAACTCAAGTAAAACATGTTTCTTTCACAAAATAGATGTGTCACCAACACATGCCTTTGTTTATTCCATGTCTCTCAAACCCAGTTAACTAATTGGACAACTGCAGCAAATCACACTTGCTCCCCAAGAACAGTCACCCTTGATTGAACAAGGAAGATTTTATTTGTGGTATCACAACAATCCCAAGATGAAAAACTCCCCCGGTCTTAAGGGATCTTACAGTGCTGACTGTGAGGGAGCTGGGGTGGAGATACATTTCTACCAAAGGAGGTGTAAGGTGTTCCTTCCCTCCGCTAGCCTGCAGGTCACCCTAGGGCAAGGTGTAGCACCTGATTAGTCCCCTGATCAGGGTCCCATGAAGCCATATGAGCAGCTGGTGCATATCACAAGTCCAGGCAGACGATCTCTGAAGAGCATTGATAATGGCTGGGGCCGCCCAACTTGTAAAGATACTGCCCAGAAGAAGGCGGTGGCAAACCACTTCTACAGAAAGATTTGCCTACAGCCCTCACGGTCATTGTCCACCTCATAGGACTGGTACATAATGATGATGATGAACACTGGAACAATGCAGTGTTTATACTTTGTTGTTTTCCATGTATGGTAAGGTGCTTTCTACAAGTGAGCGGACTCCCCCTATTTACTGCTCCAATGGTTACCCAGTGCACGAAAGGCAGAACCAATATAATCCTCAGAGAACCTTTATCGAACTACCATTTTAAATGGCGACTGCTAAAATCCACTAACGGCACATAATTAACTTTTGCTTTAAGAATATGAAAAGGAGAGTCACTCTGATGAACTTCAGGTAAATATTTGGATGAATGCTTGTTATTGCTCCTCTGTGACACTGATTTCTGTAATAAAATCATAAAACTGGATGGCCATGGTTTAGATATATCAGAGGTCTGGTCTTGGTTCCATTTCTCATAAATAAGCTGAAGTATGAATTTCAAAGTTCAAAGTAAATTGATTATGAAAGTGCATTTATCACCATACACTCCTATGAGATTCATGTACTTGCAAATATTCATCGGAGATACAAAGAAACACTACAGAATCAATGAAACTCTACACACAAAGACTGACAATGTGCAAAATATGACAAATTGTGCAAGTACAAAATGACAAACAGATTAGACAGATAGAATTATATTTAAAAAATAAACCATATTGAGTACATGAGTGGTAGAGTCCTTGAAAGTGAGCCCATCGATTTTGGAATCAGTTTGGTGTTGAGGACAGCAAAGTAACTTCTTCCTCATTTAGCGAGCAGTTATCTGAGAGTGTAAAGATCAAGTTGCGTCAACATACCCCTACACTTGCTAAATATTAAATAATTTTGTACCATTGCTTTAAAGGGTGATGCTAGAATTGGGAGAGAGTTGAAGAAATATTTTGAATTCTGCTTTAGGAGCTAAATCCTGTTAGGAGGAGGGAGGAAGTTTAGCTGTAAATTTGATTCCAAATGGTGATGCAACAGAATAGCTATTATATTAAACTAACCATATTGGAAGCAAGGATAAACAGCGTTGTTTTAAGAACCTAAAATTATTTATACCATCTGTGCCAGATGATGAAAGGCATTTATTATTGCGGTTATGAGGTACAACCCCTAAGCAAAAAAAAAATCATTGCCACTGCAACAGGCATGTAATGAGGTCCAAAAGTTGGAATTAATTCAAACCAGATTGAATCAACTCCAGTAAGGTAGGTAGCATCACTTTCCTACACTCAGAGTAACGGATAGCAATCATGCATTAGATTTGAACTTTCTAAATTAGCAATGATGTTTTATCTTATTTATCAACATATGAATCCTAATAATGTACACAATATAACTTACAAGATAATAATAAAATGTCAGCAGGATTGTGATCAACCAACACATATTAACATATAGCAGCCCTTTATTCTGAAATGCACGTTATAATAAAATAGCTTAATTAAGGTACTGTAGTGATGATGACCTTTTGGAATGGACACTGTAGTCTACATTTAAAGGAGCTCTCTTCTCTCCATTGTTCATTCTGTTCCCACGCTCCCAATCCTTTCCTCTTCATCACAGCAATACAAGCAGTGGGGTAATTTAGCATTTACAGTGTAATGATCTGCAGAGGGTATGCTTTATTCCTGGCCAGAGTGGAAATTATTCAGAAATTCCTGCCAATTAAGCCTGGAGAGTGCGGATTGTATACTGTACAGAAATTGCAGGTCACTATTACCCAATCACCACATATTTCTAAATAAATTATCTTGCTTTTATGAAGCTTTTCTCATTATTCGTTCCTCATTTTTTGCAGAAAACAATTTCAAAGGTTCAAAGGTTCATTTAATGTCAGAGAATGTATATAATATACAACTTGAAATTCTTACTCTTCACAGACATCCACGAAACAAGATCCCCTTATAATGTATAATAGAAACATCAAAGCCCCAAAGCCCCCTCCCTTCATTCAAGTAACAGCAAAAGCAACAACCCCCCCATCTGCGTCTGCAGAAGCACTAACACCCACCGTGTAAACTGAATAAAGGTTTTGATGAAAAGTCTTCAACCTATAATTAATTCAGTTTTTCTCTCCACACACGCAAACTTCCCTGTTGGATATTTGAGGGATTTTCACTTGTACTTCCGAATAAATTAAATGAGGCTCACCCCCACCTCCTATCCCATCTTAACTGCATCTCTTTGAGAGTATTCTGACAAGATGGATCTCCCTCTAATCTAGGAGTAGCCGTGCATCGGACCAGCAGGCCCTACAAGGGACCATGAAAATGGTTGAGAAGATCACAGGGGTCTCCCTAACATCCACCAGGGACATTTATCAGAAGCGCTGCATACACAGGGCCCTTAGTATTACCAAGGATCTCACCCATCCATCCAGCATCCTCTTTGACTTTCTACCGTCAGGCAGGAGACTCTGATGGATATAAACAAGATCAGTTGGGATGGGAAACAGTTTCTGAACTTGCTGTTGCATCACATTCAAAGTGTCACTGGTTAATTCTGTTTTATACCTGGCAATATTTAATTTATGCAGTTTAGTTTGTTTATTTAAGTGTAATATATCTGTAGATTTCAACCAGACTTTCATAAGTTATTATGTGTGATGTGTTAAACTATGTTTTACACCATTTCTGAGAAACATTGTCTTGTTTAACAGTATACATGTATATAGTTAAATTGACTTGACTTTGTTTACTGCACCTTTAATTGCCAGCCTCAAACACACTATCTACTCTCTTTGGTTGACACAAAAATGATCAATATTCACTCCGGTCATTACAAGAACAACCACTCAAAGCCACAATGTTAGCACCAAGCATTAGTGTGAGTCCAACCAGCTCACCTACCAGAATGCTTAACTTGAATTTAAAAAAATAATTTGTTTGTAAAAAGAAAGAAAGTAATGAATCTTTGCCTGCACTATTGTTGGTCCATAATGACGATATGGTATTTTGCTGAAAACCAGAGTAAAGAAGGAACATTGGTAATTACGTTTTATCAATGTAGCTTTCAGGAAATTTCACCAGATAAAGGTAAGAGGTAAAAGGTTAAATTAGAGGAATGAGTTGGTAGACATTTAAAAGAGTAATTGCAAAACTCTTGTGTAATTTATTTGTGAGAAGAATAAACAAGGGGCAAGTGCATCTGGCTTGAAAAAGGGTAGCAGTTGGTTATCAAAAGTAAGTTTAATATCACCAGTATATGTTGCAAAATTTGTTGTTTTGCAGCAGCAGTACATTGCAATGCATAATAATAACTGTAAGAAGTGTGTGTGTGTGTGTGTGTATATATATATATATATATAATTTAATTAAGTAAGTAATGCAAAAAGAGAGGAAAAAAACACTGAGATAGTATGCATGGGTTCATTGCCTGTTCAGAAATCTGCTGTCAGAGGGGAAGAAGCTGTTCCTATAACATTGAGTGTGTCTTCAGGCTTCTGTACCTCCTTCTTGATGGTAGCAATGAGAAGAGGGCATGTCCTGGGTGATGAGGATCCTTAATGATGGACGCCACCTTTTTGAGGTATCGCCTTTTGAAGGCATCCTCAGTTCTGGAGAGGCTGCTGCTTATGTTGGAGCTGGAGGAGTTTACAACTTTCTGCAGCTTTTTCCAATCCAGATGATGATGCAACCAGTTAGAATGCTGTCAATGGTACATCCATAGAAATTTGCTGGTGTCTTTGGTGACGTACCAAGTTCCCTCAAGCTCCTGATGAAATATAGTCACTACTATGTCTTATTTGTAATTGCATCAATCTGTTGGGCTCATGGAGATCTTCAGAGATGTTGACACCCAGGAACCTGAAACTGCTCACTCTTCCTACTTCTGATCCCTTGTTGAGCACTGGAGTGGGTTCCTATGACTTCCCTTTTCTGAAGTCCACATTCAATTCCTTGGTCTTACTGATGGTAAGTGCAAGGTTGTTGTTACCATACTGGCATCAACGATCTTGGTATTGATACCTTGATAGAACCAGTTGATCGTCTTGCTCCTGTGTACACCTCCTCAACACCATCTGAAATTCTGTCAATCGTTGTTTTGTCAGCAAATGTATAGATGCCATTTGAGCCGTCCCTTGCCACACAGTCGTGGGTGTGAAGAGTATAGAGCAGTGGTTAACCCTGAGATGTGCCAGGAGAGGAGTCACGAGAGGAATCAGGAGAGATTGTCAGTGAGGAGTAGATGTTATTTCTGGTCCATATTGACTTTCTGCGAAGGCTGAGGAAAGTCCATCTCCCACCCCCCATCCTCATCACATTCTACAGGGGTTGTATTGAGAGCATCCTGAGCAGCTGCATCATTGCCTGGTTCGAAAATTGCACCATCTCGGATCGCTAGACCCTGCAGCGGATAGTGAGGTCAGCTGAGAAGATCATCGGGGTCTCTCCTCCCGCCATTACAGACATTTACACAACATGCTGCATCCGCAAAGCAAACAGCATTATAAAGGACATCCCATGCACCCCTCATACAAACTCTTCTCCCTCCTGCCGTCTGGGAAAAGGCACTGAAGCATTTGGGCTCTCACGACCAGACTATTAACAGTTTCTTCCCCCTCCTCAATACCCAGAGCCTGGACTGACACCTTACTGCCCTATTGTCTTGTTTATTACTTTGTATTTATTGTAATGCCTGCACTGTTTTGTGCACTTTATGCAGTCCTGGGTAGGTCTGTAGTCTAGTGTAGTTTTTTTCTGTGTTGTTTTTAACATAGTTCAGTCTAGTTTTTGTACTGTGTCATGTAACACCATGGTCCTGAAAAACGTTGTCTCATTTTTACTATGTACTGTACCAGCAGTTATGGTCAAAATGACAATAAAAGTGAATTAACTTGACTTGACTATGGTCTGCCAATCAGGAAGTCAAGGATCCAGTTGCAGAGGTACAGAAGCCCAGGTTTTTGAGTTGTTTTCGAGATTAGTACCGAGGTTATGCTCGTGTTGAACGCTGAGCTGTAATCAGTAAACAGCACCCTAACATACAGTAGGTGTTATTATTGTCTAGGTGATCCAAGACCGAGCGGAGAGCAAGTGAGAAAGGCAAATTGCAGCGGTTTCAGGTCCTTGCTTAGGCAGCAGCTCATGAGCACCCACTCAAAGCTCATCATCACAGTAGATGTGAGTGCAACTGAGTGAAAGTCATTGGGGCAGCTCATCCTGCCCTTTCTGGCCACTGGTATGATCGTCGTCCTTTTGAAGCAGGTGGCAGCTTCTGACTGCAGTACTGGGAGATGGAAGATGTCCTCGAGCACTCCACCCAGTTGGTTGGCACAGGTTTTCAGTGCCCTACCAGGTACACCATCAGGGCGTTATACCTTGCAAGGGTTCACCCTCTTAAAAGATGTTCTGCCGTCAGCTTCCAAGACAGAGATCGTAGTCACAAGATGCAAGGATTTGCACAGGTGTAGTTTTACTCTCCCTTTCAAAGCGAGCATAAAAGGCATTGATCTCCTCTGGGAGTGAGGCATCACAGCCATTCATGATATTAGGTCTTGCTTTTTAGCAA
Organism: Hypanus sabinus; assembly: GCF_030144855.1. NCBI lineage: Eukaryota > Metazoa > Chordata > Chondrichthyes > Myliobatiformes > Dasyatidae > Hypanus > Hypanus sabinus. The sequence continues at coordinate 28,006,826 of NC_082735.1, read as the reverse complement.
GTACTGGCCTGCAAACCCAGCCAGAGCTACCGCGCATCTGATTCTGTCTGTAACATCAATCAGATTTGGGTTTTTTTGGCTTTTAAGAGAACCTTCCATAGGTCAAAGATTAGATTTGTAGTAGGACTCGGAATAGATGCAGAAAGGAATGGAGGATTATATTTGGTGCTATTCCTTTAAGAAATTAGGATTGTGGTTCTTTCAGATCACTTAATATGGCTTGACAGAACATGTACAAAGTAGTCATTGTAACTGCATTGTATTTACTTGTATAGCTGAGTACTCATCACTTTTTTTTTAATACTTTTCTCTCACCTGAATGTTTGCCTCTGCCAGTTTCATAGTTCCCAAGCACAGAGTTAATAGCAAGCCAGTGCCTGCAGATCTAGAAAGGAAAATGGGAGCTTCTGGATTTGTCTGTGAGTGCTACATCAGACAGTGCCTTTATCTGCTGGGCAATTGGGGGAGCTCTACTACCATGTTTAACTCTGCAGGCCTTATATTTACTTATTTTCCAATCTGTCTATAATAGAAGAAAGATTGTTCCCATGTTATTGCACGGAATAGCAACAGGGAAACAGGAATAGAGCAATGTAAGAGCCAACATGTCCACTATTTTTGTCCAGCTTACCCTCCATGTTGCTCCTTTGACACGTCTACTTCAGTGGAATAAAGTTTCCTTTCCTCATTCAGGTTGAAGCATTTCCCATCTGTTGTGAAAAGCGAACATTGGAAGCCCTATTGTCTTGTTTATTACTTTGTATTTATTGTAATGCCTGCACTGTTTTGTGCACTTTATGCAGTCCTGGGTAGGTCTGTAGTCTAGTGTAGTTTTTTTCTGTGTTGTTTTTAACATAGTTCAGTCTAGTTTTTGTACTGTGTCATGTAACACCATGGTCCTGAAAAACGTTGTCTCATTTTTACTATGTACTGTACCAGCAGTTATGGTCAAAATGACAATAAAAGTGAATTAACTTGACTTGACTATGGTCTGCCAATAAGGAAGTCAAGGATCCAGTTGCAGAGGTACAGAAGCCCTGTGGGTCTGTTCTGCATTACTGGCTTGAAAGGGAAGGAAGATTGCATTTTAAATACACCTTCTGCAGCCTCAGAGAGTCCCACAGAGCTTCATATCCAATGAAATTTAACGTGCTGATGTTGCAATATGGGAAGAGCAGCAGGCGATCTGCGCACAGCAAGATCCCAGAATGGCAGGGTGATCACGATCAAGCCACATGATTTAGTTGATTGAGGGAGAAATATTGCCCACCTGTAATGACCTCTTCAGCCCTGTGCAGGGAGGTGGAGAGCATTGGGCACCAAGATTTTTAGAGCATCTGAATTGGTTAATTGTTGTTTAATAACAGTTATTAATTGTCCGCCTTTCCTCCACACGGGTTCTGACATTTCCTGCACACTGCATGACATACAGCTCTGAGGATAATTCCCCTGCTTGTCTTAAGTAGATTTCTTTTGGTGGACAAGAAACACATTGCTCCTGATGGCTGCGTCACTTACCAGCCAGGGTTATTTTCTGATTCAAAAAGCAAGATACATTCAAAGCCTGGTTAGTATCTCCCTACCTTCATTACCTACTGAGAGAGGCCGTCACATGCAGACACCTTCCTCCGGCGGCAGCAAGCGTGAGACTGGCAGATGGCGATGAACACCCTTCTCACCTTCAATGATTTCAATCCTCCTCAGCGCTTTAACCGATGAGAAATGGAGTCGACCGCGGGCTGGCATCCCGCCTCCCGGTTTCTTGGCCCCCAGGCCACACACTTCAACCGAAACCACACGGAACCCTCTCAGAGCAGCGAAGCACCACTTTGTACAATTGGCCTGAAAGCCCGCCACCAGAATGTAGAGGCTCCAACGGTGGAAGGTTTGTAAAAGCTCCATTTTTGATTCTTTCACTCCTCAGCTGTTGCAGTGAAATACTGACTTTGACTTTGAGCTACTAGAACATTCACAAAGGGAAATGTGCAGGTTGGTGATATTACTGTGCTAATTCAAGCTTACCGAAGTATGATATACTTGCATGCATGTTGTTCCTCTCCACACGTTGTGGTGCTTTGGGCAGCAACCTTCGCCACTTCCTTAGCATTTGTCTGTTCTTCACAAGGTCGAGTTGCTAGCTCAACGCCCAACCCAGCACGGCTGGAGAGCGCGCAAGGAGCCGGCTGGATTCGAACCCAGCACCACTCACCTCGAAGTCCGGTACAAATGCCGCTACACCATTGGACAGCCCGTAACATATTGAGTTCATAAACTTCTAAAACTGTTATAATGGAATTGACATTACAATCCACCTTGATGGTCAGAGCACCACAGTTTCGCAAGCATCAATATGAACTGCTTGATCACTCCATCACTGGCATCGGTACACAAACTTCTGACAGTATTCTTCAACTGGAAAAATTACTGGCTTGCAACTCAGAAACTCTTGATACATCAGAGACTATAACATTCAAAAATGTCTGCAATTAAACATTCCACTTCTTGTTATCATCAAGCTCACTGATTAGGGTTTACTTTTTACACTAGCACATTCAGCACAGTGACTGCAGACAAGATACACTCTTGTCAGTGATCTGGCAACAAGCCCACAGACATGAACTGACAAGATTATGGACAGGCTGACCTTGCACTCAGCTACAGAGAAACCTACCCTGAGGCAAAGGAAGGGGGAGGGCAAAAAGATGGGATGATTACCTTTAACAATCAATCCATCATTTCTGGACTACCATTGGACTCCAAGTGGCCTGTGATATGAATTTCTTTGAAATATTGCTAACTTTAGATATTGGCAAGTTGAACTATATCTCTAGAAAATAGCCTGCTACAATTAACAAAGGGAAATAGTATTACTAAATACTTATGAAAAAGAAAACTAAAATAACATGGCATTACACTAACAATTCCTTCAGAAGATGTCAAGTGCAACATTAAAGCTGAGACTTTAGAATTCTTTTATGCTCTGTTATGTTGCCATTACAAGTTTTATACCCTGTACTAAAGAAATTCCAAGTTGTGAACATCATGTGGCTTATTAAAACAACACATCCATCCAAATGGATTCCAGGTTCCACTGTCAGCAGAAGCAAACTTTCTACATCTCAGCCAAGGGAATCACCCTGGAAATCATGGGTTAAGTCAAAGGTTTAAGGGGAAAATGAGGGGAAACTTCTTCACTCAAAGGGTCATGAGAGTGTGGAGTAAGCTGCCAATGCAGGTGGTGTATGTGTGCTTGATTTCAATGTTCAAGAGAAATTTGGATAGGTACGTGGATGGTCGGGGTATGGAGGGCTATGGTCCAGGTGCATGTCAATGAGAGTAGGCAGTTTAAATGGTTTGTCACAGACTAGATGGGCCAAAGGGCCTGCTTCAGTGCTGTACTTTTCTATGACTCTATGAATCCTCCTGCAGATCACTAACCTGTGTTTCAAGTACGTTGCTAGACTACATTTGAGTGGTGTCTCACAGACAGGAGGTCTGTCATCACTCACTGTTCAAAGTTAGGTACAAGCTACACCAAATTCCTTAAGCTACTTGCGAGCAAAGTATGACAATGGGAAAAAAAAGATCCCAGCCAGGTCAAGGCCTTCAACAGAGGAACCAGAAAACAAACAGAGATGCATTGGCCCAAACACAAGATTTCCATCCAAACTGCTATTGGCCAACACCCTCCCACTTGCAATGTGATGTTAGATCCTCCATGGAGACCAATGTCAGAGAGAAAGCTTTCTCAGATGACCCTGCGCTGGACCAAATTTGGGGAAATGGGACTAGTGTAGATATGGCTAGCACAGAAATATTGGGGCACAGAGCCAATTTTGGTGCTTCTCTACTCTATGATCCTCCATCTATAACTAGGCAGAGAATCATAGGTTTTGCATCAGATTAGACACAGTATTCTGACAGAAAAACAACCATCTGAAGATGCTGAACATCTGAAATAAAAGCAGAGAAGACTGAAAATACTCAGCAGCTCAGCCAGCATCTGTGGGGGGAAGAAACAATATTTTGGGTTGATTGTTGCTTGGAAATGGAAAAAAAATAGAAAACCAGGTATATTTTAAGTTGCAAGAGTGGAGAGAGGCAGAACTGAGGGAATGGACTGGAATCCTTGCAGGTGAAAGGAGATGTGGTCAAGATAACTGTGGGAGGGAGTCCATGGGCTTGTGATGGACATTGACTGCTAGCATAAATGAAAATGGAGGTGAAGAACTGAAAGGGCAGTCAAAGAAAGGCCATGTGAAACTGAAAGTGTGGTGAAAATCGGCAGCCGAGAAATCTGAATTCTCTCCAAGAGCTGGAACGGGCAACAACACGGTCATCGGCATATTTAAAAGAAAGAGATGGATAAGGGACCCAAGTAAGACAGAAACAAGAACAGTTCCTGGAATCCCACAAAGGAACAGGTATAATTTGGACCCTTACAAAGACCCACAGCTACACCTTTGATGAGGAGGAAGTCAGTGGAGCTACGTTAAATATTCTTGACAACAGATGACAATAAAATACTGAGCAGAGTGATCTAAAGTATAATGCATTCTGACTGCAGGTGAGGCCATTAGGTAGTCATTATGGGATGTTAAGGCATTAACCTCCACTGTCACCAGTAGTACTGGGGTGCGTGTGTGTGTGTGTGTGTGTGTGTGTGTGTGTGATAGTGGTGTTGGTGGTTGGGCAGGTGATGGGCATTGGACAATGTAATTGTAAGAAAGAATTAGTTCTAGCTAGCTAGGAGGCTAATGAAAAATGCAATCGATCTGAAGAGTTATTTGTGAAACAATAGCCGTCTCCGTATTTTGGATCCCTTCTCCATCCATCCATCACTCTTTCTTAATGTGTGGATTTGCCAGACGGGATGCAGCGTTTGCACCTTAACTCTTCGCCCTGAAGTGGGAAAGCCCCAAGCTCAGCTGGGTTCAGGTGGCGACATTTTTGCCAAGTCGAATTTAAACACAACTTGCACTTTCTCACTACTTCACTGTCTAATTTTGAAGCTCCCTTTTATAAATTTAATTTCAGAGGCATATTGGTCTTGATGTAAAATGACAAAATAGACATTAAATATAAAAATAATAAACACCAGTCTTTCTAATGAATCCTTAGTTCTCTGGATTCAGATGAAGGCTAAAATAGTTCCTGCAGACTCTGCCGCAGATATCTAATGGCGGGGGTAAGTGAGTTGTTTGGTAGGGTTTATGGCCCTTTCACTTGGCTTCTGTCTACTCCTGTTCAAGAGACTTGAAGTGCTCAGCATCTTCAGGGATGCTGCTTCATCATCTTCAATGGTCACAGATGAAGGATTGATGTGTCAATACAGATGTTACACTCGTTTCAAGGAGCAGTTGAATGTGTCCTTGGAAACATTTGCTTTTCACCTCTGGTAGTCTCCTACCAGTGATGGAGCCTGCACTTTTAACAATCTAGAGTTAGACATGTGTATGGTCCGTGTTGTAATGTGAACAAAGTCCCTGGAGAGGCACTGAAGATGGTGGATATCGAAGTGCTTTATTCATCAAAGATAAGCAGATGACATCATATTGAAACATTCTTGGAGAAAAGGCCAACTCAATATTACATGATATTTTTATATGCTGAAAATCGAAGGATAATTCTATAGTAGCAGTGTATGTATAATGCTCCTTTAAATTACATATAGTTTTCACACATCTTCGCCCCCACACTCCAGACATACAAAATAAATGTTAATCAGCATTGTCTGGTTTTCAATCAACTCCAGGAAAACTGGAAATGTGGGAAATCATGGATACTTCCAGTGTCCCTGACAACTATGTGTGCAGGAAGTGTGTCCAGCTGCAGCTTCTGGCAGACCGCATTGAGCGTCTGGAGCTGCGATTGGATTCATACTGGAGCATCCACGATGCTGAGAAAGTCGTGAATAGCACATTCAGAGAGTTGGCCACACCGCAGGTAAAGGCTACACAGGCAGAAAGGGAAGGGGTGGCCACTAGACAGCATAGCAGTGGGCAGGTAGTGCAGGAGTCCCCTGAGGTCATCTCCCTCCTAAACAGATATACCGTTTTGGATACGGTTGGGGGAGATGTCTCATCAGGGGAAGGCAGCAGCAGCCGAGTTCATTGCACCATGGGTGGCTCTGCAGAACAGGAGGGAAGGAAAGGAGTGGGAGAGCTATAGGGATAGGGGATTCGATTGTAAGGGGAATAGATAGGTGTTCCTGTGGTCACAAATGAGACTCCAGGATGGTATGTTGCCTCCCTGGTGCAAGGGTCAAGTATGTCTCTGAGTGGCTGCAGGACATTCTGGAATGGGAGGGTGAACAGCCAGTGGTCATGGTGCACATAGGTACCAACGATATAGGTAAAAAATGGGATGAGGTCCTACAAGGTGAATTTAGGGAGTAAGGAGATAAACTAAAAAGTAGGACCACAAAAGTAATAATCTCTGGATTACTACCAGTGCCATGTGCTAGTCAGAGTAGAAATAGGAGGATACTTCAGTTGAACACATGGCTTGAAAAATGGTGCAAGTGGGAGGGATTCAAATTTCTGGGGCACTGGAATCAGTTCTGGGGGAGGTGGGACTGGTATAAACAGGACGGTCTGCACCTGGGCTGGACTGGAACCAATGTCCTAGGGGAAGTGTTTGCTACTGCTGTTCAGGAGGCTTTAAACTAATGTGGCAGGGGGATGGGAACAAGTGCAGAGAGACAGAGGGGTGTAAAATGAGGGTAGAAGCAAAAAGTAGTAAGGTGAAAAGTAAAAGTGGCAGGCAGGCAAATCCAGGGCAAAAATCAGAAAGAGCCACTTTTCAACATAATTGTATAAGGGCTAAGAGTGTTGTAAAAACAAGCCTGAAGGCTTTGTGTGTCAATGCAAGGAGCATTCGTAACAAGGTGGATGAATTGAATGTGCAGATAGTTATTAATGAATATGATATAGTTGGGATCACAGAGACACGGCTCCAGGGTGACCAAGGATGGGAGCTCAACATCGAGGGATATTCAATATTCAGGAGGGATAGACAGGAAAGAAAAGGAGGTGGGGTAGCATTGCTGGTTAGAGAGGAGATTAACGCAATAGAAAGGAAAGACATTAGCCTGGAGGATGTGGAATTGATATGGGTAGAGCTGCATAACACTAAGGGGCAGAAAACACGGTGGGAGTTGTGTACAGGCCACCTAACAGTAGTAGTGAGGTTGGGGATGGCATTAAACAAGAAATTAGAAATGCGTGCAATAAAGGAACAGTAGTTATAATGGGTGACTTCAATCTACATATAGATTGGGTGAACCAAATTGGTAAGGGTGCTGAGGAAGAGGATTTCTTGGAATGTATACGGGATGGTTTTCTGAACCAACATGTCAAGGAACCAACTAGAGAGCAGGCCATTCTAGATTGGGTATTGAGCAATGGGGAAGGGTTAGTTAGCAATCTTGTCGTGCAAGGCCCCTTGGGTCAGAGTGACCATAATATGGTGGAATTCTTCATTAAGATGGAGAGTGACATAGTTAATTCAGAAACAAAGGTTCTGAACTTAAAGAAGGGTAACTTTGAAGGTATGAGATGTGAATTAGCTAAGATAGACTGGCAAATGATACTTAAAGGGTTGACGGTGGATATGCAATGACAAGCATTTAAAGATCGCACGGATAAACTACAACAATTGTTCATCCCAGTTTGGCAAAAGAATAAACCAGGCAAGGTAGTGCACCCGTAGCAGACAAGGGAAATTATAGATAGTATCAAGTCCAAAGAAGAAACATATAAATTAGCAAAAAAAAAGCAGCACACCTGAGGACTGGGAGAAATTCAGAGACCAGCAGAGGAGGACAAAGGGCTTTATTAGGAAAGGGAAAAAAGATTATGAGAGAAAGCTGGCAGGGAACATAAAAACTGACTGTAAAATCTTTTATAGAAACGTGAAAAGAAAAAGATTGGTCAAGACAAATGTAGGTCCTTTACTGTCAGAAACAAGTGAATTGATCATAGGGATCAAAAACAAGACAGACCAATTGAATAACTACTTTAGTTCTGTCTTCACTAAGGACATAAATAATCTTCCGGAAATAGTAAGGGACCGAGAGTCTAGTGAGATGGAGGAACTGAAGGAAATACATGTTAGTAGGGAAGTGGTGTTAGGTAAATTGAAGGGACTAAAGACAGATAAATCCCCAGGGCCAGATGGTCTGCATCCCAGAGTGCTTAAGGAAGTAGCCCAAGAAATAGTGGATGCATTGGTGATAATTTTTCAAAACTCCTTAGATTCTGGATTAGTTTCTGAGGATTGGAGGGTGGTTAATGTAACCCTGCTTTTTAAAAAAGGAGGGAGAGAGAAACCGGGGAATTATAGACCGGTTAGTCTGACATCGGTGGTGGGGAAAATGCTAGAGTCGGTTATCAAAGATGTGATAACAGCACGTTTAGACAGAGGTGAAATCTCTGTCTAAAGTCTAAAGTCAGCATGGATTTGTGAAAGGAAAATCATATCTGACGAATCTTATAGAATTTTTTGAAGATGTAACTAGTAGAGTGGATAGGGGAGAGCCAGTGGATGTGGTATATTTAGATTTTCAAAAGGCTTTTTCAAGGTCCCACACAGGAGATTAGTGTGCAACCTTAAAGCACACGGTATTGGGGGTATGGTATTGATGTGGATAGAGAATTGGTTGGCAGACAGGAAGCAAAGAGTGAGAGTAAACGGGAACTTTTCAGAATGGCAGGCAGTGACTAGTGGGGTACCGTAAGGCTCAGTGCTGGGACCCCAGTTGTTTACAATATATATTAATGATTTAGACGAGGGAATTAAATGCAGCATATCCAAGTTTGCGGATGACATGAAGCTGGGCGGTGATGTTAGCTGTGAGGAGGATGCTAAGAGGATGCAGGGTGACTTGGATAGGTTAGGTGAGTGGGCAAATTCATGGCAGATGCAATTTAATGTGGATAAATGTGAGGTTATCCACTGGTTGAAAGAACAAGAAAACAGATTATTATCTGAATGGTGGCTGATTAGGAAAAGGGGAGATGCAGCGAGACCTGGGTGTCATTGTACACCAGTCATTGAAGGTGGGCATGCAGGTACAGTAGGCGGTGAAAAAGGCAAATGGTATGTTGGCATTCATAGCAAAAGGACTTGAGTACAGGAGTGGGGAGGTTCTACTGCAGTTGTACAAGGCCTTGGTGAGACCACACCTAGAATATTGTGTGCAGTTTTGGTCCCCTAATCTGAGGAAAGACATTCTTGCCATAGAGGGAGTACAGAGAAGGTTCACCAGATTGATTCCTGGGATGGCAGGACTTTCATTTGAAGAAAGACTGGATCAACTAGGCTTATACTCACTGGAATTTATAAGATTAAGGGGGGATCTTATTGAAACATATAAAATTCTAAAGGGATTGGACAGACTAGATGCAGGAAGATTGTTTCTGATGTTGGGGAAGTCCAGAATGAGGGGTCACAGTTTAAGGATAAAGGGGAAGCCTTTTAGGACTGAGATGAGGAAAAACTTCTTCACACACAGAGTGGTGAATCTGTGGAACTCTCTGCCACAGGAAACAGTTGAGGCGGATTCATTGGCTATATTTAAGAGGAAGTTAGATATGGCCCTTGTGGCTAAAGGGATTGGGGGGAATGGTGAGAAAGCAAGTACAGGGTTCTGAGTTGGATGATCAGCCATGATCATACAGAATGGAGGTGCAGGCTTGAAGGGCTGAATGGCCTACTCCTGCACCTATTTTCTATGTTTCTAACTATTGTTTAGGGTTGCATTTTAAATTCAGTCTACAAACTATGTTCATGTCTGAAGATGGGCTGCCAGTGAAATTAGTATTTGCTATATGTCCTAACTAAAGAAAATGCCCTAGCAGTCTGGTCTGTCCATCGCAGTAAGCTAATTACGGTCAAAGCCACAATGTTGGAGATTTTGCTCTGGGAGAGGATGCTAACCTATCCTTGCCTGTGGACTTGCATAAACATGAAAGGCCAAGAGCAGCATTTTATCTGATAGAGAGAGAGCCTTACATATTTTTAATTCCTGAAAACCATATTTTGCAATTTTACCGAGAATAAGTTACTTTCTTCCCCGAACTATTAATTGATTTATCCAAAGACCTGCAAGGAACTAGGTCCATTGCTTTAATCATTTGTACGCTGGATCAAGAATGATGCCTAATGCCTTATTGGGGGTTCCATACCTTTCCTCCTTTGTTGTTTTTATAAGAAAACTTGTAAAGCAGGAAAAGACTATTTGATGGTTTAGTCTGTTGCACAAAATACCTGGCATTATTGACATTATCTATCTTCTCAAGTGATGTAAGATGTAGCAAATGCCTACAAACTTCCCAGTCACAATAAAAGGATTCATTGTTTGCCCAGTGCACACGCTCCTCGATTTCTTCATGCATAACATCATGTTTCAGCTGCTCAGAGGTGCAAGATTACCTATATGAGCGGACTTTTGTATTGGGCATAACATTATATCAGGGCTGAGATGAATTATAACTCAGCAAGAAGGAATAACAAAGAAAAAAATGTAACAATTCACAGCTTATTAACAACTTCATGATAGTAAAGGAAGTGAAAGAGCAAAATGGACCAGCACTGTAATGAGACTACTGTTTCTGATATCACCGTTTCAATGATATACAAAAGCTCTTCTGTTGCCCTGAACAAAAAAGACTAGACATACTATCAATCATGATTATAAGTGCACATGCTTAAAGCAATCAAGACGATCTCTGTAACTATTACAAATGCAAGGCTATAGGTTTAAGTTCTGCTGGCAAGCTTCATTTCCAGATTATGGTTATGGGCTGAGTGTAGGTCGGTGGGACTAGGTGAGAATAAGCGTTCAGCACAGACTAGAAGGGCCGAGATGGCCTGTTTCTGTGCTGTAATTGTTATGTGGTTATTATCATTTGGTGTAGAGTCCTAGGTGCATGGTGATCTGTGAACCCGCTATAAAAAACAATGCTACAATTAATCACTTTACTTTTGACACTTCCAATGAGATGCATTGTCCTAAACCTCTAGCTAGACAACGATATTATTTGGGCACTGCTGTCAAGATTTATATTTGCGTGTGTGTGAGGTTTTTCATCAGCTGAAGACAGCCACTCTAAGTATTGATTGGTCTTGGAATTCCTGGAAAGTTAGATGATTTGACGTTATTGTAAAGAAGTATGAGTTCATATGTTATTTGGCCACACGGGTGTAACTGGGTGGTGCAGTCTTGCTGTATCAGAAAAGCCTATTACAATGCAGTATCTCTAAATAAATAAATAAAATATGATGTGTAATCATTTTTGCAATGAATCATCGGCAACATGGCATGGATCAGTTCTGTCTGAATTTCACTTCTGTTGACTTCAAGATTGCTAAACATTGGGTAGGGTATCTTATTTGACCAGTTCATTGTCTACTCTTCATTTTCTGCATACTCAATAGAATGGTAGGAGTGAAATAATTACTATAATAACCCGCAAAATGCTTATTTAATTAAATTAAAAACAAGAGAAAATCTGCAGATTGCAGATGCTGGAAATCCGAGGATAACCCACAAAATGCTGGGAGAGCTCAGCAGGCCAGCATTTATGGAAAAGAGTCCAGTCAACATTTTGGCCAAAAAACGTCCTCCAGCATTTTGTGGGTTTTCCTCGGATTTCCAGCATCTGCAGATTTTCTCTTGTTTTTAATTTAATTAAATAATTAAATGTAATGACATTTATTCATTTTCATAGACGCTGCCTGACCTGCTGCGTTCCTCCAGCATTTTGTGTGGGTTGCTTTGGATTTTCAGCAGCTGCAGACTTTCTCATGTTCATAACGAACTTAGGTTCCTTTTTTTTAAAAAAAATAAACCTTTTTCTGCAGTAAGAAAAAAAGAGTAAAACAGCCATATGATTGCGACTAGAACCTCCTTGTCTTTAGGTGCATGAATTTCGCTATAAGCTCCTATGCTGGTTTGTACCCTTATTGACACTCAACAGGAAGTTTAGTGGCACTGTGCTTTGCTCTGGAAATCTCTCCATTTTCACTGCCCCTATATGAGATGATGCCAAATACTAATTAAATCATTCAAGATCCTTGACTGCATTGACATTTGCAGTTCAAGCAGGAAGAAGAAAGCAAACCAATAATGACCCGTGCAGTCAAGCTCCAAAAATCAAGGCACCTCTTACGAACCTACAGAGGGAGCTATCATTCAGATTCTTGCATTCCTCGTTTTTAGCAGAGAGAATAATGGGACAGTGCTAAAGAGAAAAAGAGACCCTAAAAAATTCAATGCACATGCAAGAAATTCTAACATCACTGAACTCCACTAAGTTCAAGCAGAGGCCTCTGTTGCTTATGGCTCATCTAAATACGTGCGAGATCCTGAGGGGGATTCAGATTCTGGAGGCTGGGATAAAGTTCAGGCTGAAGTTTGCTGCTTCAGTAAAGCAGCCAGCCGAATCAAGGACCCCGTCCGCCCCAGGCGTTCTCTCTTCTTCTTTCTCCCGTTGGCCAGAAGATGGAAACACCTAAAAGCATGTGCCAGCAGGCTGAAGGATGGCTTCGACCCCACTGTGTCAGACTCCTGAGTGGACTTCTTGTAGGATAAGATGAGCTCTTGGCCTCGCAGCCTACTGCCTTATGGTCTCGTACTTTATTGTTTACCTGCACCGCACCCTCTGGGTAGCTTTTACACTTTATTCTGCACGGTTTTTGCTTTTCCTTTGCTCAACCTCAATGCTCTGTGATATATGTGGCAAGCTTTTCACTATATCTTGGTACATGTTACTGTAATAAACCAAAATCAATAAAACTAAGACGAAGGTGAGATAATACTTTTCTCAGAGCGTTATAATTCTTTGAAATTCTCCATTCTATTCTAACTGCTCTACATTCATTCACTTCTATTATGTTCATAAATACTGATAAAGAGAAACAGTAATGAGTGACCCAGACCACACAGCCTGCCTGATTTTAGCAACCCTTCACGTAAGTGTGGAACTGGATTGTCTGACCATTGTCTCCATGTTGACTTTCTACGTTGCAGCATTTTCCCAGGTCACGGGCAAAAAGTCTGACAAAGTCTTCCCCAACTGACAGACACACTGAAGAAAATACTGGAAGCATCAGTATGAATTTCCGATCCACAGTATCTAAAAGTGTACCGTTACTGAAGAAGCAAGATGAATATTAAGGAATGGTTCTTACATAAAAATCGATTTTCTCCCACTTACGTAAGAACCATTCCATGATACTCAATGAGTGAAAATCACAAAAATATGTCAATGCTGGAAATTGAAAGTAAAAATAGGGAATGGCAGTCACCTAACCCAGGTGCGAGGTTGGATCACTCCAAGCACCGAACCAATTTGGTGAGATTGAGGACAGCTTCAGGCTGTGCGGCCCAGTTGCATTGCTAGGCCGGAGACCAGGCCCTAGAGCGAGTCACTACCTGGTGCTTGGGCAATTTAAACACTGGCCCAGATAGACCAGAAAGCCCGCGTGCAGAGGCGGGGGTAGGGCTGATTTCACTCACTCTCCCGCAATGTTCATTCTTCTCTCAGATGGCTGTTGTCTGTGCGAGTTTCGCAAGGTTTTTTTGATGAACAGAGGCCGAGGCTTGGGTCTGCTACTCCAGCGGCTCCACGGAACAGATCTAAGGCCTCGATCTGCTTCAGAATGCTGTTGTTTGCATGATGTGTTTTTCCCTCTTTCTCTTTGCAGTGGTTATGGTCTTTCTGTATTTTTTATAAATTGGGTTAGTTGGGTTTCTTGCTTTGTGGCTGCCTGTGAGCAAACAAATATCAAGGTGTATTATTTAGCACCAGATTCTTATACGGCCTTTGATAATAAATGTACTTTGATTTGATTTGAAATGCTGGAATATTTGCTGCATTGGGTAGCATCCGTGGAAAGAAAAATAAATTTAAAGTTTCAAGTCCATGTCTCTTCATCAGAAAATCATATTCAGTAATTAATCACTCGTGTCTTTATATTTATGAGCTCTAGTTGTATTTATCAAATTCTTTGTTTGGAAAGATTAAAAGTATTACTTGCTTATGCTGAGAATCTATTCCACATGTTCCTCATTCTGTTAGTAAAATGTGTGTTAATAATTGATCTTGCTTGACTCATATCCCAGCCATAATTCCAGTAACCAGTGACCTCAACCCTTCATTCTCAGTTTTCAGCAAAACCTACCAGCCATTTCTTGGATCCAATGAAAATGTTTGCTCAGCCAGATAGAAGGTAGAAAACATTTACTTTGCCTCGGGACAGGACCAATGAAACTACAAAGACAGCTATTATTTATGAGAACTCCCAAATCCCGATGACTCATTCAAAATGCATAAATAAGTTTAGCAAATATCAAATTCAACTCCAGAATCCACATGGATTTCTACAATGTAAAATGCTTTGATATGAAAAAAAAGTGTTTATTACAGTTTTTATGTTATGTTGTCAGAGGTTGCTCATACATTCACTGGTGGTTATTACTGATCAAACAAATGATGAAAGGCTTCACAAATTTATTTCCAAACAGAATGTGACATCGTGGGCATCCATTGCAGTGTTGTTAATTCAGACCAGGTTAACCAACACGAGATCTCCCTTTTCTTTCTACTCGAATTGTTCTCTCATAAAGAAGGTTGAGAGGAGTTTTGATGGAGACTCCGGATGGGTTTAAATGAAGTCTCCTGGTTCAAGAATCAGGAGATATATATCCTTATGTCAGGCGGGAGGTGCAAGAGGAACATGAGGAAGACCTCTTCTCATCATTACCATGGGAAAAGGGGTACTCAGTGATTCAGGAATAGCTTCTTTCCCTCTGCCAACCAATTTCTAAATGGGCATTGAACCCATGAACACTTCCTCATTACTTTCTCTATTACACTACTTATTTTAACTATTTAATAGGCATATGTAATTACTGTAATTCAAAATATTTTTCTCTATATTTATTTATCACGTATTTCATTGTGCTGTCGCTGTAAAGTTAACAAATTTCACGACATACGCCGGTGATATTAAACCTGACTCTGACCGTCTAGCTCAGGGGTGGGCAAACTTTTTGACTTGAGGGCCACAAAGGGTTCTAAAATTTGACAGGGGGGCTGGACCAGGAGCAGATGGACGGAGTGTTTTGGTAATACACCTCATAAGAGAAAATAAAATATCATGGGATATGTAGAAAACACGTGCTTTAATTTCAATTGAAAATGAACAAATGCATTACAACAAAATATCTGTCTTTGAAGTCCCATGGTATTTAGCTATTTATTGAAATGTCTTTTAAAACACTGAAAATTAAATGAATAAAATACAGCTTTTTTTAATAGTAACAGTTATTATTTTAAAGCACTGAAAATTCTGTTATCCTTCAAGATATTATCATCATCACTCTCCTCCCGACTGTCTTTATTTCAAAAACGGTAGGAGATGCAGGTCTACTTGTCCTGCTCCTTCTTATTCAATTGTCCCCTGTGCCAAAACTCAACAACGACCCGCACAATGACAGAACAGTGAGAGCGCGCCAATATGCGGAGCTCTGTGCTCGCAAATCCCCGCAGGCTATCTCCCTTAGCCGGAACGCTGGCTAATTGTGAGCCGGTTCGGATGTGCCAGGAAATGGGTCACCACAAGGTCACAAAGTAAAGCGCAAATGTGGAGTAATACGCTGCACCTCAACAAGGGTCAATGTATATAGAGTGCGTCATCTATTGGGAAGACGCCAGAATTGCGGGGAAAAAACGTTAACAAGGTTTATTAATATAATTTCATCAAGTTCTGCGGGCTGGATTAAAAAGCTTAACGTGCCGCATATGGCCCCCGGGCCGTAGTTTGCCCATGCCTGGTCTAGCTGTTCGAGTGGGGAGAAGCAAACTGCACCACAGAGCTGTAGTGAGTTGAATTGACACATGGGTGTGCTGTAAGTAATTTGCAGGACAATGAAACCGGTGGCTTGCACTGCAGAGAATCAGGCTGGACTTGATAAGTCAAATGGCCTCTTGTTCCTTTACAAATCAATGATTCTTGTTGTGCAGTCTCAGCCCCTTTAACCATGTCTTTCTGTTTGTTGTTTAAAGATTTCTGGGGAATGTATATATGCATTGATTCATCTAACAAATGCAACAACACCATGAGACATAGGAACAGAAATAGGCCATTTGGCCCATCGAGTCTGCTTAGCCTTTCTATCATGGCTGATTTATACGCCGTCTCAACGCATTCTCATGCCTTCTTCCTGTAACCTTTGATGCCCTTAATAATAAAAAAATCTATCAACCCCCATTTTAAATCTACACAATAACTTAACCTCCACAGCCATCAGTAGCAATGAATACCACAGATTCACCACCCTCTGGCTGAAGAAATTCCTCATTATTTTTGTTCTACAGAAATGTCTTTCTATTCTGAGGCTGTGGCCTGTAGTCCTAGACTCCCTCACTATTGAAAACATCCTCTCCATGTCCATTCTAACTAGACTTCTTAATATTTGGCAGATTTCAATGAGATTCCCTGTCATTCCTGTAAACTCCAGTGAGTACAGGACAGAGTCATTAAGCATTCTTCATTCGTTAATCCTTTTATTCCCAGGGTCATTCTCATAAACCTCTCTGGACCCTCGCCAATGCCAGATATGAAACCCAGAACTGTTCACAATACTCCAAACAAAGTCTAACCAATGCCTTATAAAGCCTCAGCATTACATATTTACATTTATATTCTAGTCCTCTCGAAGTGAATGCTAACACTGCATTTACCTTCCTTACTACAGATTCAGCCTTTAGGAAACCCTGCACCAGGCCCTTTTCACCCCCCATTTCTGAATTTGCTCCCCATTTGGAATGTAGTCTACACCCTTATTCCATCTACCAAATTCATCTCCGTACACTCTGTTCCATCTGCCACTTCTTGTCCATTCTCCTGCGCTGTTCAAGTCCTTTTGCTTCCTCAACACTACTTGCCCCTCCACCTATCTTTCTATCTCCTGAAAACTTGGCCACAAAGCCATAAATTCTATTAACGTGTAATGTGAAAAGTAGTGGCCCCAACAACGACCCCCACGGAACACCACTAGCCACCAATAGCCAACCAGAAAAGGTTCAGGGCAGAATTCTACTATGCTGAACTAAATTGTTTCCACTTCTCAAGTGATTTCTTTCCACTATAACTTGCTGGTTACCCTTTGGTCATGAATATTAGTGCTGCTCCCATTCCTACTCTTTGTCTTCTGTCAGTCAGCCAATCTTCTGTCTAAGCTACTGCCTGTCCCGAAATAGTGTGCATGGTCTCTTATAGTGCATATTATGCAAGAAATATTTTTTTTTGATAGAAAAAAAATTATTCCAATTAATAAGTGTTTCAAACAGTTAAACATTATTCAGGTCCACAGTGGTGCAAATCATTGGGGTTCAAATAGATGATTTATTTTATATCGAAACATATGCAGAGGCGGAGATTAAACTGAGGCAATATTAGTTTTGTTGTTTTTGAAAATTCAATATTGATAAGAATTGACAGAAATGAATAAAATACTGCCAAGCCTAAATGTAACTGGGTTGAAAACACCATGGGGCTAGGAATTCATTCACATCCACAGAGAGGCATTAATCCTGCAATACGTGGCATACCAATGACCACTTCAGATTAAGTGAGCACTGTGCGGGGAATTATGTCATTATATGCATGTTCAACGTGCAAGATGAATTGTAGGTTCAAGTGTGATTCGCGATGGGAAGAGCCGGCTGCATTACCAGAGTGACGGAGCTCACCGTTGTGAGCATTGTCATCAAATTTCACTCCAGAGAGAAAGTTCATTTTTGCCTTCATAGTGCTGTAGAAGTAACACTCTCCGGACAATCAGATTTCCAGGTACAAGACTGAACTATGTTCAATACATATACTCTGTCCAATAATCCAACTTTATGGTTTTTACTAATAAAATTTAAAACCCAGTAGTTACTAATAAAGTTCCTATTGAAACAGTTGCTGATACTTACCATGGCATTGCTACTTTATGAATAAAATTAAACAGTCATAATAGATATTTGAGGTTTTGCTATCATCGTCAACTATAAAATATTCTACTACGTGCCAGGTTCAGGAGCAGTTATTACCCCTCAACCATTAGGCTCCTGAACCAACGTGGATAACTTCACTCACTCACTGAACTGATCACTGAACACAACCTGTGGACTCACTTTCAATGACTCTACAACTCACGTTCTCAGTGTTATTTATTCACTTATTTTTTATTTGTTCCTTATACAGTACTGTGCAAATGCTTTGGGCGTGTAATATATATAGCTAGGGTACCAAAGACTATTGCACTATTGGAGTAAATTTTATGTTTTGCAGTGTACTGCTACCGCAAAAAAAAACTAATTTCATGACGTATGTGAGTGATGATAAACCTGATTCTGATATGGGTCTCTGTTGCGGACTGAGTGGGAAGGAGGCAGGGAGAGGGGAGTCACGGTTGGGAAAAGGGGAAGTGAGAGGGGAGCAGAAAGCAGAGAGACATTCTGTCATGATCAATAAATCAATTGTATGGAATTATATGACTCTGTCAAGTGTCTCAGGGCTGTGTGTGTCTGCACCTGAACCACCTTCCCCCCACACCCCTGGCACTTTTTCTCAGCCACCTGTCCCACACCAATCCTGTGGGGCTCCATCCTCGCCAATCCAAGCAACTTTGCTCCCGCTAGACTTACAAACTCACTCTCCACTTCAGATTGACAAATACAGTACTGTGCAAATGTCTTACACACACACACACACACACACACACTGTATATACTGTGTATATATACTGTATTCACACAGTGTGTCTTCTTGTGTATATTGGTTGTTTGTAGGTCGTTCTATGTCGTTTTTCACAGATTCTGTTGTATTTCTTTGTTCTAATGTGAATGCCTGCAAGAAAATGAATCTCACAGTAGTATATGGCGACATATATGTTATTTTATAATAATTTTACTTCGAACTTTGACATCTTTCAATCATAATAGATAATTGAGGTTTTGATATCATCTTGGATTACAAAATATTCTACTATGCTGTCTTAAATTACTTACACTTCTCAACATATTTTTCCAAGGCAACTTGCTGTTTATCCTTTGGTCGTGGACATATATGTTGCTAATGATTTTCCAGAGATTGGGAAGTAGAAGCCAATGGGCAAAAAACTAGTCAGTTATTGTACACTATGCAAGAGTGAAGAAAAAATCCACCATTTGAAGCTCCTCACTTACTTACTGCCCGTTGTGCTGTTGGTGTTTAGGGCAGTAAGGAAGGTCCGCCATCTCTGGCTGTAAGAAGGATTCTTCATTGCTGTTTCCATAACAGCTTTGTTAGACCATTCAGGGTTGTTAGCCTTGACCTGAGCCCCCAAACCTGGAGGACTGGTGGACCATTCTTAGCCTGTCCTCTACTACCCTCTAACCTGTTTAGCATGGGTGACCCTACCAAGAGCCAAAGCACAAAGTCCTGACTCCAGCCAACATAGCTCTCCAGGTCTTTGAGGTACACAAGCCTCCAAATCCAACGGAAAGGTTGTGATTGTCTTGGAGGTATTGAAGCTCCATCGCTTCTAAAACAAGGGAATAGGGCAAGTTCAGTCTCAAACTGAAGAAACTGTGAAGATTAGATGATTTGTCTCAGAGAGAGAGAGAGAGAGAGAGATGTTATCGTGTGGCCAAAAGGCTGGACCTTACTCTGTTTTCCCTCAGCATGGAGACAACTGGACAAAATTAGAACATTTCTGAGATTATACAAGAAGGGCAAAATATCTGACACCTTCCACTGTGCACCCAAAGAAATGATTTCAGCTATCATTTTTTTCCTCATTTATAGTTGATGAATCCTTGTAGATATATTAAATTATTTATGTAATCTTCACTGTAGTTTATTTTAGTTTTAGGGCAGTACTTAAGGATTGTTAAGCTAATATGAAGTGTGGCAATATGTTTTCTTATTATGATTTAACTCATCCTGTAAATTATACCAGTATCTTTACTTGTGTTATGAAGTTTAAATCAAGTCCAGTAAGAACACAAAAATTCCTTGTACAGAAGCATCATATCAGAACATAAATGCACAATCAGGTTTACTATTCCTCCCACTCCTTTAATGCAAGGGGCACTGCAATTCCTTTTAATAAAATAAATGTCATTTCAATTAAAGCATCAGGTGGCAGCCTCCCCTTCTTCCCCCAGGGCAGATTTATGGTAGTTAATGGAAGGCAAGACACAGAGGATTTTACAATTATATGAATCTATGTTGAAATCATGGTGCTGTACATCTACTTTTGAAGGACTGACTCTAATTCTGTCCCAGTTGACAACGTCCGACAAACAGTCCAGACTTGCAAAAACACTGTTCTAAATTCTTTCCTTGGTGACGTAACTCAATGTATAATTATGAAAGAAACTCAATACAGCATCTTGGCTTTGGAGGAAGCTGAATCTGAGCTGGTAGGTGCCCAGGCATTGCTTCACCCAGGAGCCAGAGAGCAGCTTATACATTTTTTTCTTATTTCCATATTGATTTAATTCTGTATTCATTTGATATTTGACACAATTGACAGAAGACCTTTGGGAATAAGATTTTTTTTCCACTCCCTGGCACAGGTAATTAGCATGAATGTGAAGCTGGAAAGCAGTGCTGTGGTCAGAGACGGTGAAGGATCTGCACAGGAATTCCTCAAGAGACTGGTGAATAAGGAGTCTGAAATCTGCAGAGTGATGCACAGACCTCACCTCAGCAGAAAGCATACTCTGGGTAAAAACACTGAGGCTTCAGGTCCCTTCCTTAGACTTGACCATGTTCAACTGATGTTTCTTGCTCCACAGATGGGTGACTCTATACTTGGACCAAGAGTCAATTCCATATTATCTAAATATGTTTGGGATTTCATATCACTTGCAAAACTTTAGAGTTCTAACGAAAAAGGACACACTACTTACAGTGTCTCTCTAAAGCAATGGTGATCCCAAGCATTCAATACAAACATCAAATGCCACCTGTAAATCCTCCTAAAGTCCAATTTAAAAGCTGCTGCACTTATATGGACTAGGAATATCAAAAGCAACAGCAGTTTGGGATTGGAGTGGGATGGAAACTCACTCACCATGCCACAATACGTTTTTGACTTTCTTGATTCTGAATATTAGAAACTGCCCTCGTGCAAGCTTCTTATCTGCTCCATCAGCTATCCAAACAGATCCTGGTGTTTCTCAGTATCTATATCACTGGCTGACCATTCTCTCAGTAGGTCTAAATATCACGCAGGTAAAGTTGGAGCGTAATATTCTCATTTAATGTCATCATGCTGTATGTGAGGTTACTAGAAGGTTGACTGTGATGGCTTCTATATGGTTCATTCTATACACCCACAGTTCTGTTCAGTAGGTGGAGTCCTCGTGGTCTTTATCTTCTAAAGTCAGGTTATAAGATCATTGCTTTCTGAAGGATTCTGCTCATCCACCTTTGTTCCTGCATGTGTTAGTTGACTGTCATTTCTGTTTCCCATGCAGGAGGAATTTTATGGTGAAAAAGTCGCACCGGGCTGATCCATTCTGTCGGCCTCAAAAATCTCGGTCCAATCGTACGTAAAACCATCACAATTGGAGACTTCCTCGGCGGGCTGTGATGCCTTCTGTGCCTTGTCAGGCCCTTTGCTGTTCACAAAGTGTTGCTACACCGCCTTCTTGGCTGTTGGATCTTGTAGTTGATCTCATCTGCCCAGTCTGCCAGAACTGGCTTTGCATGCAGGAGTAGGCACTTCCTCACTGGGGTTGGAGGCTCCTGGCTACCCTCACCTTGTGTAGCCCACCTGTTGAAGCGGTGCACCAGAACGTGGCCACTGTTGCATGCAAACAGTACGAGCCACAGGTGGGGACCAAAGGTGGATGAGCTGCCCCTGGGAGGAGTGCAACAAGCACACAACCAGGGGTGCTAACCCCCCCCCATCCCAGACACAACGTACCCCCCATGTTCCTGCATACTTGTCATGTAAATATCACAGTGACAACCCCGTAATCGGCCTCAAAAATAGTGCTTGTTTGGAGAATATGTCTAGAAAATGTCCTTTTCTTCCTCTATGTAATGAGTTATTTGGGCTTGTGCAGGGAGCCAGAGAGCGTTGGGCTCCGAGGTTCTTACAGCATGTGAATTGGTTAATTGTTATCTAGTAAGAGTCATTAAACATTTAGAATTCCTTGTGTTTTTTCTCAAGCAACTTGCTCTTTGTAATAAGGTCTCATGCTGCTTTCTGTTTAAGTTTATTTTATTTTGATAGGTTCGGGAATTCCATGTTATTTGTATTGTTTAAGCGGACACCTGATCAGTGCTAATAGCGGGGTCCTTGTTTTGAGAATGTTATGTTTTGCAGTGTCATTTGGAACCGTCGATGTTTTGTTGAGATTCTTGTGAATCTGGTTGCTGTCTCTACTTCAGAGTCTGTCTATCCTCCATCCTTGGGTTCCAACGTTGCCAGCTCACATTGTGACACTCTGGTCCTATTATTTCCTCTATGACTACAAAATATGAAAGGGAAGATGTGGCTCAAGGGTTACCAATTAGGGAAGAGGTAAATAGAGACAAAGAAACCAGGTGTTTTATCTGACATTATATTGAAAAGGGAAGAAACAAATTAAGGGTGTGAGGCTTCAATTTTTGTTCTCCATACGTCCACAAAACATAAAAGATAAACGGAATATATTGTAGCCACAAATTCAACTAGGTAGTTTTGACATTGTAATATTTACTAATACATGACTGCAAATTGCTCAGAATCAGGAACAAGTTAAGCAAACTTCTAAGATCTGTAGAAAAAAATATGGGGAAGATGTCGGGGGGGGGGGTGAAGTAACAATGATGATTGGCATTACCACTTCCATATTAAAAAAGGGTATAAGAAGAGGAAAGCAATAGATGAAGAATTTTTTTGGCAGGATTAATCATGAAATAAAGAATGGAATGAGTGTGTGCAATAGCTATGAAAAGCAGGAATGTATAAATACAGGTTTTATACAAGCCTGCAGAATGGGCAAGATGCTTTAATGTTGGATATCGCCTTTCATAGAGATTGGCATAAATAGACCAGCTTATGTCAGAAAGATCTGGACCTTGTGCCTAAAGTCCCTATATTAAGTTAGAGTTCAACTTACGGCCATCATAGACAATCATGTCTCAGATTTTTCTAAAACAGCATGTTCTAAAACCAATGAAGGAGAGTCAAACTGTGTAGGTAATGGAACAATGAAGGAGCATTCAGCAACTAGCAGTTACAATGATATGGAGTTCAATATTGTTCACTGCTCCCGGTCTGGCCTCCTGTATATCAGTGAGATCCGATGTAGATCGCCAAGCACCTACGCTCTGTCCGCCAGAAAAAGCGGGATTTCCCAGTGGCCTCACATTTTAATTCCACTTCCCATTCCCATTCCGATATACCCACCCAAGGCTTCCTCCACTGTCGTGATGAGGCCACACTCAGGTTGGAGGAAGAACACCTCATATTCCATTTGGGTAGCCTCCAACCTGATGGTATGCACATCGATTTCTCAAACTTCTGGTAATGCCCCCCACCCTCCCCTTTCACCACTTCCCACCTCCTTTTCCCTCCCTCACCTTAACTCCCTGCCCTCCCCTCGCCTCCCTCTGGTGTGCCTACCCTCCTTTTTCTTCCTTCCGTCTCTTTGACCAATCAACTTCCCAGCTCTTTACTTTATCCCTCCTCTTCTAAGTTTCACCTATCACCTGGCACTCCTCTCTCCTCTCCCCCCGCCTTTTAAATCTACTCCTCAGTTTTTCTCTCCAGTTCTGCCGAAGGGATTCAGCCCGAAACGTCAACTGTACTGTACTCTTTTCCATAGATGCTGCCTGGCCTGCTGAGTTCCTCCAGCTTTCTTTGTGTGGATTTCAATATTGTGTTGGGAGGGAAGAAATACAAAATAACCTATTGAAAACTTATATACAGTAGGTAAGACTCAAGTGGAATGAAATAGAGAATGTTAACACTGAAGTACAACTGATAGTGGTTAAAATAATGCTTCAGTAGAATCATAGTGTCATACAACACAGAAGCATAACTCTTCAGTCTAACTTATCCATGCCAACCAAGTAGAGGATATTCAACTGGCCATATCTCGGTAGCCTATTAGCCCCACCAGGACCCACCTCTCACGGTCCTCCCACACATTTACTTTCCTGATCTGGATATGGAGGGCCTAACCCACTGGCCAGAAGCACCCTGGACTGCAGCAAAGTGATTCAGCCACGGTCAGGACTCCAGAGACACAGGAA
Source organism: Hypanus sabinus (assembly GCF_030144855.1). Classification (NCBI taxonomy): domain Eukaryota; kingdom Metazoa; phylum Chordata; class Chondrichthyes; order Myliobatiformes; family Dasyatidae; genus Hypanus; species Hypanus sabinus. The sequence goes on along the minus strand of NC_082735.1, from coordinate 27,982,523 downwards.
AGAGACTCCTCCCTCAAAACTTCCCTGAACGCTTTGACAACAAGCAGAGCCCAGAAAAAGATTCTTTACAGTTTCAGAAGCATTTTGTAACTGTTAAATTTGAAGTTTATGATTTTAAGAACTAATCATATTATTTTTCAGAAGAATAAAATTAACTAAAAGCATCCCTCAGTCATCAGGCTCTTGAACCAAAGGGGATAACTTCATTCAACTTCATTTGCCCCATCACTGAAATGTTCCCAAAACCTATGGAATCACTTTCAAGGAATCTTCATCTCATGTTCTCGATATTTATTGCTTATTTGTTTATTTATTTTTGCATTTGCAGTTTTTTGTCTTTTGCTCACTGGTTGAATGCCTAGGTTGTTGTGGTCTTTCATCAATTCTATTATGGTTATTATTCTATGGATTTATTGAGCATGCCCGCAAGACAATTGATCTCAGGATTGTACATGGTGACATATATGTTCTTTGATAATAAATTTACTTTGAACTTTAAAATTTGAACAAGTAGAAATAATTAAAATAATAAATTGAATCAAAATAAAAGTAACTTGCCTTTCTTTTTACTCCCTATTCATTATTACTACAATCTCCATTAAAATCACCGGCCCCTTTGGACCTTGCATGGATCTACCTAGCAAAGCAGTTAGCCGTCAAAAGGTGACAGCAGAATAATGGGAAATGAAGATAGATGTCCCAACAAATAGAGCAGATGCTCAACGGTTGTAGCAAAGATTGAATGTTATCACCTTCTGCAAAGTTACGCCAAGCGACATATGTAACAATAATGTGTCGCTCCCTGACGAGCTCAATGCTTTTCACAATCACTTTGACCAACAGGCATGGAGGCACCTTCACAAACTCCTACAGCCCATGAAAACCCTGTGACTTCAGTCTCCATATTAAGATGGGAGAGCATCTTTCAGGAGGGTGAACCCATGGAAATCATCTAGTCCAGACAGAGTACCTGCCTGAAGACCTAGGCTAATTAACTGGCTGGGGTGTTTGCAGTTATCTTTAATCTCTCACTTTGGCAGTCTGTAAGACCCATTTGCTTCAAGCAGGCTTCAATTACACCGGTGACCTAGAAAGACATGGCAACCTGTCTTAATGACTACCGTCCATTAGAACTTATATCTATTGTGATGAAGTGCTTTGAGAGGTTGGCGATGAAACATATTAATCCTGACTGAAGAACAAATCGAACTGCAGATGCCACTTTATTGGCTCTTCATTTAACCCTGGAACATCTAGACAGGAAAATGGATGACAGAATGCTCTTCATTGACTGCATTTAACACTATCATACCCTCAAAACTAATCAATAAGCTCCAAGACCTTGCTTCAAAACCTCCTTGTGCAACTGGATTCTCAACTTATCTCACTTACAGGCCCAGTCATTTTGAATTGGCAACAACATCCCCTCCACAATCCCCCTCAGCACAGGTGCACCACAAGGCCGTGTGCCTAGCCCCCTGCTCTACTCACTTTATATTGATGACTGTGAGGCTAAGTACTGCTTCAATTCCATATTTAAGTTTGCTGACAGCACCTCTGTTGTTGACTAAATCAAATGTGGTGACAAATCAGTATATTGATGGGGGATGGAAAATCTGGCTGAATGGTGTCACAACACCCTCCCATTCAATGCAAGAAAAACTAAAGAGCTGATTATTGACTACAGGAGGAGGAAAGCAGAAGTCCTTGAGTCAGTCTTCATCAAGGAATCAAAGATGGTAAGGTTCAGTAGCTAAATTCCTTGGCATTATCATTTTAAATAACCCGTCCTGGGTCCAGTACGTAAATGCCAATACAAAGCTGGCTCAATGGCACCGCTATTTTCTTAGAATTTTGCATAGATTTGGCATGCTACCAAAAACTTTGACAGACTTCTATAGATGTATGGTGGAGAGGTTGACTGGTTGCATCAAGGCCTGGTATGGAAACACCAATGCCCTTGAATGGAAATGCTAACAAAAAGTAGCCCTGACCATCAGAGATAAAGCCCTCTCCAGCAGTGAGCACATCCACAAAGAGCGCTGTCACAGGAAAGCAGCATCCATCATCATGGACACCCACCATCAAGGCCATGCTCCCTTCTTGCTGCTGCCATCTGCAAGGAAATACAGGAGCCACAGGTCCCACACAGTCAGACTAAGTAACAGAACTGCCTCTCAACCATCAGGCTCTTGAACCAGAGTGGATAACCTCACTCACCCCAACACTGAATTGATTCCACAACCTATGAACTCACTTTCAAGGACTCTACAATTCATGTTCTCGATATGTATTACTTATTTATTATTATTATTTTTATTGTGTAGTTTTTTTCTTTTCTTGTATTCACACAATTTGTTGTCATTGGTTGTTTGTCTATCTGTTTGTGTGCAGTCTTTCACTGATACTACTGTGCTTCTTTGACTTTACTGTGAATGCCTGCAAGAAAAAGAATCTCAGAGTACTATATGGTGACATACATGTACTTCGATAATACATTTACCTTGAACTTGGAAACAATCGGTGAAGCTGAAGAGTGGGGAGGAAAAGCTTGAAACCAGAAGTAATGGAGCATTTACTCGAGAATCAAATGTCATATAGTGTCAAAATGGCTCTTGTGATGCATCTAGTGTGGTAGTGTAGTGGGTAGTGCTTGTCACTCTCACTTTCAGCTTCCACCACTGGTTAACAGTCTTGTGAAAAGGTGAGCTGAATGTGTAAGTCTCTCCCTGCCAGTACACAGCCTCTCCAACAGCAAGCCTCGTGTAGTGCCTCCTCACTGGCGACACACGGAAACTGAACTCCTTTCGGACTCAGGCTGAACTACAGAGGGCAGGGAGGAGGTCTGGCCCCTGCACACGTAGCACACAAGCCCACCGGTGTGTGGACACGCCGTGGTGCTCATAATCCAGATTCCCAGCTATGGGTAAACAGCCCCACTGCCTTGTGGGCAGCTCCGGGGGAGACGAAGGCTACGGGAGTAAACCCCAACAGCAAATCTAGAGCGGAGCCCCTAAGACAGCTGGACATCATTAAACATCCTTCCAGAAGCTCCTGCAGCCAAGCTAGTGCCAAGTGTATTGCTTCATAAGCTTTCCACTGGACTACACTGGTGAGGTCAAGAGGGATCTTGGCAACTGGGCACCTCAGGATCTCCATGCCTTCCACCCAGGCTTGAGACGATGTTCGGTATCACCCATTGTCCTTCGAGACAGACGGATGCCAATCAACCAGATGTCTTATATTAGAAACTTCCGCTCTACATTGTTTCTTTCCCCTTGCACAAAAGAAGCAATTCTGAGGCAAAGCTGAAAAATAATTTTAAAATGAACATATTAGAAAATCTTCTGAAAAATATTTGGAATAATCTACCAGCCAAGGTAAAAGGCAAACAAGTTGGGTTTCTTTAATCTACTGGCTTAACAGATTATCATTGAAGAAGATAGTTATACAGTCTGCATAGTTAAACATGTGTAGGCCCATGAATTATAACCAGGGAACCTTTACAATGGTCAAGCATGCCGTAGTTTTCACAAACATGTGACATTAACCTGTCATAGAAAATAACACCTTCCGATTAAGGGAGTTTTCATTTGAATAGTTATCCTTGTTTGTTCTGTTTGTGTTGTAGTGGGGGGTACAGCGTGCATTTAGTCACAGTTTAAACATTTCAACAAAAAAAACGGTTAGTTGTCAGCTCAACCGCCTTTTCCTTCATCATGATGAATGTGATGCATTTGCATCCATCCTACAATTATCCCATTACTTCCACAAGGTAGTTTTGAATCACAGCAGAACTTCAACGTTCTTGGAGTTGAGGGCAATATATTATTATTTTTTTAAAGTAATTAACACACAAGCATTAGCATGTCATTTCTCTTGTGAAATGTTTTGCTTATGGAATAGAAATAGCAAGTAATCCCAGATATTTCAATAAAAAATGAAAACTGAATGAAAGATTCAGATTAATTTCTTGTACTTTTGAACAGTCAGAATTACCTGGCAATGCTTCTGGTCCTTCAATCAGCACGTTTCTGTACGATTTGCAAAATACAATTCTACTGCAGTAATATGGAATGGTCTTAAAAATATTACCTGAATTCACATTCCTTTCAAATTTCAAGAATAAAAGGAAAACAGAGGTTTTATTTCTACCCATATGGACTGCGTGTGACGAGAGTCCTTGATGAGGATGGCTTGGACCCAGACACTTGAGTATCCAAAGCAAGGATGGAGACACGGAATCTGACTGGATCAAGAACTAAGCACAAGACAAACGTTCAACCAAATCACTAGAGGGCTTAGATTGAGCGTCGAATTTCAGTTCTGGTTCTCTTTTCTTGGCACCCAAAACATGGTTGGCAATTAACAGGACCATCTGAACCCTTAAAGGGCTCGTGCCAGCTCACCATACTCTGGAGAGCTTGAGTGTCTAAATCCAGGAAGTTGGCACGTTTGGGAGGGTCTCACAACAGGACCCCCCTTCCCCTATAACCATCTTCTGATGGCCCTGGCTGCTCGGAGAGGTGGTGATGGGAGTCGTGGATGACAGCCAGATCCAAGGTGTCTCTTTCAGGCACCCAGCACCTCTCCTCGGATCAGATTCCTTCCTAGTCTATGAGGCATTCCCGAACACCCTAAACAGTACGTGAGTCCAGAAGTCTTCTCACTGTGAAGAGCTGCTCCCCTTCGATAAACCTGGGTGGCTACAGGGCTGATAGCGGTGGGGCAAAGGGGCTGATGTGGAAAGTGGGACTGATCGTGAGCGTCTTGGGGAGATGCAAGGTGTTGACCACCAGGTTTACTTTCCTGAGAATCTTCAATGGTCTGACAAACTTGGACACCAATTTCCCGAACTCCACTAGGAGAGGCAAATCCTGAGTCAACAGGCAGACCCATTGGCCCAGGCTGTAAAACTGGTCCCTATCTTGCGGTTAGCCTTTATTTCAGACTTCTGCATAGAAGCTAACAAGATCTCCCTTGCAGAGTCGAACGAGATCTTCAGCTGCAGGAACCCCAACCTCTTTTCTCCTGCTCAAGGAAGAATGACAGAGGAAACCCAAGATGGCATTCAGAAGGGGACATGCTGTGTGCCAATTGCCATAAAGTGTCGTCAGCATCCTCTGTCCACATCAAGTTTGTCACTTCACTCATCTGGCCTTTCAGAGGCCATGCATCTGAGGATACATTCCATATCATGGTTCACCTGCACCTTCTGGCCATTGGACTGCAGGTGAAACCCAGAGGAAAGACTCGCTGTTGCCCCAACCAGTTTGCAAAACGCCCTCTAGAAACATGATGCGAATTGCGGGCCGCGATCCGACACAATGTCCACCGGAGAACCGTGGATCCTGAAGACCCGTTGCAGGACAATCTCGGCCATCTCCACTGTGCAGATGGTAGTCTGTCCAAGATGATGAACTCGCAGGCCTTCGAAAAATGATTCAAATTACCATGATAACGGTCTTGCCCTTGGATGGCGGAAGACCCATGACAAAGTCCATGGAGTTGTACGCCCATGGTCTGTCTGGAACAGGTAGGGGCTGGAGAAGCCAAGGTTAGGAATGGGGCTCCTTATTCCAGGTGCACACCTCGCATGCTTGCATGTACTGCCGAACTTCCTTCATCATTCTGGCCACCAAAACTTCCTCTTGATAAACTTGAGGGTCCTGGCTATCCCCGGGTGAGCGATTCTTCTCAACGAATGCCCCCACTGAAGAACCTGGGACCAGACAGAATTTGGGACAAACAGCTGACCCAGTGATCCATCCTTAGGAATCTCCCCCTTGTGCTTGCGCCCTGCAAACAAGAATGTCGATTCCCCAAAGAACTGGCGCTACTACCTTGGCTTGGGGAAAAATGGCGGTAGGCCGCCCTTCTCGTTCCGGTTCGTCAAGCTGATGGGACGAGGCATCTGGTTTCTGGTTCTTTGACCCCGGTCAGGATGAAATCAAAGCGGTTAAAGAACAAAGACCGGCTGGCCTGCCTGGCTGCTCACAAAGGCCCGTTTCAGACAGTGGGTGGGTCACAGACAACCCACACACCACTCCATCAATCGCCACCTGCCCTACATGTGGTCGAGTGAGACTCCTCTGCCACCTCAGATCTGAGGGAGTGCAGGGGGAGCAATTCATCCCCAATCCCAAGGAATGGCCTCGAAGAAGGTGGTCCTGGAAGACGGCAACCAGAAAGGAGCTTGGACCTGGGCTCTTACTTCTCTGATCCAGGGATGCATCTCTCCACCATCCCCGTATAATGAACTTCTCATTAGTTCCTTCCAAAAGTAGAGAAAGAAGTCAGAACACATAATAAACCAAAAGTGAATACATTTACAAATAAGATTTCTGCCTCCAGGCAAAATCTGCTAATATGTCATATGCTGAGCACTAATATCAAATAATTAGGAACATGTGGTTTATGATAGTGCTTTCTGATGGGGGCCACTGAAAGGAAGAGTGGCTGGTTACAATGGTGTGTAGAGACTGAAGTGAATATGTATGTAATCACAAACGAAATAGAATTTCTCAAAATGTATTCTGAAAATTGAACAAAGCAGGTTAACCACCAAAGCGGCCAAAAAACACGAAAAGGAGATGTTATTACTTAGTGGCTTTTAAAGCAGACCAGATTAGGTCTATAGGTCTGACGCTCTGTGCTTAATGAATTATCTGATCTCAAACTGGCTTGAAATATTGGCTTCCTGCTCTTAATTTCCATCCACTGATCACCATTGAAAACAAACATACATCAGTATATCACTAAAGCAAAAGTGGGCTTTCATTTATGATCTGGTTTGTAGTTAAGTGAACCACCTGGACGCACTGTCTAGACTCATACATGAATCATGATCGATTCAATGAGTTACAGGGGGATTGTGGTGTCTGTGGAGTCATGAGAAGCAAAGATATTCACCGGGCAAGAATGGGACACCACTTTTCCCACAGCTGAATAATTGACAAATAACACAATTTCTCACAAGCCAGAGAGATGGAAAATTCAGTAAGCATCCATCAGTACAAATCACCAAAATAAATTAAGTCACTAATTTCCTTATTTTTAAAGTATTTTTGATTGAATTTTAGTGAAGTAATCATTCCTGCCATTCATCAATGGCAATTGTTGCTTCTCTCCGCGCCTTGTGCCACATCGGGCGGCAACCTTGACATTTCTTTAGCATTTGTCTGTTTTTTACGAGGCTGAGTTGGGAGCTCGACACTCAAGCCAGCATGGATGGGAAGCGTGCAAGGAGCCGGCCGGATTTGAACCTGGGATTACTTGCCACAAAGTCCGGCGCGGGTGCCACTACACCATCAGCCGGCAATAACCATCATAAAATCTTTCTGCATTGCATCGTGCTTATCCCAAGTGAAATGTACCTTAAATGATCCTTATAGAAAATGCACGCTTTCTCTTGGTGTAATTCATTTATTTGTTTGTTTATTCATTTATTTATTTATTTATTGGGAAGCGGCACAAAATAGGCCTTTCTGGCCCTCTAAGCCATGCTACCCAGCAATCTCCTAGCCTAATCACTGGACAATTTACAGTGACCAATTCACCCATCTACCAGTCTGTCTTGGACTGTGGGAGGAAACCAGAGCACCTGGAGGAAACCCACGCGGTCACGGGGAGAACGTGCAAACTCCTTAAGGCCAATTTATACTTCTGTGTTGAATCTACGCCATAGGTACAGTGTCGCCACGTACCCTACACCATGCCCTACGCCATACCCTGACGCGCGCCTCCACAAAAATTGTAATTACGCGTCGCGGCGACGCAGACCGCAACGACTGTGATTGGTCCGATTGGTAGCATCGCATTTCGAGTTTTAGCTTCAGGTGGAAGCCAACAGAATGTAGCAGCCAGCTACAAGCTGGCGTCAAGCACAGTGTCCTCCATAATTTCGGAGGTCTGTAAAGCTTTATGGAAAGCATTGCAGCCAAGAGTTCCTTCCCTGCCCTTCAGTCACCCAATGGGAAGCTATTGAAGCTGACTTTTGGGGACTATGGAACTTTCTGAACTGTGTCGGCAGTTTCTGTGCTCAGTTTCCGTCGCCATTGTTTGAAGTACACAAAGAAACTCAACGCAGTGGCATAGAAACCCCACCGCCAACTAGCGTTTTGGCGGTGAACTGCCAAGCGACGCAGACACACCAACGCACAAGTACAAATGCTCACATCGGTGTAGGCCACTTGCGTAGGCTACGGCGTAGAGCCTACGCAGAAGTATAAGTCAGCCTTTACAGGCAGCGGCAGGAATTGAACCCAGGTCGTTGGTACCTCAAAGCATTGTGCTTAAATGTGGGTCAATATCATCTGTGCATTAGCAGGGGACAGCCTTGCCACTGACATCTTCTATAAACCTGCTGAACCCCACTGCCCTCTAAACTTCAGCTCTCTCCTGCAAGTATGCTGTGCCCTTTTCTTAATGTCTCTGCCTCAGTCACATCTGTTCTCAAGATGAGCCCTTCATGTCAGAATGTCCTCCATCTTGTGTAAGCATCCCTTCCCTTCCGCCATGGTTGATGAAGCCCTCGCTTCATAGGTATTCCCTCTATTTCCTGCATTTCTGTTCTGATTCCCAGGCAAAGCAAGTTCACAAGTTCAGGTTTAATTGTCATTCAACCTTACGCATGAATACAGCCAAACAAAACAGCATTCCTCCAGGGCCAAGGTGCAAACAGAACCAGCAGTCACACACAGCACATACAACTCATATAATTATGATAGGAGAAATATATAGTTACAAAAAAAATTTAACAAATAATATTGTTCGATTCCCTGAGTGCCAAGGCCTGTAGGTTGACAGTGCATTGATGCTGCCCTGGAGCTACGTTTCTGCAAGAAAAGCCCACAGCAGTTCTGCGTATCACAGACAGTAGCAATCCAACTTGTTTTCCACCGAGCGGACACTAGAGGGAAGCACTGATGGGAGGGCCCAGCCTCCAACTCTGCCCTGCACGGAATCCAGTGGCACACAGCCAGCTCCGGCACCTGCTTCCTGAGAGGTTGCAACAGGCAACCCTGAGGCATGAATGAAGGCTTGGTCCTTGCTGAAGCAAAGGCTGTGCAGCTCCCCGGCCATCAGTCTCGCCAATGGACCGGTGAATTGGACTCACGGTATTCTGCATTACAGGGTCTTGCAATCACAACAAAGGCATCCGAAATATCCCATCCACTCCCTGCATCTGATCCATCCACTCCCAATCTTGTTCCACCTATCACCTACCGCTTCCCCTTAGGTCCTGCAACATACTTACGATCTGTCTTGTTCCCTCTCACCCCTAAGACAAGATTCTGATCTGAAAACATTGACCCAAGCCTTTTGCCTCCACAGATGCTGCTTGACCTACTGAGAAGCACTGACATCCAAAATAGCAAAACTGGTCCTAAATTAACATTGGTTTTGTGAGAGGTTTATCATGCTTTGGGTGGTGGGGTGGAGATACATCTCCACCAAAAGAGCTGTAAGGCGCTCCCTCTCTCTAAGCACCCTGATCAGACTCGAGTGAGCAGGTGGTGGATGGTCAAATGAGCAGCCAGTACAGATCACAAGTCCTGGTTGTACGACCACTGACGCCAGGCAGACAATCTCTGAAGAGTACTGATAATGACTGGGATCACAGGTCTTGAAAAGGCACTGCCCAGAAGGAGGCAATGGCAAACCACTTCTGCAGAAAAATTTGCCAAGAACAATCATGGTCACGTGACTATGTCCGCCTACGTCAGAGCACAAGGCACACGATGATAATGATAATGACTGACTGATGCCATGATCTGCCTGCCCATCGCATAAACCTCAGTGGCCACTCACCGAGCAAGTGATATCTGCTGTATCAGTGGGGCAATGCGTCACTAGAACTGCTGTGTGCGTGTGCGTGTGTGCGTGTGTGCGTGTGCGTGTGTGTGTGTGTGTGTGTGTGTGCGTGTGTGTGTGTGTGTGTGTGTGTGTGTGTGTGTGTGTGCGTGTGTGTGCGTGTGTGTGCGTGTGTGTGCGTGTGTGTGTGTGTGTGTGTGTGTGCTCGTCCGCATGCATGCACAAGTGTTTTGGATTTCGTCCAACATTTCTAAGAGGCCTTACAGAACTCAAAGGCTGGTTGACATTTTTGTCTATTTATGCCCCTCGACTCCCACTCCCTATTCGTTTGCACCCTGGAGCAAATGCAAATTTCGCTGCTATGCAGAAAATGTATATTCAACTTCACCGCTGAGATAGTTACAGCTTGATTTATGTTTCCCATTTTGATCTGCTGAGCCTTCAGGGAGTTAGAATGAACAGCATGGAAATGACTTAGCCGGTGCTGCCACACCCAGTCAGTGGAGCTTTAATAAGCATGAAGTACCGACTCAATTCGTCTTCATGGAAATAAAAGAGAGGATGGAAGAAAGTCAGGGAGGGAGTGGGGTAACAAACAGAGCTTCACTTTGGGGCAAAAACTGCTTTGCACTTGTTTTTAATGACAGAGTTCCAAGTGTACCAGATTCTCATAAACGTGGTATCTTTCTGCTCAGGAACAAGTGGCCGTGTGGCGTTGCAAATCACCTGCTGCTGACACGTCGATCCTTTCAAACAGAAACAGGAACTGCTGGGGGAGAGAGAAAAACACATCCGGCCAAGGGACATCTGAAGAAAAGAAACTGGAGTAAAGGGGTGGGGGGAGGTAGTTTTAGACAAAAATTTTCCAAAAATTCAGCTGAATTACTAGGAGAGAAAATTTATAAATCTCAAGCCTAACTGCAACTCAGATAACTCCTGTTCAGGTGGAGGTGAGAATAGGGGTTTGGGGCATTGAGATTGGGTGGGGTAAGGAGTGGCTGGTTAATTGCTTCAGGCAACCAGCACATTCCCACAATACGAGCAGCCGGTTTAAATATTGTAATTAGGCTCCATGCCTCAGATTTTAATTCTCTGCCAGATTTACCAATGATTTTTTGGATGTTCTGGCCTCAGGGAATTAAAATAGTGCAACCTCACTGCTTTGAGATTGTCATTCCCCGCCCAAAACTATCAGAAAATTCACGTTGACACAGTGAGAGGCTCTCCCGTTGTGTCCTGTTTGCTGCCTCTTCGGGACAATTTCTGTGACAAACCGTGAACCGGTCTGGCTTGTGAGAAATGCTTTTGCCAAGCATAAAAAAAGGAATGGTTGAAATGCATATGTGGAATCCCAGTCATATAATCCTCACTCCTAAGCAAATGTATATACTTATTTAGTGATACGGAGCAGAACCGGCCCTTCTGGATCAACAAGCCGCAACCCACCCAATTAACACTAGGCCAATCACGGGGCAATTTACAGTGAACAATTAACATACCAACCAGTACGACTTTGGACTGTGGGAGGAAACCAGAGCACCCGGAGGAAACCCAGGCGATCAAGGGAAAACGTATGAAATCCTTACAGCCGGTGCTGAAATTGATCACAGAACTCTAATATCATCACGCTAACCGCTACGCTACTCATTCCATTGAGTATCAAGCCCTATGTTTCAGGTCACTGATTTTCTAATGGAGCTTTCCATACAACAGCTATCCAACCTGTCATTCAGGTCCGCTGGCAGTCAAGAAACCCGAAGCAAATTATTAATAGGAATCTAACAGCCAACCTGTGAGAACTTACTAATTTCCCATCCAAAACTTTTATCCTAATTAGAGGAAGAGCACATGCAGTCACTGTATGTTCTTCCGTTCGGCCTCCTGAAGGCAAAGCTTGCGGTTTGGTGATGGACTTGTCATTACAAGGAAGGAAGAGGAGAGATGCATCTTGGTTAATGAGCTAGGGATTGGGATCTATTGAATAATAGCGTGCGTTCATTGGGAGCAGAAGGCCAACATCAAAAATGGCAGAGGTGATCTACAAATTATCAGCAAAATCCATCAACTTCACCATTTTCCTTTGGGAATGAAGTCTGTCCTTTTTACCAGTTGCAACCTGCACGTAACTCCAGACCCCATAAATATGTGACTGTCTCTCAGCTGACCTCTGAAAATGTCATAACTCAAGCGACCACAAGGTCATTGCCTGGTGATGCTCCCTCAGACATTCTGTTTTTCCGCCTCAGGTCTCAAGGAACTGCATTTGCATCCTGCTTTGTTGTTAAGACCTCACCTATCTAGCAACAGCCACATCTTATGGAGAAATAGAAGGCTGCACAAGGCTACTAACGCTAGTTGTAAGGATTGGACAGAGTGGATGTGGCAAAGTTGTTTCCCATGGTGGGGGAGTCTAGTATGAGAGGGCATGACTTAAGGATTGAAGGGCGCCCATTCAGAACAGAGATGCAAAGAAAATTTGTTAGCCAGAGGGTGGTGAATCTGTGGAATTTGTTGCCACGGGCGGCAGTGGAGGCCAAGTCATTGGGTGCATTTAAGGCAGAGATTGATGAGTATCCGAGTAGCCAGGGCATCAAAGGGTATGGTGAGAAGATGGGGGAGTGAGACAAAATGGGAGAATGGATCAGCTCATGATAAAATGGCAGAGCAGACTCGATGGGCTGAATGGCCGACTTCTGCTCCTTTGTCTTATGGTCTTATGGAAATATGGGGATGATTGGGTCAGTCCACCATGAAAATGCTGCTATAAGTGACTCCGATTAAGTTTGTATGCTTAATTCATATTGCAGTTTTCTGCAGAAGTTACTCTGCCTGCAGTGGGAGAAGTTGCTCAGTTTGTTCCCTCCGCTGTCTAACTAGATAGTTTACTGAGTTGACCTATTTTATTTATTTGCCAGCACTGTATGCTGTGGGTCATAGGTCATTGACAGCCCACATTCAATCTATAGGCTGTCAATGTGTAAGCAATAAATTTTTTCATGGTCCCAGAACACATTATACGCAATCTGGAAAGCTCACCAATGCTTTTACTCTCTACTTTCTGAGGAGTTGAAGAAAGCTGGTCAGGGCACATCTACACTCAGGTCAATCTACGGGTGCATCGCAGAGAGCACCCTGACAAGCTGAATTACTGCACAGCAGCAGACAGGAAGGCCCATGTGGAGAAAACTGACCAACTCATCACCAGCAACAACCTACCCACCATCAAGGACGCCTGTGCAGGAAGGTGCCGGAAAAGACGCGGAAACATCCTGCAGGATCCCAGCCTCCCTGCTCGGGGACCGTCTGTCCCACCGCCACCAAGCAAGAGGCTACATAGCATCCATGCCAGGTCCACCAGACCCAGAAATAGTTTCTCACCCCCAGACAATAAGGCTGATCAACACCTCCATCCACTAACCTACCTCTCCACACACCCACCTCCACTACTTGATCATCTTCTGTCAGTCACCTTACAGACACTCCTGTACCTAAAGTCACCTTATGGACATAAAATCAATCTATTCATATAAGCGATTGTATGGATTTATATTGATTGTCTTTTTTATTATTATGTTCTGTATATTATTGTGTTTATCTGGTCACTGAATTACAGGAAGGATATTAATAAGATTGAAAGAGTGCAGGGAAGGTTTACAAGGATGTTGCCAGGTCTTGAGAAACTGAGTTACAGAGAAAGGTTGAATAGGTTAGGACTTTATTCCCTGGAGCGTAGAAGAATGAGGGGAGATTTGATAGAGGTATATAAAATTAAGATGGGTATAGATAGAGTGAATGCAAGCAGGCTTTTTCCACTGAGGCTAGGGGAAAAAAAAACAGAGGCCATGGGTTAAGGGTGATGGGGGAAAAGTTTAAAGGGAACATTGGAGGGGGCTCCTTCACGCAGAGAGTGGTGGGAGTGTGGAATGAGCTGCCAGATGAAGTGGTAAATGCGGGCTCACTTTTAACACTTAAGAAAAACTTGGACAGGTACATGGATGAGAGGTATGTGGAGGGATATGGTCCAGGGGCAGGTAGTGGGACTAGGCAGAAAAATGGTTCAGCTCAGCCAAGAAGGGCCAAAAGGCCTGTTTCTGTGCTGTAATGTTCTATGGTTCTATTTGTGCTATATCAGATCCAGTCTAACAATTATTTCATTCTCCTTTACACTGGAAATAATTTTAAAACAATCTAGGCCCTTGAATCTTGAATTCTGAGCAGGTTAAGAACTAACAGCAAAAACATCTCTATTGCTGCTGCCACATGTCACCTGAACATTCACTGTCTTCCTATGGTGCAGCAGGCAGTGTCCATTGTCGTGTGTAGGCTGATTGTAATGATTTTGCCTCTTACAAAGCCAGGTAACTAATCAAGCTTCATCCCCTCTGAAGGTGCAACAAACACAACATACTGGAGGAATATGACAGACCGGGCAGCATCTATGGAAAAAAGTACGGTTGACTTTTGGGCCGAGATCCTTCATCAGGACGTGAGAGAAAAAAAAAGATGAGGAGTCAAAGATAGAGGGGAGGGTGGCAGAAACATAAGGTGATAGGTGAAACTGGGGGGCGGGAGGGGTGGATAAAGAGCTGGGAAATTGATTGATGGAAGTGATACAGGTCTGGAGAAGGGAGTATCTTACAGGAGAGGACAGAAGGCCATGGGATAAAGAAAAGGTGGAAGAGCACCAGAGGGAAGTGATGGGCAGGTCAAGAGATAAGGTGGGAGAGGGAATGGGGAATGGGAATGGTAAAGGGGAGGGGGACATTATCAGAAGTTCAAGCAATTCATGTTTATGCCATCAGGTTGGAGGCTACCCAAATGGAATATAAGATGTTGCTCTACCAACCTGTGGCCTCATTGTGACAGCAGAGGAGGCCATGGACTGATATGATGGAATGGGAATGGAAAGTGGAATTAAAAAGGGTGGCCACTGGGAGGTCCCGCTCTTTCTGGCAGGTGCTTGGTAAAGTGGTCTCTCAATCTACGTCGGGTCTCACCGATAAACAGGAGGCCACACCAGGATCACCGGGTGCAGTAGGTGACCCCAGCAGACTCACTGGTGAAGTGTCGCCGCACTTGGAAGGACTGTTTGGCGATCTGAGTGGTAGTGACGGAGGAGGTGTAGGGGAAGGTGAAGGTTCTTTGAAGATACTCTATTTTTAATTCGGAAAATCATAGTAATCAGCCTCCTGGCACATATCTCTGCAAGTGACAGAAATGTTTCTTCTGCCCACTCACCTCCATTCAGGGCCCCAAACGGTCCTTTCAGGCGAGGCCACACTTCACCTGTAAATCTGTTGGGGTCATTCATTGCATCTGCTAATCCCCATGCAGCCTCCTCTGCACTGGCGAGACCCAATATAAATTGGGGGACCGCATCAACAACCACTTCACCTTCATCTGCCAAAAGGCAAAATTTCCCAGTGGACAACCATTTTAACTCCGATCCCCATTCTCATTCTGACATGTCGGTCCATGCCTTCCTCTTTTGCCACTGTGACGCCACTCTCAAAGTGGAGGAGCAACATCTCATATTCCGTCTGGGCAGCCTCCATCCTGATGGCATGAACATCGATTTCTCATTCCGGTAATTTCTTTCCCCTTCCCTTCCTTCTTCTTTAATCCCTACTCTTACCGCTTGTCCTCACCTGCCTATCATCCCTCCGCTGATGCACCTCCTTCTTCCCTTTCTCTTACAGTCCACTCTCCTCGCCGATCAAACTCTTTCTTCTCCAGCCCTTGGCCTTTCCCACCCCCATGGCTTCACCTATCACCTTCCAGCTAGTCCTCCTTCCCCTCCCCCCACCTTTTTATTCTGGCATCTTCCCCTTTCCTTTCCAGTCCTGAAGAAATATCTTGCCCAGAAACGCTGATTGTTTATGCATTTCCATAGATGCTGGCTGACCTGCAGAGTTCCTCCAGCATTTTGCTCTTGGTTTGTAAGTTACTCTGGATTTCTGGCATCTGCAGAATCCCTTGTGTCTCTGTTAATCATAGTGTTTCACCCAGCAGGATAACCTTTGGGGCTCCACAAAAGCTTCCCTCAGCATAGAAAACAAGTGAAACAGAGATATAGTGATGTGGGACACAGGGAACACTTATTATTCTTCAACCATCAGGCTCCTGAACCGGCATGGATAACTTCATTCACCACTGTGAATTGGTTCTACAACCTACAGAGTCACTCTCCCTGGGATTTAATGGAGTTACTTTGACTTTAAGACAAGCAGACTGCCCTTGATGCCTTTACTGAGAGTGCAACCTGCACTGGCAGCTTGTAACAAGTGTGCTAGATTTCCAACAATCCCTCGGTCTGTTGCTGTTGGGAATGGATCGGGGCCAGAAAAGAGGCCCAAAGTAACGTTGTAGCAACTGAGAGGTTTATGTGACTTGTTCATCTTTTTGGGAGGCAAGCATAGAAGCCAAGCCTATTTTTTTATTACCTAACAATTAATAAAAAGCTCCATTCTGGGCTGAGCTGACATGGCATTTGCTATCACTCATTTGATTACTTTTTAATTGCCAATTAAGCTGGGATTCCTAAGGCAACATTTTGGCTTACAGAGTTGGATGTTTTTCAGGTTTGGATGAGTCAAAGAGCGAGTTGTAACTTGGCTTTTATTTTAGAATCAGAACCAGGTTTATCACTGACATGCAGTACTGTGCAGAAGGTTTAGGCACACGTACATGTCGTCTCCAGAGGGGGTTATAACAGTACTCTCCTCTGGATTTCATTTTGTAGCCCAGCCTTTCTCAGACTGCTACTGTCAATGCATATATCAGGTTATGGGTCTCAGTTATGTTGGAGGTTGCAGTTGTGAGTAGCCGCATCAGCTGCTTCTGGCCTGCTGTCTGGTGGGATTTTATCTGGGGAGTCCAGTTCTTTCACTCACTGCTAGGGTGCCTAAAAGACTTTTCAACAGCGGTCTATTTGCCAACGTCGAGTGGGAAGCGAGTTTACAAATTTGACGGGATGTTGGGAATGGCGAAGGTGGAGCACCGCAGGTGGGAGAGAAGGAGTCCCAGTGGCAGGGGGTGGCACGGGTGCAGACGCACCCAGCCCTGAGACAACAAGCAAGGTCATTCGATTCTAAACAATTGGCTTATTGATCATTATAAAACATATCTCTGGTGCTTCCCATTCCCTTCCCCTTTTCCCAACCAAGATTCCCCTCTCCCTGCCCCCTTCCCACTCTCAATCCCCAACAGAGACCCATATCAGAATCAAGTTTACTATCACTCACGTATGCCATGATTTTTTTTTGTGGCAACAGTACAGGGCAAGATATAAAATTACTACAGTGCTGTGCAAAAGTCTTAGACATCCTAGCAAAATATATCTATGCCTAAGACATTTGCACAGTACTGTATGTTGTGAAATTTGTTGTTTGCAGCTGCAGTATAGTGCAGAAGAATAGCCCTTAACTCGGCAGAGGAGTTATCGGAGCACCATCATGATGGTGTTTCCGTAACAAGCTATCCTTGTTTTTACGAGGCCGAGTTGCTCGCTCGACGCTCAACCCGACTTGGATTCGAACTCGGGAAAGTATAGAGTAATGCATTTTTAGAAATTACAAGTTACAATGAGAAATATATTGAAAATAGATAAATTGTGTGAAAGGAGGGCAAAATAGTGACGTAGTGTTCATGGACCGTTCAGAAGCCTGAGGGGAAGAAGCTGTTCCTAAAGCACTGAGTGTGTGACTTCATGCTCAGGTACCTCCTCCCTGATGAGAAGAGGGCTTGTTCTGGATGGTGAAGGTCCTTCAAGATGGATGTGTCTATTTGAAGTACCCTGCCTTGTGGACATGTTCTTGATGCTGGGGAGACTAGTGCCCTGGCTGAGTCTGCAAGCCTCTGTAACGATTTTCTTTTCAACACACGGTATCTTGAAGGTCTGCAAGAAGTGAGGTCGAGGGAGTGCCCTCAGCTTCCTCAGAACGACAGCAGTCGTTCAAGAAAGAACCGCTATTGTTGCCAACGACACCAACACCCTGGATATGAGCAAGTCAAACATTGTTATGTAATTTAACAGCATTTGGCTTGAGACTGCTGCGGTTTTGGGGAATTCATCTGAAAATAATGGGAACTTGGCTGGGAAGAGCCACAGGGATCATTTTGATTTTGCCCACCAGTGTAAGCCATCACGGGCATCCAATTTCCATTTAATCAGACGTATTTCACTGGTGGCAGAGCCAATATTGTGTGTGTGTTTTTTTGCACTTACAACCCACTGCAAAATGACCATTTGTGTTAAATAAAGATGAAGAGTTGCAGTTTAATTCCGTTGGACGAATATTAATAGAGTGAGTCCATGATTAGGAATTGTTGTGACTGTGTAATTTTATTCAACCCACAGGTCCTTTTTGGCCAGTATGGTGGCAATATATAATTACTGTGCCATATAGATATGCAAGATGTTGAAGAGCAAGGCAAGACTGTGATGGTTCTTTGCCACAGACCGCTGTGGGGGCCAAGTCTTTATGTATATTTAAGGCCGAGATTGATAGATGCTTGACTGGTCAGGGCGTGAAGGGATACAGGGAGATAGGAGGAGATTGGGGCTGAGAGGAAAATTGGATCAGCCATGATGAAATGGCAGAGCAGACTCAATGGGCCAAATGGCCTAATTCTGCTCCGATATTTATGGTCTTATGGCCATTTCCATTTTGTAGCCAAATCTCTCCCTCAGCTAGCACGTGCCAGGTAGTCAGGACCACAGGGCTGCACAGCTTTTTGACCTGCCGTCTGTGCTCCCACTGTAGGAGTCTTACAAAACTGTCCTGGCAATGTCATGTTACTAAGCAACGTTTATCATGCTCCTGGTATTTCAATGCATTGTGAAATGGTAAAATAACAGGTAAAACACCTATAAAACGAGTGCCTCGCTAATGCACTGACCTTTATGCATCTATGTTTCCAGAAGACCATAAAATATAGGAGCAGAATTAGCTCATTTAGCCTGTAGAATCTGGTCTGCCATTTCATCATGGCTGATCAACTTTCCCTCTCAGCCCCAATCTTCTGATTTCTTCCCATATCCCTTCATGTACTGACTAATCAAAAAATCTATCAACTTCCGCCTTAAATATACCCAATGACTTGGCCTCCACAGTTGCCTCTGGCAAAGAACCCCACAGATTCACCACTCTCTGGCTAAAGAAATTCCTCCTCACCTCCATTTTAAAAGGACAGCCCTCTATTCCAAGGGTGTGCCCTCTGGTCTTAGACTCCCCCGTGCAAAGGAACCATCCTCTCCACATCCACCCTATTGAGGCCTTTCACCATTTTGAAAGGTTTCAATGAGGTCACTCCACATCCTTCTGAATTCCAGTGAGTGGAAGCCCAGAGTCAGAGAATGCTTCTCATTCGACAAGCCTTTCAATCACAGAATCATTTTTGTGAACCTCCTTTGAATCCTCTCCAATTCATAGTTTAAAATAAGTCCATGAAGCTGTCACTTCGTGATTAAAGGAATGTGAAAAGTCAGATTTCATGAAGCCAATTTATGACAGGAAGCATTACTGGGAACCCTAGCAGACCAAGGAATTGGCCATGGTATGTAATGTGCCCCACTGGCATTGTTCTTAATTTGGTGGCAAGGGGTTCAATTTCAGTAAAATGGATTAATATGCTGTGAATTAACTGAGTATTTTTGATGAGCTCTAATCCCATTCACTCCTCCCCAGTAAAACACTTCCCCACTCCTTCATCATCTGGCTTTAATTCAGTCCTTTAAAAGTCATTCCTGTTATTGGTGATGTGGAAAATGATCAGTGGTAAGGATTTGGCTGTTGGTGTACTTCGGACTCAACATCGCGTTTTGACTTGCACTTACTCGCAGCAATACAAACGGTAAACTTTGCCATGTCAGCTTCTCAACGGCACATAAGGTTTTGGCTTTGAAGGTGGGAAGTCATTTTTATTCACTTTTCCAGATGTGAGCATCAATGGAAAGGTTAACATTTCTTACCCATCCAAAATAGTCTTTGGCAAGGTGGGTGCCCTTTGAACTGTTGCAGTCCCTCTGCTGAAAATGCTCCCACAATTCCCTTGGGCAGGGACTTAGTGATAATGAAGAAGTGGTGATCCATTTCAAAATGAGAATGATGTGGAACATACAGGGAAGCATGAAGTGGCTGCTGTTCCTGGTTACCTGATGTATTAAGACCAGAAGACCATAAGAACATAAGATATAAGAGCAGAATTAAGCCATCTGGCCCATTGAGACTGCTCCGCTGTTTCATATGACTGATCCAATTTTCCTCTCAGCCTCAATCTCCTGCCTTCTCCCCGTGTCCCTTCATGCCCTGACCAGTCAGAAATCTATCAACCTCTACATTAAATGTACATAAAGACTTGGCCTCCACAGCTGCTTGTGGCAAAGAATTCCACAGATTCACCACCTTCTGGCTGAAGAAATTCCTCCACATCTCCGTTCTCAATGGACACCCCTCTATACTGAGGCTGAGTCCACTGGTCTTAGACTCTCCCACCATCAGGAACATCCTCTCCACAACCACTCTATCAAGGCCTTTCACTATTCGATAGGTTTCAATGAGGTCACCCCTCTTTCCGCTGAATTCTAGTGAATAATTGCTCTTAGTGGCAGAAGTCATTGGTTTAGGAGGTGCTGTCAGATTAGCCGAGGCAAATAACTAAAGCGTATTTTGTACATGGTTCATACCACATCCGATATTCCAGTGGTCGTGGGGAAAATGAGTGGCAAACTATTATTTTCTTTTTTAATATTTGGACAGTTTGTTGACTTCTGCACACTGGCTGCGCAACCTGGTTGGGCAGTCTTTCATTGGTTCTGTTATGGTTATTATTCTGTCGATTTTTTGAGTATAGCCACAATAAAACAAATCTCGGGGTTGTTTATGGCGACATATATACATATACTTTGATAATAATTTTACCTTGAACTCTGAACTTTCAACTTTGAAATGGGCAGCCTAGCAGCTAGTTTGCTTTGAGAACTATGGAGTTGAGCTTCTTGAACGTTGTTTGAGCTGCACTCATCCAGTCATGTGAAAATTATTCCCTCAAACTCTCCTTTTGTCAGAGATTTAGTCATTTGTTCAGGATACACAGACTTTAATCTGCTCTTGTGGCCACTGTATTTTAATGTCCAGTTGACTTGAATTTCTGGTCCCAGCATGCTGGATAGATATTAATTCTATTAATGCAATGGACATCTTGGCTAGAGGCATGGCTAGTTCTGGAGTGCATGGATAGATTAATTGTGCTGTGAGATTTCAATGTGAATAAGAATTCATGGGATATGGGAGGAAATGCTTCAATGCAAAGCAAAGCGTCATAAATATCCAAAGCAACACAAAATGCAGCAGGAACTCGTCGCATCAGCAGCACCCATAGAAATGACTAAACAGTCAACGTCAACTGAGAAGGATTGGCGGGGGGGAGGGGGAAGATGCTAGAATAAAAAGGAGGACTGGCTGGAAGGTGATAGGTGAAGCCAGGAGGGTGGGAAAAGGGCGGGAGAAGGAATCTGATAGGAGAGGAGAGTGGATCATGGGAGAAAGGGAAGGAGGAGGGAACCCAGAGGGAATTGATTGGGACATGAGAAGAGATAAAAGGTCAGAGTGTGGAGTGTGGAATAGAGGAAGAGGGGAGGCAGCAGTTAAAAAAATTACGAGAAGGAGAAACCATGCTATCAGGTTGGCGGCTACCAAGATATAAATATTGCTTATAAAGCTCCAAAGATCTGTATTTATAAACCTAGCCTGTTTGAACTGGAGATCCGTCTACTCCATACTAACATATGTACTAACTTTAGCCTCCCTGAAGTAATGAAAATCCTAACAACACTAAAGGTTCAACGTAAATGTACTATCAAAGTACTTATTCACTACGTTACCATATATTACCTTGAGATTCATTTTCTTGCATGCACTTACAGGAGAAATAGCAATAGATTATAAATAACTATACATAGACAAAGACTGATAGACAACCAACCTGCAAAAGAAGACGAACTGTGCAAATAAAAATAGTAAACACGAGGAAATCTGCAGATGCTGAAAATTCAAGTGACACACACAAAATGCTAGTGGAACGCAGCAGGCCAGGCAGCAGCTATAGGAAGAAGTACAGTCGATGTTTTGGGCCAAGACCCTTCGTCAGGATTTGCACAAATAAAAATAGTGCTGGTTCCCGTGAGCTGTTAGGAATGACTCCGGGGTGGAGAGAGGGCAGACAGCCATGACTGAAAGGCTAAAATCCTGGTTACACCAGTCCATCCTGTCAGGGAAACTCTCCTGACGTGTTTTAAAACATCAATTACAGAGGGTGCAGAATAAGTCCAGTTTGGTTCAGAAGTACTACATTGGCTGTGAAGCATACACACATACAAAAAGGGAGCAGTAGTGGATCACTCATCCCCCTTGAACCAGCTCAGCCATTTGATAAGATGCTGGCTGATCTGATCGTAACCATGGCAACCAATCAGTTCCTTGCTTATCCATATTAACCTACTGCCACCTTAAAAGTTTTCAACAAGCCTGCTCCCACCATCTTTTGAGAAAAAGGGTTCCAAAGTTTCGCGATCCCGTGGGAGAAAAAAAATCCTTATCCCTGCCTTAATAGGGCAAGTTCTTATACTGAAACAAAGTTCACAGTTCAAAGTAAATTTTATTATCAAACTAAATATGTATGTCATTATATATATATCCCTGAGATTCATTTGCTTGTGGGCAAACTCAATAAATCTATAAAGTAATAACCATTTACAGAATCAATGCAAGACCGCCCAACTTGGACGTTCAACTAGAGTGCAGAAGACAACATACTGTGCAAATACAAAAAGAAGAAATAATAATAATAAATAAATAAGCAATAAATGTTGTGAACATGAGATGAAGAGTTCTTGAAAGTATCTAATGAAATAATTGATACACCCATAAGAAGAGACAACGTCTCCGCATCACCCTGTTAAGAACCCTCAGAAAATGTTTCAATCAAGTGAAATATTGAATAGACTAATGAATACACTACCAGCACTGGGATCTCATCACTATGTCAACGTGATATTTACTGTATACTGTTTACTATTTTCCTGCGCTGCATGCTTTTTAAATTATATTTTATTAACTGACTTATGGTAATGTTTTGCTCTATATGTTGTCTATGATATATGGTTTGTGGGTGCACTGTGGTCTGGAGAAACATTATTTTGTTTGGTTGTATATATGTACAGCCTGATGGTAATAAACTTGAACTTGAAGTGCCCCCTCAATCTGCCAAACTTTTGTGGTAACAAGCATAGCTTGACTCATAAGGTAACCACAACGGAATGTCTTGAGGCTGTTGAAGGATGTCTTAAAATATATTGTTTTTACCTTTTCTCTTGTCCATGTTTGTCTTTTTAAGAGACAAAAAGAAACAATCAGATGTATTAAATGGAGAAAAACGCAAAGAGGTACAAATTAGAGGATAAAATCTGGATGGGTGTGAATTACAGTTAACAGGTTTCCTTCAAAATCCTTGTGTTTGAAGACTTTTATACATGGTGCAAGAGAAATGCACATCGACTGACAGGGCAAGCAGGTTTCAACTGAACGATGAGTTCCTCTGACATTAAGTACAACACCAACCGTAGAAGAATGATCCAAATAATGAGAACAGAAGTCAATGCAGAAGAGATTCCATCTGTGCTTGAACTTGCAAACTGGCTCCCTTCTCACCAGCTGGCTAAAGTGAAGCAGTGAAGAAGGTTGTGGTTATCTCCGCCTTCGCCCACCCATCGTCTCTTGCAATACCTAGCACTCACAGTCTCAGACAATACAAAGGGGAAATAATAGAGTGAAAATACACTGAAAAAGCATCCCTCAAAAAAAATCTACCCCAACCTTCAGCTGTTACTGCTGGTAATAACTGTAAGAATCACCTAATAAATTTGAAAGGCTGTTTTCTTTCTGTTGTACTTGGTTAAATCTCTTCACATAAAGAAGGGGATTATTTGTTCTTTCTGGAAATGAAAATGAAAGCAGTCCTTCAACTAAATAAAACACAGACCATTCAAGAAAAGCAATAAAACAAACGTGGGCTAAACCTCCCCAGTCTGGTCAAGCAGTAGAATAGAGCAAAATATCACTGGAACTAAAAGTTTTTATGAATGTGCATTCATAAGCCACGATTCAAATGTCATGCATGTTTCCTTAATCCCAATAGCCGTGAAAGTGTTGTCTCAATAAGGCAGCTGTATTAGCTGCAATCGAAAAGTTTTAGGCTTGACTCAAACTGGCTTTGCTAAGAGAGGATCATGAGGCAGGCAGCTGCACTGTGAATAGCCGAAGAGGGATTCGCGGCTTGATCCACTCCACAGTATCAACTGTTTCTTCTCACCACCCTTCCATTCAAATGTTTAACGCAGAAGAGAGCAGCAAAATGGTACAAGTTTAAAGAGCATGCAAGCAAATTGACAACAATGGAGGGGACAAAGGAGTTCAAACGATTGAAGTTAATCTCCAAGAGTCTGGTAATAAATTCAGTAAAGCTGTGTGAAAATTTGGATTAACCTTTCCCTCTCGAGAGATTGAATGTCCAGGTTTAGCACTGGGAGGATCGAAATGAAATGCATGTTTAGTCAGTTCCGATACTCAGAAAGAATAATGTAAGGAGGAATACCTCTGTGAAGTGAAGGTTAGCTTTAGGTCCAGGAGGATGAATCTGCTTTGTTCTCAGTGTCACCGTGCCACGTATCACTTTTTTTATTTGGTGTGGCCGCTGGTACAGAAGTTTACTGGTGAGCTTTCCTGCCGCATGGTAGATTTATTACATCTGGCAGCTTGACGATCAGTTTGCTCTTCACCAACGTGTTTTCTTTCGTTTCTTCCTTCCTCGCTACCAGAAAGCTGTAAGTTTTCTCCAGTCAACTGAGCTGTTTAGCCTTTTTAAGTAAGTTTCACAGAGATCTGTTCCTATGCTGCACTTGTTCTTTTTTCAAAGTGTCTACAAAGTAATTTAAAACTTTACTGTTGAGTTCAGCTGGCAGATGCCACCCACTTTTAATCATATCCATTCTCCAGGTTAACAAAATAACTTCACTATACTTTGGTTAGTATGAAAGCTAAATATTATGGATGTAAGGAATATGAAATCAAACAGAAGGTGTATGAAATGTTCAAGAAGGTGGGTGAGGCAGCATCTATAGTGATTGAAACAAAGAAAGATTTCAAGTTGATGGTTCAATCTGACATTGGGTCTGATGGAAGGTCATTAACCTAATGGACTAATTGTTTAGCTCTCAGCAGACCTGGAGATTTTCCTACATTTTCTATTTCATTAGTACTCAGGAAGATTGATTAGTGTTGTACAATGCACCTTCTCTGCTCACCACCAACTTCAGCAAGATGTCTCAAGTGTCCCAGATGAATACCAACAGTATTTATTCATCGAAATTTAGCAAGGTAAGTGTTAAAGGGTGGCACAGTAGTGAAGAGGTTAGCACAACGCTTTACAGTACAGGTGAGCCAGGTTCAATTTCCGCTGCTGCCTGGAAGGAATTTGTTTGTTCTCCCTGTGGCCATGTGGTTTTCCTCCAAGTGCTCCAGTTTCCTCCCACACTGTCCAAAGGCATCCCAGTTGGTCTTGTAAATTGTCCCATGATTTTTCCACTGAGGGTGGGACTATAACTAGAGGTCATGGGTTAAGGGTGAAAAGTGAAATGCTTAGGGCGAACATGAGGAGAACTTTCTTCACTCAGAGGGTCATGAGAGTGTGGAAGAAGCTATTAGCACAAGTGGTACATGCAAGTTCAAATTCAATGTTTAAGAGAAGTTTAGATAGATGCATGGATGGTTGGGGTTTGGAGGGCTATGGTCCCGGTGCATGTCAATGGGAGCAGGCAGCTTAAATGGTTCAGCAGAGACTAAATCGGCCAAAGGACCCGTTTCTCTTCTGTACTTTTCCATGACTCTATAACTCTTGTAGGCTAGTATTGAATCAGAGGATTGCTGGGCGGCATGGCTCAAAAGGCCAGGAGAGGCCAGAAGAGCCCTGTTCTGTGTTGAGTCTCAATAGATAAATAAATCATCAAGATGTTTAAGCAAGTGTTAAAATATATTGTCCAGGAGAGGATGCAGGCCAGAGAAACATGGCTATGCATGGAAACAGGAAGGAGACAATCTGATGAAGAGCGTCTGGAGATATGCAAGCCTTTAGTGAGTCAATTAGCACCGAGGATCATCTACAAAGTTTTTTTACAGGAATATTGTAAAAGGCTTGAAGAAGAATTTTAATCCAGAGCCTTCAGAGACTTTCAAGAGCTACAAGCAAGGGACGAGACAAAATGACAATTATGTTATTCGGCTAAGAGCACTAGTAAGAAGGTTCAAATTCCAGGTGATTTTAAATTAGACTTTGCAGCTTCATTTGCAGTACAGACAGTAAAATTAGTAAATTCAGGCAATTAATTTCAATTCACTAACCTTCATTTTCAATGTGCACGCATCACGTTACCACTTAAAATATGAAGTAGCATTGCGAAGACCACCATTTCAAGGTGCCACTGGGAAATACCGTTAGAAATAGGTACAGTAAGCTTCTTTATGACTTTGTCATGAGGATGCTACTGAGCGAGTTTGATTGAAAAGCAACGTGTTATGAGAGCCATCTGTCCTCAGCTTGCTCTTTTGAGGTGTACCACTGTGGTAAACTACATATACCTGTCTGGACGTGCCCCCTTGCTGACTGCTCCTGTGGCTCCTCCCGCAAACCCTGGTATAAAGGCGATTGAGGCCTGAGCCCGGCCTCTCAGTCTCCAGGATGTAGTATGGTGGTCAACCACTGCTTGTTCCTTCTTCCAGTCAATAAAAGCCGATACCTCGCCTTCACGTCTCAGAGAGAGTTATTGATGGTGCATCAACCACCTCTATAGGTGTGACAGGTAGGCCAGCTTGACTGAGGTTCTAGACCAGAATAGAGTGAGCGTCACAAGGATCGTAACCCCGCATTTACCTCAGATATAAGACAGCACGTGTTGGAATAGTCCCTTTCGCTACCACACAAACAAAGAATGAGTAGTGAGATAGAAAAATGGTATTTATTGCACAAGCAAATGAAATTATAGACACAATTCATTCAAAACCACCCGATAGTTTGAGAAAGCATTTAGGTCATATTTATTTATCACATGTACATTGAAACATACAGTGAAATGCATCATTTACATTAACAACCAACCCAACCACTAGGTACAGTTCGCAAATGTCTCTAAATAGTCCAGCTCCGACATAGTATGCCCACGGTGTTCAGCAGAACAACATCAAAAACAAAACAACAGCAACGAAACACCCACCGATTCATACACACGGACAGGCTTCCAATCCCAGCGTAGGCCGCCTCTAGGCCTTCCACCTCCAGCCATTTGTCCCAGGCATTCAGATTTGCAGAAACCAAGCCTCTACCTTGAGTCCCTGCTCCAGACTCACTGACTTCAGTCACTGGTTGCAGGCTTCAACCTCTGGATTTCTCCAGCCTCTGAGTACCAACTCCAGCCCTCATGCCTTCTGCTTTAGCACACCTCTGACTCCAGGACTTACTGACCCGGAGGGAGTTACTGGCCATTGTTCTCGAGCCCACCAAATTCCATCATTAACCACGGGGACTGTTTGTCTTCTTCCTTAGTGCCTGCCCAACCTATGTCCTTGGGGTTCACTGTTCTTTGACTGCAGTGTGCTCCAACCCCAGCTTCTGCACTTGTCTTTTCATTTACATTCCCTGACCTCTAACTCTCACTCATTCCTGTCTGTGAACTACCCTCACAGTCCCTACAACCATTTCTATGAACCTAAAAGAAAACTACATCTGAGCTAAAACCTCGACGGACATCACGGCTTGGCGGCAGCTTGACCAGAAGACAACTTGGCTCTTGGAAAGTATTTGAAAATACTTCAACTGTTCTCTTTTGAGGCCGAGCAAAATGTTGCTGACCATCTCAACAGAATATTGAGATGATAAACAGTTGTATGATATGATACCCAGATCGGGCTGCCCAATGTAGTTTTAGACCGTGCAGTATCAATTGAAATGATGGGTCTCAGGCCCAAGAGCATATCAAAGAGGCAGGGCCCAGCTCCAAGAGGGAGGAACGGCCCACTATTTGGCCAATTTAAGCTCTGTACCACATTGTAAACTTCAGGGAGTCAAGTCCAGAGGAGAGGGATGGGCCAGGATGAGCTCACTGCTCAGCGGGTTTACTCATCTTTGTGCTGAATGGAGGCCGTGGCCTGCATCTAACAGGCTTCTGGATTGGCTGTGACTGGCTCCGTGGCTGTGAACTCTGTTTTATGAATTTCATTTCTGAATGCTATTTGCCTACTTTTATTGTTTGCACGTTTTTTTATCTGATGGTTGTCGTTTTTTAATGGGTTTCTTTGTTGTGTGGCTGCCTGCAAGGAGACAAATCTCAAGGCTGCATATAGTATAAACATTTTGATAATAAATGTACTTTGAACTTTAAACTTTGAATCGAGGGCTTGGGTTGAAATCAGTTTGATTGAAGACCTTTGTGTTTAGGGAGATCCTAGCTTCATGAAGTTCAGGAACCAATCACACTTTGGGGTTAACTTCCCTCCTGACATGTCACTGTGGTGAGCTTGAGGTATGACAAAAAGCCTGTAGCAATCAGACACTGGCAGTGTCCATAGATACATACTACAGTTTATTTATGTATTGATGTATCTATCTATCTATTTATTTGTTTGTTTGTTTATTTGTTTAATTATTTATTTAGTGCTGCTGCGCAGAGTGGGCCCTAGAGATATAGAAACATTGAAAACCTACAGCACAATACAGGCCCTTCAGCCCACAAAGCTATGCCAAACATGTCCCTACCTTAGAACTACCTAGTCTTTATCCACAGCCCTCTCTTTTTCTAAGCTCCATGTATCCATCCAGGAGTCTCTTAAAAGACCCTATCGTATCCGCCTCCACCACCATCGCTGGCAGCCTATTCCACGCTCTCATCACTCTCTGTGTAAAAAACTTACCCCTGACATCTCCTCTGTACTTACTTCCAAGCACCATAAAATTGTGCCCTCTCGTGCTAGCCATTTCAGCCCTGGAAAAAAGCCTCTGACTATCCACACGATCAATGCCTCTCATCATTTTATACACATCTATCAGGTCACCTCTCATCCTCCGTCGCTCCAAGGAGAAAAGACCGAGTTCATTCAACCTATTTTCATAAGGCATGCTCCCCGATCCAGGCAACATCGTTGTAAATTTTCCTTTCAGCCTTTAAGCAGCATCACCCCAGCAACACCCGAAAACCCCAATTTAACTCTAACCTAATCAGGGCAATTTACAATGACCAATTAACCCACCCAGTAAGTCTGTGGGATGAAAGCAGAATACCTGGGGAAAACCCTTGCACTTCACGGGGAGGATGCACAGACTCCTTACAGAAAAGGCCAGCTTTGAACTCTGAACTCCGACACCATGATCTCTAATAGCTGCTATGCTACCATGGCGTGTGTCTAAGAGAACCATAACCTTGTTGTAGGGTTTACAGGCTTACATGCCTCAGAGACCTGGAGAGGTATGTTGGCTGGAATCAGGGCTTTATGCTTTGGCTCTTGGTAGGGTCACCCATGTCAAATAGGTCAAAGGGTAGAGGCCAGACTAAGAGTGGTCCACTGGTCCTCCATGTTTGGGGGTTCGGCTCAGGGCTAACTACCCTGACTGGTCAAACAAAACTGTTATGGAAACAGCAATGAAGAATCCTTCTACAACTGAGTGGCCAAGGAGAGACAGAGGTGGAGGATCTTCATTGCTGCCCTAAACACCAGTGGTGCAATGGGCAGGAAGTGAGCATAGTGCCGTGGTTCCAATAGATATGGAAAAGAGAAATGAAAGGCTTTCACTGGGGCGGTACAGCCTGGACAACTTGAGATTGTTGACTCACAGGAGATTCAATATGACTGCAGGAATCCAAGATGAAAGCAATTAGCCTTGGCAGAGAGAAGTCACATTAATTAAGCCAGGATAGATGAGAGCAAACAGTATGTGAATTTGTAAAGGAGGAGACAGGGGTTGTCCAAAGAGGAACTCAGATTTCAAAGCAGAGTGAAGGCAGAGGTATATATATTTTAATTTCATTGATACACAGCACGGAATAGGCCCTTCTGGTCCCTCAAGCTACACTGCCCCAGAAATTCCCTGATTTATTCCTAGCCTAATCACGGCATTGTAAACAATTTACAATGACCAATTAACCTACCAACCAGTAGGAAACTGGAGCATTCAGAGAAGAATATACAAACTCCTTACAGGCAGCAGCGGGAATTGAACCTGGGTCTCCTGCACTGTAAAGTGTTGTGCTAACCACTATGCTACCACGCACAGATGGCGCAAACAGTTTCTTAAGACATAACCTATGTAGATGTGTTGTTACTGCATTAAAGTACCTAATAAGGCACCAAAGATAATGTCTAATTTTAGTCTCTGTGAGATTTGATCAGTTGAACCACAATACATACATCTACATCTTTACAGTAAACATGGTATTAAGCTTGGAGGAACTCAACAAGTCAGGTAGCATACATGGAGGAAAGTGAACAGTTGTCATTTCAGGCCAAGTCTCTTCACCAGGAAATAATATCATCTGTTTATTCCCCTCCATAAACATCACCCTACTTGTTGATTTCCTCCAGCACATTGTCTCATGTTGCTCAGATTCCCAGCATCTGCTCATCTTGTGTTTTGTGGTTGTGCATATTAACCTTGTCGTCTTCGCCATTAATTAAGCTGTCAAAATGATGTTTCAAAACCCGTCCAAGCCATGTTTGTAATTTGACTTAATTTTTAAAACAATTTAGGTTTGTGACAAATTGTAAAAGTTGCATGCTCTTTTCAAGCCTGTCACTCAAATGTGTGTTTGTGAGTTGCGTGGTGGATGGCGTTGTACTTCAAACCAAAATGGGGCTAATACTCATTTAAAGTTGCATTTTGATTTATGCTGAGGAAGATTCCCTGCGCATTTTTAATTCCAAAAGTACATCTGTGACAGGGAGATTACAGCATTTCTTTACTTTCCAGGGAGAAAGGTATGTTAAATATCTACCTTTATTACCAAATTAAATACACTTTAGAAAGCAGCAGTTTTGATAATCCAGTGGGCATTTTAAGTACTAGAACAAACTAACGTGACGTGATTTAGAAGTGGCTACCAATGCCTCAGATTTATGGAAAGTGATAATCGATGCAACAGTGCTCCATGCTCACTTAACTCCCGTTTTTATTTTACAATTCAAGCTGTACTTTTCCAATCAAAATTATGTGTCAAAGTCACTCACTGCTTGGCCTTCAGGAGTGTACAAGGGGTGATTGATAAGTTTGTGGTCTAAGGTAGAAGGAGATGAGTTATTAACTTCAAACTTTCTACATAATCACTCAAAGAGTTGACCTGCACGTGCGTGTAACGAGAGCTGTATAACTCATCTCCTTCATAGGGAACAAAGACATGGCAGACCAACTGAATGACTATTTTGGTTCTGCCTTTACTAAGGAAGACATAAATAATCTTCCGGAAATAGTAGGGGACCGAGGGTCTAGTGAGATGGAGAAACTGAGGGAAATACATGTTAGTAGGGAAGTGGTGTTAGGTAAATTGAAGGGATTAAAGGCAGATAAATCCCCAGGGCCAGATGGTCTGCATCCCAGAGTGCTTAAGGAAGTAGCCCAAGAAATAGTGGATGTATTAGTGATAATTTTTCAAAACTCCTTAGATTCTGGATTTAGTTCCTGAGGATTGGAGGGTGGCTAATGTAACCCCGCTTTTTAAAAAAGGAGGGAGAGAGAAACCGGGGAATTATAGACCGGTTAGTCTGACATCGGTGGTGGGGAAAATGCTAGAGTCGGTTATCAAAGATGTGATAACAGCACATTTGGAAAGAGGTGAAATCATCGGACAAAGTCAGCATGGATTTGTGAAAGGAAAATCATATCTGACGAATCTTATAGAATTTTTTGAAGATGTAACTAGTAGAGTGGATAGGGGAGAGCCAGTGGATGTGGTATATTTAGATTTTCAAAAGGCTTTTGACAAGGTCCCACACAGGAGATTAGTGTGCAAACTTAGAGCACACGGTATTGGGGGTATGGTATTGATGTGGATAGAGAATTGGTTGGCAGACAGGAAGCAAAGAGTGGGAGTAAACGGGACCTTTTCAGAATGGCAGGCAGTGACTAGTGGGGTACCGCAAGGCTCAGTGCTGGGACCCCAGTTATTTACAATATATATTAATGATTTAGACGAGGGAATTAAATGCAGCATCTCCAAGTTTGCAGATGACACAGAGCTGGGCGGTGGTGTTAGCTGTGAGGAGATGCTAAGAGGATGCAGGGTGACTTGGATAGGTTAGGTGAGTGGGCAAATTCATGGCAGATGCAATTTAATGTGGTTAAATGTGAGGTTATCCACTTTGGTTGCAAGAACAGGAAAACAGATTATTATCTGAACGGTGGCTGATTAGGAAAAAGGGAGATGCAAAAAGACCTGGGTGTCATTGTACACCAGTCATTGAAGGTGGGCATGCAGGTACAGTAGGCGGTGAAAAAGGCAAATGGTATGTTGGCATTCATAGCAAAAGGATTTGAGTACAGGAGTGGGGAGGTTCTACTGCAGTTGTACAAGGCCTTGTTGAGACCGCATCTAGAATATTGTGTGCAGTTTTGGTCCCCTAATCTTTTTTTCTTTTCTTTTTCAATCTTTTTATTGAGTTTCATATAAATATAAAAAAACATAACATAATAATGAATAGGTTATGAATACAATAGACTTAAGATTACATTAATAATAGGATAATGATATCCTATTAAACATCAACAACAAAAAAGTACATTAATCAATCAAGTCTATATAATTATATATGAAAAAAAACAAAACTAATCATCAAAAGAAAAAGAAAAAAAAATTAGAGATGTGTGAAAGAAAATATATATATGAAACAAACACTAAACTAAAACTAACATGGGCAATAATAACAGTTTATAAGTATATGATAGTGTCAAAGAACTCCGGAACTCCATACCTGAACAAGAATATACAGAGAGAAGGTCTGGGAAAGGCCAAATTAATTCATATGAAAATGTCGAATGAACGGTCCCCAAGTTTCTTCAAATTTAATTGACGAGTCAAAAATAGTGCTTCTAATTTTTTCCAAACTCAGATAAGAAATAGTTTGAAAAAGCCACTGATACGTAGTAGGAGGGTTTACTTCTTTCCAATTTTGTATAGACCTTCTGGCCATTAATGTTACAAAAGCAATCATTCGTCTGATTGAAGGAGAAAACTGATTACCATCCTCATTTGGTATACCAAAGATTGCAGTAATAAAGTTAGGTTGTAAATCGATGTTCCAAATTGAGGAAATGGTAACGAATATGTCCTTCCAATAGTTATGTAAAGTGGGACATGACCAAAACATATGGGTCAGTGAAGCCACTTCTGAATGACATCTATCACATTGAGGGTTAATATGAGAATAAAATCGAGCAAGTTTATCTTTAGACATATAAGCTCTATGTACAATTTTAAATTATATTAAAGCATGTTTAGCACATATAGAAGAAGAATTAACCATTTGTAAAATTTTTTCCCATTTATCTGTTGGTATTGGTCCCCTAATCTGAGGAAAGACATTCTTGCCATAGAGGGAGTAGAGAGAAGGTTCACCAGATTGATTCCTGGGATGGCAGGACTTTCATATGAAGAAAGACTGGATCGACTAGGCTTATACTCACTGGAATTTAGAAGATTGAGTGGGGATCTTATTGAAATGCATAAAATTCTAAAGGGATTGGACAGGGTAGATACAGGAAGATTGTTTCCGATGTTGGGAAGTCCAGAACGAGGGGTCACAGTTTAAGGATAAAGGGGAAGCCTTTTAGGTCCGAGATGAAGAAAAACTTCTTCACACAGAGAGTGGTGAATCTGTGGAATTCTCTGCCACAGGAAACAGTTGAGGTCGGTTCATTGTCTATATTTAAGAGGAAGTTAGATATGGCCCTTGTGGCTAATGGGATCGGGGGTTTGGAGAGAAAGCAGGTACAGGGTTCTGAGTTGGATGATCAGCCATGATCGTACTGAATGGTGGTGCAGGCTCGAAGGGCCAAATGGCCTACTCCTGCACCTATTTTCTATGTTTGTATCTTGGGCCACGAACTTATCAATCACCCCTGCTGTGGACACTTCCTAGAGGTCCAAGATCCAAATGCTCCTCGACCGCTGGACTAAGTGTGTAAATGTAGGAGGGGACTATGTTGAAAAATAAATGTGCTAGGTTTTCTAACATTGACTCCTTCTACCTTAGGCCACAAACTTATCAATCACCCCTTGTAACTCCCAGTTTTATTCTACAATGCAAGCTGTACTTTTCCAATCAAAATTACATGTCCAAGTCACTCACTGCTTGGCCTTGAGGAGTTCGCTACGATTTTTATTCGACATAAAAGTGGGACATATTCCTATTGCCAGTGGGGGCATTGTATGGTGCTGCTGTAATTACAGAGGAGTGAGAAGGGTCAGGCTCATCCAGGCTGGGTGCAGTCCTCATCCATCTGTTAAGGTCGTGCAGACTCCTCCACTTAAAAACATAGTTTCCTTTTCTCCTCTTCGTCACACTTTTCTATGTTCTGAATCAGTTTCTGCCTGGAGTCTGGGAGCACCACTTGAGTTCTATAATCAACTGCGAGGCAAGGAAGGGCAGGTGCTTGAGTTCACCCGCCTTACTACTGCCCCACTTGTCCTCCTAGTTATCGTTGGGTAGACCTTTAATGCTTCACATGCATGGACTCCCTTACTCCAGCCACCTACGTCACATCATGTCAGGAGACAGATGTCGGAACCAGTCAGGTTTGATATTATTTCCATATATCATGAAATGTGTTGTCTTTGTGGCAGCTGTACAATGCAAGACATAATAATAGAAAAGAACTGTGAATTACAGTAACTATATACATTAAATCATTAAATAAGCAGTGCAAAAAAATAAAAATAAGAAAAGTAGTGAGGTAGTGTTCATGGGTTCAATGTCCGTTCAGAAATCAGATGGCAGAGGGGAAGAAGCTGTTCCTGAATCGTTGAGTGTGTGCCTTCAGACTCCTGTACCTCCTCCTTGATGATAGCAATGAGAAGAGGGCATGTCCTGGGTGACATGTGTGTTGCTTGCGCTGGGGTTTTTACTCAGACTTTTAGAACCCTTCATCTCCTTACGCACTCAGGCAATTCTGTAAACACGCACAGATTTTGAAGCTGGGCCTTTCCCAGATCTTCTGTGTAACCCTTCTACCTTGTCAATCACACGTATATACTGCAGATTTATCCAGACGCACTGGAATAAGTTGACCTCAATGCTCTAAAAAAGATCAAACCGGGGGTTCAGCACCACCATCCAGGCTGCTGATCATGTTACAGCCTTGAAGCAAGACTGGAAATGTAATTCTTTACAGTAGCAAAAAATGTAGCACACGCCCAAATTTTTGCTGTGGTTAGCATTTACCAAGCCCCTGTATCTTACTCCATCATAGGTAATGACTGATGGTGAACACATTTTTATATGTGATTTAGTTAGCCAAGTGGTGTGGTTGGGAGCTTGATGAAGGCAGAAGAAGAGAAAATGTGGAAGATCAGCTAGAAAAACAGTCACAGTCAAATCCCTTGCCATCGCTCAGCAAAGGTAGGCAGAAATGAAGAAATTCACTTTCACCTTCAATGCACCAGCTCGGCCTTTGCCTGTTGAAGGAAAGGGTATCGAAGATCAATACCTCAGAACTGGCACCAATCTCACAGTCTACTGGGCAGCAGTAATCCCTGTCTCCCTGTATGGATCTGAAACCTGGACTACTCACAGCATGCACCTGAAGCTGTTGGAAAGATGTCACTAATGTTGACTTCAAAAATCCTCCATATTCCCTGAAAGCACAAATGAACTAACACCAGTGTCTTTCCCTTAGATTAGCAACCCCAGTGTTGAGGTCCTAATTAGTACACCGGCTTTTTGTTAAGCAGGCCACATCATCTACATGCTTGACCCCAGACCCTAGGGTCGCAAAGAAAGTTGTTGGCACATTGGCTTTCATTAATTGAAGTACTGAGTACCGGAGATGGGACGTTATGTTGACATTATATAAGACATTGTAGAGTTCTAATTTGGAGTAATGTGTGCGGTTTTGGTCACCTGCCTACAGGAAAGATGTAAACAAGGTTGAAAGAGTACAGAGAAAATTTACAAGGATGTTTCCAGGTCTCAAAGACCTGAGTTACAATGGAAGATTGAATAGGTTAGGACTTTATTCCTTGGAACATAGAAAATTGAGAGATATGGTAGAGGTGTACAGAATTATGAGAAGCATAGATAAGGTAAATGCAAGCAGGCTTTTCCCACCGAGGTTGGGTGGGACTAAAGTAGAGGTCATGGGTGAAGGGTGAAAGGTGAAAAGTTTAAGGGGAACATGAGGGGAAACTTCTTCACTCAGAGGGTGGTGAGAGTGTGGTATGAGCTGCCAGCAGAAGTGATGCATGCAAGCTCAATTCAATGCCTAAGAGAAGTTTGGATAGGTAGGAGTATGGAGGGCTATGGTCCTGGTGCGGGTCAATGGAAGTAGTCAGTTCAGCACAGACCAGGCCAAAGGGCCTGGTTTCATGCTTTACTTTTCTATGACTTTATGGCTCTATTCCAAGTGGTATCCCAGGATGAAATTAGCAGGCAGTCTAGAGAAAGAAATTCAAAGATGTGTTCAAAGATCCCTTAGAAGAAAACACTTATTTTTGGGAAGCACTGCCCTTTGCATGCTCAGGACAGGGGAGGGGTATTCAGAATTGAGAGCCTCGAGGTCATGCATCGGGAACGAACAGAAGGAGCGGACCATCTCACAGGCAACCCACCTGCCTGCCGCAACTGTGGAAGGCTCTGCTGTCCCCACACTGGCCTTGTCAATCACCTCA
Source organism: Hypanus sabinus (assembly GCF_030144855.1). Classification (NCBI taxonomy): domain Eukaryota; kingdom Metazoa; phylum Chordata; class Chondrichthyes; order Myliobatiformes; family Dasyatidae; genus Hypanus; species Hypanus sabinus. The sequence continues at coordinate 27,945,733 of NC_082735.1, read as the reverse complement.
GAGCTCACATCCCCAGGGACTGCCTGAGGAGAAGGTGGTTTCAGTTGACGCAGCCATGATTACAATCAGTTCGGCCCCGGCTAGTAGATAAGTGATCACATGACAGCCGAAGGCTCTATACGTGAATGGGGTGGTCTGAGGGGAAAGACTTTAGTAGCTACTGACTTTAGCCATATCACCTCTCCAATTGTCCAAGCTATTTCTATTCACCTTTGGGCTGTTACCTGCCCAGTCTTGAACTTTATAAACTAATTGCTTTTCAATTTCTTTTTCTAGGCAATACGAACTGAGGCACAATCTCTTATTAATTCTATTAATATACTCTAGTTGAACATTTTGTTTTTAAAAAAAACATTCAAAACAGTAAAGCGGATGCAGTGTAGTGATAACTTCAGAAAAATATCAATATGCCTGAAATTCTTGTGTGATGGGAAACAGGTTACTACATTGACAACTGCAAATGCAATTTAATACTCAGTACACTTGATATCTTGAATACAAATATCTATGAAAGCTGTGAGTCATAAAGTCAATCTGGCTTATTAAAGTTGATTGAAGATGACTGGGGTTTCAAATGCCTTCTGTTGATAAGGTCCTGCCCAGGTATGGTGGCCTTGGGCAAAGGAGTGGAGCCAATCCATGGATAATCATCTTTTGTCTCTTAGATCATTTAGCTCGGTCGGTCGCCCTTTCAGCCATGCATGAAAATAAAACTAATCTGATTAAAACAGAAGGGGAAACACAGCAAAGTTTACTAACAAAGGATAGGGACAGGCAGAAATCCGGTCGTTCTGGTGCTCTGTTTAGACACATTAAACATAAGGGGAATAAAGCAAGGTGCAAGAGATGAATAAGCCCAGCACATGGCAATTAAACGCTGCTTAAACACCCACAAGGTATAGCAGCATGCTTTCTGTCACTTTAACAGACTCTTAAGGAGACAGTCCATCTTCTGGAAAATCTAGTGCACGCTCCGTGATTCCTGCTCAGTAGTACTTTTCTCCAAGCAAATCAGGAAACTCACATGAAAAGATTGGCTTCTGATACAAAGATCCATGCAATGGTTGAATATTGAATATTGTTTGCCTAGAGTGAGCCCAAGCAATCAGTTGTTATTACTTCAATCTTTGTTCAAATTAACTGGAGCCACTCAACCTGTTACTGCATTGGCAAATCTTTCTGGCCAGGTCTGAACTATGAGATGAAAGATTCATGCTTATTGTCTTGCTGGTTTTCTCTTACTTGCAGCATAAGATCATAAGACACAGGAGCAGAATTAGGCTCTTTGACCCATCAGAGAACGTGTCCCATCCCTATCGGCAAACGCATTGTATAGGAACATCTCAGAAAAACATTCGGAAACCATTTTTGCCATTGACCTGGAGAAACTTATAGGTGCACAAACATTAATTTCAATGCACTTTGCAAGCAAAGGGTCAACTTCAATCAGGAAGTATGAAGTTTCATAGTTCTTTAATTACAGTGAAACAGTTAATTATTAACAAGCAGTTAATAAAATGAGATATGAGAAGAGGCACAGGCTCAAAGCAGAAAACTCCAAAGATGCTGTTGGTCTTGTTTATTGAAAATTGCTGGAAGAAGTCCTACGAAACAGCAGTGAGAGTATTAAACTCATTATGGTTTATTCTTCCTATCAAACATTTAGGAAAGCCCATCAGGGCATAACAGTGAACAATATTGAAGGGTATAATCGGAGTCAGTATCTGGTTTAATATCACTGGCACATGTCATGAAATTTGTTGTTTTGAGGCAACGAACATTGTAATGCATAACAAAAATACTATAAATTACTATGAAAAGTATGCTACATATATATATAATTGGCATGGCTAAGACTTTTGCACAGTACTGTAAATGTCAACATGGAACTGAGAACGAGTTTGTAAATCTGGTTGGAGCAAAGGATGTTGGGAACGGTGAGGATGGTGTGCCACAGGAGGGGTGTGGGAGAGACGGCAGAGAGAGAGTGCCAAGGGCAGAGGGGTGATGTGGGTGCAGACATACACAGCCCTGAGACACGAGGCAAGGTGATTTGATTCCAAACAATTGGTTTGTTGAGCATTGCAGAATATTACTCTGGTGCTTCCTGCTTCCTCCCCTCTCCCTTCCCCTCTTCCTAACCATGATTCCCCTTCCCATTCTCAGTCCACAACAGAGACCCATATCAGAATCAGGTTCATCATCACTCACATATGTCATGAAATTTGCTGTACTTTTCGTGGCAGCAGTACAGTCAATACATAAAATTACTACAGTACTGAGCAAAAGTCTTAGACACCCTAGCTACAGATACGTGCCTAAGACTTCTGCACAGTACTGCATAAAAAAGAAAATTACATTAAATCAGTAGTGCAAAAGGAGAGGAAAAGAATACTGAGGTTCATGAGTTCATTGGAAATCTGATAGCAAAGGGGAAGAAGCTATTCCTGAAATGTTGAGTGTGAGTCTTCAGGCTCCTGGACCTCAGCCTTGGTGGTAGGAATGAAAAGAAGGCATGTCCTGGGTGCTGTGGAGCTTTAATGATGGATGCCACCATTTTGAAGCTTTGCCTGTTGACAGTATCCGGGATGCTTGGGAGGCTAGTGCCCATGGTGGAGTTGGCTGATTTTACAACTTTCTGCAGCTTTTTCCGATCCTGAGCAGTGGCCCCTCCATTCCAGACAGTGATGCAACCAGTTAGAATGCTCTCCATGGCACATCTGTGGAAATTTGTGAGTGTCTTTGGTGACATACCAATTCTCCTCAAACCTCTGATTAAATTTAGCCACTGCCATGCTTTCTTTGTAATTGCATCAATATTTAAGGCCCGGGATTGATCTTCAGAGACGTTGACACCCAGGAATTTGAAACTGCTCACACTTTCCAATTCTGATCCCTCAATGAGAACTGGTGTGTGTTCCCTTGACTTCTCCTTCCTGAAGACCACATTCAATTCTTTGGTCTTGTTGATGTTGAGAGCAAAGTTGTTGCTGCAACACCACTCAACCAGCTGGTCTATCCCACTCTTGTGTGCGTCCTCACTACTGTCTGAAATTCTGCCAACAATATTTGTGTTAAAGGCAGCATTTGAGCTAGTGCGTCTAAGACTTTTGCCCCGGAACAAGATGGAAGTTCTTCTGTAATACTTAGTACCAATGAATTTTGACACAATATGATAGTTTGTATTTCAATTTTATTGCATCACGACCAAACCATTCCTGTTTAATGCTTCATCCCACCCCCTCTGGTCTTCTCCTATCATTTTGCATTTCCCCCTCCCCCCACTACTTTCAAATCTCTTACTACCTTTCCTTTCAGTTAGTCCTGACTAAGGGTCTCGGCCCAAAACGTCGACAGCACTTCTTCCTATAGATGCTGCCTAGCCTGTTGTGTTCTACCAGCATTTTGTGTGTGTTGTTGTTTCATTCCTGTTTAATTCTAACTTTTATTCACTTTAGAGATACTAATTGCCTGGTTGTTACCACTACAAGCCTAGAGACCCTTTGTATTCCTGCCTTTTGTATGCAGCTTCACTGTAAAGAATTGCCACCATTGGCAGCAATCCAGATATATGAAGATAATGGGCATTATTTGTGATAATTTTCCATAACCTGAAATCATCAGCCTTTTAATTGTCACAGAAGAAAGTTGCCAGATCAAGTAGCAGTCTTATGCATTATCAATAACCAAACAGTCCTGGAGAACATTTTCAGCTGATGGGTCAAACTATTGTTACTTGTTTTTAATAGACTCTAGACTTTTTGAAAATATTACCAAAGTTCAAAGTAAATTTCATTATCGAAGTACAAATACATCACTATATGCAACCCTGAGATTCATTTTTATTGTGGGCATACTCAATAAATCCACCACATAATAATAATCATCATAACAGAATCAATGAAAGAATGCACCAACATGGACATTCAACCAGTGTGCAAAAGACAACAAACTGTGCAAATACAATAAAAATAATCACTAAATACTGAGAACATTCAATGAAGAGTCCTTGAAAGTGAGTCCATTAGTTGTGGGAACAGTTCAGTGATGGGGCAAGTGAAGTTGAGTGAAGTTATCCTCTTTTGTTGAAGTGCCTGATGGCTGAGGGATAATAACTGTTCCTGAACCTGATGATGAGAGTCCTGAGGCTCCTGTACCTTCTTCTTGATGGTAGTAGTGAGATTGGGGCATGACCTGCATGATGGGGTCCCTGATGATGGATGCTGCTTTCCTGCAACAACATTTCATGTAGATGTGCTCAATGGTGGAAAGGTCTTTACCCGTGATGGACTAGGCCAGGGGTCAGCAACCTTTACCACTGAAAGAGCCACTTGGACCCGTTTCCCACAGAAAAGAAAACACTGGGAGCCGCAAAACCCGCTTGACATTTAAAATGAAATAACACTGCATACAACGTTTTGTTTTGCCTTTATGCTATGTATAAACAAACTATAATGTGTTGCATTTATGAAATTGATGAACTCCTGCAGAGAAAATGAAATTACATTTCTGCATGCAACAAAAACATTTTGAACTCCGAAAAAAAGACGTTGGGTTGAAGGTTACTTTTAAGTAAAATACTCAACGTCTATTTGAGTCCTTCTTGTATTTATGAAAAACGCCAAACTTAAATTTGCCGCCAGCAGCAAACCAAAAATAACGTCATCCAGCTGTCAACCTGAAAAATAAAAGGACTATTTCACTGAACAATGAAAACATATGAATATACGTAAAATAATAGGCAATTAAAATATTTATCATACTTGTTCAGGTTGACTCACACCTGACAATGCAGTCGTATTTAGTAGGGATGGAACGATGCTTAGGGGAGTGACCGGGAAGGATAATGTGTTTTTTTTCCTCTCTGAACTCACAGAAGCGTTTCCCAAACGATGTTTGCATTGCGATGATTGCAGAATGTAAATACTCCGAATTTATCATGTCGTGACCTTGTTTGAACTCTCTCAAATTGGGGAAGTGAGACAATGTGCCTTTCTGTAAATCTCTGGCAAGCAACGTCAACTTGCGCTCGAATGCCAAAACATCCTCCAACATGTGCAGGGCTGTACGTCCTTACCCCGTTGAAGAGTCGTGTTCAGCGTGTTCAGGTGCGCTGTCATGTCTACCATGAAGTGTAGCTTTTCCAGCCACTCTGGCTGTTCCAGCTCAGGAAAGTTGAGCCCTTTGCTGCCCAGGAAAGTTTTCACTTCTTCCAGACACGCGACAAAGCGTTTCAGCACCTCCCCTTTGGACAGCCACTGGACTTTGTTGTGCAGCAGGAGATCAGAATATGCGCTTTCCAGCTCGTCCAGTAACAAACGGAATTGACGGTGATTTAAACTTTTTGCCATTATTTTATTGACAATCTGAATGACAACATCCATTACTTCTGTGCATTCCGGAGGAAATGTTTGAGCGCACAGTGCCTCTTGGTGCAAGATGCAGTGAAAAGTCAGCAGCTTTCTGTCCAGCGACTTCTGCAGTAAAGCCACAAATCCCTTGTGCGTTCCCGTCATATTCGGTGCCCCATCAGTAGCTACTGACACCAGATGGGTGGTCTTTATTCCTTTGGCTCTTAAACAATTCAAGACAGCCTCACAGATGTCCTCCCCCCGTGTTTGGTCTTTTAGAGGTATCAACTCAATCAGTTCTTCCTGTGGCCCGGCAGAGTTTACATACCAGCAGAACAATGCTATTTGTTCAATATCACCTTTGTCTTTAGACTCGTCACAGGCAATCGAGTAGGCCACAGCTGAATTGATGTCTTTAATTTGCTGTCTTGTGATGTCTTCTGCCATTTTTATGGTTCTGTTTTTGACAGTCTTTGCAGAGAGGGGCATATCCCTGATTTTCTGCACAATTTCACTCTTGTTTTTAAAGTCCGTGAATAGATGTTCTGAAATCTTAATGAAAGATTCTTTTATATATTCACTATCTGTAAACTGCTTCCCGTGCCTGACTATTTCCTGAGCGGCAATATAACTGGCATATGTCGTTGATTTTCCAGACTTCATCCATTTCTGGAAATGATTTTTGCTCAGATCAACCTTCCGCATCAGTTCCGAAACGGCTTTTTTTCTCTCATCTCCATCCGGATATTTTTGAGCAAAGGCTGCGTGTTTATTCTGGAAATGCCTTGCGACATTTGACTTTTTGTTGTTTGCTAGTTTCTCATTGCATATTAAGCATACCGGTAAACCAGTCTCGTCAACAGTGAAAGCAAATGAATCTGTCCACGTATCATTAAACGTTCTGTTTTCTTCAGTCACTTTTCTTTTTTTAGAATTCTCCATAGTTGGCTTACCTTGGATCGAAAAATTAAAGAAATCGCGCACTGGCGGGTGTCAGGTATTGGCAGTGGTGACGTATATTAATAGCGATAAAAACACGTTGTAGCGGTGTGCTCATGCAGTCAGTAAACTGCAGTCGAATAACTTTATTCGAACTAAACAGCCTTGCTTTTAAGCCTCCCTCAACCCAGCCCCCATGGACGCAGATGCTGCAAAAGACGCGTACTCACAAACCCCCGTAGGCTATCTCCCTTAGCCGGAATGCTGGCTAATTGTGAGCCGTTTCAGATGTGCCAGGAAATGTGTCGCCACACTTAGATTGTACAAGATCACCATAATCTTCAAATTTAGAATTACATTTCAAAAGCTAACAAACTAACATAAAATACATTTTAATTAAATACTGACCAATTATTTCCCAAAGCCACAGGGAGCCGCAGCACAGAGGTGAAAGAGCCACAAATGGCTCGGGAGCCGCAGGTTGCCGACCCCCGGACTAGGCCATGTCCACTACTTTTTTTGTAGGATTTCCCATCCAAGGGCATTGGTGTTTCCACACCAGGCCATGATGCAGCCAGTTAATATACTCTCCACTACACATCTATAGAAGTTTGTCAAAGTTTTAGATGTCATGCCAAAACTTCACAAACTCCTATATGTTTTGAAGAAAAGAAAGATGGTTGTATTTTTTAGCCATTGTTTTAGAGTTATGAATTTGATATTATTCACTAGAATTGTTGCCCACTGATTCTTATGGAGTATCTATAGTCATGTGCAAAGGTCTTAGGTACATGTAAAACAAATCTGCAAAGTGAAGATGCTTTCAAAAATAATGAAATGGAAAGTTTCTAAATATCAAAAAAAATACTATAAAGAGCAGTGAATAGTAAAAGAACTAAATCAAATATTTGGTGTGACCAAAAATTGCATCAATTCTCTCAGGTAAATTGTCGTGCAGTTTTATAAGAAAATCAGCTGGTAGGTTGTTCCAAGCATCTTGAAGAACTTGCCACTGTTCTGCAGACTTTGGCTGTCTTGCTTGCTTCTGTCTCTCCAGGTAATCACAGACAGCCTCAGTGATGATGTGATCAGGGCTCTGTGGAGGCCACACCATCTAAAACCAGATAAAAGATCTAGGCTACCTAACACTTTTGCAGAGTATGGTAGAAGTTATTGCTGTTCAGCTAGACAGATGTCAGAGTTTTTAGTTTTTAATGTAACTAGGATTAGTTACTCCATTCATTAGAAATGAGCTAAATTGAAAATACAGGCTAGTTCCTAAAACATACCTGAGACAATATTTGTTTACTCATATTATTTCTAGCTACAAGCCTTGACAGATGACATAGTGGCTTTGTTTGTAAACCTGTTTAATTTCTTGGCTCTAATTTCATAGAAGTATAAAAAAAACATACTTCCAAAATGGGTGTGTTTTGTGCCCTGTCCTACTTGTCTAATATTCACAGATTGAATACAGTCTGGATTCAGTGCTGAAAGTGCTTATTCACAGTTGGTAATGACAAAAGTCGTTTTTGCAATACTTTGCACCGATGAACCTTGACATAAAATGCTGGCTGGCTATTCGACTGTTGTTGCATCACAACCAAGGCTTTCTGGTTTGCTTCCAACCTTCATTCACTTCATAGATCTAATCGTGAGCAGGATCCTTGTCTGATTGTCACCACTGCAAGCCCAGGGGCCATTTGTATCCATTACACAGATTAGCCAGCTCAGCACAGAGCTGCAACCACTCTGCCTTGTTTTCCGGAGTGATTGGGAAGAGATATCTGCAGGATGTTTTGTGTCAGTTAGTTGACTAATTCTGATGTAAAGTCAAACCACAACTGCCGTTCAATGCACATTATGCAAGTCCCTCGCAATCATTAAAGTGAATGCTGAATCACTGCAGTGGAGATAATTACAATGAACATGTAACAGAGATGATGGTGAACCCAAGCGCAGAGTAAGGTCTGGACTTATCTCAGACTCAGACTCAAAATAAACAAGATGACACAAACAAAATCCAAAGATGAAATCATAAACAATAGTACGAGAAATGGAACTCCTATAATTGAGAACAGAGTGCTCGGCATGAGGCCTTTTAGTACAGGCTTTCCATGAAGAAATGTGGGGGGGAGGTCAATAATTGGCAGTCTGAATCTTAAAGGGGCAGTGGCAGCTAACTGTACTCCGGGGAATTGTAGTGCTGAAACTTGGATGCTTGAACTGTTCCGTCAGGACCATGACAGAACAATTTAGTGAAATAATTGGAATAGAGCATTAATATACTTACACAGAGTTGTGGTAGAACACAGAAGTTCAATTTTGATATGAACATTGTATTTTGAGATTATCTGGAACATCTTTATAAGAGCATTAGAAATAGAAACAGGAGAAGACCATTCAATGTGTGCCTCTCTCTTCCAAATGCACCAGCCCCACCCATCTCCTGCCTTGTCCAGTTTTCAATAAAATTATGGTTTACCTTATGCCTCAGCACCACTTCCCTGCACTAACCCCAGTATTCCCTTCTAGGAACTCATTGGCCTGGGTCTTGGGTATTTTCAGTGAGCTTTCATATCCCTCTCGTCTGCAGTAGCGAATTACCACCCCATTCTGCCATTACAAAGAAGGCACAGCAGCACCTCGATTCTCCCAGAGGTTTGTGTACATATGGCACATCACCTAAAACTTATACAATCCTCTATAGATGTGTAACGGAGAGTATCCTGACTGGTTGCATCACAGCCTGGTATGGAAACACCAATGCCCTTGGGTAGAAAATCCTACAAAAAGTAGCGAATTCAGCACAGTCCATCACAGGAAAAGCCCTCTCCACCATCCAGCACATCTACAAGGAGCACTGCCCAAGAAAGCAGCATCCATCATCGACGACACCACCATCCGAGCCATGCCCCCTCTCTCTGCTGCAATCAGGGAGGAGGTATAGGAGCCTTCGGTCCCACACCACCAGGTTCAGGAACAGATATCATCACCCTTCAACCGCCAGGCTCTGAATCAGCGCGGAGAAATTCACTGACCTCAAGACCGTCTATCATCGTGCATTCAAAGACTCTACCACTATGTTCCCAATATTATTTATTAGTATTATTAATATGTAATTGCACAGTTTATCTTCCTGTGCATATTGGTCTTTGTTTGTATGTAGTGTTTCATAGGTTCTATTGTGTTTCTTTGTTTCTATGGCAATGCCCGCAAGAAAATGTATCTGAAGCTAGAGTATGGTGACAGATGAATACTTTGATAATAAATTCACTTTGAAATTTACTTTGAAGGTTGATTCTTCCCCCCTCCCCCAGTTATAGATATTTCTGATAAACTGGCTAATACTTTGTTTTGAAACTGTGATCCCTTGTACTAAAGTGCACCTGGGGCAAATATCAACTTTGCACTTACTCTGTCAGGCCTTTAGTGTGTGTTTCAATGAGAATGCTTCTCATTCTTCTCAACTCAAAAGACTATAAATCTAGTCTGCTTAATAAATCCACCATCACAGGCATTAATGTGTTAAACAGTCGCTGCATTCATTTAGTTCTGAGTATATCGTTAACCAGATAGGTAAATCAGATCTACACGCAATATTCCAAATGAGTTCTCACCTAGGCTGAACCTAATTGAAGAAACTTGTGTGTACTCATGTATTCAAATACTCTTGTAGTAAAGGCTAACACACCATCTACCGTTAATTAGAAACACAGAAACATAGAAAATAGGTGCAGGAGTAGGCCATTCAGCCCTTTGAGCCTGCACTGCCATTCAGTATGATCATGGCTGATCATCCAACTCAGAACCCTGTACCTGCTTTCTCTCCATACCCTCGATCCCTTTAGCCACAAGGGCCATATCTAACTTCTTAAATATAGCCAATGAACCGGCCTCAACTGTTTCCTGTGGCAGAGAATTCCACAGATTCGCCACTCTCTGTGTGAAGAAGTTTTTCCTCATCTCGGTCCTAAAAGGCTTCCCCTTTATCCTTAAACTGTGACCCCTCGTTCTGGACTTCCCCAACATCAGAAACAATCTTCCTACATCTAGCCTGTCCAATCCCTTTAGAATTTTATACGTTTCAATAAGATCCCCCCTCAATCTTCTAAATTCCACTGAGTATAAGCCTAGTCGATCCAGTCTTTCTTCATATGAAAGTCCTGCCATCTCAAATTGCTTGCCAAAGCTGCATGTTAACTTTCAGTGATCTTGTGTTCAAGGATACCCCAGTCCCTCTCACCACTCACACTCTGCAATCTCTTACCACTTCCTTCCAAAATGAATGACTCACTCTTCTCACAGGGCATTCCACCTGACATGTCCTTGCCCATTCACTTAGCCTGTTTATATCTACCCATAGCCTCTTTGCATCTTTCTCATAGCCCACGCATAGTTTTGAAAATTTAGCAAATATGAATATATATTACACTCGATCCCCTCATACTGCGAATTGTAGGAAAGATGTCAACAAAGTAGAGAGAGTACAGAGGAGATTTACTGGAATGTTACCTGGGTTTCAGCACCTAAGTTATAGAGAAAGGTTGAACAAGTTAGGTCTTTATTCTTTGGAGCGTAGAAGGTTGAGGGGGAACTTGATAAAGGTATTTAAAATTATGAGAGGGGATAGATAGAGTTGACATGGATAGGCTTTTTCCATTGAGAGTAGGGGAGATTCAAACAAGAGGACATGAGTTGAGAGTTAAGGGGCAAAAGTTTAGGGGTAACATGAGGGGGAACTTCTTTACTCAGAGAGTGGTAACTGTGTGGAACGAGCTTCCAGTAGAAATGGTAGAGGCAGGTTCAATTTTGTCATTTAAAAAAAATTGGATAGGTATATGGACAGGAAAGGAAAGGAGGGTTATTGGCTGAGTGCAGGTAGGTGGGACTAGGTGAGAGTAAGCGTTCAGCACGGACTAGAAGGGCCGAGATGGCCTGTTTCCATGCTGTAATTGTTATATGGTTATATGGTTATACGAACCATGATCATAGACTGTGAGCTATTGGGGTCCCAGCAGAAACATCTCCTAACCTGAAAATGTATCATTTATTTTAATTTAACTCATTGTTTACTTGTAAAAGACACATTTTACTTCCCTTTCCAATGCTAGAAAGTAACTAATCATGTGAGAAGATAAAATACATCCTGAGATATGCTATTTCTGTTGGGTTTGCCTCTGACAGGTTTTGTGAATTATATTATGATTAATCTCTTTATTAAAGTCATAATTTAATTTATGTAATTAATTCATTAAATGATTACACCTATGTGACCAATTAACCTACCAAGTGGTACATCTTTGGACTGCAGGAGGAAACAAGGTCACACGGTCATGGGGAGAACATGCAAACTCTGTACAGACAGCGGCGGGAATTGTGCCTGTGTCACCGGTGCTGCAATTGCGTTAGGCTAACCACCATGCTACTGGGCACTACAAATTTATTGAAGTACTTCAGTGTTTGGAAATAGTAAAAAGAAGTTGTTAAGCAGTAACATTTTAATGAGCTTGAATCCTCATTGCCTATAAAAACACGAAACAAGCCAACGTCTGGACGACTTCAGTATCGGAAGAAGGATATTCTTGCTTTAGATGCAGTCCAGGAAAGATTCACAAGAATTCCTACATTGAGATTTGAGTGTGTCTGTATTCTTGGGAGAAATCTATACTCAGGACCTTCTACTGATGTGCAGTAAGGAACATCCTAGCATGATGCATCACGACATGGTACTGAACCTGCACTGCAACAGACTGGAAGGATCTCAATAGGTGGTTGGTGCAACATCGGCACCTGCCTACCTGCCATCGATGAAATATATACAGAAGGATGCCAGAAAAGGGTCAGTAACATCATCGCCCACCCTGCTCGTGGTCTGTTTGTGCCACGCCCATCAGGGAGGACATTATGTAGCGTCCGCACCAGGACCACCAAACTCAAAACAGTTACTTTCCCCAAACAGTAAGGCTGATCAATACCTCCACCAACTAACCCACCCCTCCACAACCATTATCACCACTACTTTATCATTTCCTGTCAGAGTCACCTTATGTACAGGCACACCTGTGCCTAGCATCACTTCACAGACATACAATCAATCTATGTATATAAACTATCATGTATATTTATATTTATTGTGTTTTTTTTATTATTGTGTTCTTTATCTTAATGTGCTGCATTAGATCCAGAGTAACAATTATTTCATTCACTTTTACACTTGGAAATGGCATTAAGCAGTCTTGAATCTTTAATACCGGACTACTGGCTCCCATTAAGTTGTCACTCCCGTGGAGTGCTGCTAGGTTTCATAGTTTTTGGATACCCAGGAAGGAAGGAGAAATGTCTTCACTTAAATGGCTGTGAGTCTTGCAAACTTTCTGCCTGAGAAGACAGTGGATGTTCAAGTTACTGAGTATGTTCAAGACGGTGACAGGAAACATGGTTGCTCAAGGAATATTATTATGATAAGGTACATAATCTCATTCAAATGCAGGTCAAGTTTGAGAGACCAGGTGATGTACTTCTTATGTTAGAACATATTTGGAATTCACTTTCTTCTGTTGTGCTAATTCAAAGTTTAAAGTATGATTACTACCAAATTATGTGTCCAATATACAACTTTGAGATTCATCTCCTTGCAGGCAGCCATGAAACAAATAAACCCAATAGAACCCATAAAGAAAAGACAGTCAAACATCCAGTGTACAGAGAAAAAAAAAGCAAATCATGCAAGCAGTAAAAGTAAGCAACTAACTTTCAGAACTGAAGTTCACGAAAGTGAGTCCACACCCATGAATCCAGACACAGCCAATCCAGGAGCCTGTTAGTTGCAGGTGTTACGAACGCATCAGCAATGAATATGAAACTGAGACAGGGTTTAAGACAAATCCTGAGATTTATTAACCTCTGCTCAAAACTTAGAAAACTTATTTATTATTATTTTTTAATTTTATTTTTTCTCTCTGCTAGTTTATGTATTGGATTGAACTGCTGCTGTTTAGTTAACAAATTTCACATCACATGCTGGTGATAATAAACCTGATTCTGATTCTGAATCATTATGCTCTTGGGCCCATGTCCTGCCACCTTGATTAGGCCCATACCTGATCTTCCAACCTGGCCCAGTGCTTAAATTGATCAAACCTCATGTAGTTCTTCATTCTCAGACCCGGGCCCTGCCACTTTGATGCACCCCTTGGGTTGGGCTGTGTCAGCTGCTTAATTCATAACCAGAACATGACATTAATAGACCTATTTTGATATTGCATTCTCACAAACCTATATATATAGATACTTTTATATACACACCAATGTACATATGCTCAAGGCATGCAATTGTGTACTCACATATAGACAAATATATAGGCTCACATGTTGCCACATAGGCTTGCTTGTACATGTGCACTAGTGTAAGCTCCACTCTCTACATGAAAATGATACTTCCTACAAACCTTTATATAGCAAGTATAAAGCAAAAAAAATTTGATTAGCAGAGGAGAATTCCTGGGCTATGGCTCAGTGTCAATGCAAACAAACCTTTTTCACTGAGGGTGTGTGGGGTATAGATAGGGCAAATGCATGGGTTACCATAGAGTGAAAGGTGAAAAGTTCAAGGGGAACGAGGAGAAATTTGTTGAGGGGTCATGAGAGTGTGGAATGAGCTGCCAGTGTAAGTGGTGCATGCAAGCTCGATTTCAACGTTTAAGGAAAGTTTGGATAGGTACGTGGATGGTAGGGATATGAAGGTCTATGGTCCCTGTGGAGGTTGATGGGAGTTGGCAGTTTAAATCGCTCGGCATGGACTAGATGGGCCGAAGGGTCTATTTCTGTGCGGTACTTTTCTATGACTCTGTGCTGGGAGAATGTTATTTTAACAGAGTGACCAGAAACAAACTTAAGACTACAAGAAACAAAGGAAATGAAATTAATGGAGTTGAAGAAAATGATCACCGCTTATCTCTTTGGTGAGAGCATTCTTGCAAAGGCAGGTAACACTCATTATCTCTTATGACCTGAGGTCATGTGACATCATCAATCTGTAATCAGGTGGCAGAATAACTCACCACACATAATTCATCACGCAGGACCTGGAGGTGTGCTATCAAATGCTGTGAATTGTGAATCAGTCACTGGGAGTTATTAATATCTCCTAAAGATAAAGATTGTTTTACATTATCGTTCTCCTTGTCGAAGCAGCTGCAATTTGAAAGAGCAGACTTTTCTGAAAGGATCACGTTTTGGCATTGCAGTGAGCAGAGACTTCACCCTATTTTGTCCAGGACAACAGGGCCCCGTTTCTCTGAGAGTGGCACAAAATGATTCCAGTGAAAGATGTCAATTTTTGATTGAATACCATATAGCAACCGTTTAGTGCGAGGCTGTTAAGACACATTTAGCGCTAGACTGGAAATGTAGTTTTACTTGGCCTGTTGTCGAGAGATCAGGAATGATGCTGAACAATTGACAGGCCAGCTGTGAACTGCAGTAACATGTGCAAGTCAAAGTGGGTCTTGGTGAGTGTCTGCAAAGATATTACATCCACTAGAGCACGGGTTCCCAACCTGGGGTCCGTGCACCCCTTACTTAATGGTATTGACATAAGAAAAGTTGGGAACCCCTGCACAGGTCTATCCCAGCTCTCCTTGCTCCAGTAGTGTCGTGATCCCTAATTCAAAGAATGGACTATTCGTAATAAAATCAGCTAGAGCTGGAGTGTGTTAAACTGTTGAAGCATTAATGCACAGGGAGTGTTTAAGAACAGAACTAGCTTTGGTGCTCCAGAATTTACCTCATAATTTTGCTTTTTATTCATTTACTTATTGAGCTACAGCCTGCCCTTTGAGCCACACAGCCTAGCAATCTCTGTGACATCAGCTCATATTAATTGGTGGGGTGAAATTCTGCCCGGTCCACTGACTTAACTAGAAGCAGTTTCAGGATCACCTGCAGCCCACTGTATCTTCAGACCATGATCCATTCTCTATCTGCGGGCCTGGACAACAGCCAAAAAATTTTATATTTCCTCAGAAATATAAAATGTAAAAGAGAGGTGAGAGTGAATATCGGACTGCTGGAAAACGATGCTAGAGAGGTAGTGATGGGAACAAGGAAATGGAGGAACAGTATAACCCGCATCCATCGTAGGATGATGCTTATGCCGTAGAGTACAGAGCCTTTGGCCTATGAGAGTAGATCTGATAGAGGTTTTCAAGACTTTGAGAGGCATAGATAGAGTGTCTGTTTCCCAGAGTTGCAATGTCTAATACCAGAGGGCATGCATTGAAGGTGAGATGGGGCAGGTTCAAGGGGGATGTGAGGGGTACAATTTTGACTCAGGGAGTGGTAGATGCCTGGAATGTTCTGCCTGGTATGGTGGTAGAGGCAAGCACATTAGAGGCTTTTAAGAGACAACTGCATAGGCACAGGAATGTAAGAAAGATGGAGGGATATGGGCATGGTGTCGGTAGGAGGGATTAGTGTTTGAGTATTGTTGATTTGATTTTTAGCTGGTTTAGTACAATATTGTGGGCTAAATGGCCTGTTCCTGTGCTGTACTGTTTATGTTCTATGATGCTGTGCTGACCTTTTAACCTCCTCTACGATCAATCTAGCTCTTCCCTCCAACATGATCTTCCATTTTCCTATTTCACTCATGAACTCCTGAAGTGATCATGATGAGGGATAAGCAACGCACACAAAATGCTGGTGGAACGCAGCAGGCCAGACCAGTCAGGACTAGCGAAGGGTCTCGGCCCGAAACGTCGACTGTACTTCTTCCTATAGATGCTGCCTGGCCTGCTGTGTTCCACCAGCATTTTATGTGTGTTGCTGGAATTTCCAGCATCTGCAGATTTCCTCGTGTTTATGATGAGGGATAATCTGTATTCCAAGCCAGAGACAGACTGAACATGTCACAGTGTCAGAATCAGCAAAGTTTAAATCAGGGAAAGTTGGACAAGCCACTTAGTCATGAGGAAGTTCAATGTGCAGGTAGTTTGGGAAAATCAGGCTGGTGCTGGATTCCAAGAGGGGGTATTTCTCGAATGCCTATGAGATGGCTTTTAGAGCAGCTCGTGGTTGAGCCCACTAGAGGATCAGCTATTCTGGATTGGGTGTTGTACAATGAACCAGAATTGGCTAGAGAGCTTAAGGTAAAAGAAAACCCTTAGGGGCAAGAGATCATAATGTGATCAAATTCAATCTGAAATCTGAGAAGGAGAAGCTAAAGTGAAATGTATCAGTATTACAGTGGAGTGAAGGGAATTACAGGGACATGAGAGAGAAGCTGGCCAGAATTGACTGGAAAAGAACACTGGCAGGGATGACAGCAGAGCAGCAATGGTTAGAAGTTCTGGAAGAAATTCAGAAAGGTACAAGTTATATACATCCCAAAGAGAAAGAAGTGTTCTAAAGTCAAGATGACACAACCGTGGCTAACAAGAGAAGTCAAAGCCAACATAAAAGCCACAGAGAGGACATATAATAGGACAAAAATTAGTAGGAAGTTAGAGGATTGGGAACCAACAGAAGGCAACTGAAGAAGTTGCTAAGAAGGTAAAGGTGGAATACAAATATAAGCTAGCCAATAATATTAAAGAAGGTACCAAAAATTTCTCCAGATATGTAAAATGTGAGAGTGAGTATCAGACTGCTGGAAAAAGATGCTAGAGAAGTAGTGATGGGGGCAAGAAAATGGTGGAAAAACTGAATAAGTATCTTGCACCACCATAGCAGTATGTTGAAAGTTCCAGGTATCAGGGGTCATGAAATGTGTGAAATTACCGTAACTAAGGAGAAGGTTCTTGAGAAGCTGGAAGGTCAGAAGGTAGGTAAGTCACTTGGACCAGATGGTGTACACCCCAAGGTTCTGGAAGAGGCAGCTGAAGTAATTGTGAGGGTATTAGTAATGATCTTTCAAGAATCATTAGATCTTTCTAGAATAGTTCCAGAAGACTTGAGATTACAAATGTCACTCCATTCCACTCAAATGTCACACACAGAAGGAAGAGAGGTAGAAGAAAGGAAACCATAGCCCAGTTAGTCTGATCCCAGTGGTTGGAGTCGATTGTTGAGGTCTCAGAGTACTTGCAGGCATGTGAAAAAAAAAGGACATTGTCAGCATGGTTTCCTCAAGGGAAAATCTTGCCTGACGAATCTGTTGGAATTCTTTTGAAGAAATAACAAGCAGAAAAGACAAAGGGGAATCAGTTGATACTGGACTTTCAGAAGACCCTTTACAAGGTGCCACATGAGGGGCTGCTTATTACAGGAAAGATTCTAGCATGGATAAAGCAGTGGCTGATTAACAGAAGGCAAAGAGTGGGAATGAAGGGATACTTTTCTAGCTGGCTGCTGGTGACTAGTGGTGTTCTACAGGGATCTGTGTTGGGACCAATTCTTTTTACGTTATATGACAATGATTTGGATGATGGAATTGATGGCTTTGTTGCAAAGTTTGCAGATCATACAAAGATAGCTGAGGGGGCAGGTAGATTGAGGAAGTATAGAGACTACAGAGAATGGGCAAAAAAGTGGCTGATGGACTACAGTGTTGGGAGGTGTATGGTCACGCACTTTGGTAGAAGAAATGAAAGTGTTGACCATTTTCTAAATGGAGGAAAAATACAAAAAACTGAGGTGCAAAAGGACTTGGGAGTCCTTGTACAGGATTCCCTAAAGGTTAATTTACAGATTAAGTTTAGACTAAGGAAGGCAAATGTGATGTCATTCATTTCAAGATGATTGGAATATAAGGATATAATGATGAAACTTTATAAAGCAAGGATATAATGTTGAAACTTTATAAAGCACTAGAGAGGGCTCACTTGGAGTATTGTGGGCAGTTTTGGGCCCCTTATAGACAATAGACAATAGGTGCAGAAGTAGACCATTCGGCCCTTTGAGCCTGCACTGCCATTTTGAGATCATGGCTGATCATCTACTATCAATACCCGGTTCCTGCCTTGTCCCCATATCCCTTGATTCCCCCATCCATCAGATACCTATCTAGCTCCTTCTTGAAAGCATCCAGAGAATTGGCCTCCACTGCCTTCCAAGGCAGTGCATTCCAGACCCCCACAACTCTCTGGGAGAAGAGGTTTTCCTTAACTCTGTCCTAAATTACCTACCCCTTATCCTCAAACCATGCCCTCTGGTACTGGACTCTCCCAGCATCTGGAACATATTTCCTGCCTCTATCTCTTGGAAAGGATGTGCTGAAACTGGAGAGGGTTCAAAGGAGGTTCACGAAACTAATTCCAGGGTTGAATGGCTTCTCATATGAAGAGCGTTTGATAGCTCTGGGTCTGTATTCACTAAAATTCAGAAGAATGAGAAATGACCTCATTGAAATCTATCAAATGGTGAAAGCTTTGATATAGTGGTTGTGGAGAGGATGTTTCCTGTGTTGGAAGAGTCTATGACTGGAGAACGCAGCCTCAGAATAGAAGGATGCCCTTTTAGAATGGAGATGGGGAGGAATTTCTTTAGCTAGAGAGTGACAAAACTATGAAATTTGTTGCCACAGGCATCTGTGAAGGCCAAGTCTTTGTGCATATTTAAGGCAGAGGTTGATAGATTCTTGATTGGCCAGAGTATGAAGGGATTCGAGGGGAAGGCAGGAGATTGGGGCTGAGTGGAAAAATGGATCAGCCATGATGAAAGGGCAGAGCAGACTCAATGGGCCAAATGGCCAAATTCTGCTCCTATATGGAAGTTTGGTTGATCGCCAAGCTTGGCAAAATGTTTGCAGATGTTTTGGCTCCAATCAAGAAAACATCATCAGTGCACAGTTAATTCCAAAGTATTTCTGTTCCTATAGCTTATGGTCTTATAGTAACTTAGCATGAATCTGGCAATGAATTAGCAGTATTTAAAAGAATTCAGTAGATTAAAGAAATGGCAGTCTCTGCTTCAATTTCACGGTTTAAAGTTCAAAAAGTTCAAAGTACATTTATTATCAAAGTATGTCTACATTATAAAATCTTGAGATCCATCTCCTAACAGACAGCCTCAAACGAACAACAAAACAACAAAACAGACACCTCAAAAGAACCCATTTTTTAAAAAGTCCGTCAAATACCCAATACCAGAGAGAGAGAGAAAAAAAACAAATGATGCGGACAGTAAAAGTAAGCAAATAGCTTCAGAACTGGAGTTTTACAAAAGACATGAAGCCAGAGCAGGGAGCAGGGACAGTTCTTCACAAAGCTGAGTGAACATTGCGAGACCGCAGACACACTGCAGTTCAGCATAGAGTCGAGTAAAAGTCGCCCTTAGTTGTAGGTTTCAAGTCAGTAAGATCATCAGGAGGGAAAGGAGTGCATACTTGTGGTGACAGAATCGATGTCTGGCAGTGGAGGACAGCACTGGTCAGTGAAAGTTACAACAATGCGGTACAAATTGGCACGCAAGGCGCCACTTATCCACCTTCTACCCCTTGTTCACCAAATCAACTTTGCTGTCAGCTCCCATTCCATCCCACACTCTGTAAACTGTCCAAGGTCTTCTCTTTCAGGGGCTCCAAGAAAATCCAGCTCTTTGAGCAAACCCTCTTTACCACTGTCACTGCATCCCAAGTGCTACCTTCCTCATTCCAGCATCTGGCAGCTATCTGGGGAATTGCCAAAGCTCTCTGAGAACGTTACCTTCATTTCAGGGAACCGAAAGCAACACTTCCACTCCATCTCTTGGGCTTCCACTGGTGGATTAACCAACTACTTTCTAAAAGTTGAAGCATTGCATCCATCCCAGTTTATGAGCCTCCTGCCTGACAATTATTCAGAAGGGCAGCCAGAATGCCTCGGCAGATCCTGGTGCGTGCCCAGCCTTGTCTTGTGTTTCTTGTCTGTGCACTTGTATACATCTCCCAGCTGACGATAGAACCCTTTGTTTCTAAGTTTTAGTTTTCTCTGAATATATTTATATTTAGACTATGGTCTGTATAGACCCCTATCTACCAAATGAATTTCACCAATTGTCATGACAAGGTGCAGGAAAACCAAGGTGCCCGATTACAATGCATAATAGAACATAGAATAGTACAGCTCAGTGCAGGCCCTTCGGCCCATAATGTTGTGCTGACCCTTAAACCTTGCCTCCCATATATCTCCCCCACCTTAAATTCCTCCATATACCTGTCTAGTAATCTCTTAAATTTCACGTATCAATTGTACAAGCAGGCTAAAATCATTGGCAACACAAGTGAATCTGCAGATGCTGGAAATAAATAAAAAATCACGAAATGCTGGCAGAACTCAGCAGGCCAGACAGCATCTCTGGGATGAGGTAATAACGACATTGTTACCTCCTCCCATAGATGCTGTCTGGCCTGCTGAGTGCTGCCAGCATTTTGTGTTTTTTTAGGCTAAAATCATTCTTGGACAAGAAGCATTATCCTTTGAAGCTGATGTTGGCGTCCACTGTGTCCAGAGCCATTTCGTCTCACTACTACCATCAGGAAGTGGGTCCAGGAACTTTAAATCCCACACCACCAGGTTCAGGAACAGTTATTACTCTTCAGCCATCAGGCTCCTGAACCAGAGGGGATAACTTCACTCACCCCAACACTGAACTGAAGTCACAACCTTTGGACTCATTTTAGGGACGCAACAATTTGTGTTCTTGATATTTATTGCAGATTTATTTATTGATTATTATTTTTTTTTGTACTCGAACAATTTGTTGTCTTTGCTGGTTATTTTTCTGCTTCTGTCGTTACGCGGCTTTTCATTGGTTCTGTTGTATTTCTTTCTATTTACTACGAATGTCTGCGAAAAAAAAAGATGATATATGTGTACTTTGATACTATATATACTTTTAACCTTGAACTTTGAAGATACTGATGTCGGGGAGTATCACTCTGAATTGACACCTCATTGACTCCTCCAACTCATATTGCGACTGTGTCGGTTGTTGACGCAAACAACACATTTCACCGTGTGTTACATTGTACATGTGACAAATAAAACTAATCATTATCATCTTTATCTTTCATTCAATGCCTGAAATAAACTAGGTGCAAAGTGCTCCGGGTTTATTTTAGGCATTGAATAAAGAGTATAAGTTGCACCCAAAATCTCCAATTTATGCTGGTGAGGATAAGGTTCCTGATTTATAATGTTATTAGGTGCACAGCTCACACTGGGAAAGGATCAGTCACATTAAGTTCAATTCCATACAGGAAATACCTGAGCTAATTTCCTATTGGGCCCATTTGCTCCTGGAGAGAATCACTAGCAGGAGCTTTTCATAAGGTCATAAGACACCAGAGCAGAATTAAGTCAATTGGCCTATTGAATCTGTCCTGCCATTCCATCTTGGCTAGCTTATTATCCCTCTCAACGCCACTCTCCTGCCTTCTCCCCGTAGCCTTTGATGCCCTTAGTAATCAAGAACCTATCAGCCTCTGT
Organism: Hypanus sabinus; assembly: GCF_030144855.1. NCBI lineage: Eukaryota > Metazoa > Chordata > Chondrichthyes > Myliobatiformes > Dasyatidae > Hypanus > Hypanus sabinus. The sequence goes on along the minus strand of NC_082735.1, from coordinate 27,924,033 downwards.
TCTAAATATGCCCGATGACTTGGTCTCCATAGATATCTATGGCAATGAATTCCACAGATCCACCACCTGCTGGCTAAAGAAATTCCTCTTCATCTCTGTTCTAACAGGATGTACTTCTATTCTGAGGCTGCGGCCTCTGCTGCTGGAGTCTTCCTTTCTAGAAAACATCCTCTCCACTTCCACGCTATCTGGGCCTTTCAATATTCAATAGGTTTCAACGAGATCCCCCTGTCATTCTTCTAAACTCCAGCAAGTACAGGCCCAGAGACATCAAACGCTCCTCATACATTAACCCTTTCGTTCTCTGCACGCTCTCCAATGCCATCACATCCATTCTTAGATAAGAGCCCCATACACTTCCGAGATTATTCTCATGAATGTCCTAGGACCCTCTCCAATGGCAGCACATCATTTCTTAGATACGGGCCCAAAACTGCTCACAATATTTCAAGTGCAGTCTGACCAATTTGTTATGAAGCCTCAAGTGAAGTCACTTCCCTTTTATGAGCAATTTGAAAAATGGGTGTTAATAGTTCCACCTTCTGGGCTCTTGCTGCTTGGCCAGGTTTGGAACTGTCCTAGATACCCAAGCAAGGTGGAAGTTCCATGAATTGAAGCACACCGAACGGTGTCTGCAGATATTATAACACCTCTGTTAGGAGGAAGGAAGATGCAGCTGTGGCTGTCTTGCAGAGATCAGATAATATAATTAAAATAATCAGCTTTTTAATTGTCTTGCTGTTAACAACAGGCAGCTTCTGCTCCTTCAGGGAGTTTTCTCATTATTTCCAAGAAACTCTCTCTGATATGAGGTGGATAAACATTTTACCTGGCTGTCCTGAAGTTCCCCAGACCATGTTGGGCACCTTCATTTTTTCCATCAGCACACGTTCCATAATTTTAGTCAGTAAGTTGACCTAATCATAATGTTACACAGCTGGATTCCTGGGAATGCATCATAGCGTCATCAGGAAGGTTCATGATTACTATGTTTTTAAATCTTTGTGATGTCAGATTATTGCCTTCATGGATTAATTTGTGCCAACAAGGTGGAAATACTTAACTGTAGGGGCTTCCCATCCCCATTGTTTTCATTGTTCATTACTCTCAGAAATGGCAGTGCCTCTTTCTGCTGACGGTCAATGAGGGCATCACAGGTGCTCACACTGTTGCCAACTACGTCCCAGTCTTATTCATGGAGACACACAGCTCAGGAGCTGGAAATTCGGCCCATCAAGCTCACACCAACAACCTCCTCAGAATTAGTGAAATCTTACTCTCTAGTAAAATTTCTCAGGGAAAATTTTGGAAATTTCTCAGGGACAATTTCATTGGTTTAGAGAGCAGCAATGACAACTTACCCCCGAAATTAGCTTTGATTTCTGTATAGCGCCTGGTATACCTGGATACAAATTTAATATTAACGTGATTCCCCTCTGCATCCAATTTCTAAATGAACATTGAACCGATTGACACTACCTCACTACTGTTTTTCTGTTTTAATTTAACTATTTAATTACTTACTGTAATTCAGTTTAGCAAAATATTTATCAGAATTGAACTGTTGCCGATAAGTTAACAAATTTCATGGCGTATGTTGGTAATATTAAACCTGATTCTGAGTCTGATATTGGTTTGATCCTAATGGCACACAGTATGGGGTGCAGGATTTAATATTACCGGCATATGTCGTGGCTTTGTGGAGAATGATTTGCCTTGCGGCGTCATGCATCTGTGCCTTCGATGCATTGTTGGTATTCCTATATCTAACGTCTGAAAAGGGTTATTACAACTCTGAACCTGAGCCAGTGAGGTCTTCTGAGTGAGTAAATCTGTATTTCCAATTTCCACCTTATGATGGACCTGGATCTGCTGCTTTTGGATTGAATTGACTCACCTGACCGATTTCAGTTGGCAGACCAGTGGAAGAATTCCGAGAGTCAAGCAACACTCGAGGGAAGCAAAGGGGTAGTCGATGCTTTGGATCCTGATCGCATATCGGGCCAGTCCTCCAGCAGTCTGTTTTCTCGCTCCAGGTTTCAGCATCTACGCAGTCCCTTGAGAGTTCCTGATTTCACTCTATTCTTCCTGTTTCTAGGTGGCAGGCTGGAGATACGTCTCTACCAAAGGAGAGGTGAGGCACTCCTTCCCTCAGCTTGCCTGCAGGTCACCCTTGGGCAAGGCTTAGCCTCCCGATCATGGTCATAGGAAGCCATGGGGGCAGGTGGTGGATGGTCATACGAGCAGCTGGTGCACATCACAAGTCCTGGTTATGCGACCACTGATACCAGGCAAACAATCTCTGAAGAGTATTGCTAATGGCTGGGGTCACCCATCTTGTAAAGACACTGCCCAGAAGAAAGCAATGGCAAACCACTTCTGTAGAGAAATTTGCCAAGAACAATCATAGTCATAGACCATGATCGCACATGTAATACAACACAGCACGTAATGAAGATGATGATAATTCTTCCTTTTATCTTAACACTTTCGTTAATAGAAATTAACAATCGTGTTTTCAGTAGACATGTTCACAAATTACCAAAGAAAGTGATCGAGACAAAAGCACAACATTTGGCAAAGTTTAATCCTCAGAGTTGACCTTTCAGTTTTTGCCTCGTGCAAAATAGTTCAAGTTTGGAACCAGCAGTAAGAACCAACAGCATTTCTGTTCTTTGAATTGCAGGCACAGAGATAGTGGTGCAGTCGTGGTGATAAAGCAAGGAACTTTATACTTGGTTTGTCAAAAGGCACCCAAAAAAAGGTAATTCCACATACAAAGCAAATGTTTTGGGAAATAGTGGAGGATATGCAGAGTGCACCATTAAAAGTTTCGGTGAGCTATTTTAACTCATTTTCAGTGAGGTAAAATCTGCATATATTATAATTCAATAGATATAAACAGTTGTACAATATCTTCTCAGAAAATCCTTTGCTGCCATGAGCTGGCTGCATTGTCAGTATTGCAGTAAATTCCTTAGGTATTATTTGAATACCAGAATTCTTCCAGGGTTCTGAACAGTATCTAACCATTGGCTGAATATAATATTAAACAAAGACCATATGATTGTAAGATCCATAGACATAGGAACAGAATTTGGCCATTTAGCCCATCAAATCTGCTTCAGCACTTGATCTGATTAATTATCCTTCTCAATCCCATTCTCCTGTCACCTCCTCATAACCTATGACACCCTAATCAAGACCCCATCAACCTCCGCTTTAAATATATACAATGATTTTGCTCCAACTGCTACCTGTGGCTAAGAATTCCACAGATTTACCACTAAATTCCTGTTCATCTCTGTCATTAACGGATGTCCTTGTATTCTGAGGCTGTGCCCTCTGGTCCTAGACTCCCCGATCATAGGCGACATACTCTGCACGTGCACTCTATCTAGGCCTTTCAATAATCAGTAGGTTTCCATGGCAATTGTAAACCTACTTGTAAAGCTAATTGTAATCACACAGCTGTTTGTGGGTTTTTCTATGCCCTAATTGACAACAAAGTATTTGGGATGTCAATAGCTTAAATAAATTGAGGTAATTTTTTTGAACATAAATGTTTGCATTGTCCATATTAACTCTGTTGCTCATTCATTTGTTGCTTTAGAAGTGATACACAACAGTCTCAGTAACCAGACAGCAAAGCTCAACAGATCAATATCTAAATGTCTCTTATTAAATAAAGCCAAGGCACGGGAGCCACAGTACTTTACACGCGTTTGTGGGTGAGCACAGGCAGGTTGCAACGAAGGATAGAATCATGAGCAACATCGCAAGTGATGAACTGACTCCATCACACTAGGCAGCTGAGACAGCAGACCTGCTGAGGGAGGAGGGCCAGACTATTGTGAGGTCTTACACTGGAAAAGCACAGATGGAGTAGTGGTGACAACGATGGTGGTGCCACAGAGTAAACCATTAGGCTTGTCTTGGGACAGGTAGAGGGAAATCTGCATCAAAATATTGGCTTCTGCCTTTCTTCCTTCAGCCTTCCAAGACAAACTGATGATTACTTTTCTATAAATTGTCCAATGATTTCATAGTGTACACGTTCGGAGATTGTTTGCATTGCTGCACTAATTCTGGATTTCTTCTTAAGCGGGTCGACGCCAGCATCAGTGCAAGTCATCAGAATCTGAATGGGGAAAACATTGAAAAGTCTATTTTTCCTTAGTTTAGATTCATTTAAACTTGAGCATCACAACTACGAGATCAGGTTAAGCTTATTGTTATTTAACTACAAACGTTTGTATATATGCATATAGTGTACTGTATATAATCATATAATGTATATAGAAATGAGACATTTCTCTGAATCAGGGTGCAAGCACAGTAGTACTCATTACACATAATAACATGAAGGTAAGGATAAAATCTACAGATGAGTCACACGCAAATGACACCAAACTGCATAAATTAAATATTGTAAAGTACAGAATAGATTAACCAGTGACACTTCGAAAACGATGCGGCAGGGAGTTCAGAAGCCTAACGGCCTGAGGGAAGAAACTGTTTCCCATCCTGACCACTCGTGTTTTTATGCATCGGAGGCTCCTGCCTGATGGTAGAAAATCAAAGAGGATGCTGGATGGATGGGTGGGATCCTTAATAATACTAAGGGCTCTGCGTACACAGTGCTCCTGATAAATGACCCCGATGGATGGCAGGGAGACCCCCGTGATCCTCTCAGCTGTCAGCCCCAAATAGTTTATACAGAGGCTCACTATCCTCTCCGCATCAGCAGGATTACTATTATTGATTGAGACCATGCTCCATTCTGTCAGTGAAGACTTTTCCTGAAACAGAATAAAAACAATAAGAGTAATCATCGCTCACCGCTCAAAATTATCCAGTTAAGACTTTGGGGATCGATTTCAGAACATGCAGCATGAATCAGAACTTCCTAAAATTAAACAGAGGGTATTTGAGTGCCTGTCACCGTCCTTTCCTGCTATCTTCTATTGTAGTTTGGACAGTTCATTTAAGATCATATAGACTGTTCATATATATTAAAAAAAAGAGTTTTAATTGCACAAATATTTACACTGTGTTGTTAATGGAGCACCTGGTATAAAACCTTGTTCTTCTTTCACGGACAAAGTCAGCCTTCTAGGCTCGTGAAAGAGTGTGTATACAAATGGAATCGGACTGCCCTGTTTAGCAGGTGGAGGCATTGTTTCGGGTTGTGTTGGCTCGTTACACTTGAACGTCTGGTAGTCACATACTAACCGTTATCTTCTTTAGAAACTGAGCTGTCTTGTTGATATCACAGTATCTCAGTGGGACACTGTGTTCGCTATTAATAGACTGCGCCCATCTACTGCACAGCGCGTAGTTTGACATCACAAGCTTACAACTGCTCCAACATTATTCACAAAAATCAAAGGGTTAATTAGTGTTATTACAATACAAGAGGCCATCAAATACTGAAGGAGTTAAATCATGAACTGTGTTGAAATAACCTTTTGTTATTGTTGCAGCCCTGTGCTGCTCCAGAGCAGCCAAGTCCTAATTTGCCCAGAATAATTGCAGAGTCTGATTAAAACCCAGGTGTTGAGAGAAACTCAATCTTATTTCCCAGGGTGATTCTATCAGTTAAAAAAAAATGTTTTTCTGCAAATGAAAAAAATGCAAAAAGATAACAGAATTCATTGCTCTTAAAATTTTAAATTTAAAAAGTTAATAAAGCTCAGGCTGGAAGATGATAGAAATTTGCATTTTGCAGATTAACATGCACAAAAAAAGCAAAAATCCTTTTGCCTCAGGTAATAATTTGAGAAACCTTTGCATATTTTATTTAAAACCAGGCCGAGTTTAGCAGGGTAATAACACAGACAGATGATGATTAGAAGGTTAGGCCTGGAGGGCTCACAGCTTGGGCCCTGCAACTTCTCACACACAAAGGACTGCTGAAGTGCAGATTACTCTAATTGCCTGTCACGCGTTTGTCAAATGTTCTGTGCAAATATTATGCAAAACTCTGCCAACCTTTTGAATATCTCTCTAACAACTTTTTTTAAACAGACTAGTTTTGGCATATTGTGCGTTACAAAACTGTGAATTTGATAAGTGTGGCATGCTGCTTGTCATGTCAGGGACCCCTGAGTAATAATTGAAAAAGTTGCACCCAACAGAAGGTATTACTGACAGTGGACACATTAGCCTTGTGTGTTTTTGTGAACAGAGTAGCAGGATTGCTGTAAGATTGTAGTACCAAGAGAAATCACTTCAAAAGCTCTTATTTCTCACATTTGCTCTTACTCCTGAAGATCATGAAGTGAGAGAAAAAATGGTGTACATAGAAATTGATTCTTTGCTGGAGACATCCCTAATCACTTCAGTAAATATTTTGCACTTTTCCTTTATTGAAATCCTTCACTGGCACCGTGAAAGATTTTGGTGTCAGGATTCCAATTAATACAGCTTTAATTCATTCATTTAAACATAAAAATCCCAGATTTCTGAAGTAACATTTCGTTCTTGAAGGCACGATTTGGGATCCAGATAAAGATTCAACAAAGAAAAACCAACCTGAGAAAGGAAGGAAGGAAATCAATTAAAAAAAATACTTGTATACAAAATAAATCTTGCTGATGATTGAATGAGCACAATGTAGGAATAAGATCTCATGTTTGGATGCAATTTAACATGGGGAATAAAAATCCTTTCTTAAGTCTTTTAGTCTCAGGAATTTCTTTTCAAAATAAATATTTTGACTGCTCGGCTAAAAATCTGGTGCCAAGGACTGAGAGAATTCAGGTGTGAGTTTTGGCCAGTCTGAGTCAGGTGTTTGTTTAAAAAGTATAGTGCTTGATCTGGCCCCACACATTCTGCATGACAAACTGTGAATCTTGCCAAGCCTCGACTGATCACTCTTTTGCAGACCTATGATGATAAACCAGGAAATCCCAACCTTTTTTGTGCCATCAGCCAATGCAATTAAGCAAGGGGTCTGTAGACCACAGGTTGGGAACCCCTGTCGTAAACTTAAGTTGATGTTTTCGGGTCTCGGTGTAGGGTAATGTAAGGCGTGAAGACAGAGGCATAATTCACAGCCTCCAACATTGAGTTGAGGTTCACATTAAGAGGCTGGTCTAACGTGATGACGTAATGACGTAAAGATAATTTTCACCATGCTTTTATGTTCTGTGTTTGGTTGACAATATAGAAGTGTTATAGTTTTCCATAAACTTAAAACGCCTCTGCTTTTTTATTTACAAAACTCCTTCACAGGTCTCTGATAGGCACCTGTCTTAAGCCAGAAACAGTGAAAACTTGAACTTATTAAAATGTAGCGGTGTGCTACATGCAGCGCTAAAATTACGACACAGAGTCGGTAACTGCAGTCAAAGGAAAAACTTTATTCGAAATCCTCAGCCTCACTTTTAAGCCTCCCTCAACCTGCCCCCCGTGGCACAGAGGCTCCAAAGCTCTGTGCTCGCAAATCCCCGCAGGCTATCTCCCTTAGCCGGAAAGCTGGCTAATTGTGAGCCGGTTCGGATGTGCCAGGAAATGGGTCGCCACAAAAAACCCGAATAGATTTGAAACTAGTAGATGGCTTAATACAATTTTTAAAGCCATTCTCCATGAGTTACCATCAGGCTTTACACCAGACTTTCAATTAAAGGCTTCTACTGCACTAATCGTACAGTGCCAAGTGTAAATTTTGGCCAGTGAAAGTTGAAAATTTAATCACATTAAGAAATATTTTTTCAAAGCAATTTTAAAAAAATGCTTTATATTGAAATACTGTGTAATTCCACTAACTCATGAAAGAACTTGAATGCAGTCATTCTCAAGTGTGGTCAAACAGCAAAAAATTTCAATTCGTGGAGCAATTTCTGTTCCAAGTACACTTTGCGGCTGGATCACCAATTGGATCTAAGGCAGGGACTCCACCCATACGTGATTTTACCTAATATTTAGAAGCGTTACCCTGTAACTGTGAGAGTAGAGATAAGTGATTATGGTCCGGATCTGACTCAGTATAATGCAATTCTCAAGAGCCAAAGTATTGTGGCAATGTATCAAGGGAAACACAATTTGTGACACATTTCAGAAGGCAGGAAATCATTTCCTGTTTCCGTCATTCATAATTAAGAACTGAAAACCTATTTTATTCATGTTTATTCCTGACCTGAGTTCACTTCCATTTAATTTCTTTTCTGTTTGGCTTCAAGGTTTGACATGGGTTTTAGTGGAATTTGTCCTCTCTACTCAAGGTCAAATGGTTTTATCGGAATAAATTCGGGCTTTTTCGGAGCATTGTCATTCCAGGCAGCCAATACTTAAGTTGACTTATAATCTAAGGTGTTTTGTGGAGGCCACCTGTGTTAATTTTTACCTCTATGCCAAATCTCATTCCAACTAGAGTACCTGCTCCAGGGTTTAGGTCAATACTGAGGGAGCTTTGCAAAACTCAGGTAGGAATATATAGTTAATGTATTGGGCCAAGACCTTTCATCTGAGTTCCTCCAGCATTTGTGTGTGTTGCTCAAGATTTCCAACATCTGCAGAATCTCAAGTGATATATCTTAACCAATATTTCGCCCTTAATCAACTTTGCTAAAAGTTATCTGGTCACCTACCAGTTTCTGGATTCACCAAGGTCATTCATCTCCAAATCTCACTTCATTTTTGGTCAAAACACCAATGAATTCAAGGCTCAAGTCAAGAGTGACTACCATTAATACCAAGCAATAGTATGGGGCCCTTATCTAAGAACGGATGTGAAGGCATTGGAGAGCGTCCAGAGAACAAAAGGGTTAATGTATGAGGAGCATTTGATGGCTCTGGGCCTGTACCCGCTGGAGTTTACAAGAATGAGTGGGTATCTTGTTGAAACCTATGGAAAACAGCAAAGGATAAGGCCAATGTTCTCTGTCGAGCTTTTGCAGATAAATGTCGGCTCACAAATGCTAATGATCAGTCACCAGATGTCAAGCAGCTTACTATCACCTCGCTGAACAAAATCATCTTCGAACCTAACGACATCAGGAAAATTATGCACCAGCTTCCGCCTGATAAAGCATCGGGCACTGACCAGATTCCAACTAGGGTCTGAAAGGAATGCAGTGCAGAACTGGCAAGTCCTCTCTACCGCCTTCTCCAGCTACGCTTCTCGAGTGGTGTATTCCCAGAACAATGGAAAATAGCATCAGTAACACCAGTACACAAGCAGGACTCCAGAGCTGATCCTACAAATTACCGCCCCATATCCTTACTCAGTGTCATCAGCAAGGTAATGGAAGCAAAAGTCCACAAGTAAGTTCATAACTACCTACTCGCTTGATTTCAATACGGATTTAGACCTGATCACAGTACAGCCGATCTCCTCACCACCTTATCTCAAACGTGGAACACCTTCTTAGACAAAGGTGGAGAAGTGTGTGTCATAGCCCTGGATATCAAAGGAGCATTTGACAAGGTCTGGCATAGTGGACTCTGTGTTAAGCTGAGATCCAAAGGAATATCTGGAAAGCTGCAGAACTACCTTCATGGACGGGCCATCAAAGTTGTTATCTCTGGACAGGCTTCTGATTCTTCAACCATCAATGCATCTGTACCACAGGATTCAATACTTGGGTCACTTCTGTTTTCATCTTTATTGGTGACTTCGTTGATGCATACAGTAACAAGCTATACCTGTACGCTAATGACTCCACACTATTTGCACCAATTAGAGCAGGAGAGAGTAATCCAGTGGCAGCAGGCCTGAATAGGGATCTTGACAGGATGAAAGCCTGGGCAGACGACTGGAATGTCACCATTGAGCCTACTCAGTGCAAGGCGACGGTGATGTCCCCCAACCTGCATTTTGTAAACTGCAAGCTGGATTTAAAGAAAGAGCTAGTAATCCTTGGTGTTAGTATTGACAGCAAGTTGGTGTGGGATAAACACCTTTCCACCATTTCAAACAAGGCTGGACAAAAGCTTGGAGCTCTACGGAAAGTAACATCTGAACTAGACAAAGAGGGCAGAGCCGCGGTTTACAAAGCCCAGGTACGAAGTATCATGGGGTATGCCTGCCTATCATGGATGAATGCCTCAAAGAGTGTCCTCAGCCAGCTTGATTCCATTCAAAGATAGGCTCTCAGGATTACAAGTGTAGACGAAGCCACAGCTCGTGAGAAGCTAGCCATCAGTAGCTGACACCACAGACGACAGGTTGCTGTTGCTGTGCTGTACAAAATGCACCAGCCACAGTCCTGCAGACCTTCGCGCCATGCTGCCTTCAGCTTATGAGAGACGGCGCACCATACGATCGAGTTTATTTATGCCTGCTCATGCTGTTTCTATGCCTGATGCGAGAACCTACACACTGGATAGAAGGTTCCTTCACTGTGCTATCAGAATTTGGGACAGCCTTCCAGATGCTGTGGTTTGGAAACATCTGCGACGATGGGGTCCAAGCCTTCAAGAGTCAAGTGAACAAACACCGATCATCTCTGGGAGGGAAGTCACATGCTTCTTCATAAGCCATGTGACTTGGAAACCAGGATGGCAATGCTTGGTTGTTGGCAGGTAGGGTTATACCTGACTTTCAAGAGCACTTGTGAGTTACATTCCGGCTGGACTTAGTCCTTAAACTGCTGGAGAGCAGTGCGGAAAGATCAGGTGCTGTTTTCTCCCGGTAGGGATTAGTTTTTAGTTCCAAGTGCTCCTGTCACGTTTTGTCACCCTGTAACCTTATCCTTCAATCTCTCTGAATTATGGAGGACAGCGTGTGTATGAATGTCTCTCTCCAGCAGACTTCATCATGATCATCATGACTCCAGTGTTTCTACTATTTTTAATGTTTCTTAATTGTACATATGATTTTTTTTTTGTGTTCTATCACTGAGCAGCAGTGAACCATCTGACTGGCCTATCAGAGTTGTCTTTGGGAACTAGTTGACTTGATCAGCATTTCTGATCCAGCTATTGTTCTCAATTGCACTTAATAAAAAAAATTGACAGGCCTAGAGAGAGTGGAAGTGGAGAGGATGTTTTCTACAGTGAGGACGTCTAGGACCAGAAGGCATCCCTTTAGAACAGAGATGAGGAGGAATTTCTTTATCCGGAGGGTGGTGAATCTGTGGAATTCATTGCCCCAGATGGCCATGGAAGCTAAGTCATTGGACAGATTTAAAGCAGAAATTAGTAATGGCATCAAAGGCTTCGGGGAGAAAGCAGGAAACTGTGGTTAATAAATTAGCTGTGATGAAATGGTGGAGCAGACTTGATAGGCCAAATGCCTAATTGTGCTCCTGTGTCTTATGGCCTTCTCCCAATGTGGCATCATGAAGAAATGATAACTTTGTAATAATTTTAAAAGGGAGAAACACACCTTGAGCAGAAGGTATAACTGGCAGAAAGAAGATTGGCTGTAGCTATAGAAAGTTAATCACCTCAGCCTCATGTAACCATAGTAACATTTCCTTGGAACAGTGCCTCACAGTCAGCTAACTTCAGTGGCTCCATCCATGGCCTTCCCATCATGATAAGGTCAGAGGTGAAGATATTTGTCAGTGATGGTGCAATATTCAAATCCTTTCGCAATTCAGTCAACGAAACAACAGCAAACTCAAAATGGGGTGGAAAATGAAAAACAACGTTTGTACCTCCTAGACAATCACCCCTTGTGCAGCATCAATCTGTATATTGCTAGCATTGAACATTGTAATCATTAACCACAGAGGTCGTGGCTGAGAGGAAACTGGTCAGGCTCCCTAAATATCCCAGCCATATACAGAGCCGGAGTTGGCAAGTGATCCATTTTCAGCAAGTTCCCTGTCAGGTCACAGGTCATGTTGACGTGGGATTACACTGCCATCCCTTCATCATCCACAATCCTAGATTTTGGAAGAGCTTATCAGAATCAGAATCAGGTTTAATATCACCTGTATATGTTGTGAAATTTGTTAACTTTACAGCAACAGTACAACGCTATACATGATAGATATAGAAAAAAAACTGTACATTAGAGTAATTATATATGTATATTAAATAGTTAAAATAGATAAGTAGTGCAAAAACAGAAATAAAGTGTTGTGTTCTTGGGCCAAAGTGAATTGAGAAATCAGGTGATAGAGGGGAAGAAGCTGTTCCTGAATTGTTGAGTGTGTGACTTCAGACTTCTTTACCTCCTTCCTGATGTTCCAATGAGAACAAGGCATGTCCTGGGTGATGGGGGTCCTTAATGATGGACTCTACCTTTCTGAGTCCATCTTACCAGATGGTGATGCAGCCAGTCAGAATGCTCTCCATGGTACATCTGTAGAAAATTTTAAATGTTTTAGGTGACAAACCAAATCTCCTCAAACAACAACGTGATTTTTATAAGGCAATCATGAGGAAATCTGCAGATGCCGGAAATTCAAGCAACACACACGAAGTGCTGGTGGAACGCAGCAGGCCAGGCAGCATCTATAGGGAGAAGGACTGTCGATGTTTTGGGCCGAGACCTTTCGTCAGGACTAACTGAGAGGAAAGATAGTAAGAGATTTGAAAGTAGGAGAGGGAGAGAGAAATGTGAAATGATAGGAGAAGGCAGGAGGGGGTGGGATAAAGCTAAGAGCTGGAAAGGTGATTGGCAAAAGGGATACAGAGCTGGAGAAGGGAAAGGATCATGGGACAGGAGGCCTCGGGAGAAAGAAAGGGGGAGGGGAGAACCAGAGGGAGATGGAGAACAGGCAGAGTGATGGCCAGAGAGAGCGAGAAAAAAAAGAGGTGGGGGGGAAACTAAATATCTCAAGGATGGGGTAAGAAGGGGAGGAGGGGCATTAATGGAGTTAGAGAAGTCAATGTTCATTCCATCAGGTTGGAGGCTACCCAGCCGGTATATAAGGTGTTGTTCCTCCAACCTGAGTGTGGTTTCATCTTGATAGTAGAGGAGGCCATGGATAGACATATCAGTGATTTTTATAAATGACCTGATGAGGAAGTGGAGGGATGGATTAGTAAGTTTGCTGATGACACAAAGGTTGGGGGCATTGGGGATAGTTTGGAGAGCTGTCAGAGGTTACAGCAGGCCATTGATAGGATGCTAAACTGGACTGAGAAGTGGCAGATGGCGTTCAACCCGGATAAGTGTGAGGTGGTTTATTTTAGTAGGTCAAATATGATGGCAGTATATTATTACTGGTAAGACTCTTGGCAGTGTGGAGGATCAGAGGGATCTTGGGGTCCAAGTCCATAAGACACTCAAAGCTGCTGTGCAGGTTGACTCTGTGGTTAAAAAAGTGTACATTGCTTTGGCCTTCATCAATCATACGATTGAGTTTAAGAGCCAACAAATAATGTTGCAGCTATATAGGACCCTGGTCAGACCCCACTTGGAGTACTGTGCTCAGTTCTGGTCTCCTCACTACAGGAAGGATGTGGAAACTATAGAAAGGGTGCTGAGGAGATTTACTAGGATGTTGTCTGGACTGGGGAGCATGCCCAATGAGAATATTTTAAGTGAACTCAATCTTTTTTCCTTGGAGCGACGGACGATGAGAGGTGACCTGATAGAGGTGTATAAGATGATGAGAATCATTGATAGTGTGGATAGTCAGAGACTTTTTCCCAGGGCTGAAATGGTTAACATGAGAGGGCACAGTTTTAAGGTGCTTGGAAGTAGATACAGAGGAGATGTCAGGGGTAAGTTTTTTACACAGAGAGTGGTAAGTGTGTGCAATGGGCTGCCGGCGACGGAGGTGGAGGTGGATACGATAGGCTCTTTTAAGAGTCTACTGGACAGGTACATGGAGCTCAGAAAAATAGAGGGCTATGGGTAACCCTAGGTAATTTCTAAGGTAGGGACATGTTCGGCACAGCTTTGTGGGCCGAAGGTCCTGTATTGTGCTGTAGGTTTTCTATGTTTCTATGTGTCTAACAATCTTGCAATTCCTTCACTAATTTGAATAGGCAGCTTTGTAGGACAATAAATACTGAACCTACCAGTGATATCCATATCCATTAATGAATATAAACCGGTTCACCCCTTGTTGTGGGTGTATACAAATGTTCAAATATATTTTCCTGCAACAGCACAGAGGCTGTGCTTCAAAAGTACTCAACTGACTGTGAAACGTCACAAAATATTCTGTGGTTACAAAGTGGAATATCTGTTACCATTGTTTTTTCTTTCTCACAAGTATGTACTTTGCATTTTTACAAATAACAATAAAATATATAACTCTGTGATCTAGGTCATACTATCGAAGAGTTATACAGCACAGACACAGGCCACTCGATCTACCTTGAACACTTCTGACTGTCAATATCCACTTAACCTAATCCAGGTAGCCTTACGGTGTTCATCGAAATCTGTTTTAAACGTTGAGGGAGGACCTGTTTCCATCAACTACTCCGGCAATGTATCCCAAATTCATCTTTTGGGTGAAATTAGATTTCTCAAGATTCCCTCTAAACCTCTTACCATTTGCTTTAAAACTGTGCCCTCAAATTATAGATTCTTCTATTATGGGGAAAAGGTATTTACTATGTACCAAAGAAACTCATCGAGGGTATAACTATATAACCATATAACAATTACAGCATGGAAACAGGCCATCTCGGCCCTTCTCGTCCGTGCCAAACACTTACCCTCACCTAGTCCCACCTACCTGCACTCAGCCCATAACCCTCCACTCCTTTCCTGTCCATATACCTATCCAATTTTTTTTTAAATGACAATATCGAACCTGCCTCTACCACTTCTACTGGAAGCTCATTCCACACAGTTACCACTCTCTGAGTAAAGAAGTTCCCCCTCGTGTTACCCCTAAACTTTTGCCCCTTAACTCTCAACTCATGTCCTCTTGTTTGAATCTCCCCTACTCTTAATGGAATTGCTCCAATGGATGCTGGAGGATCTCAGCAGGCCAGGCAGCATCAAACTCAATTCATAACCTAACTCAATAACTCAATCCAAGATGAAGAGTCTTGGCCCAAAATGTCGACTGGTTCCTCTTTTCCATAGATGCTACCTGCTGAGTTCCTCCAGCATTTTGTGTGTGTTGCTCTGGATTTCCGGCACCTACTATGTACCATATCTATACCCTTCTTTGCTTTATGTACTTCAGCAAGGAACCACCTCAGCCTTCTTGGCTCCAAGGCAAACAAACTCAATCTATCCAATTTCTCCTCCCAACCAAAACTCTGGAGTCGGGCAACATGCTGGCGAATCCTGCCTGCATCTCACTTTGCTGGAGTTTAATAAGAAGGGATTGTTGGCCAAAATACAGAGAATTCCCAATTTTTCCAACATTGTCTTGGAATTTCCTATTGCCTTGGAAATGAGCCACGGGCAAAGCTTCGGTTTCACATTTTATCTAAAGGATAATTTCTTAGAAATTCCCTCTGGGATGGTCATAATAAACGTATTTGTAGTGTCAGTGCAATCAGCTAAACTTTCATAGCAGAATTAGTATGGACTAATGTGGTAAACAAAGGATGAATTTTGAGGGAAAGGTCTATAATAATCCATTCTATATGTCTGCATCTCATTGCAATTGCTTCATGCTGCAGACTGTGAAGAAGTTAATTGTTACACCTTCTTGAACTCAGCCTACAACTCGCTCACACGTTCTTTAATCACCAGTTGCACCAGGAAGCAAAGCAAAGAAACAAAATTAAACAGAAGCAAAATATTTGGAGCATATGCATATGTCGATAAAAATAAATCAGCATACCAAAGTTCAAAGTAAATTTATTATCAAAGTACATATATGTCATCATATGCAGTCCAGAGATCTGTTTTCTTGCAGGCATTCACAGTATATAACCATATAACAATTACAGCACGGAAACAGGCCATCTCGGCCCTTCTAGTCCGTGCCGAACGCTTACTCTCACCTAGTCCCACCGACCTGCACTCAGCCCATAACCCTCCATTCCTTTCCTGTCCATATACCTATCCAATTTTAAATGACAAAATCGAACCTGCCTCTACCACTTCTGCTGGAAGCTCATTCCACACAGCTACCACTCTCTGAGTAAAGAAACTCCCCCTCTTGTTACCCCTAAACTTTTGCCCCTTAACTCTCAACTCATGTCCTCTTGTTTGAATCTCCCCTACTCTCAATGGAAAAAGCCTATCCAATTCAACTCTATCTATCCCCCTCATAATTTTAAATACCTTTATCAAGTCCCCCCTCAACCTTCTACACTCCAAAGAATAAAGACCTAACTTGTTCAACCTTTCTCTGTAACTTAGGTGCTGAAACCCAGGTAACATTCTAGTAAATCTCCTCTGTACTCTCTCTGTTTTGTTGATATCTTTCCTATAATTCGGTGACCAGAACTGTACACAATACTCCAAATTTGGCTTCACCAATGCCTTGTACAATTTTAACATTGCATCGCAACTCCTGTACTCAAATCTAAGAAACACAATACAATCAATGAAAGGCCACGTCCCACAGGACGGGCGAACAACCAATGAGCAGAAGACAAAAACTATGCAAATACAAAAGAAAAAAATAAGTAAAAATATTAGCAATAAATATCAAGAGCTTGAGACGAAGAGTCCTTGAAAGTGAGCCCATAGGTTGTGGGAACAGTTCAGTGATGAGGCGAATAGATGGATGGTTGAGAGGTTCCTGGTGTGAGTCCTGAGGCTCCTGCACCTTCTTCCTGATGGCAGTGGCGAGGAGAGAGCTTGTGCTGGGTGGTTTTGGCACACTGGTCAACACCCAGGAATTCATGGATTCTGTTCTGATTATTATTCTATTAAGGATTTATTGAGTGTGCCTGCAAGAAAATGAATCGCAGGAACAGGAACCACGCACAACAAGCTGGAGGAACTCAGCGGGTCGGGCAGCATCCGTCAACTCACACCACTGACAGTCAGCCTGAAACGTTGACTGCTCGTTTCCACGGATGCTGCCCGACCTGCTGGGTTCCTCCAGCTTGTTGTACATGTTGCTTTGACCCCAGCACCTGCAGTGTACTTCGTGTATATGGCGACATGTGCGTACTTCGATAATAAATTTACTTTGAAATTTGAACACTGCTTTCCTGCGAGTGCACTTGTGCAGATAAGCTCAATGGAGTGGAGGACTTCACCCGTGATGGACTGGGCCATATGGATCTTTGCCTGATATATCTTATATACCTTAATTACTTCAAGTTACTTTGTAAATTAACAAATGCACAGAGAATAGCATTATCACAAGCTCTGAAAAAAACTCCCTTCATCTAATCTGTGTAGGTGACTGTCACAACCATCTTATCCATTAACAGGCTGAACTACCGAAAGCGGTACAACAGCAGATTCTTAGCTTTGAGACATTTCAACAATATGGTCAAATAATAGAACGTAAACAATTACAGCACAGTACAGGCCCCTCAGCCCATGACGTTATGCCAGCTTTTTAACCTACTAAGACCAATCTAGCTCTATTCTTCAGCTTAGCCCTCCATTTTTCTATCACCCATGTGCCTACCTAAGCTTTTCTTAAACACCCCTAATGTATCTGCCTCTACTCTGGCACACACTCTCCACTCTCTGAGTAAATGATCCACTTCTAACATCTCCCCTTTACATACCTTCTTCCAATCACCTTATAATTATTTCCCCCTGAAACCCAGGGCATAATTTTAATTTATACTGGAACTGTAGACTGCGACGGGCACACACGTGGCAAGATTTCAAACTGAACTGAGTTAAAAACGCAGGCCCTGGAGTAACTGATAGTCATTGTTGCCTGAGGCTAAAGGAAGGAAAACCAGTTGAAGGTTCGATTTTAGAATGCTTTTCAGCAAAACCTGGAAGACCATAGGGAAAATCGATCTGAATCTGGCCAGGACGTGAACTCACCACTAATGTTGCTTGTGTGTTATGTTCAGGCCGTACCTCTCTTTATGGATTGTAGCCTATGACCATGACTTTTGGCACGTTTCAATGCGAAGGCTTCCAGAAACTGTTTGCCCCTGAATAACAGCTGCTTGGTGCAATGCAAGTTCCACCCACTGTCCTTTCTTGTTGATGTAAGTTATTGGTCATCCTTCGGTAACTCAGTGATTGAATGAGAAAAAAAAAGATACTGAGGAAGAAAGTTGGCCAACGGCTCTATTTCATTAGGAATTTGAGGAGATTAGGAATGACACCAACACTCTAGTAAGTTTCTACAGATGATTGGGAGCATTCTGCCCAGTTGCATCTCTGCCTGGTCTGCAGGCTCCAATCCACAGGACTGAAGAATGCTGCAGAGGATTTAAACCAGGAGTTCCCAACCTTTTTTATGCCACTAATCCTTACCTTTAACCAAGGGGCTCCTTGGACTCCAGATTGGGAACCCCTGGGATAAATAATCATTTTGACTGTCAACATCTCTATGTTTTGGAGCTGGTATGCTGGAGAGCCTTCTGACTAGATGTACAGTGGAGAGCATCCTGACTGGTTGTATCACTGTCTGGTATGGAAGGTACAGGATTGAAAGAGGCTGCAAAGGGTGTGGTCTCGGCCAGCTTCATCATGAGGACAACCCTCCCTACTGTCAAGGACCACTTCAAGAGGCAGTGCCTCAAGAAGGCAGAATTAGCCTTTATCCCCCCTTCTCATTACTATCACTAGGGAGGAAGAGCATGAGTCTGAAAAAATACTCTCAACTTTTCTAGGAATAGCTCCTTTCCCTCTGCCGTCAGATTTCTGAACAGTCCATGAATTCATAAACACTATCTGCTACAACACACGCCGAGCTGCACCAGCTTCCGGGGTTTAGACGCTCTAACTCTGTGGGATCTGGATAGCTGGCGTGTCCCCTTTAAAGATTCAGGACCGTCCCATTAATTGGAATCATATTTTGGGTGCCAAGAATTGAGTATTTAATGCACACCAGAACAAAGCCTTCATGCTCAGTTGTAAGCCCAACCAGACGTATTGTCTAGCGTTTTGCTTTGTGCTCAGTTCTTGATCCAGTTTTATTCTGTATCTCAATCCCAGTCTCAGATACCCCGACATTTGGATCCAAACCATCCTCGTCAAGGACTCTCAGCACGCTCCGATGGAGCCAGTGTGGACCCACGGGGTATCCGAGCCTTTCGTCTACTTGAGCCAGCCGTGGCGAGAAGATTTCCAGACTGGGCCTGGGGGTACATGACTTCCAGTTAGCCATTTGTCAACGTTCGCGAGGAGGAAGCTAGGGCTGCTAGGAAGAGCTGGCTGGTCAGTCTGTGTGCCCATCGGTTCAACATACCACAGCAGGAGTTGAGCCAGCCCATACCCTCAAGTGACTTGGACAGCCGTCTACTTTGTTCCGGCTGATCCGGCAGCAGACATCGGTCATGTGGATGATATTTGTATCTATATTGTTGAGTCTCCTCACATACCCCTGATCCCCGGGCACCCTTGGCTGTCCCAGCATCACCGTTCCGTGAACTGGAAGGAGGGGAAGATCATTCTGTGGTCCAGTCGCTGCAAGAGGGTGTTTTCAGCTTGGCGTTCTGACTCTCACGCTCTCCCGAGACCAGCAGCCGACAAGGGGGCAAACTTCTTTTCCGGGGAACCTTCAGGAAACACAATCCTGCCTTCAAGGGCAGACAGGTCAGCTCTAGCCAACAGGCCTGTGTGGGCCCTGACCCTGTCCAATCAGGGGTGCGCTGGCACCAGATATCTGGTTCAGGAGCAAACCAAGGAGATGCCCAAATGGTCTGAAACTCTAGCAACTCGATGATGCTGAATTTAACCCAGGCAAGTTGGAAGTAGCCAATCCCACTTCTGACATGCCTTATAAATGTTGGAAAGGTTTTGAAGAGGCAGAAAATGGGTCACTCGCCAACTTCTGCTCTGCATACAGCAGGGATATTTTGGGAGCCTGACCAGTTTCCTCTCAGCCACGACCTCCGTGGTTAATGCTAACAACTTTCAGATACATATGGAGATGCGTAGAAACATGTAGCAAGATACGTTCCTGTGGTTCTCAAGGAGAAGGTAAGACTGAGTCAGAGAAAACATCTGGTAAGATAGCAGTACATTCGGACTTGGTGTTTGTCTCTTTTAAGCATTTTTTTTATAATTGCAAGACAACGCTGGATATTAAGAACTTCTAGTACTACAGGTCTACCCCATCAGTGAGCTAGAGGACCTGGACTTGGAGCGGACAACGTTACTGCCTGCTACAGAAAGGCATTGGAGTCGGTGTGCAAAGGCAGGGTGCATTCTAACAGCGAGTGATTGTCTTGAATGTTTTTCTTGGGGTCGCAAGACCCTGTTGGACATTGGTAATGGAAAATCGTGCAAGTCCATTTCCTTTGTTTGTTGGTGAGATGGGCAGCAAGGAAGCTGTGTGGGCTCGGTTGTAGCAAGGACCATCATTCGAATGCAAACACCAAGTTTTATTTGCATTGCTCCTCAACGTAGTGAAACGCCCTGATGTACTTTGCGGAAATATTACCAAACAAATCTGACAGCAAGCCACCTTAAGATGAAACAGGAGACTAAAACAGTAGTCAAAAGTTAGAGCTTAAAAGAGCTTAACTTGGTGGCCAATGGTACGATCATCAAATTCAGAATGATTAAAAGGGAGGACTTGGAAAGGAGGTCTGTGTTGTAGATCAGGAGCAGATAATAGATGAGGCAGGGTAAGAGAAAAAACTTGGAAGCAAGGATGGGAATTTTGTTAACTCAGACCCAATATAGATCAGAAAGCACGAGTGTAATGGGTGTATGAGTGAGGACACAGGCAGAGGAGTTATCATCAAGTAGAGAACTTAAATAACAGCCCCTTCAGTCCACTATATCCATGCCAACCATCAGGTACCTGTCTATACCAGCTCTTGGCCCATGGTCTACTATGCCTCAGCAATTTAAGTCTTTATTAGATATGTAGACATTGTGAGTACTTCCTCACAGTTGGTGCATAGAGGATCCTGATCATTCTCTGGGTTTAAAAAATCTTCCTCAGATCCCTAAGCCTCTGAACCTAAGCCACATATTTTTAGATGTTTCTCCTTTGGGGAGAAGTTTCCTACTATCTATGACCTTAATTTTGTTTACTTCTATCATGTCCCCCTTTCTGTACTGAGAAAAGCAAATCCAGCCTCTCCTCGTAACATTCAATGCAATCTGGAATGATGAAGTGTATAATCATCCACCTTTGGCTCCAGCGGGATAGCATTACGGTGCCAGTGGGATACCATTATGGTGATGGAGAATGCAGTCAATGTCATAGTGTCCATATTGACCCGAAACACAACCGGACCAGGCCACAAGAGCGGATCGTATGCTGTGTATCCTGTGGCCAGTGACATACGTATCTCCTGCCAACACAAAATGTTTCTGTCACGTACAAGGCATGTTTTGGTAGAAAGCCCTCCACTTGAGAGCTCAAGAGGCTCAATGTCATCTAGGACAAATCAGCTAGTTGATTGGTACCCCACTGTCAGTTCCCAGTGGGCACTGGCAGAACCGGAAATGAAGTTGGGGAGCTGGCTGCATGTGGTCAGGTTCAGCTGAAGCCTTTTCCGTAAATAAAGTGTCCTGGCATTTACCCACGCTGCTTGCCTTTACTAAGAACAAAAGAGCATGGTGTCAGAAGTTGGCATGAGGTCTAAACACGGAGCATAAATGAATAGCACGAAGGCGTAAGAAAAAGATTGCCTGAGTAGAAAAGTCTGATGGAGAGGAGAGCTCATTGCAACTCAAAGATCACCAAGAAATTCAGGTGAGAGGCCGAAAATACCCATCATGGATAACCTGAGTCCTTCCACACCAATGCAGTTAACTGGCAATCTAATAGATAACTGGAAATGTTTCAAACAACATTTCAATGTATGTTTAGTGACTATCAGAGCAGGAGGGGCTGATGAAAAATTGAAAGCATCTACTTTGCTACATGTACACAGAAAATAACATAGAGCACAGTACAGGCCCTTCAGCCCACAATGTTGTGCCGACCCTTAAACCCTGCCTATAGAACATAGAACATTGTAATTGACAAGGATCCTTTGGACATCTATAACATCCTTCAAATTGATGAGACAGTCATTACATTGGATACTCCAATGACAAAATTTGAGGAGTGTTTTATCCGAAGTACAAATGTCTTGTTTGAGAGATACAAGTTCCTTTCCTGTGACCAGAAGCAAGGTGTCAGTTTTGACCGATACTTAGCTGAGTTTCACACACTGAGTAAGTCCTGTGATTTTGGAGATTTGAGAGACTCGCTAGTCAGAAACAAAATAGTTTGCGGAATACCAGATAATGGGCTCAGAGAAAGATTGCTCCATGAAAAGGATTGACGCTGGAAGAGGCTGTGGTATGAGTAGGGCAGCAGAGATCACACAAGCACAAGCTAAGGAGCTGCACAAGGCATTTCCCAAAGCAACAGCAAAGCAAAAAGGAAGGCTCGAAAAGAAAATGCAGCAAATGTGGAGGTGGGTGCATCCCAAAGACATTGTCTGCTTATAGAACATCCTGCAATAATTGTGGGAAGAAGAGTCATTTTGCAAAGTGCTGCAAAGCTGGGGCACACAGTTGATGAGGAAATGGAGGATGTCTCTACAGACTGCTGGTGCTGGTGAAACAGAATGGATTCGTTCCAGTGACTGTGACTGAGACAGTAATTCCATTCAAGCTTGACTCCGGAGCCCAGGTGTTATCCATGGATGATTACAGTACTCTCAAAGTAAAGAGCAAGATTTACCCAGTGAAGTTAAAAGTGATAGGCTATACTGGAGAGAACGTTCCAGTAAAAAGAGGCTATGCAGTGACCTTCAAACAAAAGGGGCAGCTCCTAAAGGCACAGCTACTGGTTGTAGAAAAGAGAGTACAGCAAATACTAGGTCTGAGTGCATGTGAAAAGCTCAACCTGGTGAAAAGAGTTTTTGTAGTGGCTTCACAGACAAAGATGACCACACAACACTCCTGGAAGGGTGCACTGATATCGTTGGGATGCTCAAATGCATACCTGTTGTAACTGGAGAAACTCATAACAGCGTCCATGCCAAGTCCAGAGAGATTATGCAAGAGAAGCACAAGAATCAAACCTTCCTTAGACACCTGTACCAGCTAAACCATCATGACAGTCAGGATGCTAGTGCTAAACAGAGTGATCATGAAGAAGAAGACACCAGTCTTGCTTCCACATCATGCAGCTGTGGTTCAAGATCTGTCTCCCATCGACTTCCAGTTAAAGACATGAAATCAAAAATATCTCCACGATCCTCTCTGAAGTTGAGGAGGAAAAATAAAAAGGAAGGTGGGCAGACCATACAGACCCAAGGTCAGAACAATAGCAACAGTTCAACACAAGGAGGAGTTGCTATCTCAGATACGCAGCCAACAGAAGGAGCTCTGTGAATTGAGACAGAATCAGTTGGAAATTGTGCATATGTTCACTGGTCACATGGATACAGACCAGAGATCCATTATGGGGCCCATGGAGCAGATTATGGTCACACAGCAGCAACAAAAACAGAGACTAACAGATAGAATCTTGGCTGAAGGATGTTTAAAAAAAATGAACAGGCTGATCAGTGTCCTCAGAAAGACACTAATATTAATGCAGCAAATGAAAGCAATACATCCGTGGAAACAAATAGCCGACCAAGAAGGATCATGAAACCACCTCAGAGACTAATTCAATTCAGCACCAATCTGAGTCATTTCAATATGAAGAGAATTATAGAAAAATTGTTGTTGGGTGTGTTGACCATCATTCATATTTCACTTCTGATGGATTATAAACTACTGAAATTAATGTCATATGTGCCCCAGTTTTTAACAGAAACTTGTTGTTAATGTTGATTCAATCTGCCCTAGCAACCCAAGAGGAATTATATCTTTTGATAGAAACCTTTAAGCTAGAGCACTGTTTATTGGCTTTTAATTCACCCCTCCCTTTTATGATGAACTCTTTCATTTTGCAGTGGGTGGAGTTTTCTACCTTGGGCAATTGATGAGCATAATGGGAACTGATTAAATGGCATCACCCTTCCCTTTGCATGTCAACAGAACTTAGTGAAGCATTCATAATAAAAAGAACTGGAGAACTTCCCCAGGAGCTGTTGACCAGTTTACCTCAGCGTTGTTTCCAACAACACCCAACAACATCAATGTTATTGGAATCCGGACATCTTGAAGTCAAAGTTACCTTGAGGAAAGTTACCTATGTTTGAGGTGTAGAGTGTATTTACAAAATAATCTGAGATAAGAGCGATTCAAGACTTTATTATATGATTGCACATTGCACATTTAGATAGAGATGTAATGTAAAGATTTTTACTCCTCATGTATGTGAAGGATGCAAGAAATAAAGTCAATTCAATTCAAGAGATTCTGCAGATGCTAGAAACCTTGAACTCCAAACTCTGGAGGACCCAGCCAGTCAGGCAGCATCTATGCAGGGAAGTAAAAGAGTCAACATTTCAGGCCAAGACCCTTCACTTAATTGTTTTCTCTGCTCTCTGGATGAGAGATGGTCCTATTGAAGTGTAAAAATGTTAAGAACCATTGACAGACCAGATGCTGGAAGACTGATCCAGCTAGTTGCTGAGTCCAGAATTAGGAGAAACAGTCATGGGATAAGAGACAGGTAACATTATGAATAGTAACTAAACAAAAAATGTGAATTTCTACAAAGGAGGAGGTGAATGCTCGATTAGTGATGAATCAGAATCAGGTTTATTATCACCAGCATGTGACGTGAAATTTGTTAAATTCAAGGCTGATAGTAATTACACTGTGGGATAGCAGAACAATTTCAAATAACCAAATATTCCTTCTATACCTGCTCTCGTGACTACACCTCTCCCTCACCTGAAACCACCACAGTGGGCTTCACAGCTGAACAGGTGAGAAGACAGCTGAAACATCTCCATCCAAGCAAGGCTGCAGGCCCAGATGTTGTCAGCCCCAGGGTGCTCAAAGCCTGTGCCCCCCCAGCTATGTGGAGTACTTCACCATGTCTTCAACCTGAGCCTGAGTCTCCAGAGGGTTCCTGTGATGTGGAAGACGTCCTGCCTTGTTCTTGTACTGAAGACGCCGCGCCCCAGTGGCTCCAATGACTACAGACCGGTGGCATTGACCTCCCACATCACTAAGACCCTGCAGAGACTTGTTCTAGAGCAGCTCCGGCCTATGGTTAGGCCACACTTAGACCCCTCCAATTCGCCTACCAGCCCTGACTAGGAGTTGAGGATGCCATCGTCTACCTGCTGAACCGTGTCTACGCCCACCTGGACAAGCCGGCGAGCACTGTGAGGGTCATGTTTTTTGACTTCTCCAGTGTGTTCAACACCATCCGCCCTGCTCTGCTGGGTGAGAAACTGACAGTGATGCAGGTGGCTGCTTCCCTGGTGTCATGGATTATTGATTACCTGACTGGCAGACCACAGTACGTGCGCTTGTAATACTGTGTGTCAGACAGAGTGATCAGCAGCACTGGGGCTCCACAGGGGACTGTCCTGTCTCCCTTTCTCTTCACCATTTACACCTCAGACTTCAACTACAACACAGAGTCTTGCCATCTTCAGAAGTTTTCTGATGACTCTGCCATAGTTGGATGCATCAGCAAGGGAGATGAGACTGAGTACAGGGCTACGGTAGGAAACTTTGTCACATGGTGCGAGCAGAATCATCTGCAGCTTAATGTGAAAAAGACTAAGGAGCTGGTGGTGGACCTGAGGAGGGCTAAGGCAACGGTGACCCCTGTTTCCATCCAAGGGGTCAGTATGGACATAGTGGAGGATTACAAATACCTGGGGATACGAATGGACAATAAACTGGACTGGTCAAAGAACACTGAGGCTGTCTACAAGAAGGGTCAGAGCCGTCTCTACTTCCTGAGGAGACTGAGGTCCTTTAACATCTGCAGGACGATGCTGAGGATGTTCTACAAGTCTGTGGTGGCCAGTGCTATCATGTTTGCTGTTGTGTGCTGGGGCAGTAGGCTGAGGGTAGCAGACACCAACAGAATCAAAAAACTCATTTGTAAGGAGAGTGATGTTGTGGGGGTGGAACTGGACTCTCTGACGGTGGTGTCTGAAAAGAGGATGCTGGCCACGTTGCATGCCATCTTGGACAATGTCTCCCATCCACTTCATAATGTACTGGTTAGGCACAGGAGTACGTTCAGCCAGAGACTCATTCCACCGAGATGTAACACTGAGCGTCATAAGAAGTCATTCCTGCCTGTGGCCATCAAACTTCACAACTCCTCCCTCGGAGTGTCAGACACCCTGAGCCAATAGGCTGGTCCTGGACTAATTTCCACTTGGCATGATTAACATTATTATTTAATTATTTATATTGCTATATTTCCATACTGTTCTTGGTTGGTGTAGCTGTAACGAAACCCAACTTCCCTCAGGATCAATAAAGTATGTCTGTCTGTCTGTCTGTCTATACTAATGGAGACACAAGAGACACAAGACATTTCAAGCAACAATTTCCGGAGGAAGTTAGAGAGTTGAGCAGCACCTGTGAGAGGAAGGAATTGTTCATGTTTCAGGTTGGGATACAAAATGTCAACAATTCCTTGCCCCTCACAGATGCTGCTCAACCCACTGAGTTCCTCCAGCAGATTCCTTATTGCTTCTTCAATTATGTTGAGTCAAAATTCTACCCTCTGCTGCTTTCATGGGTGTCTTCAAATAGAAGGCTTTAAGAAATGGTGTGAAAGTCAGTAGCACACTGATAAAGACTTGCACCTTTCAATTACCCTTGCCTACTAATACCCGTCAAATTATCTCCTAAAATATCCCTTTGGGTTTGCCCACACTGTCACTCTGGATTCGTCAGCAACCTTTTAGATAATGTGGTGAAATCTAACCTATCTGTGCACTCTTCCCCTGATAACCTGGAACCCAAGTCTCCTGAGCCTAGATCACTGTTCCTTTAAGCACAAAAAAATCTGCAGACGCTGGAAATCCAGAGTAACACACACAAAATGCTGGAGGAACTCAGCAGGTCAGTCTTTGGAGAGAAATAACTATTCAACATTTTGGGTCAAGTCCCTTCATCAGGACTAGATAACAAAGCATCAAGAATGTTTATTCCTCTCCAGAGATGCTGCCTGGTCTGCAGAGTTCCTCCAGGATTTTGTGCGAGTCACGGTTCCTTTAGGTATCTTCACATATATTTTCCCAAAGCCTCTTCAGTCATTCCAGCTTTTTACCATTTCTCAATATTCATAGCTCAGATTCCATTACTGCTTCACCCTGCTTGGTTCTCTTGGAGTAGATTAAAAGGTTAACAAAACATCATAAGATGCAGGGCCTATAATGTGGTGTATGGTTCTATGTTTTAAGTAGTTGCTACATGGTTTCCAGCACCTGATGCCTTGTGGTTGTACAGTGCCTATAACTAACTATATGCAGCACTCCCACCTGTGGCCATAAACACATTAGTTTCCTATCACCAAAATGCTTGTCAAAACCTTGTCTCATTACTGCATTATCATGCTGCAATCACAAGCTTGAGAGCCAACACCCCAAAGGAAACATTACCAATCACCACTGAAGCAGCACATCAGTGTCTTCATGATGGAGAAACACCACAGTTTAATTGCCCAGTTTGTAAAATCCTGCTATATTAAACTCCCGTAAGTAACTGACCAAATTCTCAATGGGCACTGTCTCGTAGGAATGTGATACCACAGTAATTATATCAATAGTGCGCCAACACACTGTGCTCTACCCACAATGGTCTTGATGGCTTGTTGTTGTGGGAATACATGGCTAGCAGAGACAAGCTTCAATGAAAATGAAGGAACTGCATTGACTGAAAATCAGAAATTAAAACAGAAGCTTCTCAAAACACTCAGCAGACTGAGCTTGAGAGGCTATTAGATCTGGGAAAGAGAGAATATACATTAGTTTTAATTTGTAGGAACACTTGTTAGACCATTAGACACAGGAGCAGAGTTAGGCTATTTGACCATTGAGTCTACTACACCATCCAATCACGGTTGAAGCTTTTCTCCCATCCCCGGCTTTCCTCCCATAACCTTTGATGCCATGTCCTATTAAGAACCTATCAAGCTCTGCCCTAAATACACCCAATGACCCGGCCTCCACAGCTGCCTGTAGTAACAAATTCCACAAATTTACCATCCTCTGGCTAAAGAACTTTCTCCACGTCTTGTTTTAAATGGACACCCCTCTATCCTGAGGCTGTGCCCTGTTGTCCTAGACTCCCCCACCATGGGAAACATCCTTTCCACATCTACTCTGTCTAGGCCTTTCAACATTCCGAAGGTTTCATTGAGATCCCCCTCATATTCCTAAATTCCAGCAAGTACTGACCCACAGCTATCAAATGTTCCTTGTATGATAACCCTTTCATTCCCAGAATCATCCTTGTGAACCTCCTCTGAACCCTCTCCAATGGCAGCACATCTTTTCTTAGGTGAGCAGCCCAGACTTACTAGGTGAGGAGAAAAGATAATAAGAGGCATAGATCGAGTGGACAGCC
This sequence comes from Hypanus sabinus, assembly GCF_030144855.1. NCBI lineage: Eukaryota > Metazoa > Chordata > Chondrichthyes > Myliobatiformes > Dasyatidae > Hypanus > Hypanus sabinus. Next base: position 27,895,640 of record NC_082735.1, on the reverse strand, counting down.
GGAGACTTTTTCCCAGGGCAGAAATAGTTAATAGAAGGGGGCCATTACTTTAAAGTGTTGGGAGGAAAGTTTAGTGATGATGTCAGAGGCAGTTTTTTTACACAGAGACTAATAGATGCATGGAATGCGCTGCCAAGGACGCTGGTAGAGACAGATACATTAGGGGCATTTAAGAGACTCTTAGATAGGCACATGGATGAAAGAATAATGGCGGGATTTGTGGAAGGGGAGGGTTAAATTGATCTTGGAATAGGTTAGAGTCAGCACAACATTGTGGGCCAAATGGCCTGTACTGTACTGTGCTGTTCTGTGTTCTACAGAACTGAAGGTGGGATAGATAGGACAGAGAGAATATCTCCAATGAGATGAGGACAGGGTTGCCATGGAGATAAAGTTGAAGAGCCTAGCCCGGGGGTCGGCAACCCGCGGCTCCGGAGCCACATGTGGCTCTTTTACGTCTGTGCTGCGGCTCCCTGTTGCTTTGAGAAATAATTGGTTGTGGCGACCCTTTTCCTGGCACATCCGAACCGACTCACAATTAGATAGCCTACGGGGGTTTGCGAGCACAGAGCTTTGGAGCCTCTGCGCCATGGGGGCAGGTTGAGGGAGGCTTAAAAGTGAGGCTGAAGATTTCGAATAAAGTTTTTTCCTTCGACTGCAGTTACCGACTCCGTGTCGTAATTTTAGCGCTGCGTGTAGCACACCGCTACATGGTCAGTATTTAATTAAAATGTATTTTATGTTAGTTTGTTAGATTTTGAAATGTAAATCTAAATTTGAAGATTATGGTGATCTTGTACAATCTAAATAAGACGTTGTGGCGGGCGACCCATTTCCTGACACATCCGAACCGGCTCACAATTAGCCAGCGTTCAGGCTAAGGGAGATAGCCTACGGGGGTTTGTGAGTACGTGTCTTTTGCAGCATCCGCGCCCATGGGGGGCGGGTTGAGGGAGGCTCAAAAGCAAGGCTGTTTAGTTCGAATAAAGCTATCTTTGACTGCAGTTTACTGACTGCCTGTAGCACACCGCTACAACGTGTTTTTATCGCTGGCTGTCCAGAGGGGAGGTGCTGAAACGCTTTGTCGCGTGTCTGGAAGAAGTGAAAACTTTCCTGGGCAGCAAAGGGCTCACCTTTCCTGAGCTGGAACAGCCAGAGTGGCTGGAAAAGCTACACTTCATGGTAGACATGACAGCGCACCTGAACACAGCTCTTCAGGGGTAAGGACGTACAGCCCTGCACATGTTGGAGGATGTTTTGGCATTCAAGCGCAAGTTGACGTTGCTTGCCAGAGATTTACAGAAAGGCACATTGTCTCACTTCCCCAATTTGAGAGAGTTCAAACAAGGTCACGACTTGATAAATTCGGAGTATTTACATTCTGCAATCATCGCAATGCAAACATCGTTTGGGAAACGCTTCTGTGAGTTCAGAGAGGAAAAAAACACATTATCCTTCCCGGTCACTCCCCTAAGCATCAATCCATCCCTACTGAATACGACTGCATTGTCAGGTGTGAGTCAACCTGAACAAGGATGATAAATATTTTAATTGCCTATTATTTTGCGTATATTCATATGTTTTCATTGTTCAGTGAAATAGTCCTTTTATTTTTCAGGTTGACAGCTGGCTGACGTTATTTTTGGTTTGCTGCTGGCGGCAAATTTAAGTTTGGCGTTTTTCATAAATACAAGAAGGACTCAAATAGACGTTGAGTATTTTACTTAAAAGTAACCTTCAACCCAACGTCTTTTTTTCGGAGGTCAAAATGTTTTTGTTGCATGCAGAAATGTAATTTCGTTTTCTCTGCTGGAGTTCATCAATTTCATAAATGCAACACATTATAGTTTGTTTATACATAGCATAAAGGCAAAAAAAACGTTGTATGCAGTGTTATTTCATTTTAAATGTCAAACGGGTTTTGCGGCTCCCAGTGTTTTCTTTTCTGTGGGAAACGGGTCCAAGTGGCTCTTTCAGTGGTAAAGGTTGCTGACCCCTGGCCTAGCCAGTCAACAAGATCATGAGAAACAGGAAGAGGGAGGGAAACTAAACAAAATTTTATGCGACAAAGACAATTCAAGAACGAAAATGCAAACAAAGGAAAGTAAAAAGTTGTGAAATCCAAAGGCGTGGTACATCCCCTGCAGGTGATGTTGTGGTAACAGAGAGTAAGACATTGAGGCAATATCACAGGTGGATGACTTGCAGCAGAATTAACCAATTCAGGTACAGACGGAAAGCAAATTATCTGAAATTATAGAAATCGGTTTCGAGTCTAAAAGTCTGCAACGTGCCTGGATGGAAGATGAGACACTGCTTCTGAAGTTTACTTTGGGCACTGATTTACTGATACAGGAGGCCACAGATAGATATGCCAGGGAAGGAGTCCAATAGAGATTAAAGTGGAGTGTAAGAGAGAGAGAGAGAGAGAGAGAGAGAGAGAGAGAGAGAGAGAGAGAGAGAGAGAGAGAGAGAGAGAGAGAGAAGCTTTTGTCAACTAAATTCAAAGGATCTGCAAAGTGGTTACCCAATCTTCATTTGCTTTCTTGCACATGGAAAAGACCTCTTTGCACAAAGCCAAATGGAAAAGGTGAAAGTGAGTTGCTCCTTCACCTGGAAGTTCTCTTTGAGACTCTGGATGATAAGAAGGAAAGAAGGAGATGGGCAAGTGATTGGGCGTGCTCACACAGCTGCTCGGGAAACTGCCCAAAGCAAGGGAATGGTGAATTGGAAAGGAAAAACAGCTTAGGGATTCGTAAAGGGAATAATCACTTTGGCAAAAAGGGAAGAAGGGAACAATGTGTCTGGCATCAGAATCTTGTTGAAGCTGGCAGATATATAATGAAGGAGAAGCTGTTGAATGCAAAGGCTGGTGGACTGCAAGGTTATAGCTAGAATTCTGCTCTGGTTTAGCCCATGAGGAGAGAGGTAAAGGAGATAGATGAGGTGGTTCAGGTCCACTATGGTAGCAGAGAAGCCTTTTCAGAGGCACTTTTTTGTGAAGTCTCTTTACCAGAAAAAATACAGTGCAATAGTGGAACTGAGAGAATGGAACGAAACCCTTACTGGACATAGAGTGGGTGGAAGTATAATGTGGAAGGCCATGGCTCTGTAATGGATGTTTGCATCTCCTTGACATGGAGATGGAGAGATCCAGAAAAGGAAAGACATGACCAAGATGGAGATGTAAATCTGAGAGCAGGGTGGAAAAGGGCAACAGGAACAATGAAGTTTTCAAAGAGAGACTTTTTTTTCCCACTCTTTCTCAGTTCCAAATGAAGGATCTTCAACCTGAATAGTTGAAATGTTTGCCTTTTCTCAAAGTCCTGCTGAGTTTTGTTTTTGTTCTGATATTCTGCTTTTATTTCAGATTTTTAGCAACTGCAGTTTGATTTTCATTTGATGTGTTTGAGGGCTGAGTGAGGGCAGAAAGAATGTACCAGAAAGGAGTTGAATAAAACTGAAACAATCATTTCTATGTATTCCCGAGTGTGTTTAATATGATCTCCATTGCATAATTCTTTCAAAAGTGTTCTCTTTTCTATAATGTGTAGAAGAATTCTAAACATCAATTCCTTCAAGTGCCTGGCTTTCTTGGCACAGATTTTGTGATGTTTTGACTTCTAATTTTAGCAGCATTAAAGGTATTTACTCATTGTATTGCCAAGTCTTGCTTATTTATTTGAAATTTTGATAGTAAATTGGCTTTTCAAAAGTATTGTTGTTATTCTTTCCACTCCAGACTAAATTCCTGGCTGGCATTATTCTACTTGTCCTTGGAGCCCTAACCAGAAATGTATGGTCTGACCCAACAATATTAAATATTAAATGTGCTGTAAATTTCAACATTCCTGGTACTGTTTTTCTAAGTATCTAGCTTAGTATTTTCTTCCATGCTAAGATACAATCCAGCTGGACTTTTGTAGCATTTGGGGATTTGTATGCTCAAAGGTTTCCAAATTTCATGACAATATTATTATTTGCAGACCAGATTCTGAGCTCCAGGTTGAATAATACTTGCCGGTATCTTTCTCCAACCTGCTGTCTTTTAGACCATTTCTCACAACACGTTGCTCAGATTCCATAGCCTTGGCACTTGCACAGTCTCCAGCCCATAACTGCCTTGATTTAGTACAACATCTATTTTATTTGCATAAAATGTGAGTTTTTCTGGAGTTGGTTGGACTGCAGTAGATTGTTTTCTTAATAAGTGTTTTTTTTTTCCCGAGGAACCTGGAAACAGACATCCCTGCTATTAATTACCGGAACATTTGTTTTCTTAAATACAGAATTGGTTCTTGTACAGTTTGTTTCACTGAAGTGTAATCCAATCCACCCATTATGAAGATCCTGGTATCTCTTTTAGTCTTATAATTGATTCAAAATCCCTATAAACATGTATTGCAATTTTTTGTAAAATTTGCATTTAATGTGCTAACATTGATTATGGACTTTTTCATTATTTTTCCTTATTTCAGGAATTTACCATTGGTTCTAATCTCCTTCAAATATAACTATTCTCCAATAAGGGGAATTTCAGATTAAAGTTAACGAGCTCTTCAAATTTCACGGGAATGTTATAATTAGTGGACCAGAAGCTGTGATACCACTTCTACTGTCTTCATCATTAAAGTAATATTCTTCAGGAAGGCAGTATCCAGCCTGTTTTACCATGCAGGTGAGAAGAGGTGAAAGCTGTCCAGCTAGCATGAGCATAGACTTGGCTCCAGTATTCAGAAGACACATAGAAGTTAATACGAGCTGTCAAAGAACAATGCAATTAGTTTTCAAAGAAATGGAGAGATAAAGCAAAGGAACCAAGTGCAACAAATCGATAGCACAGCAACTGGAACTGCCGCCTTTACTGGAGTTCCAGTTTCCAAGGTTCAATCCCGACCTGTGTGAACTTCCTTTTCTCCATTCCCCCCGTTACTGTGTGGGTTCCACTTTGTCCCATGGCCCAAGGATACGCCGTTGGTGTGTCAATTACCCATGATGCATTGCCCCTGATGTGCAGGCATATAGGGCTGGCGTGGTAGTGTAGTGTTTGGCACAACGCTTTACAGTACAGGCGACCAGGGTTCGATTCCCGCCGCTGACTGTAAGGAGTTTCTACGTTCTCCCCGTGACTGCGTGGGCTTCCTCCCACAGACCAAAGATGTACCGGTTGGTAGGTTAATGGGTCATTGCAAATTGTCCTGTGACTAGGCCAGGGTTAAATCAGGGGATTGCTGGGCGGAGTGGCTCGAAGGGCCTGTTCCTCACTGTATCTCAACAAAAAAATAAATAATCCGAGCGCAGGTGGAGCTGGGGTGAGTGAATAAAATGGGAAGCATTGTGGGCCCTCCGTTGGTGGGGGTCAACCATGTTGGTTGTGTCCGAGCCGTCTACGTGATTTGCAAGCTAGGGCTGTACCATATGGAGAGCAAGCTGTTGCCCATACAACAGGCTCCCCCCTCCATGCAGCTGATGAATCCAAATGAACTGCAGAGCCCGATACAGTTTGGCAGCAGCAACATCGTAGGAGTTGCCAGTCAGCATTGAACTCAAAGTTGGTCTGCCTTAGGGACTTCAGCTGCAGATTTTTCCTCAGGGTTTACTACTCCCAAAGCCTTTCCCCATGAGTGGGTAGAGCCGCAAGAGTTTGGGAAGGAAAGATGAAGTCAAAATATTTAGAAGAGTATTGGAGTCAGTGTTGAAGGTATGTAGGCATTTGCCAATAAACTGGACAATAATGCATTGCTGAAAGAAGGCTTAGACCTCAAGAGGAAGGATTCCTTTACTGAAAAGACAGAGTTGGACAAAATCACGACAGTAATGGGGTGCGAAATGGAAATTTACCTTGAACTCCTACAAGATAAAACAGGAAACAGTTTGAAAATTATTATTCTAAGAACTATGACTTGGAAACAAACAGTAGTTCAACCTAAAACCAACAACAATCCCCAGGATACAGAAATGACCACATTTACATTCTGTACAATAATATCAATGACAAGAATGTTATTATTGTGGTTACAAAGCTTCATCTTTTTGGAAAATGACCTGTAACATTTCACACCAGGAAACAGATCAGCACCATTGAATCTCATTTCAGAGAACATTGCAAATGGCCAAGAATTGTCCACCTTGTCCTGGGTTAGTTCTGAATTCCCATTCCGGTCTGATAGGAAATCCCCAGGTGTACTACTATTTGCTTCCAATAAATACTGTATTTCAAACAAATTACTGTCTTGTGACTGTGATTGAAGTCACTGGGAGACACTGAAGCTGGTGATTTAGAAGTCTTTATTCACAAAAAAATAGCAGGCATCATACTGGAGATTCTCTTGGTAGAGGCTCCCTGATCCAACATTAAATCACATTTTATATGTTAAAGAACAAAGGTAACAACAGGACAATTCCTATAGTTACAGTGCATTCATAATGCCAAGAGGCAATGTTACAGCTATATACAACCCTGGTCACAACACTCTTGGAGTACTGTGCTCAGTTCTGGTCACCTCGCTATAGGAAGGATGTGGAAGCCAAAGAAAGGGTGCAGAAGAGATTTACAAGGATGTTGCCTGGATTGGGGAGCATGCCTTATGAGAATAGGTTGAGTGAACTCGGTCTTTTCTCCTTTGGAGCGATGTAGGATGAGAGGTGACCCGATAGAGGTGTATAAGATGATGAGAGGCATTGATCGAGTGGATAGTCAGGGAGGCTGAAATGGCTAACACAAGAGGGCACAGTTTTAAGGTGCTTGGAAGTAGGCACAGAGGATGGTGAGTGCGTGGAATGGGCTGCCAGCCACAGTGGTGGAGGAGGATACAATAGGGTCTTTTAAGAGGCTCCAGGATAGGTACATGGAGCTTAGGAAAATAGAATGCTATGGGTAACTGGAGGTAATTTCTAAAGTAAGTTCATGTTCAGCACAGCATTGTGGGCCAAAGGGCCTGTAATTGTGCTGTAGGTTTTCTATGTTTCTATAATGCTTCCTTTGAGTTGCACATAATTTCAAATATCTAGATCTTCACACCAACTCACCCAAAATGTACCGAAGGCAGCATGGTAGTGTAGCGGTTAGCATAACGTTTTACAGTACAGGTGACCCAAGTTCAATTCCTGTAAGGAGTTCGTGCGTTCTCCCCAGGACCACGTGGGTTTCCTCCGGGTGCTCCAGTTTCTTCCCACAGTCCAAAGATGTTCCAGTTGGTAGGTTAATTGGCCATTGTATATTGACTCCTGTGATTAGGCTAGCATTAAATTGGGGACTTGAAGCACCAAAGGGGGCTATTCCACATTGTATCACAGTAAACTAAAGTTAAAGAAAGAGTGATAATCACCTCTGTCTCTCCAGCTGCATCATTCATATGCAGGGATCTCAGGTGAAAGGGTGTTTCCTGGTTTGCAACCAAACCCAGTCTGCAGCTCCAGAAGGACCATTGTTCTGAGCTGCGTTTTGAATTCAATCTGAATTCCACATTCAAATTTGAAGACTGGTTGCTGTTGAAATTAATATTTGCTATATACCCTAACTCCAGAATATGACCTAACAGTAACCGTTCTTATGGCCACGTCTTAGTATTTCTGATCGTCCTGTCTCAACAGTAACTTAAGAGCCTTTTTCATGCCATAGACCAATGGGTCTGTGGACCCCAACTTGCGAACACCTGCTTTATAGTGACAGAATCCTAAGAGACCGTAGAAAGCCCATAACACTCAGCTACCAAAACCTAATGAACCATTCTGAGGTATATATTATGTCAAAATTTCTTGTACTGTTTTATTTAGGAGTTCGCCTATCCATCTTCCCACAAACAAATATTGACAATAAATTGTAGTAATACTTTAAAAATTAAATAGCATTAGCCTTTTATTAAGCTGAGTTCTCCTGGTGTAAGTCGTTCACTGAATCTTCAAATGAGTCAAGAAAGTGGTTAGGTAGGAGGCAGCTCCACTGTAAATGGGATCTCATTGAAGCCAAATGCCTGTCAGAATAGATAGCACAGATCAGGAGTGGGAAACCTTGTCCAATTTCTCCTTCCTAACCAGGAAGGGTGATGGGAGCTATTGCTCACGGACCACTACCCAGCTGAAGAATGAGATATTTTAACATTGAACTATTCAGATTGAGTCATTAACCTCCCAATAGATACAATAACAAGAAAGCAGTTGTTTCAGCTAAAGCATTCACCGCTCATGCTCTCAAGTAGGGTATCCAGCTTTAACAAAAATGCCCCCAGGGTGGTGCACAATTAGATTTACATGGTGATCATTTTGTGCAATTAATAAAAATCACACATCTGGGTTTTTTTTGTGTAATTTATTTTCTCGCAACAAACACATAAATAAAGAAGACTATGCAATAATTAAACAGTCCATTAATGAGCAGGCATGGCCATTAATCAGCTATAACAAAAGCAAATGAGTAATTATGCACAGAATGTATAAAAAGCAGTGAATCAAGAAATAGACACTGGCACTCTCTGTTGCCCATCTGACATGAATGGCAGCTCTGTAGCATGTTCCCAGTGTTGGCTGAGACATCTTCAAACAATAGCTGCTTCTCTACTTAGATCATCACCCAGAAAGTGAGTGTCCCCAGACACTCGTTCGTATGATATGTGGAAGGATCAGGCTCACAAGAGCAAACTAGTGGGTCTTGTGAAGTATTTACAGTCAAGGCCAGCATTTGCAAAACATTTCTTTTTGCAGTAAGCGACTGAAAGTCATTTTTTTCTGCTGGAGGGAAATATAATGGCAACTGCTTACAGGTATATTTCAAAGTTCAATGTAAATTTATTATCAAAGTACATATACATTACCATATACAATCCTGAGATTCATTTTTGTGTGAGCATACACAGCAAGTCCAAGATCTTAAACACAAGGGGATAACTTCACTCAACTTCACCTGCCCCATCATTGAAATGTTCCCATAACCAATAGACTCACTTTCAAGGACTCTTCATCTCATGTTCTCGATATTTATTGCTTATTTATCTATTATTATTATTTCTTCTTTTTGTATTTGCATAGTTGGTTGCCTTTTGCACCGTGGCCAAAGTCGGGTGATCGTTTATTGATTCCGTTATGGTTATTAATCTATTGATTTGTTGAGTATGCCCACAAGAAAATGAATCTCAGGGTTGTATGTGGATATATATACAGGTACTTTGATAATAATTAGTTAAGTTAAAGTCTGTCCTGAGCCTTATAAGCTCATCAGGAAGGTGCTTATGCCAGTTTCCGTGGCGTGAAGTGACTGAGAGTATGAGACCTCCCCCCACCACCCCCACCAGATAGGCCATCAGTCTATTGTGAGGTTAACCCCTGCATTTTGCCAGTACCCATTTTCAGCTGGGTGGACTGGAGCAATGTGTGTTAAGTGACTTGCTCAAGGACACAACACGCTGCCTCGGCTGGGGCTCGAACTTACAACCTTCAGATCGCTGGTCCAACACCTTAACCACTTGGCCACACGCCACACTTTGTTAGTAATTGTTTAATATTAATTATGTGCAGAAAATAATCTGTGAACTTTGAACTTTGAAATACAAAAGAAAAAAAATAATAATAAATAAGCATTGGAGAACATGAGGTGAAGAGTCCTGGAAAGTGAACATTGACCCATGACTTTTGGGAGTGATACACTCTTGTACTTATGATATATTTTCTGATTATTTTTGCTCAGCAGTGAAGCAGTTAAAGTGACCACATCACTGCGGAGCTCAGAGCCGACCATAATGGCCGCCAATGCGAGCAGACCAGGCCCGCAGCACTGAGGAATGGGGCGAAGAGCTGCAGCCCGGTCAGCACAGTGAGTGCTCTGCGTGCTGTCAGTCCGTCTGGGTGCCAGAGTGTCCCTCATCCCTTTGCATGTGATGGAAACTCCCCACTCCCCCTCACTGTTTGGCTGCTCAGACTGCTTGTCACCACAGGGAAACCTCTGGGTGAGGGAGAGGTCTGCATTCCATTAGTGTTCTTACTGCTGGAATGCTCTCTGAATGCGAAATGAGCTATTTGTACATCTGCTCTTCTTCCATCGTACTGGCCTCACTCACCAGCCTTGGATATCAGCCACAAACTTACAATTCCCCCCAAAGCTCGGGGCTTCCCCCCAAACCGAGACAAACACCCATCCTGATCCTTGCTCCATCTATCTCACCAGCACGAGGATGTGACTTCAAGTTTCTGTGGAATCTATTGGCTCAAACGACAAACCAATATTTTTCTCATCTGTGCGTCTGCACGGCTGACTACACTAGCTTGCTTTGCGACGTCAGCCTGTTTCTTGTTCTCAGTACACCCTGGTAGATGCTCCATAAATTAAATCCCTCAACACAATCAGTGCTCGTTGCCAGAGCAAAGAAAAGAGCTGAAAAAAGAGGTGCTGGCTCCACCCTTTCACCAACCTGCCATTGGGGAGATGACACGTCCATCACCATCAGAACCACACGTCATCTCCAAAGCTTCTTTCCTGTAGCTATCCAGCTTTCCCAACAAAACACACTCAGGCATAATATCCCAACTGTCCCTGCGCACACTCTGAGGGTTGTGCTGGGTAGCCCCACAAGAGTCGTCATGCTTCCGGTGCCAAGATAGCAGGCCCACAACTCATTAACCCTAATTCATATGTCTTTGGAATGCAGGAGGAAACCAGAGTACTTGGAGGAAACCCTGGCAGTCATGTGGAGAACATAACCAACACCTTATCGACAGCAGTAGGAATTGGACCCCAGCTGGTGCTGTAATAGTGTTACTCTAACCACTATGCTACCATTCCACTCAAACACCATTTCTATTGTAAATGCTCCTGTGAATAGGTTTATACAATTTGCTATATAAAAGGTGCTGAGGTTGATCTTTCATTGAACCTGTTTTCATTACTACTCTATAGATTTGATAATTATACCCGCAGGAAAATGGATCTTAGGGTTGCAAATACGTGCTTTGATAATAAAATTTACTTTGAACTTTGAACATTGAAATACAAGTTGTTATAGCTAGATTAGGTCCAAGTGTCTCAGTCCTCTCTAGGTGTTGTTATGATGGACCGCTTGAAGCACTACCAGACAAAAATGCAGGGGAAAAGTGGAGGATTAAGGTAAATTTGCCCATGAACTGAAACTAAAAACAGGCAAATAGACTGGAGTAATTTAACACAGGGTTGCTTTCAGATTCATTAAAAGCAGTTAGGTAATTGTTCAACTTTAACACTGTGACAAAGGCTTCTCAGTAAAATCAATAACCTGAAGAAGGAACGGAGTGAATAGGCATGGATAAATTATCCTTACTAATGACCAGTAAAGCTGCTGGATGAATGTGAGAGACCTTTATCAGGAAATTTTAAAATACCTGCAGCAAGAATTATTTCCCCAAAGATTACAGTTTTCTGTTGGTGCATAAAAACTAACTAGCAGCAATTTTAAAATCTCCTGATATCATGTTTGTTTCCCAAGGATGCCGATGAAATATTTGTCTGCTGTTGTACCATCTGAGGGCATCCACCGCCAACCCAAGGACATATTGACTATTATTAAATATGTACGGAAAAAAAAACACTATCTCTGCAAAAATATGGCAATTTGGTAAATAATGAAAATTTGACTCAGGGGCAAAGCTGCCTCACTGAAAAATTACTGTGTGCTTGTCGGATCTTTCGCTCAGTCCTCCAAGCCTTTGATCATCTGTTCAGGTGAACTGAGGACGACTAATTAGAACCTTTACCCTGACCCCTCAGCAGGTCTGGAGCCTGGGGCTTTCTGAACCAGGCTTGGTGGTGTGCATACTCTAACGGTGCCCTGTGAGGAATAATATAAGCAACCTACCCAAGTAAGAACATCTTTTCTACGCTTTTGTAAATAGCAGCCCATCCAAGGGTGGAATCTTCCTTCCCAACTGCCTGCAGCCTTGCATTATGTAGCAGTTATTACATTCACCCCCGGATGTGAAAGCTCCCCAGTTGAACCCTGGGTAGAAAAGCAAATGGCGGAGCAGTTAACACTGCTGCCTCACAGCCCCAGAGATTGGGGTCTGATCCTGACCCTAGTGCTGTCTGTGCGGAGTTTGCATACTCTCCCCTTGAGTGCTTGGGCTTCCTCCTTCGAACACAGAGAGGTTAAGGCTGTTACTCGGAGCCCAGTCTCTCTGCACCAATGGTTGTAGAACCCTAGAGAGTGTACTTTCCCAACTAGGCCTTTGTGTAGGTGACTGCACCAAGCCTCACTGGATCCCTCTGGACGTAATCCTGAACTTTGGAATGTGTCAGCAGGCGATGTTTGTTTGTGAATATCTCCTTACTCTGGAGAGACAAGCTCTGGGCAGTCAGACAGCAGGAGGCAATGATCAGGGAAGACCAGGTGTGTGTTGCTGTGAATTCTTGGGACATTGTTACATATGTGGGTTATGATCGAAGAAAACAATGGCTGAAGTTGCTTAGCTTTTTAGTGCGTGTGTTTATCAGGTGCATCAAAAATCAAACATACAAAAATTAGTAAAAATATTAAAAAGAAAACTGCCAATATTTACAAAAAGATATCTACCAGATAGCTCCATACTTTGTCCAGTATGAACCCCGAGCAGTCCGATCTCTCTCTTACTGAGAGAGAAGAGCTCCTTTTTATTTGCCACTAGGTCGTACCATCTTTAATTACCCACGGAGTATGTCAATGATTTGGACTATGGGATTAGTGGATTTGTGGAGTTGCGGGTAGTGTTGAGGAAACAGAGATCCTGCAGAAAGACTTAGATAGTTTAGGGGAATGGGAAAAGAAGTGACAAATGAAATACAATGTTGGAAAGTGTATGGTCATGCACTTTGGTGGAAGAAATAGACGGGCAGACTATTATTTAGGTGGGGAGAAAATTCAAAATGCAGAGATGCGAAGGGACTTGGGAGTCCTTGTGCAAGATACCCTAAAGATTAACCTCCAGGTTGAGTTGGTGGTGAAGAAGGCAAATGCAATGATGGCATTCATTTCTATAGGTATAGAATATCAAAGCAGGGATGTGATGTTGAGGCTCTATAAGGCAGTCGTGAGGCCACACTCGGAGTATTGTGTGCGGTTTTGTTCTCCTTATTTTAGAAAGGATATACTGACATTGGAGGGTTCAGAGAAGATTCACGAGGACCATTCCAGGAATGAAAGGGTTACCGTATGAGGAATGTCTGGCAGCTCTTGGGCTGTATTCCCTGGAGTTCAGGAGAATGAGGGGGGATCTCATAGAAACATTCCGAATGTTAAAAGGCCTGAACAGATTAGATATGGCAAAGTTATTTCCCATGGTAGGGGAGTAGACAATAGACAATAGGTGCAGAAGTAGACCATTCGGCCCCTCGAGTCTGCACCGCCATTCCGAGATCATGGCTGATTATTCACTATCAATACCCAGTCCCTGCCTTGTCCCCGCCTTGTCCCCATATCCCTTGATTCCCCTGTCCATCAGATATCTATCCAGCTCCTTCTTGAAAGCATCCAGAGAATTGGCCTCCACCGTCTTCCGAGGCAGTGCATTCCACACTTCCACAACTCTCTGGGAGAAGAAGCTCTTCCTCAACTCTGTTTTAAATAACTGACCTCTTATTCTCAATCCATGCCCTCTGGTACTGGACTCTCCCAACATCTGGAACATATTTCCTGCCTCAATCCTATCAAATCCTTTAATTATCTTAAACGTTTCAATTAGATCCCCTCTCAATCTCCTCAATTCCAGTGTGTACAAGCCCAATCTCTCCAATCTCTCTGCGTAAGACAGCCCTGCCATCCCAGGAATCAACCTAGTGAATCTATGCTGCACTTCCTCAATTGCCAGAATGTCCTTCCTTAAACCTGGAGACCAAAACTGTACACAATATTCCAGGTGTGGTCTCACCAGGGCCCTGTACAAATGCAAAAGAACATCCTTGCTCTTGTATTCAATTCCCCTTGTAACAAAGGCCAACATTCCATTTGCCCTCTTCACTGCCTGTTGCACTTGCTCATTCATTGACTGGTGAACTAGGACTCCTAGGTCTCTTTGCATTTCTCCCTTACCTAACTCGACACCGTTCAGACAATACTCTGCCCTCTTGTTCCAGCTTCCAAAGTGGATAACTTCACATTTATTCACATTGAATGACATCTGCCAATTATCTGCCCACTCACTCAGCCTATCCAAGTCTCCCTGTATTCTCCTAACGTCCTCTTCGCATGTCACACAGCCACCCAGTTTAGTATCGTCAGCAAACTTGCTGATATAGTTTTCAATGCCCTCATCTAAATCATTGACATAAATCGTAAAGAGCTGTGGTCCCAATACAGAGCCCTGTGGTACCCCACTGGTCACCTCCAGCCAGTCTGAGAAACACCCATTCACTGCTACCCTTTGCTTTCTATCTGCCAACCAGTTTTCTATCCATGTTGAAACCCTGCCCCCAATGCCATGAGCTCTGATTTTACTCACCAATCTCCTATGTGGCACCTTATCGAATGCCTTCTGAAAATCTAGGTACACAACATCTACTGGCTTACCTTCGTCTAACATCCTTGTTACACCCTCAAAAAACTCCAACAGATTAGTCAAGCATGATTTGCCCTTGATAAATCCATGCTGGCTCGGCCTAATCCTATTTCTGCCATCTAGATGTGCCACTATTTCGTCCTTAATAATGGACTCAAGCATCTTCCCCACGACTGACGTTAGGCTAACAGGGCGATAGTTCTCCGTTTTCTCCTTCCCTCCCTTCTTGAAAAGTGGGACAACATTAGCCACTCTCCAATCTTCAGGAACTGATCCTGAATCTAAGGAACATTGGAAAATGATTACCAATGCATCCGCAATTTCCTGAGCCACCTCTTTTAGAACCCTCGGATGCAGACCATCTGGACCCGGGGATTTATTAGCCTTCAGTCCTACCAGTCTACTCATCACAGTTTCTTTCCTAATGTCAATCTGTCTCAATCCCTCTGATATCTTATGACCCTGGCCCATCCATACATCTGGGAGATTGCTTGTGTCCTCCCTGGTGAAGACAGATCTAAAGTACGCATTAAATTCTGTTGCCATTTCCCTGTTTCCCATAACAACTTCTCTCAATTCATTCTTCAAGGGGCCAACATTGTTCTTAACTATCTTCTTTCTCTTCACATAGCTAAAAAAGCTTTTGCTATCCCCTTTTATATTCCTGGCTAGACTGAGCTCATACCTGATTTTTTCTCTCCGTATTGCTTTTTTGGTTAAGATCTGCTGTTCCTTAAAACTTTCCCAATCATCTGTATTCCCACTCATCTTAGCCCTGTCATACTTCTTTTTCTTTAATGCTATACAATCTCTGACTTCCTTTGTCAACCACTGTGGCCCCTTCCCCCTCTTTGAATCCTTCCTTCTCATTGGAATTAACTGCTTTTGCATCTTTTGTATTATGCCCAAGAATATCTGCCACTGCTGATCCACTGTCTTTCCTGCCAGGGCATCCGCCCATTTAACTTTGGCCAGCTCTTCCCTCATGGCTCCGTAGTCTCCTTTATTTAATTGCAACACTGACACCTCTGATCTGCCCTTATCCCTCTCAAATTGTAGATAAAAACTTATCATGTTATGATCACTGCTTCCTAATGGCTCCTTTACTTCAAGATCACTTATCAATTCCTGTTCATTACACATCACCAAGTCCAAAATAGCCTCGTTCCTGGTTGGCTCAAGCACAAGCTGTTCCAAAAGTACATCCCTTAGACACTCCACAAACTCCCTATCCTGGGGTCCAGCACCTACCCGATTCTCCCAGTCCACCTGCATGTTGAAATCTCCCATAACGACTGCATTACCTTTAGCACATGCCAATGTTAACTCCCTAATCAACTTGTACCCAATATCCACGCTACTGTTTGGGGGACTGTATACAACACCCATTAGGGTCTTTTTACCCTTACTGTTCCTCAGCTCAATCCACACAGACTCTACTTCCCCTGTTCCCAAGTCACCCCTTGCTAAGGACTGAATCTCATTCCTCACCAACAGGGCCACCCCACCCCCTCTTCCCATATTTCTATCTCTACGATAGCACGTATACCCTGGTACACTCAATTCCTAGGCCTGATCCCCTTGCAGCCATGTCTCCGTTATCCCAACAATATCATAGTTCCCCATTTTCATCTGAGCTTCAAGCTCATCTGTCTTATTTCTGACACTACGCGCATTCAAGTATAGAATTCTTAGCCCATTCCTCCTCTCTTTGCTTAAAACACTGTCTACTGTACCTAACCCAGCTCCTTGAACTTCCATAGGGCTAATTGCACCCTGAATTTTGATGACCTTCTCAAGATCACCCAAACCTTCTACACATTTAACCCTATGCTCCTTCTGACCAACCCTCTGGATCTGGATCCCTGCCCCCTGCACATCTAGTTTAAGCCCCCCCGAGCAGCACTGGCAAACACTCCTGCAAGAATGTTAGTACCCCTCCGGTTCAGATGTAGACCGTCCCTTCGAAACAGATCCCAATGTCCCTGGAACAAAGACCAATTATCCAAAAACCTGAACCCTTCCTTCCTGCACCATGCTCTCAGCCTCGTATTAATGTGCATAATCATTCTATTCTTCGCCTCACTCGCACGTGGCACAGGTAGCAATCCCGAGATTGTCACCCTGGAGGTCCTGCCTTTCAGCTTCACTCCTAACTCCCTGAACTCTCTAAGCAGGACCCCCTCACTCACCTTACCTACATCGTTGGTCCCTACGTGGACCACTACATCTGGGTTCATGCCCTCGTTCTCAAGAATAGCCTGAACCCGATCTAAGATGTCCCAGACCCTGGCATCAGGGAGGCAACATACCATCCGAGACTCCCGATCTGCCCCACAAAATCTCCTAAATGCCCCCCTAACTATAGAATCCCCTAAAACTATCGCTCTCTTCTCTTCCCTCCTCCCCTTTCTAGTTGAGGGTTCAATCTCTGTGCCAGAGGCAGGACCACTACAACTCATTCCTGGTAGGTCATCCCCATCAACAGTATCCAGTACGGTATACTTATTGTTAATGGGAATGGAGTCTAGGACAAGAGGGCACAACTTTAGGCTTGAAGGACGTCTACTTCGAACAGAGATGCAGAGAAATTACTTTAATCAGAGGGTGGTAAATCTGTGGAATTCATTGCCATGAGCGGCTGTGGAGGCCAAGTCAATGGGTACATTTAAGGCAGAGGTAATTAGGTTTTGATTAGCCAGGGCATCAAAGGCTATGAGGAGAAGGCAGGGGAGTGGGGATGACTGGATCAGCCATGATTGAATGGCGGATTAGATTCGATGGGCTGAATGGCCTATTTCTGCTCCTATAATCTTATGGTTTTATATATAGAAAATGATGCACCCCATAATGTAGTTATAATATTACAAAATAAACAGAAGTAGCTATCTTAAATACCAGATACAAACAACATTTAGGCATTTTCATATCCCCAATACTACAGAAATGGAATATTCTGCTGGAACAGGCACCATAAAGCCAAAACGAGTGCAACGGGTTTAGGATCCGTTAAGACAATATAGCGGGGAAGACACTCTGTGTGCATTCAGCACAGCGAGAGAGAGAGGGTGAGTGAGTGAGTGAGTGAGTGTGTGTGTGTCTGTGTCTGTGTCTGTGTCTGTGTCTGTGTCTGTGTGTGTGTCTGTGTGTGTGTGTGTAAGTAAGGAGTGTGTTTACCGAGTGCTCTCCTTCATAGGAAGTTCACCTGGCCTCAATGAGGTGTGTTGGCCAGGTGCTTCACCTTTGGGGGTGCAGAAGATAGCACTTTTTACTCCATTCATCAGGGGTCTGAAGATCGGAATCATGTTTATTATCATTGACATATGCCATGAAGCTTGGTGATTTGTGGCAGCCATATAGTGCAAACCATAAAAATTACTGAAAGGGTCACAAAATAAATAAATTGTGTAAGAATGGAATAGTGAAATAGTATTCATGGGTTCAAGGACCACTCAGAAATCTCTAACGGAGGGGAAGAAGCTGTTCTGAAAATGCTGTATGTGTGTCTTCAGGCTCTTGTACCTCTTCCTCCCTGTTAGTACTAACAAGAAGAGGGCCATCATCATTGTTATGTGCCGTGTTGAGTGAAGTAAGCGATCACGGTCTATGACCATCTTTGTTCTTGGTGAATTTTTCTACAGAAGCGATTTGCCATTGCCTTCTTCTGGGCAGTGTCTTTACAAGACAGGTGACCCCAGCCATTATCAATACTCTTCAGAGATTGTCTGCCAGGCTTCAGTGGTCACGTAACCAGGACTTGTGATTTGCACCAGCTGCTCGTACAACCATCCACTACCTGCTCCCATGGTTTCACGTGACCCTGATCGAGGGGCTGAGTAGGTATTACACCTTGCCCAAGGATGACCTGCAGGCTAACAAAGGGAAGGAATGCCTTACACCCCCTTCGGTGGAGACATATCTCCACCTCATCATCCAGTCCCAGATGGTAAGGGTCTTTAATACCTTCTTGAGGCACTGCCCTTTGAAGAGGTCATTGATGTTGGGGAGGGTTGTGCCTGTGATGGAGCTGGTTGAGTCTACAACCTTCTGCAGTCTCTTTTGATACATTGGATCCTCCATATCAGTCAGAATGGTCTCCATCAGAAATCCGCTGGAGTCCTTGGTGTCACACCAGGTCTCTTCAAACTCAAAGTACAGCCACTTGCGTTCCTGCATCAATGTACTGGGCCCAGGATAAATACTCCGAGATGTTGACGCCCCAAAATATACCTTTCGCTATTCGACCTACCAGATCGTACAGCAGCATCGATGGTACTGGTGAAGTCATTGACCAGATCAGCCTCAGTAATGGTGGCAGATGCTGGAGTCCAGCCAGACACTCTTCCTTCAGAACCAAGACTTGTACATTGATTAATCCAAGCACAATGTTTTTATATATTATGCACTTAAAGTTAAAGAATGACAGAGTTGTTTTCTTCCCCCAAGGGTTTTTTTTGAACTGCAATCGACATCATCACCAGCTTCTTCTGAGGAGATGTGGACTGGGTTAGATGCACCATTGTTAGTGATAGAGCAGCCTTGAGGAGTGGAGTGCTCTTATTTTGGGCATTTTACATGTGAATAAATGAAATATAACTTAGAAGACTGTGATTCCAACACAATTCATGATACAACCCACACAAAAAAACTAATTTAATCATACAGCACAGAAACAGACCCACCCTGTCCACGCTGATCATCCAGCACCTATTATACAAATCCCATTTACCAGCATACAGTCCATAGACTTCTATGCCTTGAAAATTCAAGTGTTTCTCCAGATACTTCTTAAGAACTGGGTAAGTGTCTGCCTCTGCCACCCTCTCAGGCAGTGCATTCCAAAGCAACACATACAAAATGCGTGAGGGACTCAGCAGGTCAGGCAGCATCTATTCAGATGAAGGGATGGTTAATGTTTTGGGGCAAGACCCTTCTTCAGGTACATTCCAACCTCCAAGTAACTCCAGCTGAAAAAAAAATCCGTATATTCCCCCTCTATACCCTCTGCTTACAGACACCCCTGCTATGGTGGAAAGTTTGCCACTTTCTATCCTATCTAAGCCTCTGATGTTTCTGTATACAACCATTCATTACCCTCCCTCTTTTCCACTCCAAGGAAAAGAAGCCCAGCCTATCCAATACCTCCTCAGCACCAACATACTCTAATCCAGAGAAAGTCCTGATGGATCAGCTCTGCACCCTCTCCAAAGCAATCACAACTGTTCTTCTGAGATCAAAACTGTACACATTGTCCTTAATGTGGCTTCACCGATATTTTATAAACCAATACGATAACTTCCCTGCTTTTATACTCTATACTCTGGATAAGGAGGACTAGCATCCTAAATGCTTCTTTACCTCCTATCTACCTGTCACCATTAATAGGCAGTAATGGTTTTGAGTTGTACAGGCCCCTTCATTGATTGATTAATTGCTACAGCATGGTAACAGGCCCATGGAGACCATCCCATCTAATTGAACCCATGAGACCAATTAACCTACTAACCAGTATGTCTTTGGAATGTGGGAGGAAACTGGAGCACCCAGAGGAAACCCATGTAGTCACGAGGAGAACGTACAATCTTCTTACATACAGCGGTGGAATTGAACTTGGCTAGCTATGCTATTTCCCACTCTAGATCTCCAATCAACTTTACTACATTAGGAGAATTTATGTTTAGCGTAATGTAGCAGAATCCTTCTCTATGTTCCTATAGTCTGGGGAAAAAACTGTTAAAAATAATGTGAAACCACTTTATTTTGAAGAAAAACAAACCACTGAAATCTATTTGTCAGCACATTGGGATTATATGTGTCAACAATATAAATCCAATCTGTGAACCCAGCCTCCAGCAGGACCTTGTAGCATTATCCAGACACCACTAGGGTCTGGCACATGTCCACCATGTCAAGCCATTTACCCTCTGATGCTTTTAGCAAAATTTGATGACACAGGATGAGGCAGCATTGAAACCAATGCAAATGGAAAATCTCAACCTTGGGGCTTTACTGGCTGAAAGCACTTCCTTAATAGTACATTCAGTGGCTGGAACAAAGCAACCAGGGACACTACAGTCATCAAAACACAAATGAAATTTGGACACCTGAAACTGACTCTCAATAAGAGAGATGTGAATTTTATTTAAAGCTATTTGTGCAAGGACAGACAGAATAAATGGAGAGGAGGTATTATTTGAATCGGACAAAGATTTCCTATCAACAGAGAGGCTCCTATTATGTATATGCAAGCATGTACCCAGTTAGGTATCAACACTTGACAAGTGTTATTACAATTACCCAATTCAGCTGATGGGCCATGTTCCAAATAATTAATTGTCACATGACAGTGAAAACAAGGAAAGAATTACTTGGGAATATCATCTAGCTTAATGTTTCAGGGCAGTAGTGGGAGAGTACTGTAGTGCCAGAGATGCTGTTCTTCAAAGTCTTCAACCAACCCCACAAGGATATGTTATCTTATTCTGGAGGACAGTACATATTCCACAGATTGTTCAAAAACAGGTGGAATGTTTCCCAGGATTCTGCCAATGATCAATTCTCAGTCCCACATATTCAAACAAATGGGACTGCTTCACATCTTCACTTTCAGCGAGATCCTCCTATACACCAAATAGTTGCTATCTGTCTACATGTACATTACAGCAGCAAAAGAAAACACTCCAATGTAATTTATTGCAAGTGACGTTACTTCAGGTATCTTGGAGATGTGATAAGTCATTATATAAACTGTGTTGTTGTTGCTAAATGGATATCTTCTTTTTAATCATCACATTTCCAGAAAGATAAAGAAAATTCTTAGGTTTAACAATTTATGCCTGTAGGAGCTATGTATCAACCTCCTGTCTGATTTTATTTTGTGTTGCGCATTTATTATGGGTTTCAGTAATTTGTCACATGAGTTGGGGTGTGGTAGAAGCAAATGACCATAAGTCACATAGACACACTCTGTCTCAGCTAGTTTAGTTTATTTGAGAGGGAGTGAGCCAGGGGTAATATTTATTTGTTGGTTGATGGCTGTTGGCTATGCTAATTTGAACACTAATTACTCTTACTTTGTTATATCGCTAATTTAGTTTCATTAGTTTTATATTGCTATAATATTGTTTGTCTTTGCTAGAATCATAATAAAGGATCGAATGCAACCCACACAAACTGTTGGAGGAACTCAGCAGGCCAGGCAGCATCTATGGAAAAAAGTACAGTTGACGTTTCAGGTCAAGACCCTTCATTGGGACTTTGAGTTGCTTGGATTTCCAGCATCTGCAGATTTTCTCTTGTTAGGGATCAAACGTACTTGTTTTGAGTTGGAACTTGGTTATTTGGAAGCACTTCGTACTGTGTCAATTCCCGTATTCAGTCTCTCAGCGTTTTTGGTATGTTTTTACGTCACCGCTACAATGTCCATCTGCAGCACTGGAAATGATGGAATCAGGAATGTTTATCCACTTTTTAACACACGTTTTAATTATACAATCAGGATAGATTCCAGATTTTATTTATTTATTTTGAACCACACCATCCAGCAATCCTCCAATTTTATCCTCACTTAATCTCAAGACAATTTACAACGACCAATTAACCTACCAACCAGTATGTCTTTGGACTGTAGGAGGAAATCGGAGCATTTAATATCTTTTCCAGTACACAAGTGCAAAAGAGAACGAAATAATTGTTACTTTGGATCCAATGCAGCATAAAAAAAACAAACACAATAATAATAAAAACACTATAAAGATAAATACATAAGATAGCTTATATACATAATTGATTAAACATCCATAAAGTGATGCTAGGCACAGGAGTCCCTGTACATAAGGTGACTGACAGGAAATGATAAAGTAGCGATGGTTATGGGTGTGGAGGGATGGGTTAGTGGGTGATCAGCCTGACTGCTTGGGGAAAGTAACTGTTTTTGAGTCCTGTGGCCCTGGCATGGATGCTACATAGCCTCCTTCCATCCATCATTAAGGACCCTCATCACTTAAGACATACCTTCTTCTCATTGCTACCATCAAGGAGAAAGTACTGGAGCCTAAAGACACACACTCAGCCATTCAGGAACAGCTTCTTCCCCTCTGCCACCAGATTTCTGAATGGACACTGAACCCATGAACACTATCTGCAGCAAAACAAACAAAAAAATCACCACATATGCCAGTGACATTAAATCTGATTCTGATTCTGTTTCCTCACTGATGGGAGAGGGATGTACACTCAATGAGCAGGGTTGGGTGGGGTGGGGGGAACCCTTCATGATGTTATTGGCCCTTTTCTGGCACCCTTCTGTATATATCTTCTTGATGGAGGGCAGACTTCTATGAATGAAATTTGACCTAGTAATTTCTTCAGCAAAAAGCTACTAACATATTGTTAGTAATGTTAAGGAACAACAAATAATAATTAATATACTCTTAAATAATAGTGAAAGTTACCAACTAGTTACTAATCATAAATTTGGCCGAATAAGCCTTCCACCTGTATCTTAGTGTTAGATAGACCTAGTCAGGCTAACATTTAGAGACTCTTTCCTATGAGTGGATTTGTTATCCAAAAATATTGTGGCATTTCTAAGATGTAGATTTCTTCAAGAAAACAATTCAGGGACTTATAATATAATTTAGAAACTATTTTTGTCATTGTTCAATTGATTTTGTAGATGTGTGCTACTCTGGTGGGTGGCGAGATGGAGCTACGTCTCTACCAAAGGAGGCGCAAGGTGCTCCTTCCCTCCGCTAGTCTGCAGGTCACCTTTGGGCAAAGTGTAGCTTCTGCTTAACCCCTCTCCCCCCAATCAGGGTCATGTGAAGCCATGGGAGTAGGTGGTAGATGATGGTATGAGCAGCTGGTGTTTATCACAAGTCCTGGTTATGTGACCACTGACACCAGGTAGACAATCTCAGAACGGTATTGATAATGGCTGGGGTCACCTGTCTTGTAAAGACACTGCCCAGAAGGAGATGGCAAAACAATTCTGTTGAAAAATTTGCCAAGAACAATATGGTCATGGAAAGACCATGATCGCCTACATCATACAACATGGCACATAATGAACGAATAAATGTGCTTCTCTGGGAAAACTATCATTTAGTACCCATAAGAAGATGGTGTTGAGATCTCTTCTTTAGACTGGACAAATCAACTTCCATATTGTGATCCACTGGTAATGACAGAATGGTAACACTATGTACGCATATTCATTTGTGGGAGAGAAAATATTTTCAACTATATTAAAATATTTTAAAGAACATTCAGTAGCATGGACAATGGTGCGGCCCTGTTGAACCAGCTACTGCCCTTTCTCATCTGTCAGCGATTATTTCTCAGTGAGAATTACAGTGTGAGTGTAGATGACCCAGAAGGTGGGTTGACTCTGTTTCAATCTCTGGCTGGGGAAGGTACAACTCGGAGGCTGGTCTCCCCAGCCCACAGCAGTTGCCCTTCACCTGCAGGATAAAGTGACTCCATCAAGCCCGCTCTGGGATGGTCATTGACCTCTGACACGAACAGCCATTCACCAATCCCACCATTCACTGGCTCTCCGCTGGATCCCTGGATCAACATATTGATGCTATAAAGGCAGTGAGACAGCAGCTATATTTCACTAGGAGTGTGAAGAGATTTGGTATGTCACCAAATACATTTACAAATTTCTGTAGATATACCATAGATAGCATTCTAGCCTCATCACTGTCTGGTATTGGTGGGGGGGAGGGGGCGGGAACTATTGCATAGGATCAAAGTAAACTGCAGAGGGTTGTAAAATTAGTCAGCTCCATCAGGGGCACTAGCCTCTGTCGTATCCAGGACATCTTCAAGGGGTGCTGCTTCAAAAAGGCATCGTCCATCATTAAGGACCCCCATCACCCAGGACATGCCTTCTTCTCATTGTTCCCATCAGAGAGAAGATACAGAAGACTGAAGGCACACACTTGGTGATTCAAGAACAGCTTCTTCCCCTCTGCCATCCAATTTCTGAATGCACATTGAGCCCACAAACACTACCTCACTACTTTTTTTTGCACTACTTATTTAATTTAACTATTTAATATACAGTCATACTGTAATTAACAGGTTTTTCCTCTATTATTATGTATTGCATTCTACTGCTGCCACAAATTTAACAAATTTCACGACAAATGCTGGTAATGTTAAACCTGGTTCCGATTCTCTCCTTTCCAGACTGGGAATCGTTGTGACAGATACAGAGATACAGGAGGGAGTGGACAAGGTGGCACACAGCACAGATAATCTGGCCAAAAGAATCTGTAAATTGTATTACATAAATTATTTTTTTAAATCTCCTGCTAATTTGGCTTATCTCAAGAACGATTAAACAACAACAATTAAAAAAGTAAAAGATACACTTTCAAATCCACTGAAGCAATTGCATTTACCTCGCAATCATAATGAACTGCTTAATTGTGCAAGTATTTCTGCTCCCTGTCAGAACTCTCTTATTCTCAGTTGTATACCTGCCCATTCTGTGACATCCCTTCAGAATTCCGTACCAAAGTTCCAAACCACAGGGAAAAAAAGTGCTTTTAGCTATAAGTGAATTAATGCAAACAGTAGGTCACGACTGATCAATAGACCATGCTCTAAAAATTGGTTTCTTTCATCAAAAAGATCTGTAGTGAATAATCTAAAAGAAAACTTACTAGCTCTTGAGTTTCAAAAGTGTGGAATAGGAAGGAGAGCTTTCATCAAAATAATTTCAAAATCAGTATAAAAGCAAAAAGAAAATCCTTTTCTTTGTCATTTCATCCCTGGGAGTTTGAGTTTACAAAAATGCAGCACAGGCTGAACACAGCTCCCAGTTAATTATCTGCCAACACTGTTTATCTTTTCCGTTGTGTTATTTTAATTAATGTCGATTTCCTCCAAGCGAAGCAGCTGTCGTGTAAATAGTGAAATCATGCCATCCCTTCCATGTTCTGGAACTCCTGAGAAGGGACGATTCATAGCCTTTATTTTGTTTCCCTGATGTATGCCAAGGGGTGGTCAGCTCTCCTCCACCTATCCACTCACTCACAGCACTCACTGATACCCCAGAACCAGAGTAACATTACACTTGCTTTTCTAAGGGGAAAAAACTGATTTTGTAATTTATCTGTTTTATTTAATAGACAAGGAGAAAGATTCATCTTAAAACCCCATTCTCAGTTTAGATCACCATCCAGGAGGCTGGAGAAGACCGTTCTTTCATTACGTGCTGTGTCCTCTGATGTGGGCAATCCTGGTTTTTCCATGACCATGATTGCTCTTGGCAAATTTTCCTACAGAAGTGATTTGTCAGTGTCTTTTCAAGGTGGATGACCCTGGCCGTTATCGATACTCTTCAGAGATTGTCTGCCTGGCATCAGTGGCCACATAAGCAGGAGTTGTGATTCGCACCAGCTGACCATACGACCATCCACCACCTGCTCCCATGACTCCAAGTGACTCTGATCGGGGGCCTAAGCTGGTGCTACACCTTGCCCAAGGATGCCCTGCAGGCTGGCAGAGGGGTAGGAGCACTGTACACCTCCTTTTGTAGAGACGTATCTCCACCCCGCCACCCAGTTTATGTAGATATACATAAAAACATTAAATTTAAAAAGTAATCTACAAGAATGCATCATAGTCCCGATTGTTAATCCCCTATCTTGCCCCTAATCTCCTTTTATTATGCTTTGATTCCAATTGTTAATTTCCCATTTACTGCTAATTCGCTTGATGACAGCACACCTGGTCTCCATCAAGAACTTCAGTATAAGAACTCTGACATCACAACCACTGGTTGCCAGTTCATTGGTCTATTCCCATGTTTCCTGACTGCTTAAAACCGTTAGTTCTAAGTTCAGTTCCACTTTCAAGGTATTCCATGAAAACTTCATCTCTGTGTTTAGACTCCATATCAGAGCTCTATGTCAAGATTCCTCCTGTTTGCTGTTCAATGTTCATGTCTGTGCCAGCATCCCAATTCAATCTCTGTGCCTGTGTCCTGCACTTGGGTTCTCCCCGGTCACTCCGTGCAGCAGAATGTTGCTCCTTCTCCAGTTTTGTAGGTTCCAAAGTGGCTGATGGTGGCAATCTGGAAACTGAGAACATTACTGCAAGTGGAGGAGAAGGTTTTTAAATGGCTGGGGAATGGATCAGAGTGTTTCTTCTGTTGTTTATATTGGGTGTCCATGTGTTTCTAATGAATAGATTTGTGATTCTCAATGCCATACTGAAAGATAATTTTAAGAGAGTGGGTAGGTGAGGGTGGGGCAGGGATTCCCTTGAAGACTTTTTCTGGGAAGTTATGGAAACACCTTTAAACTGTTTCCTCTGTCCATCTGGTAATCTCTTGCTCTGAATAGAGTGCCTGCTTCAGGTGACATGGCCAGCCCTTTGGAGCAAAGAGCAATTAGTGCTGGGGATATTGGCCTGGGAGAGGACACTGACATTGGTTCACAAGATATGGAGGATTTTACAAATGTATCTCTCTGGTGCTTTGTAGTGACTCCTGTTTGTAGTCCATGTCTCTGAAACATGTCAGAAGCCAGATCACTGCAGCCGGGCAGATCATTAGCTTGGTGTTGAGTCTGACTTTTTGGTCTTCAGATATTCTTTTCCTTATCCAGAGGCCTAGACAGAGTAGATGTGGAAAGGATGTTTCCCATGGTGGGGGAGTCTAGGACAGGAACGCACAGCCTCAGGATAGAGGGGCATCCATATAAAACAGAGACGCAGAGAAATTTCTCTAGCCAGAGGGTGGTGAATTTGTAGAATCAGTTACCACAGGCAGCTGTGAAGGCCAAGTCGTTGGCTGTAATTAAGGCAAAGATTGATAGGTTCTTGATTGGACACGGCATCAAAGGTTACAAGGAAAGGTTGGGGAGTGGAAAAAAGGATCAGCCATGATTGAATGATGGAGCAGACTCGATGGGCCAAATGGCCTAATTCTGCTCCTATATCTCATGGTCTTATACAGCCACACTGAAAGCAATGGTGAATTTCTCTGACTGAGAGCTGTTTCCTCATATGTGATGTGGCTCACATTACGCAGTTTGCTGTCACATGTCTTCATTATTTTGCAGAGGTGTTGTACAAAGGAGGCAGCCTTTGTTCTGTGGATGTTTGGGGTAAGGCTTGTGTGAGTGAACTTGGAGCTCAGCTTCTGAACATGGACACGTGCAAGATTTGTCCAAGTCCTCCTGCGTGAAGGATGACCTTGACCAAGAGCGGAGGGCAATTCACGTTGAAGTTTACTATTTGTCACGTAAATGGCCCCATTCTCGTGGGGAAGCAAGTTGGAGGTGAGGCACAGCATTGTAGGAAGACGGATTGAGGAAGGTATAGGTTTGGTTGACATCAGTCAGCACCAATATTTGTTGATTATTGCTTACTTACTACCAAGTTGGAGATTGAACATGGAGAGAAATTTCTACAGCCAGCTAAATTTGAATAAGATGTAGCACGAACCTTCTCAATTGATGGAGTCAAAAGCTGTTATAAAGTTTAATAGACCTTGTAAAAAATGGTTGATGCAACTCTCTGGATTACTCTTGGAGTTGACATGTCCAATGTGCCTCAAAATGTATAGAATTCACACTGCCATTCAGGGACAATGCTTCAGCCTGTAGGAGAAGGTAGTTTAGAAGGACCCTTGCAATGACTTTTCCCTGTTACAGAGCACAAGGAGACCTCTCTATAGTTACTACCATTGAATGGTCTCCTCCCTTGATGATAATCATGAATACGGTGTTCCTGATGTTCCTCAGGCATGGCCTTCTCTTCCCAAGTTTAGGAAGTAAGGTTGTGAAGTTGTGGTTGAATCTTCTCCAAGAAAACAGACCAGATCAATGGAGATAACAGAATGGATTAGGTAGTACCATTGCTACCTAACACAGCACAAGTGATGTGGCCATCCTTGCAATTCAGACTAATGCCATGCCAAAACCTGTATCAATGGAGCATCACTGGGAAGTCCTGTGTCAGTTTCTCTGATGTAAAAGGAGTTCTGGCTATGACAAGGTCATGCTCCAACATTCTTGTCAGTAGAATGACTGCAGCAGGTTTCCCTTTCCTTGTTGCCCTTGCCAGTTGTGCATTGCCAGAGGGTGGCAGCTTTTCTGAGCCTGGCAGTAAGGTTGCCCAGGAGGATCAGTTTGTTTTCCTCTGAGAATAGGGCCAAGGTGGTGCAGCACAAATCCTCCTTGGCCACTCTGTAGCTTCCAGAACTGGGCATATACACCAATGAGGATTCAGCGTTGGGGCATGAATTATATTTAATAACTACTTAAGTATTAGTCTCCTCCAAGAGGACTGCAATCTTGTCATTGGGTTTGGAGGCTTGTGTGCCTGTGACCCAGAGATCTATGTTGGCTGGAGTCTGGGCTTTATACTTTGGCTCTTGGTAGGGTCACCCATGCCAAACAGGTCAAAGGGTAGAGGCAGATTAATAGTGGTCTCCAGGTCCTCCGGGTGGAAGTTCAGCTCAGGGCTAACAATGCTGACTGCAAAATTGTTATGGAAACAGCAATGAAGGTTCTTTCTACATCTGAGTGCAACGGTATTCCCGAGTCTCCACCAAAGGACTTGCATGACCAATGGCAGTGAGACCCAAGCGGAAGCTACTAACATGATGAAGGAAGCCCTGAACACCGCCAGAGATGGAGGACCTTCATTGCTGCCCTAAACACCAGTGGCTTAACGGGCAGTAAGTAAATATTAGTCTATAGACTCCATACTTCAAGGAGAAGGATTTCACTAACTGCAAGCAGGAACATTGTCTTTTATTGGCAGTTCATGCTGATCTACTCCTTACAGCTGTAATGGCTTTTAGCTAGCAGAGTGATTTCAACATCTGGTAGAAAAATATGTTCATTTACCCACAGAGGAGAATCAATAAGGCACCAGACCTGCTCATTGTTGATGACCAATTTCAACCCCATGAAGATGGTGTTTTAATTCTATTTTCTCTTTCCAGTACGTGCTACCAACAATCCTGTTCATTGAGCTATCTCCTGCACACTCAGGGCATTGGTATCAGCATTAAGTGTCTGAGTGGTCAATCTATGTTATTAGAATGTTGAGGTTACAGAGACATCAAAAAATGCACGTCGAGAGAAACTAACCTATGAAGCCGATGTGTGGATTAATAAATATTAATGAAAATACTTTGTGTTACAATAATTTAAAAATTCCAAGATCAAGAAAGCAACACAATATACATTAATTTTAAAAATATTACCCAATATTTATTTCACTTAGACAGCAGAGGTTCTTCAAGATGAAGACTTCCCACTTACTGCAAGCAACCATTCATTGCTGCTAGGTTTGCACAGATTTTTATAGATAATACCTGCTGGCCGGCTGCTTACAACCTTAATAGCTCAAAGCCAGCAGAGTGACTTCAACATCTGGTAACATAAAAACTGCTGCTGATCTTGCCAAAGCAGCTAATAAATACCATCAGTAGGTGGTAAGCGATTAACTTTAGAGCTTCCTTTTACAATGTAGATTAAATTATTAAAACTAACTCATGTTAGTAACTGGATACTGAACGAGTGCCTGATATTAAATACAAGCTGATTGGAACCCGGAGATGACATTGGATGCCCTTTAATTAATACAAACTGCTCTAGACTTATGCATTTACCCAGATCATTATCTAAAACGCAGGAACTTCATACGGGAGAATGTGATGAAGGATAGGAGCAACAAGGAGGCAGTCACCTAGAAATTGTAGGAAGCATGTATCTGAGTGACTGTCAGGAGAGTGAACAACCAGTGCAAAGTACCCCTGTGGCCATTCCCATCAATAATTTGGATACTGATGGAGGGGGGACCCTACCAGGGGCAAGTCACAGCTGCTGGGTCTTCAGCACTCAGTCTGGCTCTGGGGCACAGGAGGGAATGTGGGAGGGGAAAATAGGAGAGCAGTTGTGCTAAGGGATTCCATTCCGAGGGAGGCGCAGACAGGAGATCCGATAGATGTGAAAGGATGGCAAATTGCCTCCTAGGTGCGAGGATCAGCGATGTCTCAGAGTGGGCCCCACGGCATTCTAACAGAGGAGGGTGAGCAGCCAGAGTGTGTGGTACACATTGGTACCAACACCGTAGATAGGAAAAGAGAGGAGGTCCTGCAGAAAGAATATAGGGAATTAAGTAGAAACTCAAAAAGCAGGATTTCCAGGGTAATAATCTCTGGACTGCCACCTGTGCCACTTGCCAGTGAGGGAAAGAATAGGATGGTCTGCCAGATGAATGCATGGCTGAGGAACTGGTGCAGGAGAGTGTTTCTGATTTCTGGATCATTGGGATCTCTTCTGGGGAACGTTTGACCTGTAAAAAAAAATGTTGGTTTACACTTGAACAACAGAGAAACTAATATGCTTGCAAGCAGGTTTGCTAGAGCTGTAGAAAAGGGTTTAAACTAATTTGGCAGGGGTTTGGGAACAGGAGTGATAGAGCTGAGGATAGGTAGTCAATGCAGTGTGTAGTGAGTCTGTGAAGAAGAACAGGTAGATGATAGAGAAAAATTGCAGTCAGTGGACTGCGTTGAAGTGTAACATGACAAAATTGAGAAGAGTGATGAAGAGTGAACTAACAGTGTTATATTTGAATACACACAGTATATGGAATAAGGGAGATGATCTTGTAGTGCAGTTATGGTGTTTTCACTGAAAAAACATCATAGTTGGGAGCTTAATATCCAAGGATACACATGGTATTGAAAGAACAAACAGATAGGCAGAGGGAATGGGGTGGCTCTTTTGGTAAAAAATAAAATAAAATCCTTCGAATGGAAGATGTAGAATCCTCATGAAGACCCTGATGGGAATTAACCAGATATCTCTGTTACGAACCCCGTAACTGGGTGTCTTACCAGCAAAGATAGGAGTATCCATTGAAGTCTGATGATGCTATTTTTAACAGTATTTATTAGTAAAAATACACAAAAATAATATCAATGCAAATATACAGATAATACACGTCATCAATACTAAACCTAAAAGTGCGGGTATAATAATAATCAATAAGAAATAAGCTCTATCGTTGTCTAGGGGATAATGAATTGTCCGATGGAAATCTAAAGTTCATTTCAGTTCATACAGGCTGCAGCCGTTGTTGATCACTGTGTTGCAATTGTGTGTGGGTGTGTGAGAGAGTGAGTGAGTGAGTGAGTGAGAGAGAGAGAGAGAGAGAGAAACTTGCCGACTTTCCTTGTTACGATCTTGATCCATATCCGTCCTTTAGCTAGACCGTTCCATGGAGGACTCGTCACCCAGGCAAGGATGGACACACACACACAAGCCCCCCACCGGTCTCATATGTTTCTCCTGGTGTGTCTGAGGGGTGTTCCCCAGACCCGACTTTTATCCTCACTCACAGGGTCTCAGATGTCAATCAGGTTGGGATGATGCAATCCCTCAACCAGACCACTCTGGTTGCCCCCTGAAGGGTTTCAATGAATAGTACAGTAATCAATACACAATTCCTCCTTCAAGAGACAATAGCAGTAATCTCTCTCTTTGTCAATAGGAGACATCCCACCTTGTTGTGTATTCTGCGTTGTCTATAACAACTGCCTTTTCTGTTATCCTGCATCTCTCTCTCATTACTGACATGATGTGTATCTCTCTCATTTCCTGGCTATCAGACCCGAAATAATAGCGATCTTGCGATTCTCAAAAAGGAGGGGGCGACTTTGCACCCTTCGGCCCATCAGAGTTGCTCCACATTCGTAACACCTCCAAGTAGTAGCCAGGATATAGGCAACGAATTACAATGGGAGATAGAAAATGCATGTAAAAAGGGAAATATGACAAGCATTGGGGATTTCAATATGCGTGTGGATTGGGAAAATCAGGTTGGTGCTGGATCCCAAGACAGGGAATTCGTAGAATGCCCATGAGATTTTTTTTAGGGCAGCTTGTAGATGAGCCCACTTGGGGAAAGGCAATTCTAGATTGGCTGTTGTGTGATGAACCAGATTTGATCAAAGAGCTTAAGGTAAAGGAACTCTAAGGAGTCAGTGATTATCGTATGATAGATTTCACACCATAGTTTGAGGGGGAAAAGCTAAAGTCGGATGCATCAGTATTAAAGGGAATTAAAGAGGATGAGTAAGGAGCTGGCCAAAGTTGATTAGAAGGGGACACCAGAAGAGATGACGGCAGAACACCAATAACTGGAGTTTCTGGAATCAATTTGGAAGGTGCAGGATAGATCTATCCCAATGATAAAGAAGTATTCTAAAGGGAGGATGATGCAGCTGTGGCTGACAAGGGAAATCAAAGACAACATAAAAGCAAAATATAGCACAAAATAGTGGATTGGGAAGCTTTTAAAAACCAACAGAAGGCAACTAAAAAGTCATAAAGAGGGAAGAGAAGGAATACAAAAGAAACCCACCCAATAATATTAAAGAGGATATGAAATGTTTTTCCAGACATATAAAGAGTAAAAGAGAGGCAAGAGTAGATATCACAGCACTAGACAATGGCAATGGAGACAAAGGGGAATGGTGGACAAACTAGTATTTTATGTCACTCTTTACTGTGAAATTCAAGAGAATCAGGGGTCAGGGAAGCTGTAAGAACTAAAGATAAATAATCACCTGGACCAGATGGATTACACCCCAGGGTTCTGAAAGAGGTAGCTGAAGAGATCATAGCGACATTAGTAATGATCTTTTAAGAATCACTAGATTCTGAAATGGTTCTGGAGGACTGGAAAGTTGCAAATGTCACTCTACTCTTTAAGAAAAGAGGGGGGCAGAAGTAAGGAAATTATAGGCCAGTAAGCCTGTCTTAGGAGGTTGGGAAGATCTTGGAGTGCATTACTAAGGATAAGGTTTTGGGGGTACTTGGAGGCACATGATAAAATAGGCCAAACTCAGCATGGTTTCCTTAAGGGGATATCTTATTTGGCAAATTTGTTGGAATTCTTTGAGGAAATAATAAGCAAGATAGACAAAGTCAGTTTATGGTGTTTACTTGGATTTTCAGAAGGCCATTGACAAAATACTGCACACGAGACTGTTTAGCAAGTTAAAAGCACATGGTATTACTGGAAAAATTCCAATATATATAGAACATTGGCTAACTGGCAGCAGACAAAAAGTGAGAATAAAGGGTGAGTTTCTTGGTTGGCTGTTGGTGACTAGTGGTGTTCCCCAGAATTTGGCGTTGGGACCACTTCTCACACTATATGTTAGTGATATGCCAGGTTTGCAGATGATACAAAAATAGGTGGAAGGGCAAGTAGTGTTGTAGGAAGTCTGTAGGAGGACTTAGACAGGTTGAGAGAATGACAGAGATGGTGGCAGATGGAATATAGTGTAGAGCAACACATTGTTCATGTTATTAAATGTTTTTTTAAAAAATAAAATGTTCATATACTTGAAACTGTTTCCACTCCACAAATGAATATGCCTACATACAGTATTACCATTCTGTCATTTTCATTGGATCAACATTCTTGAAGATGCAATATGGAAGTCACTTCATCAAATCTCAAGAAGAGATCTCAATACCATCTTGTTATGGTTAATAAGTGGTAGTCTTCCTATAGACGCACTTTTGCACATTCATTATGTGCCATGTCATATAACTTAGGTGATCATGGTCTCATGACCACAATTGATCTTGGCAAATGTTTCTACAGAAGTGGTTTGCCATTGCCTTCTTCTGGGTTGACTCTAGCCATTATCAATACTCTTCAGAGATTGTCAGCCTGGCGTCAGTGGTCACATAACCAGGACTTGTGATATGCACCAGCTGCTCGTATGACCATCCACCACCTGCTCCCATGACTTCAGGTGACCCTGATTGGGGGCTAAGCAGGTGCTACACCTTGCCCAAGGATGACCTGCAGGCTAGTGGAGGGAAGGAGCGCCTTACACCTCCTTTGGTGAAGACATATCTCCACCCCACCACCCACAATAATGATAACAACATAATTATACTCAGTCACACAAAGTAAAACTGGAAGATATTGGACACCTGCAGCATCTCATAAATGGGCAGCATTTTCAAACTGAGTAGATACTTGGGTCTCTTGTTACCTCCAACCAAGAAATACACAGCCAACACCTCTAAAACCATCCTGGTAGACATCCTGAATACAGTTAACAGATCCCTCGCTCCGGGACTCAGTGCTGCTGTTGACTACAGGTTTTGGGACCACCCACAACTCAGCCCAATCCATGTTCAGGAACCACTGTACAGGTCACAATTAAAGCCTGCTTCATTTACTCACAGTTCAACATAGAAGAGAACATCATGCCCATAATAGGGCTGAAGAGGCTTGGATGGGTGGAGAAGGGGAGCAATCAAAAGGTGGATGGTTAGGCTTGTACCATCTCTGCCTGACCGTGTGGGTTCCTTCTCCTGGCCCATTTTTGTCATTATACCAACCCCTACTTTGGCCTGTCCCCAAGACCTCAGCTTCATGGAGACCTCAGGCAATACTGACCCTTCCCCACGGATCAATGAGCAAACACCACTGCGGCTGCGGGCTTAGCAAGTGGCAAGGTGAAATGTGTGCACTGAATTTTAATTTCTTTCTTTCTTTTTTAAATCTTTTTGTTAATTTTAAACAAACATAAGAAAAACATAGATGCAGAGAGTTTGAGAATACATAACTACAAGTATAAATACAAATAAATGATAAGCCATATATAATAACCTCCCAAACTCATAGTAATTACGGAAAAAGGAGTAAATAAGAAAAAAAAACCAACCAACATGGGCCATTGCATTATGTCAAATATACACAGTAGCCTCAATAACTCCGTACCTCCATCCAAATAATTAAGGATAATAAGAGTAAGGTTTAGGAAAAGTCAGTTTAGCTCACATGAAAATGTTGAATAAATGGTCTCCAAGTTTCTTCAGATTTCTTTTAAGGAGTTTGAATCATGATAACACTTTCTTAAAGCAAGTATGCTTTTTTTTTGGTGATGTCTAATTGACGTCAGGGTTAAACTAAACACAGATTCAATGCACCAAAAAATGAGTGAAATCCAAATTCTAATTTTAATACACAATTCAGGTACAGGCTTTCGATGTCAATGAACGACTTTATAAATCAACAGCCAGGATTATTTTTGCACACAACAAATGCACCATAGCTGACAGATTTTATACAATAGGTTACTTAATAAGGACTAGAGACAGGTATTGAATGAGAACTTGGCTGCATTTTACATGCAGAAAATTCTAATTAAAGATCAGAAGTCTCTGCGAAATGGAGAGATGGATGATGACCGTGTTCTTCATGATGACAGTGGAGGAATTGTTCCCGAGTTCACAGATATTATAAACATTCATGTGAATGTTAAGACCAGAGATGAATAAAATAAGTTGTAAGACACCTGTGGGCAACTGATAAATACAAGAAAGTCTGCAGATGCTGGAAATCCAGAGGAACACAGCAAGTGAGGAAGCATCAATTCTTCAGGACTGGAATGGAATCCAGATCTGAAGAAGAGTCTCGACCTGAAACATCGACTGTTTATTCATTTCCTTAGATGCTGCCTGACTTGCTGAGCTCCTCCAGCATTTTGTGTGTTGCTGTGGGAAACTGGCAATAAATATAGCATTTTTGAAGCATTTTTTAGCTTATAACATGAAAGTGAAAACAATTTAAGATTGTAAATGAAGAAACAATGAAGTTGCTAACCAAACCCCTGAAGTCTCTACTAAGATCTCTTTTTTTGTAACTTATTTTTTTATTGAAGTTCATCATCAAACAAACATTTCCATAAGATGTATTTCAGACATTGTACATATATATCACAAATCTCCACATAGTATTTATCTGAGGTATACACTTATAGAAAAGAGTGGAAAGAAAAAACAAGCAAAAGAAAAAAAAGCAATGTACAAGTAGGGAGTGATTTTTTTTAAAACAACGTTCATTGATTTGTAAGAATAAAATCAGGCTTATGAGGCATTATGTAGTTAAACCATTTCCCCCAGTATGAATCAAATTGTTCCAGCTTATAGGATTTTTCATGTTCCTTTCAAGGCATCCCTTCCGACCAAGAGGTATCCTTGGTTTAATCACCAACATCAGAAATAGAAGTTAATTTTTGCACAACAACCTCTAACAGCAACAATATGATAAAATCAGATGGTATGTTTTGTATAATGTAGATAGAGAGGTAAGTAATAACCAAGATACTCAGAATAACTTGTTTCTAAAAATTGGCCTGGAAATTTTTGCATCTGGTTTCAATTTCTATCTCACCCAAAAGACATCAGCTTCATCTGTGTTCTACTTCCTCTGTACTGGGTGGATTGATATGGTGTGTTTTTGCACTATAGTCTCTGGGATTGAGCTGGAAACAATCTTCAGTGGACTAAATGGCCTAATTCTTCTCCTATGTCTTATAGTCGATGGACCCAGAGGCAAGACTGACAAATATTGAAGGCATGGATGGCTATATCTGCCACATGCATGTCAAAACTGGGTGGCAGGTTGGAGACATGTCTCTACCAAAGGAGGCCTAGGGCACATTTTCCCTCCGCTAGCCTGCGGGTCACCCTTAGGCAAGGTGTAGCACCTGCTTAGGCCCCCAATCAGGGTCACATGAAGCCACGGGAGCAGGTCAGCTGAGCAACTGGTGCATTTCACAAGTCTTGGTTATGCAACCACTGACACCAGACAATCTCTGAAGAGTATTGACACCTGCCTTGCAAAGGCACTGCCCAGAAGAAAGCACTTCTGTAGAAAAATTTTACCAAGAACAATCATGGTCATGAAAAGATCATGATTGTCCACCTCATATGATATGGCACGTAACAAATGAACGAACATCAAGATGTCGAAATATACAGTGAAATATGTCATTCTGCACAGCACTGGGGGCAAAGTGTCACTCTGCTTCTGGTGCCAACATAGTATGTTGACAACTCACTAATCCCGACGGTAGGTCTTTGGAATATGAGAGTAAACAGGAGCAGCCAGAGGAAACTCAGGCAGTCATGGGGAGAACATACATGTGGTTTGAGAAAGTTGCCACGAAAGTGGATGAAGACAAGGTAGTGGATGTTGTCAACGTGGACTTTAGTAAGGCATTTGACAGGGTT
Organism: Hypanus sabinus; assembly: GCF_030144855.1. NCBI lineage: Eukaryota > Metazoa > Chordata > Chondrichthyes > Myliobatiformes > Dasyatidae > Hypanus > Hypanus sabinus. Next base: position 27,858,060 of record NC_082735.1, on the reverse strand, counting down.
CCACATGGGAGGCTGGTGAAGAAGGTTCAGTCGCTCGGCATTCAGGATGAGATAGTAAATTGGACTGGACATTGGCTTTGTGGGAGAAGCCAGAGAGTGGGAGTAGAGAGTTGCCTCTCTGACTGAACTGGAGACATGTGACTAGTGGAGTGTCACAGGGATCGGTGCTGGGTCTGTTGTTCTTTGTTGTCAATATCAAAATTCACAGATTGGGTGTGTAGTGGACAGTGAGGAAGGCTATCAAGGCTTGCAGAGGGGTCTGGAACAGGTATAAAAATGGGTTGAAAAATGGCAGATGGAATTTAATGCAGACAAGTGCATAGTGTGGCACTTGAGTAGGACCAACCAGGTTAGGCCTTACCCAGAGAAGGGTAAGGCACTAAGGAGTATGGTAGAACAAAGGGATCTAGGACTACAGGTCCATAATTCATTGAAAATTACATCACAGGTCGATAGGGTCATAAAGAAAGCTTTTGGCACACTGTCTTCATAGATCTAAATATTGAGTACAGGAGGTGGGATGTTATGTTGAAGTTGTATAAAACATTGGTGAGGCCTAATTTGAAGTATTGTTTGCTATTTCCTACCTACAGGAAAGATGTAAATAAGGTTGACAAAGTAGAGAGAAATATTCAGAATCAGAATCAGGTTTATTATCACCAGCATGTGACATGAAATTTGTTAACTTAGCAGCAGCTGTTCAATGCAATACTTGAACCTAGCAGAGAGAAAAATCAATAATAATAAATATTTTTTAAATGATAATAATAAATAAACAAGTAAATCAATTACATATTGAGTAGATTTTTTTTAATGTGCAAAAATAGAAATATTGTATATTAAAAAAAGTGAGGTAGTGTCCAAAGATTACAAGGATGTTGCCCGATCTGGAGGACCTGTGTAATGGGGGAAGATTGAATAGGTTCAGACTTTATTCCTTAGAATGTAGAAGATTGAGAGGAGATTTGATAGAGGTATCCAAAATTATGAGGGGTACAGATAGGGTAAATGCAAGCAGGCTTTTTCCACAGAGGTAGGGTAGGACTACAATCAGAGGACATGGGCTGAAGGTAAAAGACAAACAAGGGAAAAAGGAGGAGGAACTTCTTCACTCTGAGGGCCGTGAGGGTATGGAATGAGCTGCCAACACAAGTGGTGCATGCAAGCTCTACTTCAACTTTTAAGCAAAGTTTGGATAGGTACATGGATGGTAGGGGTATGAAAGGATATGGTCCTGTTGCAGGTTGATGGGATTTGGCAGTTCAAGTGGTTTTGGCATGGACTAGATGGACCAAATGGCCTGTTTCTGTGCTGTACTTTTCTATGGCTATGACTCTATGGTGCTGTTTCTGTAGGTCTCAGTTTTTAAATGACAGAGTTGCTAAGCCTCTGCCCAACTCTCCACCTTTTCCAGTTGAGCTTGGACCGTCCATGACGGAGTTAAGCGTGATTACCCGCTTGCTCTTTTTAAACTTACGCAATGTATCTCTATGTTTTTCTTGTGATGCTCTAACTTTTAAAAAGCAACAGAAATTGGTAATGGACGTCCCACACCCGCACACGTGATACTGCTGAATCTGTGAATACTCCTGGGTTTCGGTGCATACAAGTCCGCTGGGTGATTGCCATATGTGAGTCGGTGCTGCAACCAGATCAAGAAAGTATGGCTGTATACTGCTGCAAGCCTTTAAAATCTGCAGCTGTGCACATGCCTCCCAGTATTCTGACCCACTGGCTGCTATGAGAAAGAACAGCTACATCGCCTCCAGCTTTGTTGCACTCTAGAAGTGAAAAAGTAAACATTCCTGAAGTCAGTTGCTAACCTTTCCAGCTCAGTTCAAGGATGCAGCAATATCCACTATCCACTTTCTTTGTCTGCAGGTAAGAATCGACAGCTCTAGACTTAAAAAGAAATTAATCACTTGGACCCAAGACTGACAGGAGATTCTAACCTATTCCAGAGATGGTGTGGTGTCAAACATGAAGGGACAGACATCTGGCATTGCAAGCGTGTGCTCCTTCCATGTTACCATAGAAACATAGGGACACGGACCCTTGGAATGAATTGAACCGGTTCACTTCAGCTATTGGGTTAAAGTAACATCTCTGGGGAGAGAAACAGATTTAAAATGGAAGTTAAGAGATTTTTTTTTAAAGATGCAGAACATGGAGTAAGGGAGTCGAGAATACAAAGGAGGGATTAAACAGGGTGAGAGTGCAGGCTAGAAGAGAGTTTTGCATGCAAACTTGCTACGCTTCTGATTTCCAACGGTTGAGTTTCCTTAAGGCGCACAAAATGCTGGAGGAATTCAGCTGGTCGTGTAGCATCTATGGAAAGGGATAAAGAGTAGATGCTTCAGGTTGATGAAGGGTCTTGGACCAAAGCATCAGCATTTTTTTCTTTTCCAAGATGCTGCCTAACTTGCTGAGTTCCACTGGCGCTTAGTATGTGTTACTCTTGATTTCCAGCACCTGCAAAATCTCTTGGGTTTATGAATATTTTGTTCTTGAGCTAACCATGTTGTAGAAGTTGTAGGAATAGGTGACTATTTGCTTTCACCGTCTGTTGCTCAAGTTTTACCTGCACAATATGCAACAAGTTCTGAAACATTTAAAATGGGTATATTTCATAAAAACCTACTGTATCGTGCAATTGTGTATTTTTGGTCTTGTTTTTGTCTGGTGGGTTTGGAGCTCCTTTCTGGGGAACACGCTAGATGGTAGCGCAATATTAATACGCAGCAGCCTCTCCGGACTCTGGATTGGGAATTGCCAAACGTTATGTGGATTTTCTGGTGTAGTCTGTTTTGTCATATGCTTTTGTGATATCATTCTGGGGGAACGTTGTCTCATTTTTTTTAAACTGCATAGCTTTTGTGGTTTCTAAATGACAATAAACTGAATCTGAAAAAGTCGCTGGTATATATATATATATATACATAGCAAGGGTGCCTAAGACTTATGGACAGTACTGTAGTCATTTTATAAATTGCACTGTACTGCTGCAAAAAACAAATTTCTTGACGTGTGAGTGATGATAAACCTGATTCTGATGTGAACTGAGAGTGGGAAGGGGGCAGGGAGAGGGGAATCATGGTTGGGAAAGGGGGAAGGGAGAGGGGAGAGAGCAGGAAGCTCCAGAGAGACTTTCTGTGATGATCAATGAGCACGAGAAAGTCAGCGCAGAAAATGCTGGAGGAACTTGACAGGTCAGGCAGCATCTATAGAAATGAATAGACAGTCGACGTTTCAAGCCAAGACCCTTCTTCAGGACTGAGAAGGAAGGGGAAGATGCCAGAATAAAAAGGTGGGGGGGGTGGGCTAAAAGAAGCTAGTTAGAAGGTGATAGGTGAAGCCAGGTGGGTCAGACGGTTCAGGGTCTGGAGAAGAGGGAGTCTGATAGGGAGGAGGATAGACCATAGGAGAAATGGAAGGAGGAGGGAACCCTGGGAGAATAATAGGCAGGTGGGAGGAAGTAAAAGGTCAGAGTGGGGAATAGAAGGTTGGGGTGGGAATTTGTTTGCTGGAAGGAGAAACTGGTATTCAAGCTACCCAGACAGAATCTAAGGTGTTATTCCTCCACCCTGAGGGTGGCTTCATCTTGGCACAAGTCCATGGGTTAACACATCGGAATGGGAGCCAGAATTAAAATGTTCGGCTACTGGGAAGTCCCACTTATGGCAGATAAGCCAATTGTTTGGAAGTAAATGACCTTGCCTGGTGTCTCAGGGCTGGGTGTGTCTGCACCCGCTCCAACCCAAAACCCGACCCAAACCCACTCTAATTTGCCTATCGCCACAATAGTTCTACAGTCAACATGATCTCATTGGCACTTCTTGTGGCCTTGCCTCAGCCAGACGACACAAATACCTATGTCAGGATGCTTCGTATTGACTACATCTCAGCACTTAACACCATCATTCCTACAGTTCTGATTGAAAAGCTCCAAAACCTGGGCCTCTCTACCTCACTCTGCAACTGGATCCTAACTAGAAGACCACAATCTGTGTGGATCAGAAACAATATCACCACCTCGCCGACAATCAACACTGGTGCACCTCAGGGGTGTGTGCTTAGCCCATTGTTCTACTTTCTCTATACCCATGACTGGGTGACCAGGCACAGATCAAATGCCACCTTTAAACTTGCTGATGATACAGCAGATTTTTGAGATGAATCATGAAGCTGTATAGGAGTGAGAAATATCAGCCAGTTGAGTGGTGTCATAGAAACCTTGCACTCAACATCAGCAAGACTATAAAGCTGATTGTGGACTTCAGAAAGGGCAAAACAAGGGAACACACACCAGTCCTCATAAAGGGATCAGAAGTGGAAAGAGTGAGCAGTTTCAAGTTCTTGGGTATCAACATTTCTGAGGTTTTAACCTGGACCCAATTTACTGCTGCAGCTACAAAGAAGACACGACAACAGCTGTATTTTATTAGGAGTTTGAGAAGATTTGGTATGTCTCCAAATACATATGAAAATTTCTACAGATGCACCGTGGAGAGCTTCTAGCTGGCTGCATCACCGTCTAGTGTGGAAGGATTACTGCACAGGATCGAAGTAAGCGGCAGAAAGTTGTAAACTTAGTTCGCTCCAGCATGGACACCAGCCTCCGTAGAATCCAAGGTTTCTTCAAGGAGCAATGCCTCAAAAAGGCAGCATCCATCATTAAGGACTCCATCACCCAGGGCATGCCTTGTTCTCATTGCTACCATCAGGAAGGCACGCACTCAACAATTCAGGGACAGCTTCTTCCCCTCTGCTATCTTAGTACTGAACGGACATTGATCCCATGAACATTAACTCACTGCTTTAAATTTCTTTTTTGCACTACTTAGTTAATTTATATATATAGAAAGTAGTTAAGTTAAATAAGCACTGAATATATATATATATATATATATATATATATATATATATATATATATATTCACTGTAAATCACACGTTTTTTCTCTGTTATTTTTCTCTGTTATTTGTTATTGCATTGTACTGCTGCAAAGCCAATAAATTTCAAAACATATGCCAGCGATATTAAACCTAATTCTGATTCTAATTCTGAGGTCACAAATTCAACTTTATTCAAAAGTTCTGGAAAAAAAAACTTTTTACAGCTTCCACTATAAAAGCTAATCAAACATTATTGTTTCTGCTTTCAGTTACCTTGTCACCATGGGACAGAAGTTTATAGATGGCCATTAGCATTAACCAGTTGGTCACGTTGTACACGTATCCTGACAGGTATATGCACTTAAGAGCAAATTATGTGACCGAGGGCACTCAAGGGCCAGTGTGGAGGGTGAGAGGGGTAACAATAGCTACACAAACACATAGGTTAAATTCAAATACAATATGTAAGACAGACAAGCTCAGAATAAGCAAGAAAAGCCTTAATATCAAAGGGTGTCCACAATAAATACGGTCAAATTATTTAGACCTTAAGACCACAAGACATAGGGGTAGAATTAGGCCATTTGGCCCATCGAGTCTACTCTGCCATTCAATCATGACTGATCCTTTATGCCCCTCCACAGCCCCACTCCCTGGCCTTCTCTAAAACGTAACACAAGCTTTAGGTAGATTATGACAAAAAATAATGAGAGCACTTTTGTGAATAAAATGACTAAAATCAAAATGGCTCCAATACAGCTGGCAATCTGTATTATGTATAATTATTTATGAACTATATGTCCATATAGTCTATCACAGTTCATCCATCATGAAAACTAACCTACCCTTTAATATGTCAAAGCTTTTTATCTCCACTGCCTTACTCTTTGAACAAAGTGAATCTGTCTGACTGTACATTTCAAAGTACAAGTAAATGTTATCATCAAAGTACATGTATGTCACCATATACAGCTGAGATTCATTGTCTTGCAGGCATGCTCAACCAATCTATAGGTTAGTAATTATAGCAGAATCAATGCACAATCGCCAGACTAGGGCTTTCAACCAGAGTGCAGAAGACAACAAACTACGCAAGTGCAAAAAATGAGGAAAGAATAAATAAGCAGTAAACATCAAGAACAGATTAAGAGTCCTTGAAAGTGTGCCCATTGGTTGTGTAAACATTTCAATGAGGAGCCAAGTGAAGTTGAGTGAAGACCGGTATTATTGTACCACCAAGTAGTAATGAGAATGGATAACTCAACATATAATGGTGTATAGGAGATTCATCTTAGTATCAAAAAATAATCAGGATATTCAATGTCATTCAATTCTTCGTATTTTTTCATTATAGTGTGACTTTGGAATTTTGGTACACAATACTGGAAACATTAGTCAGAATTTTTTTTTACATCTAACCACTAGTGCCTGACAATAGAAGAAATAAACTTATTTCTATAGTTGTTATAAACTTTGACTGAGAAGTTAATGGTCATGCCGTGTTAAAAGCTGGCATTTATGAATGTCCAAATAACAGCATTGCAAGTTACAATTCACTTGTGAGTAACACTTAATGCAAGAACCCAAGGAGCCATAGAAGGGACAGACACACATGGATTTGTACAGTGCAGACAATATCCCCAAAATTCTAGGATTAAAAGCAAGTCAAACTATATACTCTTCCCAAAAAACACCCAAATAATGGAGGCAAAGGAGGAGAGCAAAAAGGTGAAGATATTTTTAATATTAGGAACTGTTCAAATGGCCAACGTCAATCTGTAGCATTTGATTAACATAAAAATAAGGATTAGTTTTATTTGTTTCGTGCACATTGAGACATATCATGAAATGCTTCAAGTCAAATCAGCGAGGATTGTGCTGAGTGGGGGCAGCCTACGAATCTTCCCACGTTTCCAGTGCCAATGTAGCGTGCCCACGATTTACTAACCCTAACCCACGTCTTTGGAATGTGGGAGGAAACCAGAGCACCCGGAGGAAACTCGCAGAGTCACGGGGAGAACATACAAACTCCTTAGAGACAGGTGTGGGAATTGAACCCCAATCGGTGAATGCTGGTGTTGTAAAATGATTACGTTCACCACCACACTACCATGCCTCCCTTATTAGAGTGTTTTTAGGAAAGATTATGTCCTTTAACTTTAAGGATATCAGCTGCACTGTACATCTGTTCCTGCTGTAGCTCCTTGGGTTCTTCAATTTCGTGGCAATCTGTCACCTCAACCAAAGCATGTTATCAGCTGACTAACATCACTTGGCATGTGCGAAAATGGTTGATTGGTGTCAAAAGTTAGAAATTAGCACAATAATGTTAACCTTGATACTTGCAACCTTTGTCATGACAGAGTCTGGCGCAGAATGTCATTGGCAGACTCTTGAAAGGTGTCAGTAACATAAGAAGGTGAGATCCCCGTGAAGGCCAGTGAAGATTGGCTCCAGTTTTGCTCCTTAACTCTTACTAGGAGGTAGCGGTACTGAGTAATAATTTCATTGATGTTCATAAACTCTACCAAAACATTATCTCCACCCTGGGGTTTATTTATATCCATTGCTCCAATCCCAAATAACGTTAGTAAATTTGACGTCTGAGATTAACACTAAGAATGAGCAAAAGTATTCAGAGTTTGACGCAGGGAATGCCCATGTCCTGCAAATCTATCTTGATTGCTCCCCTTAATCAAAACAGTTGAGTAAGGCAAATATCTGGACTTTTTGAATCCTGTTAAAATAAGCACATTGGCCACAACAAAACACACAAAAAGAACAGAAGCTTCTTTAACTGAGAGCCAAATAAAATAATTTAGTTGGCAGCCTAGATTTATCGTATTATTAGCCTCTATTGAAATGTGTTTTTTGAAGATGTCGAGACATTCATTATTAAGTTGTTTCTAATGAGGATTATAGATGAGAATTAGTAATGCAGAGACTTTACACAATAGCCTGCTGTGGTGTTTGTGCAGAGGTATTTACCTGGGAGGAAATTATATTGAGATAACACAATCATTGGCTTCAAATCATGTCATATTATCATACTTCATAAATGCCAATGTACTGCTGCTGCCTTTACTCACCATTCTTTATACTAACAGTCAATTATTTATATGTTTTAGCTATGTGGGGTTTTCTACAAATCAGCTCTTGCATTTACCATTGCTAGGTTTTACCATCTTACCTCTTCTCTTCACCCACCTATCTCCTTGCCCAGGTGCCCTTTCTCCCTTGATCCAGTCTCCTCTCCTATCAGAATCCTTCATCTCCAGCCCTTTGGCTTTTCCACTTATCACCTCCCAGCTTCTTACTTCATCCCCTCACCACCCACTTGGCTTCACCTATCACCATCCAGCTTGTCCTCCTCCCCCCTGCCCCCACCTCCTTATTCTGCCTTCTTCCCCCTTCCTTTCCAGTGCTGATGAAGGGCCTCAGCCCAAAACGTTGACTGCTTAGTCATTTCCATAGATGTTTTGAGACTTCAAAACATTAAACAAATTCAAAGAAAGACACAGGAGTCTGAAAATGCAGGTCTAACTTTATATTTACTTCAAGTGAGGCATGCAAGTATCTTGTGGTAGCGTGATGACATATGCAATTCATGCTCACACACACGGTGATTGATATGTTCGTGGCCTAAGGTAGGAGTCAATTTTAGAAAAACTAGCACATCTATTTTTCAACATAAACCCCTCCTACACTTACACACTTAGTCCAGCGGTCATGTGGACTCCTTCTACCTTAGGCCACAAATTTATCAATCACCCGATGAGTTATTATCTTCAAACTTCCTGCATAATCACTCAAAGAGTTGAACTGCACGTGTATGTAACGAAAGCTGTTCAACTCATCTCCTTCTACCTTAGGCCACAAACTTATCAGTCACCCCTGCTGTGGACACTTTCTGGAGGTCCAAGATCCATATGCTCCACAACTGCTGGACTAAGTGTAAGTATAGGAAGGGACTATGTTGAAAATAAATGTGCTAGGTTTTCTAAAATTGACTCCTTCTACTCTAGGCCATGAACTTATCAATTATCCCTTGTGTATGTATATATATAACCCATAATGAATTATTTAAACAAATAAGAATGCTTAACAATATATATATATGCAAGATTACTCAAAAATTGTTGGTTTTACACTCAATAGATGCTGCCTAGCCTGCAGTGTTCTGCCAGCGTTTTGTGTGTGTGGGTGTTCCACTGAATTTCCAGCATCTGCAAGTTCTCTCGTGTTTGAGTTTTACCATTCTTATTTTCGGTGATGTCAAATAGATCAAGTGAATCATTAACCTGTACGTTCTACTTAAGTTACAACCAATACGTTCTACTTAAGTTACAACCCACTTTGCTTTGAACCAAGTGGTAAAGTTAGATCTAATTTCAGAGCTCGGTTCTCTTTTTTGCCCCTGAACACTTTTAGCAACAGTTGTACTCAGTTTGATTTGAGTGCAAATATCAAGCATGAGTTCCAAATCTGGGTTAACAGGTTGAAAACATCTCAGGAGTGGAGAAAATTTTGAACTCGGGGAGGAAGAATCCAGTTACTACAGCCCTATCAAAGATATTTTGAAGGACTACAGGCAGCCATACCCAGATCCCCACCTCCTTCCCTTTCTTCCATGATCCACTGTCCTCTCCTATCATACTCCTTCTTCAGCCCTTTACCCCTTCTTTAACCTATCACCTCCCAGCTTCTTACTTCATCCCCCCTCTCCCAACATCTGGTTTCACCTATCAGCTTCTACTCCTTTCCTTCCTCTCTCCTTATTCTGCCTTCTTCCCCATTCCTTCCCAGTCCTGATGAAAGGTCTAGGCCCGGAAACATTGACTATTTATTCTCCTGCATAGATGCTGCATGACTCGATGAGTTCCTGCAGTATTTTGTGTGTAATAATGCCTGAAGTACTGTTTGAACAACACCTATTAGCACAGTGGAAATAAGATCAGGGAATTGAAAGCATGGCTCAAAAGTTGGGGTAGAAGTGTGATTCAACTTTTAGGTCACTGGGGAAAGGAAAGAGCTGTCCACTGGGTTTGGCTTCACTGGAATTAAGCTGGGGCAAGCAGCCAACAGAATTGGCCATGAGAATAAAGGATTTCAAACTAAACAGCTGAGGGAAGGAGTTATGGTGAGGGGAAATTTGAGGAAATCTGGTGTGGGTTGAAATGTAGATACTGTCAGGAAGGAATAGAGCATAGAAATGTAAGAATATCTTCCAATCACAAAGCTGAAGGCTCATTATATGAACGAACACAGCATTTATAACAAGCTAGGTAAACCAATAATGTAGAGAGAAATAAATGAGTACAATCTAATGGCCAATGGAGTCGTGATTCGGACATTACCAAGGCTAACAATTAAATATTGTTAGAAGAGATAAGAAATATAGAAACAGAAATGGGGTAACCTCAATATTACAAATGTGATAAAGGGAACAGAGGGAAGGACACTACACTCAAAAGAAACAAAAAGTAGAATCAGTTATGGTGGAGTTAAGGAAAGCATTGATGTGAGTTGCATCTGAGCTTTTCACTGTAATCTACAGAGTTCTTACAGAGCTTGTCACGACTGACACAGGGATAATTATTCCTTCAGCTGGAGTGTCCAGACCAGGGGATATAGTCTCAATGCTCATCAGGACAGCTACAGTGTTATTTCTTCGCCTGGACCACAACAGTTCTTTGGAATTCAGTGCCCAAGGAGAAAATGAAGGCTCGGTTACAGCATACATTCAAGACAAAAATCAATAGTTATCAAAGGATATTAATTGAATTAAAGGACTTGAAGTTGCAAACAGTGGTACACAGATCAAAAATCACCCACGCATGAACTTATTGAATGGTGGAGTAGACTTAAAGGTCATATAAATCAGAAAACATGCCACAACAACAAAATAATATTTGTTTTATGCTTGTTCACATACTCAAATAATATTTAATTATGGGAGAACATTAGCATTGTTTGTAAGCTCAATTAGCTCACAGATCTTCAATTGTCAGTGCACCGTGTTGAGGGCCTTGCTGGGCTGAAGAGATTTCAATTTAGTTTGAAAGCTTAAAGTCTGAAATGCAATTCTCAGCAAATTCAAGATTCAACTTTGATTATTCAAGATTGTTTAATGTCATTTCCAGTACACAGGTGGAAAGGAGTCTATCACAGGTAAAGACCTCACTGCCAAGGAGCACATCTACATGAAACGCTGTCACAGGAAAGTAGCATCAATCATCAGGGACCACAACACCCAGGTCATGCTATCTTCTCATTGTTGCCTTCAGAAAGAAGGTACAGAATACTTAGGATTTGCACTAGCAGTTCAGGAGCAGTTACTACCCCTTGACCATCAGGCTCTTGTACCAAAGGGGATAACTTCACTCAGCTTCACTTGACCCATCATTAAAATGTTCCCACAACCAATGGACTCACTTTCAATGACTCTTCATCTCATGTTCTCAATATTTTAAATCGCTTATTTATTTATTTATTATAATAATTTAGAAGATTGAGGGGGGATCTTATTGAAATGTATAAAATTCTGAAGGGATTGGACAGGCTAGATGCAGAAAGATTGTTTCTGATGTTGGGGAAGTCCAGAACGAGGGGTCACAGTTTAAGGATAAAGGGGAAGCCTTTTAGGACCGAGATGAGGAAAAACTTCTTCACACAGAGAGTGGTGAATCTGTGGAATTCTCTGCCACAGGAAACAGTTGAGGCTGGTTCATTGGCTATATTTAAGAGGAAGTTAGATATGGCCCTTGTGGCTAAAGGGATCAGGAGGTATGGAGAGAAAGCAGGTACAGGGTTCTGAGTTGGATGATCAGCCATGATCATACTGAATGGTGGTGCAGGCTGGAAGGGCCGAATGGCCTACTCCTGCACCTATTTTCTATGTTTCTATTTGTTTCTTTTTGTATTTGCACAGCTAGTTTTCTTCTGCACTCTGGTTCAACACCCAAGTTGGGAAGCCTTTCACTGATTTTGTTATGGTTATTATTCTATAGACACCCACAAGAAAATGAATCTCAGGGGTGTATATGGTGACATAAATGTACTTAGATAATAAATTTACTTCAAACTTTGAAATAATTGTTACTCTGGATCCAATGCAGCACAAATAAACACAATAAGATAAAGAACACAATAATAAAAATAGACAGTAAGTACAAGATAGCTTATGGACATAGATTGTTTGTATGTCCACAAAGTAACACTAGGCACAGGAGTGTCTGTGCTTTAAGGTGACTGGCAGGAAATGATAAAGTAGCACTGAATGGGTTGTAGAGAGGCAGGTTACTTGGTGGAGGTGTTACTGCTTGGGGAAAGTAACTGATCTTGAATTTGGTGGTCCTGCTGTAGATGCTATGCAGCTTCCTCCCTGATGCAAGTGAGACAAATGGTCCATGATCAGGGTAGGTGGGATACTTCATGATATTAGTGGCACTTTTCCAGTATCTTCTGTATATGTGTCCTTATTGGTGGCTAGGCTGGTGCCAGTGATGCACTGGGCAGTTTTAGCTACCTACTGTAGAACCTTCCTGTCCATTGCAGTGCCACTTCCATACCTTGCATGTTAAGGATTTGAGTATCGGTGTGTATAGTCCAGGTCTCTCCAGCCTCCTTAAAAAAAGTAGAGGCATTTGCGTAGGATGTGTTTTGGTGCGGGATTTGCAACCTTAAGAGTTTGAAACTGTGTTCAATTTCCACTACTGTGCCACAGATATGAGAGTTCTCCTGAAGCCAATAACCATCTGTTTTGTCTTATTGACATCAAGGAAGAAGTTATATGCCTTTGTTAAATGTGTCAAATGTGGAGACAAATGGAATTCTGATTTTGTTTCCTTTTCTCCTTGATTTCCTGAAGTTATTTTCTGCGGCTCAGTTAGACAGGTCTATTCTACTTTGAGATTTAGTGTTAACCTTGTACAGGAGTCACCAAGTTTGCAAAGTCAGTGTACAACATCCTCGTTAATTCAACATGAATGTCAATATTTAAGGACATGGGAGGAAGCTTATGTCTCTTGATTTCATTTAAGAAATTTGACCCCACTGCTTTGTTAAGTAGTCGGCATTCTCTTAATGATTGAATGACTGCCTTTGGTGCCAAATCAATTTTATGATTTTCTTTCACTCTCCTTTAACCTATTGTGTGGGCTTTTATGTGCTTTTACTACATGGGCATCAAAGCCAAGCGTACTTTCATTCTTTACCAACAATCACAGATACATACCTTCCCAAAAGACACAATGAATTGTAGAGTGAGCTAAAGCTGATCTTTATTTTCTCCTAATTATGGGGGAATTAGTGCCAACTCTATTGCCTGAACCCATACCCAGGCATGTTTGTGACTTAACCTACAGCAAGTAGTGTCGTTATCCACTAAGTCATCAACTGAATGATATATTCTTCATAGAATATGCAGTATAATCCTTGGTAATGAAACCTGAGCCACAAGGAAATACTCCCTGCAGTAAGCATTAAAATAGCCAGCTGGGGAACTGGAAGACAAGTGTACATAGTTGCATGGTCCTACATCTTCTAGATCTACTAACTGACGACACTCAGTGTACAGTGGATGCCATAAGCAAAAGGCTGTAGAAGGAGCATTAGAATGGTCTGATATGAAAAGTCCCCCATGAAAACTACCTCACTGCTTTTTGCAATACTTATTTTAATTTAACTCTTTAGTATACACATACAGTGGCATGCAAAGGTCTGGGCACCCCAGTCAAAATTTCTGTTACACTGAATAGCCAAGTGAGTAAGGTCTGAGACCTTGGTAAAAGTTATCCGAGAGCTCAAATCTCTTGGGGTGCCCAAACTTTTGCATGGTGTTCCTTTCCTTTTTTCACTCTAAAATTGTACAAAACAATAATACACTAATCTTGCTTAAAATGTTGAAAAGAATGTTTCATCTTTAACTTTATGGCTTTTGGAGATCAGTTCATCTTCTACTCACTTAACTATTCACAGTAACAGAAATTTTGACTGGGGTGCCCAAACTTTTGTATGCACTGTATATACTGACATCAAGTCAGGTTTTTTTTCTATATTTATTATGTGTTGCTTTGTACTGCTGCTGCAAAGTTAACAAATTTCATGATAAATGCTGGTGATATTAAACCCTATTCTGATTCTAGTTCTGACTGATCTGAGCAGAGGATCAATTAAGTTCAGTTAATACCATGAACTAGCACAAAATACAAGATCAGCAGCATATATGGCTATGTACCTTTGGAAAATAAGTTATTCAGATAAACAGTACTTTGCAAAAGTGTTTTATTTATATATATATGTATATATAGATAGTTACGGTGTCTAGGACTCTTGCACAGTACTGCAGTAATTTTATGTATTACACTATACTGGTACCACAAAAAAAAATTTCATAATAGATGTGAGTGATGATAAACCTGATTCTGATATGAGTCTCTGTTGTGGACCGAGAGTGGGAAGGCAGCAGGGAGAGGGGAATCATTTTGGGGAAAGGGGAAGGGAGTGGGAAGCACCAGAGGGACATTCTATAATGATCAATAGACCAATTGTTTGGAATCAGATGAGCTTGGCGTCTCAGGGCTGGGTGGGCCTGCACCCACACTACCCTACTGCCCCTGCACTCTTTCTCTGCCACCTGTACCACACCCTTCCCTTGGCGTACCACCCTCACCATTCCCATCATCCTTTGCTCCCTCCAGATTTACAGACGTGCTCTCCACATTAAGAAATACTGTACTGTGCAGAAGTCTTAGGTACCCTAACTATATACATGTGCCCAAGACTTTTAACCAGTACTGTACCAAAATGAGCATATTACATAGAACACTTAACAGTCCAGCATAGGAAAGAGCCCTTTGGCTCACAATGTTGTGCCAAAGCAGCTAAAAAGTGAATTTTTAGAAACCCAAAAACAAATTCCTTCTACCTACACTATGTCTATATTCTTCCATCTTCCCCATATTCATGTGAATATGTAAACCTCTTAAAAGCCTCTGATGTATTTGCCTCTACCATCACCTCAGGGTGCACATTCATGACTCTGAGTAAAAAACTTACCTCTCACCTTCAATGTATGTTCCCTGGTATTAGATATTTCTACCCTGAGGAAAAAGATACTCCTTATCTACATCTATACCTCTCAATCTTATAGACCTCTGTCAGAACTCCCCTTAGCCTCCTCCACTCCAAAGAAAACAACCCAAGTTGGGCCAGCCTCTCATGCTAGTATATGTCCTCTAAACCAGGCAGCATCCTGGTAAACCTCTTCTGCACCCTCTTCAAAGCCTCAACATCCTTCCTATAGTGGGGAAACCAAAATGGTGTGCAATACTCCAGTCCTGACGAAGGGTCTTGGCCCAAAACGTCAACAGTGCTTCTCCTCTAGATGCTGCCTGGCCTGCTGTGTTTCACCAGCATTGTGTGTGCTGCATGCAATACTCCAGATGTGGTCTAACCAGAGTTCTATAAAGTTGCAACATAACCTCTTGACTTTTGAGCTCAATGCCTTGACTAATAAAAGGAAGCATTCCATAGGCCTTCTTAACCACCCTATTGACCTGTGTAGCCACTTTCAAAGAACTCACAAAAAAGCAAGCAATATCTGGAATGACTGACATGGAATGAAGGATTTTGGTGGAATTAGAATGTAGTTGAGGAGGTTAAAAAAGCTACAATAATGGAATTTAGTGAAGTTGTACTTAGTGTGCCTTCATCATCATCATTCTGTTTATTGTAGAAGAATATGTTCCAGTAGGATAAACCCTTCACTTCAATGGCACATTCTTTTCCCTGCTGCATGCCAAGCTCATCAGGCATGCTGCAGGACAATTTGGATGATGATCCACAAAAATAAACATTTGTACAACCATCAGTCATTGACTTTAGTTGCTTTCAACTTCAGCTCTGTTTTCAATTCCATTGAGTTTAGTGGATCTGGATGCAAGGAGATGAACATAATTGACATCTGATACTCACACATACCCTTAGTTCTGGAAACCTAAGCCAACTTTTTCTCCTGTTGCTCTTTTAAAAATATAGACTGAAGCAATTTGCTGTGTTAACTTGATACTGCAATGTTGTCAGCTGGAGGAAAGACTCACCCAAGAATAAATGTGAAGACATTAAACATTCTTTACATTGTTTAAAAAAAAAGTTAATGAACTTTTTTCCATTAGAAAACCTGGTAAATAAACAATGGATTTAGGTACAGACTCACTAAATGCATGAATTCATTTTTGGTGTTGAAAGTTTGTAAGAACTAAATTGGTTAGCCCATATTTTATTTACTTATTCCAAGTTTTCAGCATTGTTTCAGAGCTAAACAACCGTGGAAGTCAGACATAGCGAGATCAAGGTGAAAATTGGAGAGATTTTTACCAATACGACCACAAAATATAGGAGTATAATTAAGCCATTTGGCCCACTGAATCTGATCTGCTATTTCATCATGACTGATCCAATTTTCCTCTCAGCTCCATTCTCCTGCCTTCTCCCCATTTCCCTTCATGCTCTGACCAATCAAGAATCTAACTTGCCTACTGATCACTTCTATAACTCCAAAACTTAAAACAAACCAACAGAAAAACATGAGGATACTGGGAGAGGTACATTTTGTTTTTACTTTAAGTGAGGTGTGCACTTGTGACACGGTGGCATAATAACGTATGCCATTTGCATACTTCTCACGTATAACTTGCAATGAATTACATAAACAAAGAATGCTTAAGCAATATATTTACAATATTTCTGAAATATTAAATACACACCTTTACATTAGTTCAGAAGGGAGACTGGGGATTAGATATACCTAATTCCTCAAGTGGAGGGATGTTTCTGATTCATGCAGAAAATTAAGATGAAAATTCCCATTGAAAAAAAATGTTACCTGTATTTTCTCGCAATCACCTCCACCTTTATTTAAAGTCACATCAATCCCTTTATATTAATCTCAGAATAAGTTACAAATACAGTATACATGTAACATGCCTTTGAAGCATTTATACTCAGCCCATGAAGGTTGACTGATATCTACAGTATACACAGAAATGGAAGCAATGCTGCTATCACATGACCTTTTGTCAATATTGGATAGATATTACAAGTTATTTAACTGAATTACATTGACATACAAGTACAAAGACAATCAAATTAGAGGCTTGACAAAGCCTCTTTCCACACCCCACTGCTCACTCCTTGGTTTTTATGAGCTCAGGCTGTTCCAGATATATTAATGATACACTAACATCACTGTTCTGCTGTCCTTTGGCGATTGCTTCAGCATCGATTTCAGATTTCTCCTCACTCTGCCTACTACTTCCCCTAGGTCCCCTCCCCTTCCCTTTCTCCGATTGCCCATTCTCCCCTCCTACCCTTGAAATTCCTTTTTCTCCAGCCCTTGACTTTTCCCAACCCACCTGGCTTCACCTATCACCTTCCAGTTAGCCACTTCCCCCTCACCTCACCTTTTAAATCAGGCATCTCAGTTTCAGTCCCTTCCCTCTCAGTCCTGATGAAGGGTTTCATACCAAAACGTCAACTGCTTATTCTTTTCCATAGATGTTGCCTGACCTGCAGAGTATCTCCAGTAATTTGTGTGTTGCATTAAAATACACATTGTGAAGTTATATGAATGGGTTAAACTTCCAATATTTTGACTGAACTGGAGGAAAGCCATAACAGATTCTTAAAAAATGTGTTCTTCTACTACTGGTGAACTACAGGTAGGTGAGCTGATGAAAGAATGTTAGAGCAATCAATTCCTGACTCAGGAGACTCCCAGAGCACCTTTATTGGATAAGCTTAACTAGACACCAAGTGTAGATTTTTACTATACCTGTCAGGATGCCAGAGCAGGGATCCAATCACAGACCCAGTACTGTGCACACAGTGATATTAATTGAGTAACAAATCCCAAGGTGCAAACCAAGTCAGCATCAAAGTTCAGGCAGAGATCAAAACATCCAGAGAAATCCAAAAACCAGAATCCAGAAACAGGCAGGGTCGGTGTCCAGACAGACAGAGTACAGATACAAATGCTGGAAGGGCTCAGGAAAAATTCACTGGCACAATCTGACAACAAACAGGTGAAAACACAGGACTAAAATACACTGAGCAATATACAGATAGGCAGGTGATAGGTGGAGCACAATGAGTCACAGGTGGCAGCAATACAGGTAATAATGAGAAACAGGTGAGAGACGGAATACTCAGTGATACGGGGGCCGGAGTAGAGCTGGAACGGGGACAGGAGCACATGGCAATACAAAATCACGGACTGACAGCGAGGGGGAAACACACAAAAAGACAGAGTTCACTGGAGGCACTGACATATATCCTCCCTGTGCACACATGTAACAAGCCCTCTCTAGACGTATGTCACATCATTGTTACATACATAATAGCACACAGCCTATTCTACCCCAACTTAACGCCGATACCATAACATTTTAATTAAAATCATTAATTATTGCAAGAAATGAACAAAGAAGACTTTACTCCATCTTCCCCCCTCTACAATAATACCTTCTACAAAGTCTGTCGTCACCAGTCCAATCTTCTATGCGGTGGTGTGCTGGGGCAATGGCATCAACACGGGAGATGCCAACAGGCTCAATAAACTGATTAGAAAGACTGGCTCTGTTATGGGAGTCAAACTGGACACACTGGAGGCTGTGGTAGAACAAAGGACCCTTTGGAAAATCCTGGCAGTTCTGGACAATGTTTCTCACCCTCTGAATGCCACCCTTAGTTGAACAGAGGAGCACTTCTAATAGTAGACAAAGGCAACTGTGCTGCTCCTGAGTGTTATATGAGGTCGTTCTTAGTAGTTTTCTGCATATAATCCGTCACACCAACATACAGCACTGTGCAAAAGTCTTAGGCATATATACTGTTTATAGCTGGAATGCCTAGGACATTTGTGTAGTACTGTTTTTGTCAATGTGGAGCAGAGAATGAGTTTGTAAATCCAGCAGAAGTAATGGAAGTGGAGCACTCCGGGAGGGGCGTGGGACAGGTGGCAGAGAAGGGGTGTCAGCGGCGTAGGGGTGACGTGGGTACAGACTCACCCAGCCCTGAGACACCAGGCCAGGTCATTGAATTCAAAACAGTTGGTTTATTGATCATTACAGAACGTCTCTCTCATGCATTCTGCTCCCTCCCCTCTCCCTTCCCCTTTTCCCAACCATGATTCCCATCTCCCTGCCCCCTTCCCATTTTCCCAACTGTGATTCCCATCTCACTGCCCCCTTCCCATTTTCAGTCCACAATAGAGACCCATATCAAAATCTGGTTTATCATCACTCACGTGTCATGAAATTTTTTTTTTGCTGCAGCAGTACAGTGCAATACATAAAATTACTACAGTACTGTGCAAAAGTCTTAAGCTCCCATAGGTATATATATATATATATATATATATATATATGTCCAAGACTTTTGCACAATACTGTATTTCATATACTTTAAGCCAATACTACATGAACACGTTGATATATTTGCTGAAATGTCCAAAGTCGCTCGTGGTCTATATAATGTTGGATGCATTATATATCACAGCATCTTACCCTGTCAAGCGTGTAACAGATTTCCACTATTCTTATGATTCCTTGCACTTTTTGACATTGCTAACGAACAGACTTGCCTTTTAAGTTTAAAATCTACAAAACAAAAGGTCAACAAAGAGAGAGTGACTCTTTCGACCCTGCCTATGGATAAAGATTAATTTGTTTCTTGATTACTGAAAAGAAAACTAATGTTTCAGAGTGATAATTGTCCTCTGCTGTGACCCTTACCCCCTGCTATTCTGCACCTTGTTCTCCATATGTACACAGGTCAATCCCATCAGCAGTGACTGCAGAATGTGCTGTATTGCCTGGAGCACAATCCACTCGACAGCCTGGTGCTTCCAAATGGCTTTTAACTCATTACAAACACACGGAGGCTGACAGTTGGCAGAAATCACACACAGCGCCTTTAGAAAGAGATTGTATCCTTTTTATTTAAAAAAAACTCTCAGGTGCATCCAGATCAAAGAACAAAAAATATTTTACATTTGCTTCATCAGAAGTATTTCGTAATATTCATCAACACATTACACGTTACACCTAATGGACATACTAGGTGGGGACAGACCATTATATAATTTTAAAATAGACTTTAGAATAAGTCTTTACAGATACCCACCCAAGGGGAGAAGAAAATATTACAACTAAAACATCCATAGTTAACCTGAGCTGGGAATTCTGGAAATCAGGCACTTAGTCAATGAAAGAGAGACAAGAGAAATAGCACAATTGAAAATTTTGACTCTGACAGGAGCATGATTTTGAGAGGATTTTGCTTTGTTTCTCTAGCATTGAAAATTTAAGGCAGTGGTAATGCCTTAAATACAAATACTATTGTACTATACTTGGGGCTTGAATTTTCCACTTATATATGACTATTCACTGAAAAATATCCTTTGATGATTTACCTGGAAAACCATGCTTCATTTGTTTTGCATACTATTAAAATTCTGTGTTGGCAATAAATGTTAACCATGCAGAATTTACTTTCTCATTCTATTTTGCTTTAAGAATGGTGCAGGTCTTTCAAAATATGTTACGAACCAATCCGTTCGCTTATGGTGTGTCCTAGTGGAGCAATAATGATAACTCGAAGAACAAGATCCGAGACTGGAGTGCAGATAAAAAGAAGAATTACATGACAATAAATGAAGATCTTGTCAAAGAAGCGATTAGGGTAAAGTCTGATCTAGACTAGATTTTTTAATTTCAGTGAGTGGAAGCTGCATTAGGTCCTGATTGAAGTTGTCTTAATAAATTAAAATAAGTAATTCTGCCAAAATTAATAAAACTCCAAGAAAAGCAAAGAAATCAAATCAATTTGCTTTCTTATTACGAAGAAAAGGTGAGCCAGGCATTGGAGATGTTGACAAACATGAGAAAATATGCCGATGCTGGATACCCAAAGCAACCCGATAAAGGGTCTCGGCCCAAAATGTCGACTGTATACTCACTTCCATAAATGTTGCCTGCCTGGTGAGTTCTTCCAGCATATTGTGTGTGTTGTTTTGGAGACCAGAATCAGGTTTAATATCACCAGCATATGTCATTAAACTCTTTAACTTTTCTGCAGCAGTACAATGAAATACATGATAAATAAGTGTAGAGAAAAGAAATACTGTATTACGGTAGATATATATATATAACTATTAAATAGTTATATTAAAAAATAAGTAATGTAAAAAAACTGAAATGATTGTTTTTATAAAGTAGTGAGGTAGCGTTCATGGGTTCAATGTCCATTTAGAAATCAGATGGCAGAGGAGAAGAAGCTGTTCCTGAATCAAGATTCATCCTGTCAAGATGAAGCCACACTCAGGTTGGAGGTACAACACCTTATATACCGGCTTGGTAGCCTCCAACCTGATGGCACAAACACTGACTTCTCTAACTTCCGTTAATGCCCCTCCTCCCCTTCTTACCCCATCCCTGACATATTTAGTTGTTTGTTTTTTCCTCTCTCTCTGCCCATCACTCTGCCTGTCCTCCATCTCCCTCTGGTGCTCCCCTCCCCCTTTCTTTCTCCCTAGGCCTCCCATCCCATGATCCTTTCCCTTCTCCAGCTCTGTATCCCTTTTCCCAATCACCTTTCTGGCTCTCAGCTTCACCCCACCCCCTCCAGTCTTCTCCTATCATTTTGCATTTCCCCCTCCCCTTCCTACTTTCAAATCTCTTGGTATCTTTCCTTTCAGTTAGTCCTGACGAAGGGTCTCGGCCCGAAATGTCAACAGTGCTGCCTGGCCTGCTGCGTTCCACCAGCATTTTGTGTGTGTTGCTCGAATTTCCAGCATCTGCAGATTTCCCTGTGTGTTCCTGAATCGCTGAGTTTGTGCCTTCAGGCTCCTGTGCCTCCTTCCTGATGGTGGCAAAAAGAAGAGGGCTGTTCTGGGTGGTGAGGGTCCTTAATGATGGACACCGCCTTCCCAAGACACTGCTCCTTGAAGATGTCCTGGATACTACCGAGGCTGGTACCCATGATGGGGCTGAGTAATTTTACAGGTTTCTGCAACATACTTCGATCTTGTACAGTAGCTCCCCCCTCCCCCCCCCCATACCAGACAGTGATGTAGCTAGTTCTCCACGGTACGTTTGTAAAAGCTTTTGAGTGTTTTATTTGACAAACCAAATCTCCTCTAACTCCGAAGGAAATATAAGATATTAATAATGCTTATGTGCCCAGGAGCTGTGTTGGAGCAGCTATAGGATAGATAATACTAATTTGTTGCTCACAATACAATTTTTATATTCAGTCCTGAAGAAAGATTTCGGCTATAAATGTTGACTGTTTATTCACTTCCGAAGATGCTGCCTGACATGCTAAATTCCTCCAGCATTTTGTGCCTGTTGCTTTGTACATACATGTACAAGATAGACTCAGCTTTCTTCTTCTGTTAAGTACTGATCTTCAACATACAGTTTACTCCAATATGACATACAGCATTTTTGTATTTCAATATATTTTAATATACCAGTTAGATACAATGAATTATAATGTCGTCTATTCTTTTCCCAATGAGCGTTGTGAGAAATTACACGTCACTGATATCCAGACTCAGTGGACGGAAATGGAAAAACTAGAGGAGGACAGATCTGACCATTCTCCTGTCCCTTTATAACACTGAATTTCATTTAATATTCATAGAACAGTACAGCACAGGAACAGGCCCTTCAGCCCACAACATTGTGCTGAACCAATTAAGTTAGTAATCCAATGGCCAACTGAACTAATGTCCTCTGCCTACACAATGTCCACATCCTTCCATTTTCCTCAGATGTACGTGCCTGGTTAAGCAAAATGGTAGGGGATTCTTGGACAAGAGGGCACGACTTCAGAATTTTTAGAACTGAGATGCAGAGAAATTACTTCAGTCAGAGGGTGGTAAATCTGTGGAATTTGTTGCCACGAGCGGCTGTGGAGGCCAAGTCACTGGGTGCATTTAAGGCAGAGACAGATAGGTTCTTGATTAGCCAGGGCATCAAAGGGTATGGGGAGAAAGCAGGGGAGTGGGGATGACTGGAAGAATTGGATCAGCCCACAATCAAATGGCAGTATAGACTCAATGGGCTGAATGGCCTATGTCTGCTCTTATGGTCTCATAAAAGTCCCAATCGTATCTGCCTCCACCACCTCCCCAGGTAGCACAGTCTGTGTAAAAAACTTGTCCCTCATATCTCCTTTGAAATTACCCCCCTCATCTTAAATACATCTCCTAATGTTATACTCATAGTCTAACTACATTTGATTTGCTCACAGAATGAATAGTAGATAGTATATTAGCCAAAGATAGCCAAAGTAGTATCAATTGCTCTGCCCAAGATGAATTTCCCAGCATATAATTCTCTGACAAAATATCAAACAGCTGACATTAGTGTCCTCGAGTTTAAATGGCAGTTTCAGTTCAGATGTTAAATAAAGCACTCTGTATATTCTCTATCTATTACATAATTAAATTTATTTGTATAATTAGTATCATTTATCTATTGCATTTTGAAACCATTAAACTTATATACTTGAACATTTCAGCAAATTAATTAATCGAAACAAACCTTAGAACTCAGATTTACTGCAAAATTAAGTTGTTTGGAAAATCTTTATAAATGAATCGAGTACATGTTAATTTTAATAATGGCTGTAATGGTTTTATTCAATTTACTGAAATTTCTGGTAATCAAATTACTCCCAACACAGAGAACACCATACTATCAGTTAAATTGGAAATTACATTTTGAGCTTCCTTCATGTTTAATGATGCACACTTCATTGCTTTTAACTTCCAGCAACCCCACTTGCCCTGCAGGAGCGTAAATGCAAAGCAAAATTGCCCCCAGTGTGCAGTTGGAAACACACAGGTTCATCGAGTGGATTTTCAGCCTGCTGCATGGGATTAAACCCGTACTGTGGGCCAGCTGTCCACTGGAGAAAGCTGCCAATTTTCTGACAGCTAACTCCCAGTTTCAGCATGATAAAGTATAGGGTTAACCTGTTAGGATTTCCCAGCCCAAGGAGTGAATTAGTGAAAAACCTTCCTCATGAAGGGTCTTGGCCCGAAACGTCGACTGTTTGCTCTTTTCCGTAGATGCCGCCTGGCCTGCTGAGTTCCTCCCGCACTTTGTATGTGTTGCTTTGGATTTCCAGCATTTTGCAGATTTTCTTGTGTTTGACAAAAAAAATCGTCCTGATAGCTTGAAGAGCCTGTCATTCAATAGTGAGCTGATCAACACTAGAAAAGGGCACTACCTACAAAAACTGATCCAGATGCAGTCTCAGGGTGATGGTCTGGATTTGAGTTCACTGGTAAAGGTAGTCTCACAGACACTGCATGGCTGCCTGTCTAATATGCTGGAATGGGTTAAATGAGCCCTTTTACATCACCAGTGCCCCTGGATGTGCCCCGGAGGACATTTCCTTCTGAAGTCTTTACTCCCTAAATAAGAACACTTCTTTCCTGGAGGCTATGCACAGGCAAGCTTCAGGCTCATTCAAGCATGTGGCCATTTATGCTCCCCCTTCACAAAGCCAAAGCGGACATTGTGAACAGTTCACTCTCTGGATGTCTAATTGAAACATTCAGGGCAAGCTTGATGCCAGTGATGCTTATCTAGAACAAACAGAAAAGGGTTTGTTTTCCCCAGAAATAAATGGAATTAATGTTTATTTTAGTAACCGGTGGAGTGGGAAATGACCATTTCTAGTCATGATTCTATTTCCTTCTTGGATAAAGGCCATCTCCTGTGCTTTATTTGGGAGGGATGGAAAGTGGGGTTGGGAGTAGGCTGGGAATTTTATAGAAGAAAGTCCTCTTCAGTCAGTTTTTTAATCATACTATTAACCCATCTGTGCTAGGTATCCAGCCCAAGTCTGCACCTTATTTTCAGCTGAACGTAGTATAAAGGTCGCCACTATCAACCTGTGACAAGTAAGCACACTTGGTGCAGGGATACGTGGTGTTTACTTTAGCTAAAAGGTAGGATTACAGTGTAACAATCCCACACAAACTGCCACAACAGTTTGCTGAGCTAATCTCAGCAAGCACCCTGTTTTCAAAGTTCAAAGTAAATTTACTATCAAAGTACATATATGTCACCATATACAGCCCTGAGATTTATTTTCTTGTGGGCAGATTCGATTAATCTACAGAATAATAACCGTAACAGAATCGACGAAAGGTCGCTCCAACCTGCGCGTTCAACCCGCTTGCAAGAGACAACAAACAAATGCAAAAAGAAAGAAATAATAAATAAATAAATCAGGAGATAAAACAGAAAAAGCATCACACATTTCCTTCCTGTTGCCACGGGTCAGTGCGCAGATTGCTTCCTTATCCTCTGAGACAATGGAGCTGCCAAAAAGGTTAAGTTGCCAACCATCCAGGTACATCTCAACATCAAACCAAAATCTCTGCAGCAAAACATATGATTATTTAATTCACCAGTTCCCTTTATTTTTGGCTGGATAGGCATCCAACTTTAACTTAGCTCTCATCCATTGACTTGGATGATGACAAATCCAGACCACACATAAGTACTTCACGGCAAGGATCATTGCCTAGTACTGAAGAGCAGGAGCATCATTTAATCTTTCCCACTCAATGAAGCATGGACTCTGAGACCAAATTGTCGCCACTCTGAACCCTCATCACAGACCAGACGTCATGTGATCTTCCGAATGCTATCAGCTCCCACTGTACAGGTCTTGCACATCCACCACCCGTGAAATTCAATCCCATGAAAAGCCAATTAAGGGAAATGTACCTTTCTGCCTGGTGGCTTTAGCAAATGCAACCAGTTCGTGCAGAGTTTAATGCCAGCTGCGGAAAACATGGGAATCAGGAAACAGAAAAATGAATGCTCTCAGTGGCATCAATGTTCAATGCAAAGCTCTTCTTGCCCCACTTGATCGCTTTTGTAAATGCAAGGCTACCTACTCAAATCATCTCCCATTCGCTCTCTTTGCTTCCTGGCCACACTAGATCCTAGTCTAACATCAACGTTCTCATCCCTACTTCCAAATTTCTTTTCTTCCTTTCTCCTTAATCTTCTACAGCAGGGGCTCTGAACTCTTTTTAATGCCAAAATCGATATCATTAAGCAAAGGGTCCACGGACCCCGGGTTCAGAACTTCTGTTCTACAGGCACGCAGCCCACAGAAGTATCTGCAGTCTTCTACTTCGGAAATCTTAATTACCCTTAATTTTAATTGTTCAGATATTATCAGCAATGAATTTGGTTGCCTTGGCCCAAGCTTTGAAATTCCTTCCTTAAGCCTCTCTATCTTGCTCCTCCTTTAAATCATTCATTAAAACTCATCTCTTTAACTCCCCTGCCTTCTCCCCATACCTTTTGATGCCCTGGCTAATCAAGAACCTACCTCTACTTAAATGCACCCATTGACTTGGCCTCCACAGCTGCTCGTGGCAACAAATTCCACAGATTTACCACCCTCTGACTAAAGTTCTAAATGGATGTCCTTCAATCCTAAAGTCGTGCCCTCTTGTCCTAGACACCCTACCATGGAAAATAACTTTGCCATATCTAATCCGTTCAGGCCTTTTAACATTCGGAATGTTTCTATGAGACCCCCACTCATTCTCCTGAACTCCAGGGAATACAGCCCAAGAGCTGCCAGACGTTACTCATATGGTAACCCTTTCATTCCTGGAACCATTCTCGATAACTTGTTGCCTGTTGTCTATGACGAGACGAATTTCAGACCAATACACAGAATCACAACTACTTATGATGCAACCGGCTTTGTTAGAGAATCAGGAGTAGAGAAGGAAAATTAAAAAGGCATGGACCACAAATATAGAGGGAGCGAATTTGAACGATGATCATCATTTTGACCTAATCTAGCCATGGTGGGAATGTAAACTGCTATTGAAGTACGCATGAGTCACAATATACTCCCCCGGGATTCATTTTCTTGCAGGAATTCAGATATAATAGAATCAATTAAAAACTACACACAAAGACTTACAACCAAACACTGTGCAAAAGAGGACAAGCCATGCAAATACAATAAAACAGATAATTAGATAGATAGACAATTCTGAGAATTGAGCTACAGTGTCTGTAGGTTGTGGAATCAGTTCAGTGTTGGGGTGAGTGAAGTTATCCACACTGGTTCAGGAGCCTGATGGATGAAGAGAAATAACTGTTCCTGAACCTGGTAGTGTGGGACCTAAGGCTCCTGTATCTTCCTGAAGCATGAAGAGAGCATGGTCTGGACGATGGGGGTCCTTGATGATGGAGGCTGTTATCCTCTGGCAGCCCTCCTTGTAGATGGCTCTGTGGTGGGAAGGGCTTTTCCAGTGATGGCCTACTTTTGTAGGCTTTTCCATTTCTGGGCATTGATGCTTCCATACCAGGCCACGATGCAGCCAGTCCGGATATTCTCCACCGTGCATCTATAGAAGGAGATGAAAGTTTTAAACGGCATGCCAAATCTACACAGACTTCTAATAAAGAAGAGGTGCTGCTGTGCCTTCTATGTATTTGCACCTACTGATTGTGCTGGTCCGACAAGAAATCCCAGGCCAGGAAGTTAAGCATTCAATGTGTATCCCATCTTATTTTACTTCAGTCAACAGGTTCTAAAGCTGGACAAATTATTAAACAAGTGGCTGAGCTGAACCCTTCAGTCTTCTGTTGATAAGTTGGTTCAAAAATACTCCACATGACTTCGATCTTGCAGCAGCTAATTGGAAGGTTTCCATGCCCGACACATCAATTTGACTGGCTGCTGACTTGAATAAACTGGACTCTTAAGAAATCCCACTTTATAGATGCTGAACTTTGACTGCTTTGAAGCAACAGCCCTGGCTGGAAGTCTCACACAGTGAAACAAAGTACGACATTAGGGGAAGAAATATTCTGAACCAATTATCAGCATCAATCGTTGAATAATGTAGAAGTTACAAGGTAAAACATTGTGCACGTCAATCCAACTGTGTTCTTATGCTGCTTATTTTCTGTTCTTGGCTGATATTATCATAGTTTATTCTAGTGTTTGTATCTGGTGACTTAAGCTCATCTGACCACTGTTGATAGGCTGAAAGCAGATATTTTATAGCTTGCTTCTTAGTTCCAGTTTTGTCATCTTCCTAATAGCTTGAGGATTTTCTGATTTGATCAACATGACCTAACGATGGACTTGGAGGAGGGGTGATTTTAACCCCGCTCGGGGGAGATTGGACAGCTCTACAGTTAAATTGCCAAAATAATTACCTGGCATGAAGCTCTCAGGAGCCAGATTATCAGAACTCCAACCTGTTCAACTGAGCAAACAGCAAGAACATCTTCCCAAGGTCCATTACTGCCCTCACACATAGCCCTGATGTTCTCTGGTCACAGTCTTTATGGCGTTGCAGTGACAAGTGCTTGGAGGAAATAAAGCTGATGCATTTTCATTTTATTTAGCTTGGCTGGTGGGGGCAGGGAGAAACAGGACATGTCTCCTGATTCAACCACTTGCCCGGTATCTGGAGGTATTCTCCAGGCTCGATGAGTTGGCCTCTGTCACCCCACAGGCTGGTGGAGTATAAATCAGGCTGCACAGTGCGAAACCGATTGCACGTTCAAATCCAAGCTCAGCCCTAAGAAAGTCAAGGAAACTCCTGTCACCACTTGCAATGGAGCTGATCGACTGAGATGTTCGGAATTCTATCCCGTCACTGCAGCTGCTTTGTCTAAAGTAGCTATTAAAGATAAAATACAAAATATACTCAGTGGCTCCTTTATTTAAGCGCAGGAATGGAACCAGTGTGACCTTCTGCTTCTGTAGCTCATCCACTTCATGCTTTGGCAAGTTGTGCTCCCAGAGGTGAACACCACCGTTGTGACATGTGATTATTTGAGCTACCGTCACTTTCCTTTCAGCTTAAACTAGTCTGGCCATTCTCCTCTGACCTCTCTCATTGATAAGGCATTTTCACCCACACAACTGATGATCGCTAGTCTTTTTTTTAAAATTTCGCTCCATCCTCGGTAAACTCTACAAACTGCTGTGCATGAAAATCCCAGGAGATGAGCAGTTTGTGAGGTAATCATACCGCCAACAATCATTCCACAGTCAAAGTCACTTAGATCACATTTCTTCCCCATTCTGATGTTTGATCTGAACAACAACTGAACCTCTTGACCATGTCTGCATGCTTTCATGACTGAGTTGCCGCCATATCATTGGCTGATTAGATGTTTGTATTAACGAGCAGGTATGCAGGTGTATCTAATAAAGTGGACACTGAGTGTATACAGTCACCTTGGCATCCTACTTCAGCTTACCAAAAAGAACACTCAATTGAGTAATTTGGTATTAAATAATATTGGCAGCTGCTGTGAATAAATCAAAATACTCCCAGATTGATTACTAGTATGACGCATATTGCAATGGCATTTGCTGCTTTAAATCAATTTCAAAGTATAATAAAAACAATGATTTTTTAGTGTCAGTCTTGCTACGGTTCAGTTCCCTAAAACCAACCATTCACTATGGCAACAGTGTTTGTATACCATAAACAATATGAAAAGTCTGCACATATTTCAATGTAATTGTATAATATATTTCATATTAATACGTTATCTGCATTTTCGGTTAGCTTGCAAGAATGTTACCTTAAGTTGCCCCGAGGGCTGTTTCTTCAGTCGCTGTCGGATTATTGGATCTTCCACAGCTGAAAATAAACTGATAGTTTCTGATGTTGTAACTTTAACCCAGAATCAGAATCAGGTTTAATATCACTGGCATATGTCATGAAATTTGTTGTTTTGTGGCAGCAACACATAATATTAAAAACTATAAATTACAAAAGTATGTATTAAAAAATTAAATTAAATATGTAGTGCAAAATGAGTGGGAAAGAATACTGTTCATTGTTTTGTCCATTCAGAGGGAAGAAGCTTCTCTTGAAGTATTGAGTGTGTGCCTTTAGGCTCTTGTACCTTGATGGTAGCGATGGGAAGAGGGCACGTCCTGGGTGATTAGGATCCTTAATGATGGATGCCGCCTTCTGAGGGTGTCCTGGATGCTGGGGAGGCTAGTGCCCATGATGGAGCTGGCACAGTTTACCACTTTCGATGGCTTTAATCCTGTGCAGTGGCCACCCCCCTACCAGTCGGTGATGTAACCAGTTAGACTGCTCTCCGTGGTACATCTATAGATACTTGAGTGTGGCTTTGGTGACATACCAGTTCTCCTCAAGCTCATGTTGAGATATAGCTTCAGTCATGCCTTCTTTATAATTGCATCAATATGTTGGATAGATCCTCAGAGATGCTGACACCCAGGAACTTGAAAATGTTCAACCCTTCCACTTCTGACTTCTCAATTAGGATGGATGTGTGCTCCATCGACTTCCCCTTCATGAAGTCCACAATCTATTCCTTGTTCTTACTGACAGGTTGTTGCTGTGACACCACTTCCACCAGCCGATCTATCTTGCTGCGGTGTGCCTCCTCACCATCATCTGAAATCCTGCTGATAGTTGCGATAGTTGTACTGTAGATTGTGTTTACGCTGTGCCTGCCCATGCAATCGTGGGTGTAGAAAGAGTAGAGCAATGGGCGAAGCAGGCGTCCCTGAGGTGTACCTGTTTTGATTGCCAGCGCGTAATTGCAGAGGGAGCTACAGAGACCTAGGGGTTGGAGTTTGTTGGTTAGAACTCAAGGTGTGATTGTGTTGAACGCTGAGCTGTAGTTGATAATCAGCAACCTGAGGTAGGTATTGCTATTGTCTGGGTGATCCAAGTGGAGAACCAGAGAGATTTCATCTGCTATAGACATATTGCGGCCATAGGCAATTTGCAACGGGCTCAGGTCTTTGTGTAGGCAAGAGTTGATTCTAGCCATGACCAGCTTCTCAAGGCACTCTAGCACACTAGACGCGAGTCCCACTAGTCGATAGTTGTTGAGGCAGCTTGCCCTGCTCTTCACATACCGCTGTCACATGCAGATGTTGAATATTAAAAGCCTTTTGGTCTTTGAAGGGTTAAAACCTAATGTAAGTAGGCCATCAAAATGGCTGCTGATGCTTTCATCTCTACATTACAAGCAGCCTGACCTTGCGATTGTCTGGTGTGGGATGGGGCGAGGAGTATAGCCAGTGGCAAAAAGTTCTGTATACAGTTCACTGGAGCAGTGGATTTCTTCAGCAGCTCCATGAAGCCTGTAATTAGCTGCATTTTCATGTTAATTAGTCTGCTCTTTCAAAACCTGCAAAAATCTCTCGAGGTGTGCAGTAACCTAACAAGGTTAAAGCAACAGTAACCCGTATGTTGCACAGGCAGATTGGATCTAGGTGCTACAGCCAGTCAAAGCAGACTCGCTCCATTACAAATCACACCCTAGGAAGTAAGAGCGATGACAATTACACATTTAAAGTCTTTGATTTTTAACAAAGAAGGTTGAGACCTTGAACATTAGCTTTTAATCTCATTCACTCTCATTACTCTAGTTTGGAGAGGTATTTCGATGCTGGGGCAATACATAACTGTGTGAAATACAGCATACCTGACCCATAGTGACAATTATGGAGAACAGGAATATGGAATAACAAATAGACTTGACTAAGGGATCCCTCCATTGAAGGAACAAGAAGAAAAAGGGCATACCCCAGCAGCTGAAAGGAGAAATACATCATCACATTTGATGAGAGGGAAATAAAGAATTTTTTAAGTAGCAAATTTGAAAAAGTCAGATAATGAAAATTAAACATAAAAGTAAAAAGATGATAATAAATCAGAGTATAGGCAATAAATAAACTACTGAAAATATATTTCTATATGATTGACAGAGCAGTACAATTGCTCATAGGGTCCTCTTTGACCGCATAGACAAACCTGTGACACTTCTGGAGCTATGGAGCTACAGCTGGGAGTGGTGCATTGATAACAGTCAAACTTCTGCAAAACTCTCCTGCCTTCCTACATGGTCCTGGACTTTTCTGAAATCATTCATTGGAAAATTCCACATTCCCTATTCCAATTTCTCAACAGCTGTTTGGAGAAGCACACAGAGACAGTCCTGGATTTAAAAAAAAATAAGATGCCAGAAATGGGCAAAAATCAATGAAAAGAGAAAATGTTAACATTTCAGATACGTCGATTCTAGCACAAACTCGCCAACCTGAAACATTTTGACTTTCTCCACACTTGCCTGATACCTGCTTCCAATGTTTTCCCTCTTCATTTCAAATTCCCAGCACCCGAAGTTTTTTATCAAGAGTATTCTTCAGATTTTCCTCATCCTGAGAGGAAGTAAATTTCTTCCACTTTTGGCCCACTTGCAGATAACGCAACTAAATCAAGAAGTCACTGTCTCTAACAGGTGCAAAATGGCAGCCTGCCTCACTCCACGAGGCACCACTCAGTCACACAAGATACTGCACCCCGTGACCGGTGGACTTCTGTCATATTTTGTGAAGATACTAACAGGATAACTGCAGAAGAGACCCAGGTGGCCAATTGTCTATATTAGCTCATTTCAATCGCACAAAAGCTACAGTGAAAAGAACACATTGGTGCAACTTATTGGTGCACGCTCCTCCTCCGATGGAAATCCACATTATATTGGTCAGAATGCACGCTGACTGAGCAGATCGCTGCTAAAACAAACCCTGCAGCATTTTCCCCAATTGCCCACCATTGCTGTAAAGACCCCATGAATTCCCTGGTAAGTTCAGAATCAGGTTTAATATCATATGTCATGAAATATACATTCCATAGACTTCCCAGCTGACCCTAGAACCAGGGTGCTTCCCGACTTATCCCGCTGCTTATGGTACATGCAGGAGGTAAAACCGTCTTGGAAACAGTTAATGGTTGCTGGTTCAGTGCCACAAACAGCACTTACACATGGGAAATGAGTATAGCATCAATATCTGTAGAGTTAAGCTCCCAAATATTTGGGGATTATGAGAAATGTTGTGTATAATTATTTCTATAATTCATGCTCTTTTCTTAATTATCAGCTTTACTTAAAATTAGTTATAGTTAAATTATAAGCATATTTTAAATATTACTATTATATTAAATCACATAAGATTCTTCTTTTTTTAAAAGAACATTCAAAGCCAATTCTTGACTTTCCAAATCACTGGACGTTCTACGTTGAAGTGGTAGTTAGAACATTCAACACAGAGCAGTATAACACAGGAACTGGCCCTTCGGCCCACAAAGTTTGTGCCGACCTCGTCAAGTTTAACTAATCCGAGCTAGCCACCTGTGAATGGCCTACATTCCTCGATTCCCTGCCAGTCCAGCTGCCTTTCTAAGCACTTCTGCACCATTACTATCATAACTGCTTCCACCACTACCCCCAGGAAAGCTACAGGCACCTATCTGTCTGTGTATAAAAAAAAGTGGCCTCATAAATATCCTTTAACCTTTCATCTGCTGAACACAAAGCTATGCCCCCTAGTATTATTTCCACACTGGGTAAAAGACCCTATCTATCCTCTTTATACCTCTCATAATATATAATGCTGTGCAAAAGTGTTAGTCACATACTGTATATATAGCTATGGTACCTAAGACTTTTTGTTGGTCAGGGTCAACCATGGATGTTGTGACCAAGCAGTCTATGTGAAATGCACACCAGGACAGTACAATATGGAGAGCAAGCTGTTGCTCATGTAGCAGGGTCCCCCCCACCACGCAGCTGTTGAATCCAAAGGTACTGCAGAGACCGATACAGTTCGGCACCAGCTGCGTGGCAGGAGTTGCCGGTCAGCATCGAACTCAACGGAGACTGCCTCAGGGTCTCCAGCTGCGGATTTTTCCTTCGGGGCTTACTCCTGAAGCCTCCCCCCCAGGAGTGGGTACGGCCGCCAGGCAGCGGAGGTTTGAGGTCAGGGGTTTCCTTCTCCTTAGCTGAGCTGCCTACCTCGGCTGACAACTTGTCATCAGGCTTGGTGTGGTGAACTACATATACCTGTCTGGACATGCCCGCCTCGCTGACTGCTCCTGTGGCTCCTCCCACTGACCCCGGTATAAAGGCAATTGGAGCCTGAGCTCCGGCCTCAGTCTCCAGGATGTAGTGTGGTGGTCAATTGCTGCTTGTTCTTTCTTCCAGTCAATAAAAACCTATATCTCGCCTCACGTCTCGGAGAGTTATTGATGGTGCATCACTTGGTCTAATCTAATGAAAGGCCACCAACCCAAAATGTTAATTCTGTTCCTCCCTCCACATTCGCTGCTTGTTTCTCTGGTAATCTCCAGCACCATGTGTTTTCACTCTGGGGCGATTGCTATGGAAAGGACGAAATTTTTGATCTTGGGGTTCCCTGGCCTCATGGTTGATGCTATTACATTATCTATATCATTTTTGAATTCTGCCTTTTTCTCGAAGTATACTTTTTATAAAAGTATGCGGTATGCAACCCTGAGATTTGTCTTCCCACAGACAGCTACGGAAAACAATAAGAACTGTGGAACCCATTCAAATAAAAATATCAAACTCTCCCATGCGCAAAAATAAATCATGAAAACGGCAACAAAAGAAACAAGCAAAAACACTGAATATAAAACACAAAATCAGCACATTCAAATAGGATTGAACATGAAACATCTATTATATGTGCTTATGAGCATTGCCCTGCTGTGATTCCTGCTGTACTGTTCCAACACTGGCAATAAGTTAATGAAATTAATTAATGCTGAACAATTTTTACTGACCTGGAAATAAAGATGGCAGTTGAAAAGAGCAACAATGAATGCTGTTATTTCCCACATTATTAAATCAAAAGATTAACTCTCTGGAAGTTTCAAGAATTTTGCTTTATTTTATGGAGATGTGTATATATCAAAAGCCCATCACATGAAGTGGATATTGTATAGGTAAGTCATTTTGCAATTATCAAAAGTTTCTTTTCCTCTGAATCAAGTCAACTTATTAATCTTTGGATATCTAAAGCTCTACAACATAATAGAGAAAAAATGTATTTTTTCCTATAAGTAGGAGGGAGGAGGAGAATAAATATGGGATGGCTCCCCATGCTCATTGCATGTGCGAACGTCCATTGAACATGCAGTCGTCAGTTTGATATGTTCATACCTGTTTAGCACAGGTAACTAGAGATTAATTTCCACCCCGTGAGATCTTCATGTTTTTGTTAGGTTGATACATTTTTTTCCTGCACCACAAAGTCAGCCCGCCAAATACGTTAAAGGCAACAGAAATGTTGGTGCTCAATTTAACTTGGCTTCCTGTATGTTTACTTTTGATGTACAGTATCATGAAATCTCCCCCACCCCACCCTCCCTCTCTAATCAATGTACATCATCACTTAGCATTCACCTGTTTAAGGGATCAGTAGCTGCAACATTCAGGTGTTACAGAAAGGAGCACAAATTCTATCAATAGCAAAACCAGATCAGCACTAAATCAAAGATCGTTAGCTAATGGACAATCATTAACATGAAAGCTTAATGTTGTTCCCCTCACCACATACTTGGCATGACCAGCTGAGTATTTTGAACGTTTCCTGCTCCTGTTTCAAGTTTCCAGTGATTAGTTTTCAGAGTTGTATTGGCTGATTGCTCATTCTTCATAAACGCACTCAGACAGAACATGACTGAATTACCAATGTTAACTTAATTACAAACTCTATAGAAGTAGTTCATGTCAAACAAAGCTGGAGTGATCACTTTCTAATTACCATTCAAGTATCTCAGCATTAAACAGTGGGAATCCAATAGATCTCAGAATCTTTTTCCGGTCTAAACAGCTTCAAAGCAAGCTGAAGTCAGCCGTGGCTTCATCTTGGAATCCTGTTCCCGAAACTTCTTTAGTAGAATTCAAAGGAAAAATGAGACATCCTACTGTAGTGGGTTTTGTCCTTTAAGGTCTCTGCTGAAATCATTACCGTGTAAGGACAATTATGTGTCATGCTCATGCAACTCTATCTACCTTCCTAATACTTCCCTACTGAGGTTTATAACTCAATTTTAAGAAAGAAGAAATAAACTTTTTCTGATATCCCAAAATGCTTCCCAACCACTGAAATGCTTTACCAGTATAACACAAAAGGGAAAGCTAATTAGTATTTATTTTCTAGGACGCTGATGACATTAGCCAGGTCAACATTTATCACACTTGAGAAAGTGATGTTGAATTATTACATTACCACAGACCAGTTAGATAGCAAGTGTCAAAATCTAACAAAGTGTCAATGAGAAATGATAATGTATTTCCAAGACAGGACAGTATTTGGTTTGAATTTTTTTTTAAACTGCAAATGGCAGTGATCTTAAATACAAGCAGAAAATACTGGAAATATTCAACAGGTCAGGCGGCATCTGAGTATGGAGATGAAGAGTTAAATGAAGGCAGGAATGGGACTTTGCAGATGTCAGTCCACTCGCCTTCTGCAGTCACATTTTTAAAAGATGATGTCAAAGACACTTGGAGAATTACCGGTCTTGCACTGCATTCTGGGTGCGTTGGTGATGACAGGTATGATTGCTTAGAGCGGAAATAGTGAGCTGATCAAGCATGCTTCTTTGCTCTGGATAGTACTGAGCCCTTAAAATTTATCAGACAATTACTTCTGGCTTGTTTCTCTCAGGAGGTTAGTTACTCTTCACAGCCATTGCCGACCTGCTCTTCCAACCACGGTAATTATGGTGGAGCTAACTTTCCTGCATTTTTACCTGTTAAATGACTCATTAACTGATTAGGAAGCATTAAATTATTATAGCGGCTGGCTGCTAATTTTCATTGTCACTAGTAAAATATTGCACCTTACAAAATATCCATTTGCACAATTTCTTTAGCTGTTTCTTACACCAGACCATCGAAAATATTTTGCCCATTTACTAAAAAAGGGACTTTCAATCTTTTTATTATTATTCATTTTAGAAGGAAATAAACCATTTACCTTCAACAAGAGATTCTGATATCTCAGTCTTAGAACCATAGAAACATAGAAAACCTATGGCACAATACAGGCCCTTCGGCCCACAAAGCTGTGCCAAACATGCCCTTACCTTAGAAATTACCTAAGGTTACCAATAGCCCTCTATTCTTCTGAGCTCCATCTACCTGTCTCTTAAAAGACCCTATCATATCCACCTCCACCACCATTGCTGGCAGCCCATTGCATGCACTCACCACTCTCTGAGTAAAAAACTTACCCCTGACATCTCCTCTGTACCTACTTCCAAGCACCTTAAAACTGTACCCTCTCATGCTAGCCATTTCAGTCCTGGGAAAAAAGCCTCTGACTATCCACACGATCAATGCCTCTCATCTCTTACACAGAAATTCTATGGATTTACTAAACAGGAAAAAAACTAAACGTAAGTTCCTAATTCAACTAAAGTACCAAGTAAATAAACAGACAGAAACATTACTCCAGGTTGTTTCAACTTTCTGACACTATTTTGGACACTATGCCACTTAATTGGGACAGACATTTGTCGCCAAACTGTTTCCACAGCAACTAGCAAATAGTTTTAAAATAGCATCAGTTGCATGTGCTTTGTGCTCAGAAAGCAGTGATTTTTGTCACTGATATTTGGTGAGAATTAAGCAGTAAGACAATTCAGAACCGTTTTGCTTACTGTGGTTTCAAGCATCCAGGCTTGGAGTTTCAGAAATGGCTGAGAGTGAAAATAAAACAATTTCACTACTTCAAGTTAAGAATTACGAAGAATTGGAAGGTATCGACAATCATCTTGAATGTTACAATGAAAATGAAGGTTTGAAGGATAGAAGCATCGAAAGCATTGTATGAATATAGTTCATTGTCTGCACTGATATTGTTCATTTACAGACAATCAAAAGAACATGGCAGCGTACACTGGATGAATTCCTCTGGCAATAACTATTAGGAGCTAATACACAGTTTTATAGTACTAATATGTTCTGTATTTCATTTAAATACATAATTTGTTAGTTAAATGGTAATTTGCTTTTTTATACTTTTTAAACTTTTTTCCTGAAACTTCGTCTGATTGGGGCAGCCTCTTAATTGGGCCTAATGTACTGGCCCCCAAATGTCCTATGTAATGTTTTTATGTATACAGGTAGGTATGTAAAACAGATATGTAGATGGAAATCTTGGCTCAATGATAGCACTCATATGCGGTTTCAAGTCTCATTCCAGAGACTTCAACACATAATCTTGGCTGGCATTTCAGTGCCAGCAGTGCTGTCCTTTCGATTAAGCATTAGTATCAAAGTCATTCTTGACATCTCAGGTGAAAGCAAAAGTTTAAAACACTAGATAAAAATGTTCAGGAAAATTCTTTCCGTGTCTGAACAGCACTGACATGCACACTATCTGGTCTTCATTTCTTTAGTGTTCACGGATCCTATTCCAAAATTGCTGCCTTTCCGACATCAGAATAGCAACTGTACATCTAAGATACTTAACAAGCTGTAGACTTAAACTATAAAAAGTTCCTTTGTAGTGCAATTTCCTTTTTCTTTGTAACAGTTTTAGCCCTACTAGGGGAAGAATAAGTTTAGCTAACAGATTTATTTACGTCAAGAGCAATCATGGATTGCAGCTGCATAAACCACATTATTTTGATCACATTTAGGAAGATATAATTTGCACTTTGTTCCTAGGAGGCAAATGAAAGAGTTAACTACTTTTTCTTTTAAATCACAGAATTATAATTCATGATGCCTGGAAACATAACTATGCAGGATGAAGTTGAAGATTAAAGTAAATGATTAAAATAATTAAATACTTCAAGTTGACAAGCAGAACCGTAATTTTGCCTTCAGACATTTGTCTGTAATTAGTTAATTAATCCTAACGCAAATTAGGAACAATAATGAGCCAGTGAAGCTGAACACATCAGGCATCTCTGAATTTGAAAAAAAAAATCTTTTTCTTCTGCCTGGTCTATGCTTTGGTCTTCTGCTAAACCACCCTTTAGCTGAGATACAATTCAAAATCATTCATGTCAAAATGACAATCAAGGGCGAATTATACTTTGGCACTACTGGATGTCTTGTTACAGACTTTTGATTTATCATTCAGTTAATATTGGTGTCTTCTTTGCCCCAATTATTGGACTTCATCAGAATGAGAATACATAGATGGATGATCGAAAAAAACTTACAACCTTTATGGCTGAGTATGTTAGGAAATGTAAAACTAAAATCTGTCCTGTCTAGCCTGTGTAAGTTAACTGAGAGTAAATAATATAATTGCTTCTCCCTGAAATAAAAACTGAAAGCATTGTACTACATACTTAAACTACATATAAATTGAATTCAATTCTTCAGTGGGTTAAATTTAATATCAGAGAATGTGGACACTATACAACCTGAAATCTTTGCTCTTCACAAACATCCACAAAACAGAAGGAACAAACCCAAAGAATGAATGACAGAAAACATTAGATCCCCGAAGCCCCCACACACAAGCAGCAGAAAAAAGCATCAAGCCTCCTCCCTCCCTATCCCCCGCTCATTCCAACAAAAAGCATCAAATCCACCCCCCACCACCCACCATGCAAGCAACAGCAAAGCCCCCTGAGACCACGATCTAGAGTCCATCCAAACACCTCGAAATCTCAGACAGGCTCTCCCCCTTCCACCTGTGAGGGAGAAAGAGGTATCACACCTGCCACAGCAAAAGAGAAATAAAGACAACAAAGAAAAGAAATTAAACTGACCTTGCAAATGAATTGGAAGAAGTCACCCAGATCTGCAAAAACCTCTTACACCATCTAAGAATATTTTTAAAACAGAAGTAAAATATCTGAAAAATAGTAGGAATAGACTATTGAATAGAAATACTCAACATGTCGGACAGTGTCTATGGAGAGAGGAAAACAGTTAACATTTACATTTTGTTATTCTTCACAGCACGTGTTCAAAATATAGTGTTTGATTGAAGGAAGATCTAGTGAATTATTGAGCAAATTACCATATCGTGACCATGTATATACAACATATACCAAGAAATTTTAAAGCCATTTATGAATCACACCATTGCTGTGCATCATAATGACAAGGAAACCCCTCCGTCAAATTGAAATTGAAAAATCAGAGCTTGATGGTCACCTGTCATTGATTACAAGCCAATAAACTAATCATAGGACTCAAAGCCATTGTAGACTATTTTAGTGAAGCTCATATTGTTTAATAAACATAATGTAAACTCTAGGATTAGATTATAGTTTTATAATAATCATTATAAGCATCTCTTACCACTTATATAACCACACTTTCCATTTTATATAGAAGGTTTAGTCTGATGTTATGCAAACAGTGACTGTCAATGTGCTCCTCGTTAATGTATGATAATGTTCTCCCTAAAGGATCCACAACTAGAATGTCATTAAATCAGCCTGCTGACTATCAATTAGATATGACTGAGGCTAAAATTACTTCTCTGGTCTGAAACTCACTTACACTGAAATGTGATACAAGTGCCATGAAGGAATCCAGAGTCTGTCCCAGGACTGGCAGGGATCAATGATTTAATTACAGCGGATCTATAATTGCATCATCTGCCTCATGATTGTGGGCCAGGCTGAGGTGGGATTGGGAGATGAAGGGTAATTGAGTGGGAGGAGGGCAAGGTCTGTATGGAACCTTAGGAACTGACCCTCAGCACACCCCAGTAGCAATGCCATTTTCAGCATTATGAGGTAAGCTCGGTCTGGAGATATGATTATTGTGCTTTGGGCATCGAGCTGATATAAAAAGCAGTATTCCATGAATTTTTAGAGGGCATATAGAGTGCACAGATCAAATCTACTAATAGCAGTGTTAGCTTTGTTTGCTTCGATCAAACAACCTTGTCGCTAGGTTTGGAAGCTTGTGTGCCTTAATGACCCACAGAACCATGTTGGCTGGAGTCAGGGCCTTGTGCTTTGGCTCCTGGTAGGGTCACCCATGTCAAACAGATCAAAAGATAGAAGCCAGACTAAGAATGGTCCACTAGTCCTCCAGGTTCGAGGGTTCAGCTCTGGTCTAAACACCTTAACTGGTGAAAAAAATATTATGGAAAAGAGCAATGAAGAAAACCTCTACATCTGTGGAGACTGTGTGGACAAGCAGAGATGGAGGACCTTCATTGATGCCCTAAATGCCAGTAAGCCAGTAAGTAATAACCAACAGAATTCCTCATAGAAACAGTCAAAGCTGAATTTACTCAGCAGGAAAAAAACAGCTGCAGAGAGCCAAAGAGAGTCGACATTTCAGGTCAAGGACCTTCTATCAGATTTTGACCACTTTATTAAAGTTCATATAAAAATATTGCATATTCAATTTCTACTGAACAAGGGAGGCAGTTTATCATGTGACACTGCTGTAGTTCCTCCTCTCCACGCCTTGTGGCACATCAGGCACCAGCCTTCCCGTTTCTTTAGAATTTGCCTGTCTTTTCACAAAGCCGAGTCGCTAGCTCAACGCAGCAAGGAGCTGGCCGGATTCAAACCCTGGACCACTCGCCTCAAAATCCGGCGTGGATGCCACTACGCCACCAGCTGGCTATCTAACACTGCGGCTATTGAATACGAAGCAGGAAGCTCACCAGCTTACAGTTGTCCAGGATTTGGAGTGATGAGAGGCCACACAATGCTAACCATGAAGTGGATGGGCTGAGTTGTCAGCAATTTGCCAGGATCGTGAGTGTCTGGCACACCCAGGGTAGGCCTGATCTCCTTGAGTTTCTTTTCCTCCTCTTAATAGCTGGAGCGGTTCTGTCGATTGTTCAGTACATTAATTGAATGTAAGAAGCATAGAACATTTGGGCAGCTGTTGAGGCCGATGTGGATGAGGTGGAAAAACAGAAGAGCTGTCCTGTGTTAAGAGCAGTAGGAGCAGGTAATCAAGGTACCTGGCATCCAGAGCAAAGATTAGCTTTATTGATCAAATATACATCTGAAAATCAGAACATATAGTAAAATGCCGAGCAACACATAAAAAATGCTGGAGGAACTCAGCAGGCCATTCAGCATCAATGGAAAAGACTAAACTGTCAACGTTTTGGGCCGAGACCCTTCATCAGGACTGAAAAGGGAGGGGAAGAAGTCAGAATGAGAAGGCAGGAGAGAAGGAAGAAGGGAAGAGAGGAGGAAGAAGTACAAGGTGAAACCAGGAAGGGAGAGGAGTGAAGTAAAGAGCTGGTGACTACACTAGTACTCAATTTCACACTGTCACACGCAGCTCAGGTACTGACATGCCACATATAATACATGGCATAGAAGTAGAATCCGTTTGCAACCAGGGCAATGGAGGTACCAGCTCACCTGAACACCCTAAGCTACCTTTACCATGCGCCCTCTCACCCTGCACCTGTAAGCTCACTAATTTTTCTCAAGTTTCTTGATCGCTGTTGCATTTGCTCCAAGGATGAGATCTTCTAAAGTGTCCTCCTGCTTCCTGATTCGCGGCTTTCCCTGTGCCATAGTGGCGGATCGCTCAGCTACATTTCTCTTTTTGAACCTCACTCTAGGTGGCGAGAAGGGAAGAGGTGAATGGACTTCTCACCATCCAGAGACTCAA
Source organism: Hypanus sabinus (assembly GCF_030144855.1). NCBI lineage: Eukaryota > Metazoa > Chordata > Chondrichthyes > Myliobatiformes > Dasyatidae > Hypanus > Hypanus sabinus. The sequence goes on along the minus strand of NC_082735.1, from coordinate 27,815,624 downwards.
ATAATCATTCCAAGAGAAATGTCGCCCCGATTCAGAACAAAGATAGAGTTCCCTGGTACTCACTTGCTGTGCCCTCATCCTTCACATTCAATGTATTAAACGTTCGCAATTTCCACCAGCTCTAACATGGTCCTACCACCAATCACAAACAATACCCCAGCAATACCACTTGGGGGAAGATGGGATGAGGTGGGCTGAAGAGCTTCTCTCCATGCCGTATAACTCTTTGATACTTCTCTCCTTTCAATGTTTCACAGGGAGAGCTCTCTTGATGACTCCCTAATCCACTTTTCCATCCTCGCCCATCAACCACCCTCCCACAGCACTTCCGGTGCAAGTGGAGGAGATGCAGTGCTTAGGATGAGTATTTCTCTTGGAATATGATTATTTGAATCTCTGGATAATGAGAAGAAGTCCATTCACCATGTCCCTTCTCACCATCTAGAGACTCAAATAATCATTCCAAGAGAAGCCATGATTATTCTTGCACTTCTTCATGACTGAGGTGTTCATAATGTGCCCACAGAGCAGATACCAAATGTAAATTGGCGGATCAACTTGCAGAGCGCCTGTGGTCAGATCCTAGTGGTGACTCAGCCCTCCTCTCCCCAAGTTCTGGCCCAAATCTGATTTCTCTCTCCACAGGTACTGCTTGACTGGTTTGACTTCTTCAGCATTTCTGTTTTTGCCTGAAGTTGAGAACTTTCCTGGGGCAGACCACAGAGACAGATTTCATTGCCATAATTCTGATGATGTGATGTGATTTTAAGAGCAAAAGGTATGCCTGTTAAAGTAGTTAGCACATTAGGAAAGCTTGTTTTCAATGTTCAAGTGCACGGAGGAGTCTGGTGATAATCCAGCAAGGTGACTGAACTGAGATTGACCTGCTGTCATTCTGCTTTGGATTGCACTGTGCTAAAATGCTTGCCAGCTCTCACATCAGCCTAGCAATCTAAAACAGATTACAAGGATTGCTCAAAGGTGTGTCATTGGCTCTGTAGGAGTACTCTTGCTACAGCTCACAGCCTAATAGACCAAGTTCTGGTGCACACACGGGGACAGTGAAGCTCAGCTTCTTAAGCCGAGGGCTGCCTGAGGTCTTCCTGCAGGTCACCTGTAGTTTCTTCGCTTCAAGTCACCCAACTTCCACTCTGCAAACACTGCAGTGCCACAGTGTGTAAGTATCAGTAAGGATAAAGACATGCAGAAAACAGGGAGAAGGTATGCACAGGGGTGGGTTATTTCTGTGTGCAAAATTACACCATTTTCTTTAGAATCATTAAAGTGGCTTTCATTTTTAGTATCATTGCCAAATGAAAGATTTAACAGTTAATGAAAGGCAGGATGGAGATATGTCTCCACCAAAGGAGGTATAAGGCGCTCCTTCCTTCTGCTAGCTTGCAGGTCACCCTTGGGCAAGGTGTAGCACCTGCTTAGCCCCCGATCAGGGTCATGTGAAGCCATGGGAGCAGGTGGTGAGCAGCTGTTGCATATCACAAGTCCTGGTGATGCAACCACTGACACCAGGCAGACAATCTCTGAAAAATGTTGATAATGGCTGGGGTCATCCGTCTGGTAAAGACACTGCCCAGAAGAAAGCAATGGCGAACCAATTCTGTAGAAAAATTTGCCAAGACCAATTGTGGTCGAAGACTATGATCACCCACGTCACATGACACGTGGCATAATGATGATGAGAAATGGTTACAAACAGAGCATTGTTAAATGCAGCACTGTTAGTGAGTGGGGAATTGGGGTTGCAATGATTGGTATCACACTTAGTTAATTATTCAGTCAGCCCAATTGCATAGTGGCCGCCTAAATTATCTTTTCTCTTCCACTTTCTCCTTCTCGTCTTTGGCTGCTAATAGCTGGTGTAAATAGTGATCAAATGATAGTGACTGATGATCAACTGGCAACCATATTTCTGAACACTCTTGACAGCGCAGTGCCGCAGGGCTCCTATGCAACAGAAATCACTTCCTCAAATTTTGTGTGATACCATTTTGTACATGTGTGAGTTGCTTGGGCACTGAAGTAATGAGACACGTCCTCAACAGATAGCCATTGTGTCCCAGTAGTTAATATCCGATTCACTATGGTAACTCATTTGCACAGCAGGCTGCCACAGGAAGAAAGAGCTGTGACTATTACCAGAGTACCAGACGTGAACCTTTAGCATTGGTTGTTTATGGCCGCAGACCAAATGGATGCAGAATGAATGGGACCTCTCGTGATGGTAGGATATCTCCAAGTCAAGATGCAGCATCAGCAAAGTGATGCGTGCGCAGTGAATGTCACCTGGCGCCATGGGAGAATTTGTATTCCTGTTAACGGTCTGAGCTCACGCTGTGGCCTGGTACCTGGCAAAAGAGAGTGCAATGTAGATAGCTGTACTTGAAATGAGGTTATAAGTGACCTTATGCAGCAGCAGATGACAAACTGCTGACATCCGCAGCTCCACCGTCAATTTGACAACCACAGGCCATCCAGCCATCGCCCTGATTTGACGTGACAGTCGAGGCTGCAGCAGTTTGCAGACTACTGTACATGAGGGACAGCTAACTGAAAGCTAGACATCAAGCACAAGTCATGCAGTACTGTGCGTAAAGTCTTCGTCACGTATATATATCTAGGGTCCCCGAGATTTCTTACACAATACTGTAGTAAATTTTATGCATTGCACTGTACTGCTGCCACAATAAATAACTATTTTCATGTCATATGTGGCTGACGATAATCCTGATTCTGATATGAATCTCTATTGTGGACTGAGAGTGGGAAGCGGGCAGGGAGAGAGGAATCGTTGCTAGGAAGAAGGGAAGGGAGAGGGGAGGGAGAGGGAAGCACCAGAGAGACATTCAGTAATGATCAATAAACCAATTCTTTGGAATCAAATGACCTTGCCTGATGTCTCAGGTTTGGGTGCGTCTGCACTCATGCCATCCCCTGGCTCCTGACACCTTCTCTGCCCCCTGCCCCACACCCCTCTCGCAAAGCTCTGCCTTTACTATTCCCAACATCAGGATCCAAAATTTTATTCAGAATCAGAATCAGGTTTAATATCACCGGTGTTATGTCATGAAATTCATTACTTTGCAGCAGCAGTATATCACAATACATAATGATAAAATTATAATGATAATTTATAAAAAAGAAAATTAAATAAGTAATGCAAAAAGAGAGGAAAAGAAATGCTGAGATAGTGTCCATGGGTTCATTGTCCACTCGGAAATCTGACAGCAGAAGGGAAGAAGTTCTTCCTGAAACATTGAATGTGTGTCTTCAGGCTCCTGTGCCTCCTCCTTGATGGTGGCAATAAGAGGGGGCAGGTCCTGGGTGATTGGTGCCAACTTTTTGAGGCATCACCTTTTGAGGGTATCATTGATGCTGGGGAGGCTAGTGCCCATGAAGAAGACTGCGCAGTTTACAACTGTCTGCAGCTTTGCTTGATTCCAAGCAGTGGCCCCTGTGTACTAGACTGTGATGCAACCAGTTAGAATGCTTTCCACAGCACATCTGTAGAAATTTGCAAAGGTCTTTGGTGACATTCCAATTCTCCTCAAACTCCTAATGAAATATAGCTGCTTTTGTGCCTTCTTTGTAATTGCCTCAATGTTTGGCCCAGCATTGATCTTCAAAGATGTTGCCAGTAGGGAACTTGAAACTGCTCACCTGTTCCACTGCTGATCCATCAATAAGGTTTATCTGTGTTCCTTTGACTTCCTCTTCCTGAAGTCCACAATCAATACCTTGGCCTTACTGATGTTGAGTGCAAGATTGTTGCTACAACACCACTCAACCAGCCGATCTATCTCACTCCTGTGCTCCTCCTCGTCACCATTTGAAATTGTGTTGTCCACAAATTTGGAGATGGTGTTTGAGCTGTTGTCTGGCCACACGATTGTGAGTGTAGAGAGAGTAGAGTAGTGGGCTAAGCTCGCATCGTTGAGGTTGCTCCAGCGTTGATTGTCAACGGAGAGCTGTTATTTCTGATCTGTACAGATTGTGGTCTTTCGGTGAGGAAGTTAAGGATCCAGTTGCAGAAGCCCAGAATTTGAGGCTTGTTTATTAGAACTGAGGCCACAATTATGCTGAATACTGTGCTGTAGTCAAAAAACAGCAACCTATCGTAGGGATTGCTGTTGTCCAAGTGGAGAGCCAGTGAGATGGCATCCACTGTGGCAAAGGCAGGAGCTGATTCTAGCCAAGACCAGCTTCTCAAAGCACTTCATCACCGTAGATGGAATCCCACTGGACTATAGTTGTTGAGGCAGCTCACCCTGCCCTTCTTGGGCACTGGTATGATCGTCGCCCTTTTGAAGCAGGTGAAAACCTCTGACTGCAGCGTTGAAGATGTCTTTGAACACTCCTGCCAGTTGGTTGGCACAGGTTTTCAGAGTGCCACCAGGTACACCAGCAGGACCTGACGCCTTGCAAGGGTTCATTCACCCTCTTGAAAGATGTTCAGACAACAACATCCGAGACAGAGACTACAGGGTCACCAGATGCTGCAAGGATTTTCATAGGTGTAGTTTTATTCTCCCTTTCAAAGCATGCAGTATTGATTTCATAATCACATGTACTCAGTGACTGAGTATAAACACCCCATTTGGGCAGAGAACCGTACACTCAGATTATAGAATTTTCTCATCATCTCAGTACTAAATGCCCTTATTCAGAACAAACGCTCCCTTTATTTTTTACAGTTGTGTTGACCAACTATTGTTCTAATGAGGAAAATTATACATGGCCTGAAAACTGGGTGGCACTTTTTTTTCTAATATTCATACAATGAATATTTGTTTTGGCACGTGGCTAAGGCGTTGGTCTAGTGACCTCAAGGTAGCTAATTCAAGCCTCAGCTAAGGCAGGGTGTTGTGTCCTTGAGCAAGGCACTTAACCACACATTGCTCTGCAACAACACCGGTGCCAAGCTGTATCGGCCTAGTGCCCTTCCCTTGAGCAACACTGGTGGCATGGAGAGAGGAGACTTGCAGCATGGGCAACTGCTGGTCTTCCATACAACCTTGCCCAGGCCTCAGTCATCATCGAAATTGATGGACAGCCAAAGAAGAAGACTATGAATATTTAGAATGAATATTGAAAGTCCCATACTTTTGATTTTTATTTATTAGTTGAAGGGTATAATGAAGTACAGTACAACAAAGACAATATTTCACATTTCTTAAACATTTTCGAGCTGGGTCCAACTCCACCTGCATGGCAACAAAGGCTATGTTCATGGCAGCATTTCAGCTACAGTGTCACCACACCTAAGCAGCTTAGAGAGACCAGTGTTCAGAACCTATTCTGCATTCCAGAAACTACATCCTGAGGAAATAGTCCTTCAGTATTTGCATCATGAAGACATTTAAGAATGCTGTTTGTCTCAGTAATCTGCCACTTTCAGGAAAGGCTATCTATCTATGGGCTTACACCTGCTACAATTTGCTTAAGAATGATTCACAGTACAAAAGTGCACGTGAATTGTGAAAATCATTTTGGATCTCCAAGGGCAGTCACAGCACACAGAAGTCTTTCGCTATCTTACACACAAAATGCTGGAGGAACCCAGCAAGTCAGGCGGCAGCTATGGAAAGGAAGTCGATGTCTCTGGCTGAGAACCTTCATCAGGACTGCAAAGGAAGGGGGAAGAAGCGAGAAATAAGCAGGTGGGGAAGCAGAAGGAGTACAAGCTAGAAGGTGATAGGCAAAGCCAGGGGAGGGGGGGGTGACGTGAGAAGCTGGGAGGTGATAGGTGGAAAAGGTGAAGAGCTGAAGAAGGAGGAATCTGATAGGAGAAGCATGGACCATTGAAGAACAGGAAAGGAGAGGGGGACCAGAGGGAGGTGACAGGTAGGTAAGAAGAGACAGGTTAAGAGGGGAGTCAGAATGGGGAATAGAAAATGAGATTGGGTTGAAATTACCAGAAGTTAGAAACATTGATGTTCAATTGGAGGCTACCCGGAGAGAATGTGAGGTATTACTCCTCCAGCCTGAGAGTGGCCTCATTGCAGCAGTAGAGGAGATCATGGACCGACATGCTGAAATGGGAATGGGATTAGGAATTAAAATGGTTGGTCAATGGGAGATCGTACTTACTGTGGATGGAGTGAAGGTGCTCGGCAAAGTGGTCCCCCAATCCTACCTTGGGTCTCACCAATGAAGAGGAGGTTGCACCAAGGACATTGATGACTCCAAAAAACTCACAGATGAAGTGTTGCCTCGCCTGGAAGGACAGTTTGAGGCCCTGAATGGAGGCGAGAGAGGAAGTTAATGGGAAGGCTTCTTCTTCTGTTTTCAGGGATAAGTACCAGGAGGGAGGTTGTTGGGGAGGGATAAATGGACAAGGGAATCATGGAAAGAGTGATCCATGTGGAAGGCAGAGAGCAGGGGGAGCTAAAGATGTGTTTGGTGGTAGGATCCCATTGAAGATGGCAGAGGTTATGGAGAATGATGTGCTGGATGCGAAGGCTCATGAGGTGCTAGGTACAAACACAAAGAACTCAAGGCAGCAGGAAAATGTGGTGAGGGCAGCTATCTGAGAAGTGGATGAAAGGCAGATGAGAGCAGCCTCAATGGTAGTGAAGGTAAACACAGTTCTTTGAAGGAGGAGGACATCCTTAATTTCTGGGAAGGGAAACCTCATCCTGGGAACAGATGCAGGGGAAACAGAGGAACTGAGTAAAAGGATTGGCATTTTTACAGTACCAGAGTGGGAGTCAAGATAGCTCAAGATAGCTCAAGATAGAGTCAAGATAGCTGTGAGAGTCAATCAATTCATAAAAGATATCAGTAGGCAGTCTGTCTCCAGAGATGGAGACAGGGAGATCAAGAAACGTGGGAGAGGTGTCAGAAATGGACCAAGTGAATTTAAGGGCAGATCTCCTCCCTCCCCACTCTTCAGGGCCCCAAACAGTCCTCCCAAACAGAGAAAACACTTCACCTACAAGTCTGTCAGGGTCACCTTCTGTATCCGGTGCTCCTGGTACTATTCCCTCTATATTGGTGAGACCTGAGGTAGACTAGGGGAACAGCTTTGTCAAGCAGGCTTTCCCAGAAGCCAACCATTTTAATTCCAATGCCCAATCCCACTCTGACATGTTGATCTATGGCCTCCTCAACTGCCGTGGTGAGGCTACTCTCAGGATGGGGACAGCAACACCTCATCATATGCCTGGGTAGATTCCAACCTGATAGCATGAACATCAATTTCTCTAACTTCCAGAAAGTCTAACTTCTTTTTCCAATCCCCATTCTGGTTCTGCTCTCACTCATGTTCCAGCTGAACATTGATTTCCCTAACTTCCAGTCATTTCCCTTACCCCCTCTCCCTTATCTCTTTTCCCATTTCCAATTCTGGCTCCACTCTTAACCCTTCTCTTCTCCTCACTTGCCTATCACCTCCCTCTGGATACCCTCCTCATTCCCTTTCCCCCCATGGTCCACTCTCTTCTCCTATCAGATTCCTTCTTCTGCAGCCCTCATCTCAGTAATTAAGCTAAAAACCCGGTGTTAAACAACAAGCAGGGAAGAAACCATTCTGCAAATGACTCAGGCTAGTGCTGGGCTGGATGCTTTGGGATAGTTGAAAAGGAATTGAGTTTACTTAAAATAATATCACACTTCAAAAGTTTCAGCAGTTCAGTGGATGGTTTTAACTCTCTGTGGAAGTTAAATACACTTCAGAAATGGTACACATTGTTTTTGTAACATGTTTATTATTCCAGTCATTACAGAATGTGAGTGTCATATAAATGAGCTGTTGGTATCAGAGATCTCTGTCTGAAGTTCCCTCCGTCAAAGTTCAAAGTAAATTTTTATTATCAAAGTACATATATGTCACCCGATACAATCCTGAGATTCATTTCATTGTGGGCATATTCAGCAAATCTATAGAATAGTTACAATAACAGGTTCAATGAAAGATCAACCTGCGCAAATGCAAGTATATATAAATAGTAATAAGTCATGAGAACATGAGATAAAGAGTCCTTAAAAGTGAGATCATTGGCTGTGGGAACGTTTCAGTGATGGAGTAAGTGAGTGTAGTTATCTCCTTTTATTCAAGAGCCTGATGGTAGAGATGCCAATTATCTCAAATGGTTAATTAATCTTTTGCTTCTAATAAGAAAGAACTTTGCTTCTAATTTTAAAAATCCACAGGGACTTTTTTTTTAATCTTACATAAAACATATAACCTCCTCTATTCTGAAATTCCTGCAATTCCTCTTTAAAAACAGTAAAGAAAAACAGTTTTAGAATTTTATTAGAAATATCATAAAGAGGTGACTTTTAACAACAGTTTTGTGAAATAACAACCATTCTTTACTGAAATTAATAAAAGGATTGTACACTGAATGTTAAAGGGATCATCTTAAATTGGGTGGGGGAGGTTGGAATTACATGAAAACATTTCTCTATTTTTGATATGTGATTGAAAAATGTATGAATTTTGGAAATTTGCAAATGAATAGCAGAGCATGGTGGCACATCAGCAACAAAATACCTCTGTTGCTGTGAAAACACTGATGATGAAAGGAACATATCAATACCTGTACCATCTCCGGAATAACAATCTTTGCAGAGCTACTGTAGCATGAAGTGAAAGGCTACTAATAAAGACCCAGTGTGTTCAAGTTTCCACAAACGCAAACTTTCAAATACATTTTTACAATGAGAGGAGGGATAGAAGTTGCATACGTCGCTTTGACTGAGAAAATGCATCATGTTTGGAAGTCCTGCTCTTTAGCTTAAATATACACCATATCTGCCCATTTTTACAGTCTAGACACATGTTAAAAATCTTTGCACAATATCTGAAGAACAAATACTTTTAAAAATTTCCAGTCTTCTACCTTCCCATTCAATATCTTTCAACATAAATTCACTCTGTGTATATGGATGTATCCAGAAACACTAGCATTTATTGTTCAATTTTAGTTGTCTTAATGAAAATGTTGGTAAGCTTCCCTACAGTGCTGTTCACTGGGGAGGTCCAGGAGGGGATGCCAGAACATCTCCAAGTCAGGATGGGTTGTGACCTGGAGAATTTGGAGAAGGTGGTGTTCTATGTTCTTCTGAATAATAGAGGCCTGGTTTTGGAAGAAGCCTTGATGAGCTAAAGAGGCTTTGAATAATGTTCATTTGGACTTAATGATGGAGCAAGAGGTTGAGCTGAAAATAAAGCCAACTACATTTTTCTTAGTTGAAAATGAAAAAAAAATGCTGGAAATACTCAAGTGGTAAGGTATCAATACCTGAAACAGGTATCAGGCTCATCTTAGATAAGTTTCTCAAAAAAAAATCTAGAGGAATAATGAAGTTTACACACATTGGAGGCAAATCAATCATCACTGTGAAGTTATTGGTAATACTTGCATTTTTATCAGAATTAATAAGAACTGTTGATAATGCAAGAGAGAATCTTCAAAGATTTGTATATTAAGTCCTCCATATAAAATTATCCTTGAAGCAATAAACTTTATAACAATAAACTTAATGGAATGGGTCAAAACATATGGCAATCCATGTAAAACCATAGATCTTAACCCGGGTCTTATTAATATACATTGGTATATTAATAACCCACTCCATCCCATCACTGGTATAGTAATAGCCCACCCCGTCCCATCACTGGTACAGTAATAACCCACCCCATCCCAACACTGGTATATTAATAACCCACCCCATCCCATCCCATCACCGGTATATTAATAACCCACCCCATCCCATCACTGGTACATTAATAACGCACCCCATCCCATCACTGGTATATTAATATCTCATCCCCATCCAGATCCAGCTGCCCAACCTATTGACTGTTTGCAAAACAATTCTGAAGGCTAGAAAACGAGGGAAATCGGAGAAAACCACAATCAAGTGAAAAATAGAGGGGCAGGGGAGAGACTGGTTAAAATTCTCTCTCAGCTTAGACCCAAATTATTCTCTCCTCTCCGTATATTTGCAACCTCCAAAAAAGAAAGAAGATTTTATCTGAGTAAGCATGTTACTTGCAGTCAACTGTTGTGGGCAGATTAATGTGAAAATTGATTGCATTGCCTTACTACGTCATGGAATGAAACTTTACACATATTATGGGCTCTCATTCCTGTGAAGCAATGGGTATTTCCATACCTAAGCTTAAGATGTACCAAGCACAAGTAGATGGCATTGCAGAATGGTAGAAACATATTGGTAACCACCACATCATTGTAACATTCAACTCCATTATCATTCTTTCCAGGTAGGGCTATAGCTGGACTGGCATCCACACCAAACTTCGATGCAAGTAGTCCCATGTTCAAATCCGGCTGGCTCCTTCAAAACACATTCCATCCTTGCTGGGTTGAGCGTCGAGCTAGCTACTCAGCCTCGTGAAAAAAAACTGTCAAAAATGCTAAAGAAACAGCAAGGTTGCCGCCTGATGCGCCACGAGCCACAGAGAGGAACAATAAACAACAGGTAGAGATGCGGAGGTATAAAAATCACACCTAATGTTTTCCAAGTTACTTGCATGTTCCGATAGATGTAGAAGTCCATTTTGATGGCGGGGTTCGGTAGTGGTGGAGGTAGACAGGGTTAGCAGAGTTAGGGATTGGCATTTTAAATTGGACAGTCATATTGCTTATTATCTGACAGTTATAATGAAGACATTCATGTTACCATGAATCAAGCATGCTGTTGAAAAAGAAAATTTATAACACCCAGAATTGCAGGAAGATTAGAGGATTCAGAATCAGTTGGAATAAAATAAATACATCAGTCAGATGACGCTATTTTTAAACAAGTACCAATATTCTGACCGGATGAAGACTGACCTTCAGAGAAAAAAAACAGAAGGAGATGTTCCAGCATTTTTCCTGCAGCAAGTCTTGTGCGACCGCCGTGATTCTTTTCCTTCTAATTTATTGCCAATGACAGCTGAAAGCACATCGCCCAGCGACTGGACGTGAGGATTGTCAGATGGAATCTGTTAAGGGCTAAGACATCATCAGCATTCCTGCAGTCCACTCTGTGTCAGTGGTGATTATGTGACAAGTCAAATAATGAGCGACAGCTCCAAATCCACTGAACTGTGCATTTCTACAGCACGTCTCAAATCTGTGAAACCCACTTCACATCTTCCCGTCCTGAAACTGGGCCTATTTGAACACTCTTTTAAATACAAATTATGCCGAAAAGCTGTCCACACAGGTTGGATTGAACCAGTGATTATTTCTGGATTGGTGAACTATCATTGAAAAATTGGTCTGAGCATGGTTCACCTAATGTGTCTGATATTTACACCACATGTAAATGTTACTGTAAGTCAGTTTTCTCCCCCCATATTTTATCATGCATTGCACTGACTGCTGCCACAAAGTTAACAAATTTCACGACATATGCCGGTGATATGTGTGTTCCCTCATCTTACCCTTTCTGAGACCAAAGAGCTGATTGTGGATTTCAGAAAGGGTAAGATGAGGGAACACAAACCAATCCTCGCAGAACAATCAGAAAAAAAAAACAGAGATTGAGCAATTTTTAGGTTCCGGAGTGTTAATATGTCTGAGGATCTAAACTGGTCGCAACATATCGACGCGGCAATGAAGAAGGCAAGACAGCAGCTATATTTCATTAGGAGTTTGAGGAGATTTGGTTTGCCACCTAAAACACTCAAAATCTTCTACAGATGTTCAGCACAGCTCTGTGGGCCGAAGGGCCTGTACTGTGCTGTAGGTTTTCTATGTTCCGTGGACGGCATTTTGACTGGCTGCATCACTGTCTGGTATGAGGGGGGAGGGTACTAGTATCCAAAAGATCTTCAAGGAGCAGTGCCTCAGAAAGGCAGCACCCATCATTAAAGATCCCCACTACTCAGGACATGCCCTCTTCTCATTGTTACCATCAAGAAGAAGGTATAGAATCCTGAAGGCACACACTTAATAATCTCAACAGTTCAGGAATAGCTTCTTCCCCTCTGCCATCCAATTTCTGAATTGATATTGAACCCACAAACACTATCTCACTATTTTTTATTTATTTCTGGCTTTGAACTACTTATTTTAATTTAACTATTTAATACACACACACGCACACGCACACACTGTAATTGGTCTTTCTATATTTTAATCATATTGCTATTTACTGCTGCTGCAAAGTTAACAAATTTCACAACGTATGCCGGCGATATGAAACCTGATTTTGATTGTGACATATATCTACTATCATCTAGTGTATAAATTCTCCATTGACTGACAGAAGTACCTTGTTAAAGTTGCATCCTGCAAATTCGCTAGAGGACAAGGAACAAAGCCCACAGCTGATGAACAAAATGCAACTTAAAGGGTCCCCTGTTTATATCAGTGTATTAAGCTCTGCATCTGCCAGCCCCTGTTTTAATTCAGATGCATAAATCTAACAGCCCATCCCTTCGATACACCTTTTTGTGCAGTTAGGTGCTTTGATCTTTGCCAGTGTGCTGAATTTATGCCTTGCAGTGGCACTGGAACCACTCCCAGCAATCAACCAACCAAAGGAGGACAATGGCAAAACACACCCACGACACTTGCACCCTTTCCCCCATCATCTCCCTAATGTCCCAGGTAACTGCTCCATGGTTGTCACGAGAAAAGTCTTCAATGGTTTTGACATCTTTCCCATGTTGCATTGCATCAGCTGCAATATCTCTGCAGCCAATTGTTATTTGGGATCATGCAGATAAAGTCCTTACACATCAATCAGAGTAAACTCTTCCTTGGTCAACTTCCTTTATTTTCTTTTTGTAGGTCACCAGATTGACCATTAGTGTCATTAATAAAAGAAGGACTCCAGTTTCTAAGCCTAAATGGACAAGGACATCCCCTTAGAACAGGGATGTGGAGGAATTTCTTTAGCTAAAGCAGGGGTACCCAACCTGAGATCCATGGACCCCTTGCTTAATGGTATTGGTCCATGGCATAAAAATGGTCAGGAACCCTTGAGTTAGAGGGTGGTGAATCTGTGGAATCCATTGCCAGAGATGGCTGTGGAGGCAAAGTCATCGGGTATATTTAAAATGCAGGTTGATAGATTCTTGATTAGCAAGGGTGTCAAAGGTCACATGGAGAAGGCAGGAGAATGAGGTTGAAGGGGATAATGAACCAGGCTTGATCAAGTGGCACAGCAGACTCCATAACACCATAAAACCATAAGATATAGGAGCAGAATTAGGCCATTCCGTCCATCCAGTCCGCTCCACCATTTCTACTTTGCTTAATATTGTCACAAATTGCCAGAATCCAAACATATTATAAGCTGCATTAGACAAAGCCAGAGACAGACAAAACCAATATAACACCACCTTTATTCCCAACTAAATGGAAAATTCCAAAGTATCATTTTCTTCTGTTTCATCTCCTTCACTATCACAATACACATGGAAATATAACATCTCATATTCCTTCCCACTCTTTGGAACAGGATGAAATTTAACATGGCCAGTGACCTAAGTTTGCCAAAACTGAACATTGGGCTGGACATTTAACAGAAAGCAATTCAATAGCACCAGTTTTCCTTCCCCTCCTTCAGCCCTGACTCATTATAATCCTTCCATTATAATTCCAGCTTTTACAAACACAAGGCACCATATCCCTTTCTCTTGACTAACTGGACAGCACATAGAAATGATAAGAGCGGATTGGATTTATTTAGGTGTTCCAAACTATTGCTGAGTGGAAGTGAATGTAAAGTTCTTTGAAAGTAAGCAATCTATGAAACAATAAATCTAAAACTGGATGATTCCCAATGGACATTCCATGAAAATCTCACAATTGCCACATCGTTGCTGCACTGATCATAGGGAACGTCAGACCTTCAAAGACCACTTCCTTTGGTAGCCACATGCCAGCTACTTAAAAAAAGCTGCCATGGTGACAAGGAAATAGGGAAGGGAGAGAGGGAAAATAAAGTTCTGTGTCTCTGGCCACTGCCAAATGAACCATATTTATTGGGTCAGTTGAAAGGCATGGTTCTAGTCTCATGGTGAACTTAAACTTCATAAAGGTCACATGAGCTACCATGGATCTTGACTTAAAATACTTACATGGCCCAACCATATGAAGGTCAGAATTTTACCCGGAAATTATTACTAATTACCTGTGTTACAAATGCTCTTACATCACACTGCACTAACAAAAACAAATTCCAAGCAATCCTCCTTCAAACCAATTGTTTCCCACCCAAGTCTATATAAATAAGCTGAATTCGAGTACTCGTATCATAGTTTCTCTCTCAATCATCTCTTAAAGTCAATAGTGATTTGATCCATTGTTAAGATTTGGGTAGTTGACTAATAATCCAGATGTGTAAGCAGGAAAATAAGCATAAATCAACAAAGGGCAAGAAATAAATATACTATTAAACAAGCTACAGAACAATTGAACTGTAACAGAAAACATTAAAGTCCCGTTTTCTCTGCCCCCTGCAACTCAAGACCAAGATGGTACATACTCCGATTTACAAATAAACTTCCACAGCTACACTGGTGATACTTGGCTCTAACTTACCACCCCCTCTTGGTTCTTACAATGTCTATGATTTGTTCACGTTGTATAGTAGTTCCAAAAGTTCCTCAGATCCTTCAATTTGTTGTTTATATGATTAGAAACATAGAAAATAAGTGCAGGATTAGGCCATACAGCCCTTCGAGCCTGCACCACCATTCAGTATGATCATGGCTGATCATCCAACTCAGAACCCTGTACCTGCTTTCTCTCCATACCCCCTTATCCCTTTAGCCACAAGGGCCATATCTAACTTAATTTCAAGGGCTTCCCTTTGAAATGAATGAAACTACATTTTCCAAATGTATTTCCTAAGTAACAAATAGGACATCATGAAAAAAAAATCCACAATTTATCCTTTTTAGACACACATAATAATTTGTTTTGTGTCTAATTTGAAAACAGATGTCTTTTCATATTGCTCACCTTGATGCCGTACTACTCAGATGCCTGATGCATATTAGTCACTGAAAATTTGTCATTGGCCCTGCATTCTGGGTCATTCTGTAAACTTTTGAAATGATGCCAACGCAAAATCACAGTGAAGTGGTAAAATAGCACTACTTCAGGGTAAACATAAATCAACAAGAAATGTTCAAAAATACTATATGTAAATACGCCTTAAAGGGATCTGTCAAATGTAGTTATTGTGTCGGGATTACAGTCACCATAGGCAAGAGAAGGGGGTGAAAGAAATCCCTGATAACCTCAATCCCAGTTACTGACCCTCCACTATCTTGACAACCTATTAAATTTAGTAAAGAGCAGTGTGAAGAATTGTGAGCAATTACAGTCAAGCTCCAGGACAGAAGCATGGTTAAATTGTCATATATAAGCAAAAATTGTGAAACTTTTACAATTTTTACGCATGGAGCCTCTGATTCTCGAAGTGACGTGGCAAGTGTAGGTGATCCAATGGGCGAAGATTCATCATAGCTTTTAACATTACTAGCAGTGACAAAAACTGACAACTAAATACTGTCCTTTGGAATTAACTCCAACATTTCCACTATTTAAGAGATTATAATATCGTTGTGCATGAACAATTCACAGATTTCTATTGTGCTTTAAGACATACATTACTGAACAGTAACTGAATATTCATGACTGTCAGATTATCACCTTCCAATGCTGCGTTCCACCAGCATTTTGTGTGTGTTGCTTGAATTTCCAGCATCTGCAGATTTCCTCATGTTTGCGTAAGAGAGATGAGATTTCTTTCAGTAGTTATTATAGTCCAAAATGTGCTACTGGAAGTGAAGTAACAACAGTTTAAATAGTAACTGTCATGAAGACTTTAAAATACTCTTCAAAAGAAATGCTTCACAGGACTACGTGAGAAGAAGTGTTAGTTGGATCGTGTTTGGTTTGATGAGTTGAATAGCCTCCTCTAATGAAGTAAGATTCTATCTGATGGGAGAGAGGGTGCTATGCTAGGCCTGAAGTGATCCAGTCAGATAGTTCTGTGGCATAAGAAAAGAATCTGAACATAACAGCTGGAACTTGTGATGAGAATGACATAGCCCCCATCAGCAATGATTGTTTTAAAGGACATCCAACAGCAGGGTCACAGAATACATATGCAGTTACAAGCAGAAATTCAGATGATGTTAACATTGACTTCTTTTTGCTCCCCAACAAGGAGCACTCATCCACTCTATTTAAAAGCAGCTGTGGCCACCGTTCTGCTTTATTCTTTGCCACGTTTGGTGCAGCAACAGGTCGTGTTTTGCTCTTTTATTGTGACGGCAGAGAGCTCTTGAATTCTAAGCAACACCCACAAAATGCTGGAGGAGCTCAGGAGGCCAGGCGGCATCTATGGAAAAGAGTAAACAGTCAACATTTCAGGCCAAGACCCTTCATCAGGACCAGAAAAAAGGGTGAGAAGTTAGAACAAGAAGGTGGGGGGGGGGAGAGAGGAGGAAGAAGGACAAGGTGGTAGGTGAAACCGGAAGAGGGGGAGGGGTGAAGTAAGGAGCTGAAAAGTTGATTGGTGAAAGGGGTAAAGGGCTGGAGAGGGGGGAGTCTGAGAGAAGAGGGTAAAGACCGTGGGAGAAAGGAAAAGGGGGAGGAGCAACAGAGGGAGGCGATGGGCAGGTTAGGAGATAAGGTGAGAGAGAGAACAATGGGGAGTGGTGAAGTGTGGGGGGGGGCAATTATTGGAAGTTCAAGAAATGAGTGTTCATGCCATCAGGTTGGAGGCTATCCAGACAGAATACAAGGTGATGCTCCGCCAACCAGAGTACAGCCTTGTCGCGGCAGTAGAGGAGGCCAAGGGCTGACATGGCGGAATGGGAATGGGAAGTAGAATTGAAATTAGTGGCCACTGAAAGATCCAGCTTTTTCGGACTTTTCTGGTGCTCAGTGAAGCAGTCTTACAGTCTGTCTCAGGTCTCACCGGTATACAGGAGGCCAGACCGAGAGCACTGGATACAGTAGGTGACTCCAACAAACTCAAGGGTGAAGTTTCACCTCACCTGGAAGGGCCGTTTGGGCCTGAATGGTAGTGAAGGAGGAGGTGTAGGGGCAGGTGTGGCGCTTATTCCGCTTACATGGATAAGTACCAGGAGGGAGATCAGTGGGGAGGAACGAATGGACGAGGGAGTCCTGTAGGATGCGATCCCTGCAGAGAGTGGAAAATGGGGTGGAGGGAAAGACGTGCTCAATGGTGGGATACCGTTCAAGGTGACGGACGTTCCAGAGAGTTACATGCTGGACACGGAGGCTGGTGGGGTGGTAGGTGGTAGGCCGCCTCGTCTTGAGCTTTAATACCACTTTGTGCCTTCAGTTTCTTCCGATCTCAGCCCAGTTCCATTTCCTGCTGTGTTATCACCATCTCGCCTGATCTTTCTCTGTGATCCCGAGCAACAAATTTTCAGCAGAGGCCTTAGCTTCTGCTGCTCCAGTCTCATCTTGCTGAGTTACATCCGACAACAAACTCTTCTTCCACTTCATATCCGATTTATTCTCCAGGACCCTTCCCTCAGGTTGCGGACTCTTTACCCATCTTCAAAATTCCCAGTCTCAACTAGATAACGGTTAATGCAGAAGTACAATCCCCCACACATTTACTTATCCCATAACAAGGTCTCAGGGCAAACTACTCCTCCCTTGGACAGAGCCCCAACCAGTTCTCTGGCACCAACATACACTTTTGCTTGGCTGAAATCTTTCTCACATCACAGAACATTTCCTTCAGCTTCATTTACTTTCTCCAGATCAAAGGTATGACTACATGGACCATAAGTGAAATATTAATAACGTGCAAATGTGCCAAACTTTACTTTGCCCTCCACAAAAAAAGTTTAAAATATTCATGAAAACTTAAGCTTCATACTTGCATTCTGTGAGAACTCTTCCACATGATTACCGCTCATACTGCATCATGTTATCACAGTTACAAACATTCACTTCAAACAGGAGAGATATATGCACGAGCAGCAAAGCTCAGTGGAAAGCCTACATTCATATTGTAACCAAAATAACTCATTAGTAGTTCTCAAAAGTTACATAATCAGCATTTTCATATTAATTACACATCCCAAGAGGAATCCTTTTTGTGTGTGTGTGGGATGACATAACATAGAACCATAAAGTAGGAAATCACACAAACGGTGTTTCAAATCAATGCCTTGCTCTTCAAAGCGGTCCATGGCCTCCTCTTGGCACAAGAGGGCACCCTCAGGGTAGAGGAACAACAGCTTATATTCCATCTGGATAGCCTCCTACCTGATGGCAGAACATCGATTTCTCCTTCAGGTAAACTATTTTCACCCCTCCCCCCTTCCCCTATTCCCCATCTCACCAGCCCATTACTTCCCCTGGGTCTCCTCCTCCTTCCCTTTCTCCTATGGTCCACTCTCCTCTCCTATCAGATTCCTTGGCCTTTCCCACCCACCTGGCTTCACCTATCACCTTACAGCCAGCATCCTTCCCATCCCCCCCAAATTTTTATTCTGTCATCTTCCTTGTCAGTCCTGAAGACAGGTCTCTGCCCAAAACATCAACTATCTATTCATTTCCATAGATAGTGCCTGACCTGCTGAGTTCCTCCAGTATTTTGTGTGAATTGTTCTTTGAACCACTTCTGCTTACTCTTCCTACCTTTTGAAAATTTGTTTATTTAGACAATTTTCTAATTCTCTCCTAAAAAATTAGTATCATTGATCATTTCTGTCAGAGGAGGTAAAATTAGAATACCATTGCAAGTGGAAGCAAAGATCTCAGTGATAAGTTAACCCACGCCTACTCCTTGCACTGCAGGCAGGGCAGCTTCTTTGCTCTGCTCAATTATTCCCAGAATCCCTGCACGCTTGCTTGGTGCAAACTAACCCTGGTCTACATCTCTGAAAGAGGAAAGAATATTGGTGCTGAGGGAGTTGCTGAGATCATTATGAACATTGATGCATGGGAAAATCCCTTGTAGTTGTTTATGTGTTGAAATGAGGCACAAGTTTAAAAGGGGGAATATATACCGTACCCTCAGAAATTCTACCAACATATACTCAACTCAGTGGCAAGAGTTAATGCTGTCATGTAGACCCATGGGACTGGAAGAGGTATAGTTTGAAGTTCAATGATGGCACATGGGTTGCTAAAATTGCTGAATGCAATTTCATATACCGTCTCCTAGCAACTATACCAAAAGCCTTCAACCACTGCTCAATTCATTAACCTTCTATCACCCATCTACCAGGGACCGCTATCAATCAGATTGCAGACTAACGTTCATGGTGAATTTCATCCTCACACCATTTCACTAGGATTACATCAACATTTGACACAAGTATTACATCTACTTTTCAATCCAGTGAAGTGTGAAGCGACACAATTTAGAAGGTCAAACTTGGAAGGCAGGGCACAGGGTGAATAGCCGGATTCTTCGCAGTGTGGAGGGACTGAGGGAGATTGGATTCATGTCCGTAGATTCCTTGAAGTTGCAGAAGAAATTGATAGGGTGGTTAAGAAGGTATATGGTGCATTGGCCTTCATTAGTTGGGGGCCTAAGTTCAGGAGCCACGATGCAAAACTACAGCTATAAAACTCTGACAAGACCACACTTGGAGTATTACATTCAGTTCTGGCTGCCTCATTATAGGAAGAATGCGGAAGCTTTAGAGGGGGTGAAGAGGAGAATTGCTAGGATGCTGCCTCAGTTAGAGAGCTTGTCTTATTAAAAAGGTTGAGCGAGCTGGGACTTTTCTCTTTGGAGCAAAGGAGGATGAAAATGATTCAGAGCCTTCCCCAACCACAAGCCCTGGATGAACCATGAATACCAGAATCTGCTGCTGGCCAGATCAAATCTGCCTAACAAGAAAGTTGCACAAGGTCCAGGTTGATTTCCAAGAAACCATTTCACGGGTGGTGGCAGTTCCAGACTAAACTTGAATCAATGAAGGATGCAATGTGTAATGTATGGATCTATTTCTTTCAGAGCAAAGTTAGAGCTTCATGTATTGAAAAGTGGAGGGCAAGAACTGTTCTGACGTGAATGGTTGAGAATAATCCATCTAGACTGGCACACAATCAAAGCTCTGAATGTGGCACCAACAGGCAACTGCAGCCCAAATGGTAGCACTAACCAGAGACTGGCACAGCTGCTTAAAGCTAATGAGAAAGTGTTTGAGAAAGATATTGGTAAGCTCAAAGACACGAGGGTCTGAATTGAACTGCATGAAGCAGCAACTCCAAGGTTCCATAAGGCACATCCTCAAGTGGATGCTGAACTTCAGAGCTTGGAGGTGTCTGGAATTCTCTTCAAAGTTGAGTGGAGCAATTGGGCCATGCACGTTGTTCTGGTGATCAAGAAAGGGAGTTGTTCACATATGTGGGGATTTCAAGGTGAGCACCAACCCAGTGCTGTGTACTGTATCCCCTGCCATGAATAGAAGACATTTTTGCATCTTTGGCAGGCGGGGAAAGGCTTTCAAAGATTGACTTGTCACAATCCTATCTGCAAATGGAGATTGAGGAGTCAAGCAGGAAGTTCCTCACAATCAACTCCCTTAAGTGACTGTTACAGTATAACCATCGTCTTTGGTGTCGCATCAGCTCCAGCAATTTGGCAAAGCGCAATAGACCAGGTGCTCCAAGATATCCCAGGAAAACAACGTTAACTGATGACAGCACTGTGACTGGCAAGAATGATGAAGAGCACTTCCAGGACCTTGGTAAAGTGCTTACCAAGCTGGGTGAGCATGATCCGTGTGCTGAGAGACAAATGTGAGTTTTTCAAGAATGAAACATCATATTGTGGATATGTCACTGACAAGCATGGCTTACATAAGTCACAAGAGAAGATTGAGGCAATGCTACAGGCACCCAAACAGGAAGATGTGTCACAACTCAGATCATACTTGGGCCTTGTAAACCAATACCACTGGTTTCTCCCAGACATTGCTACAGTGCTGCATCCATTGAACACACTGTTACAGGCAGGAGCAAAGTGGGGATGGTCAGAAAGATGTGAAAAAGCATTCAAGGAAACAAAGAGACTAATAACATCTGATGAACTTCTCACCCATTATGACCCATCTCTGCCCATCAGACTGGTGTGTGATGAGTCCCCTTATGGCTTTGAAGCTGTTTTGTCACACATTATGAAAGATGGGTCTGAATGCCCAATTGCATTTGCTTAAGATCACTGACGAGCGCAAGATTCAACTACGCACCGATCGACCTAGAAGCCCCTAGTCTAGTACAGGGATAAAGAAGTTCCACCACTACCTCTACAGAAAAAGCGTTTATGCAAGTGACAGACCACCAGCCCCTTGTGTCCTTCTTCAATCCCAGGAAGGGAATTCCAGTGACGTCTGCCACCCGGTTACAACATAGGGCACTATTCCTAGAAGCCCACTCTTATGACGTAGAGTTCAAGGGCACCAAACAACACAGCATGCTGACAGCTTGTCATGTCTTCCACTACTGGCAACTGAAGAAGAAACGTCTTCATTCTGTGACCCAGCCAGAAACGTTCCACACCACATTGGTGGACCAGTTGCCGGTAACAAATTCGGAAATACAAAGGAAACAAGGAATGACCCGACATTGTAAAAAATCCATGAAATCAACATGCAAGGATGGCCAGCTCATGGTACCCCTATGTTTCCAGAGTTCTCAGCGAGACGAGACCACTGATGTGTGGACCTCCTGGTGTTTCCCACTAAACGGCGCAGCAGAGTGTTAGAATATCTGCATGAAGGACACCCGTGTACAGTGAAGATGAAGAGTCTCACCCAAAGCTACATGTGATGGTCAGGAATAGATAAACAGATTAAAGTCTTGGCAAAAACCTGTTCGGGATGCCAAAAAGTTCAAAATGCACCCCCGCAGGCACCGTTGCACCCATGGGAGTGGCCGTCTTCACCATGGCAAAGAGTACATGTCGACTTTGCTGGGCCATTCGTGGACTCCATGTTTCTGCTTGCTGTGAATGCTCCTTCGAAATGGCCCGAGGTCACACCAATGAAGTCAACCACCTCAGCAAAGACTGCCTCCACTCTGAGGACTATCTTCCCCAGAAACGGTTTACCCGAACAAACTGTGAGTGACAACGGACCATAACACACTTCAGAGGAATTCTGACTGTTCATAAAGGAAAATGGCATCAGACATTTCCAGTCAGCTCCCTATCACCCAGCAATGAATGAGTTAGCTGAAAGGTTTATCTAAACCTTCAAGAAGTCCATTAAAGCAATGGACAAGGAAGACACTTCTCTACAGCACAAGGTGGACAACTTCCTTTTTGTGTATCAGAACTCTGTTCATGCGACAACAAATCAAACACCCGCAATGCTGTTCATGAGCAGGAATCTGAGATCTGGTGTTGACCTCCTGAAACCAGACCTCAAGAGGGAAGTACAGAATAAACAGTTTGGCCAGTTGCCATGTGAAGCAGCAAACAGCTTCGAGATTGGACAGGAGGTCCTAGCATGTGATTACTGAGAAGACAAGTGGACACCCAGTTGGATAACTACAAGAATTGGACCATTGATATACACAGAGGATGTTGGAGATCAGGCATGGAGATGTAATGTGGACCAGATACTAGATGCTCAACTGCATCCAGCAAGACAGACACACTATAGTCACCGGACTTACCTCTTAGTAATGATGTCACCAGAAACTGAATATGTTGTCTTAGACAAGACACCTACCAAACCTGATGCCACTCCACAAGCCCAGAGCCTCTATCCTGAAAGAAGCAGAGCGGCACCCAAAAGACTAAACCTTTAGAACTGCAAAGTTAGTTAGGACTGTTATCTTCAATGGCTACGTGATATTATGTCTTATTTAAATTTAGAAAAGGTCCACTGCTCAGTCTTAAATTTGAAACAATCTTTTTATGATATCTGGGGACCTTTTCTAAATTACTTTTCCAACTTATAAAGTTTAACAGTGCACAGACTTTTATGTATATTTTTATCTTCTCTTCTTAAGCGAATATGTTTTTTTTTCTAATTTATCCATTAGCTTTTTTCTTTGGTAGTTGGTAGGGGGTTGACTTTTTTATATAAAAAAATTATTTTATGATGTATGACCTATCTTTAAATTTTTGATTACGGAGTGGTATACATTTATGTGATATGCTATAACATTTTGATCAATTTTATTACAATATATGAATGTACACAAGTTATGTTGAGATGTATCTATGTGTCGCCCTCTGTAAATCTTGTTTTTTTTGCTTCTGAATAAAAATATTGTAAAAAGAAAGAAAGAAAGGACTGTTATTGTGAAAGCATGTTTATTTGGACTATGAGTTTATGAAAAGGAATTTAAATGTTTTGTACATATACATTTTATGTTGCATTCAAGTAAAGGGGGAGGAAGTGTCACTTATGGATCTATTTCTTTTAGCGCCTTTCCCCCTTAGCACTACGTATTGATCCGTTGTCTGTGCATGTGCTGTTGTCTATGCATGCGCATTGTTCTGTCTCGCTACAATGCGAATACACCAGTTAAAGCCATTTCCTACGTGTGTGCTTTTATTTAATCAATAAGTAGTTGTGCACAGACACAACATAATATGCAACAAGTTCTGCAACCTTTAAAAAAGTATATATTCTACAAACCCTACAGTGTCGTGCAAAAGTCATAGGCACATACATATAGCTCAGGTGCCTAAGATTTTTGCAAAGTACTGTAGTAATTTTATGTATTGCATTGCACTGCTGCTCCAAAAAATAACAAATTTCATGACATATGTGAGTGATGATCAACCTGAGTCTAATACAAGTCCCTACTGTGGACTGAGAGTGGGAAGGGGCAGGGAGAGGGGAATCATGTTTGGGTAAAGGAGAAGGGAGAGGCAAGGGAGTGGGAAACACCAGAGAGACATTCTGTAATGATCAATAAACTAATTTTTTGGAATTAAATTATCTTGCCTGGCTTCTCAGGGCTGGAAGTGTCACCCCCCCCCCCCACCATATGCCCCGTCACTCCTTCTCTGCCACCTGTGCCACCCCCCTCCTATGGCGCTCCATCCTTGCCATTCCCAACGTCCATTTCTCAAGCTCACTCTTCTCTTTGCATTGACAAATACAATACTGTGCAAAAGTCTTAGGCACCCTAGCTATATACATGTGCCTAAGACTTTTGTACAACACTGTATTTAAATATTTTTAGGTTCAATTATTTTCTTGAAGTTGAATGCTGCTAAAAATGGATACAAGTTATGGTTAAGAATTCTTAACTTTCAGTAATGGTGTTTGCAGAGATGGGGGGGGGGGTGATGCACCACATCTCTCCAGATTCCCAAATTCAGTCTGCTCCATTCACGCCTGCTGATTGATCAATTGGAGAGAAGGTTAGTGATAATCACATGGGCTGTAACTGCAGACAGAAAGTTGAAGTCCATTTTCACCTTCAAATACAAATCGATTTCTCATAGTTCCCTTTGCAATATTACACTCAAATAACTCTCACAGATATAGACTGACTGTGAGGAATAATCAATGGTACATCCACACTCCAAAGGACAGCATCATTTAGATTAATTTTCTAAATGTGCTTTCACATTTTTTTTGTAAACTGTTGACTGTATACAAGCTGTTATTGTTCATTCCCCAGTATACTGTTCTGATTGTAGTAAGCCCTGTGTCGTGAGTCACTTTGCGATAATAAGTCATTATTCGACATCTTGACATCAGTCAACATCCTGGACTTTACTAGCAACTCTTAGGCAAGCAATCATTTTCTAACAATGTACTGGTGATTGTTGCTGCATTCCCACAATGTAATACCACACTTCAGTAACAATGAAAATGTCAATTTGTGCCACCTTTGTGAATAAGGCACCATCTTCAGTAACTTTTCTCATAAGTATATTAATGGAGAATTGTAATTCATTTACTGATCAAGTAGAAGGCAATTTCTATATCATGCAAGCATATATCTGAATTTTGTTCCAATGATAGAAAATGCTATCTATACTGCAAGTTCTTTAGTGTTCCAAAAAAATCTAATTCATGGACCTGAGCAGGAAAAGATCCTGCCTCAGGTGACAGAAGTGATGTCCTCGTTATATATCAGACAACATGCAAAGTTCAATTACTGTGGAATACCAAATCTTTCAATTTACTATTAACGAAATAAGCACTGTATAGTTAGAATCTGGAAAACAAAATGGCACAGTTAATCTTCCCTTACTGTACCATGTCAAATCAATGCCACATCCACCAAATAACTGATCTAATTCAAACCGTGACCAACACTTATCATCAAGTCCAAACTTAAGACAGACTCGAAGAAGGAACTATTCAACAGGGAGATTGATTTGATTAGTCTAACACATTAATTGATTTTTTTCTTGATTAGTACAAGATAATAGAGTGATACTATATATATCTTAATGTGCTGATCATAATGATGATACTTTGAAAATGGGAAGATTTTATTCTTTGCTCCTAAAGGATCACAAACACAGCATTCATCTATGCTAGACTAGTCTTGAATGAGCAGCCTGTTTCATAAAACATTTATCCTGTAGCTTAATATACAACAACACAAATTAAATCCTCATGTTATAATTTCAGCTGTTACAGTGAAGCACTGATTATCTATTATCCAACTATTCAGAAACCTTAATGGCTCAGCATTTAGCTCATTGGCTGCTGATTCCTTCTCCTTTACCAGGACCCAATTTCCTGTGCTCTTTTTAAATTCACAGGGGTCCATTTTTCCACAGACCTTTTAAACCAGTCCCAAAGTAGGCAACAGGAGCTTCTAAGGGGACCAATAAAAATAAAGGGGGTGGTGATGCAGATTTGATTTCAACACTTGAGAAGTTGGATTAAGCTTATAGATGAGAGGGGTATGGAGGGCAATGGTCCGAGTGCAGGTTGATGAGAATAGGCAGATTAATAGTTCTGCACAGACCAGATGGGCTGAAGGGTCTGTTTCTGTGCGATAATGCTCTACGACTGGCTCTATAATGAGAAGAGTGCATGTCTCGGATAATGAGGATCCTCACCTCCTGAGGAAGTCATTGGGTTTAGGTAAAACGGAGGTTGATAGGTTCTTGATTAGTCAGGGCATCAAAGGTTATGAGGAGAAGGCAGGAGAATGGGTTTGAGAGGGATAACAGATCTGCCATGATGGAATGGTGGAGTAGACTCGATGGGCCAAATGGACTAATTCTGCTCCTATGTGTCTTATGGTCTTGTAGCACTGCCTTGCTTTATGTACCTTCGGGCAGAGTCAGGTTTTGCCTGAGTTATGATGACATCATAACTTTCCTCCTTATTGATTGCAGTGCTTGAGGTTGAACTTAAACCATAGTCGATTGTGATCATTAATCCAGAATGAACATAGATTTAGAAGCAGACCAAATGAAAAAGTGTAGACAGTATAATGTGGAGTATCTGAAATATGGATTTATACCAGCACCAAGCAACCAACAGCAGCTAATGAGTCCATTGTGTTTATTTTTCAAATGAGGCAATGAAATCCCTCAGGCTCCTTGCACATTTGAAGTGACTACACTCTGATAAAGCAAACAAGAACTTGGCTAATTTTCAGTCATTTCATGAAAACTTTCAGAAACGGAAAACGCTTCAAAAACATGAGAAAGGATCTAGTGATTTCCCAGCATATATGACGAATAAACTCTTCTTGGGCTTCCAGCTGGATACGGGTGTTGATTTTAACTGACATTGTTATGAAGTGTTGGCAAACCTGGTTTGAAGTATAAACTCTTCTCAAGCCAAACCATCAGGGATGATGCCGAGGCATGTATAGTCCAGTGGTATATATACCCCAGTTGTCCGTCCCACCTGATTGGTTAGTCCTCATCCAATCAGGTTTCCGCTGGCATACCTTATTTACAGTTGAATTCCAGTTCTTACTAGGAGTGAGACCTTCGTCTTTGTTAAAATTCTTTTTCTGTAGTTTTATTTTAGTATTTTCCTTCACCAGGCAGTCCCAAAAGCCATTGGCACAGCACAGTAGTTTTGTGCCATTGAAGCCAATCCTTTGGCATTGCGAATGCAATATTCTGATTTCTCTGGGTAACCCAAATGGATACACCTCCTGTGCCCCTTGATGCGGGTTTCCACTGTGCATCCCATCTAGCCGATATACTCTCCTCCATAAACCTGTGAGGAAGCTCAAATCACAGCTTATGCGGGTCAGCGATTCCCTGTGAATGCAGAGAGCAGCGTATGTCAGCCAGACAGGATGCACAGTGGAAACCCACATCAGAGAATTGGGGATGCATTCATTCGGGTTACCCAGAGATATCGGGGGTAACAGAACATTACATTCGCAATGGGCATAGGATTGGCTTCAACAGCATAAAACTACGGTGCCATGCCAATGGCATTTTGGAACTGCCTGCTGAAGGAAGCCATTAAATTAAACCAGGGAAAAAGAATTTTAATGAAGTCGAAGGTCTCGCTCTAAGTAAGAACTAGAATTCGATTGCAAGCAAGGTGTTACAGCAGAAACCTGATTGGATGAGGACTAACCAATCAGCAGGGAAAGATAAGGGGGGGGGGTTATAGAGTATATACCATCAAACTAAACATGCTTAGGCATCATCCCTGATGAAGATGGCAGAGTTTGCCTCAAGAAGAGTTTATACTTCAAAAAATGCTTGCCAAAACAGCAATGGTTTTTGTGCTTCATACATTTCATTGCTCATTGCTAAATCTAGAAAAACCCATATCATTGGAGAAGAACTGATACTGCCAGCACTACGGGAGGTTCTGAGTACAGTTTTACATAAGTCACTAGACCACATAATAAACGAGATTCCGCTCAGCAATGACTCTGTTCGAAGACGAAATGATGAAATGTCTGAGAATGTGGAAGGCACATTGAGCAGCATACTTAGGACAACAGAATTTGCTCTGCAGTTGGAGGAATCAACTTTGCCAGGCAATAAATCTTCGCTTATTGGTTATGTTTGATTTATAAAAGACGAAAGCATGGTTCAAGGGTTGTTATTTGCAAGAGGACTAGAAACAAAAGGGAGTCAATATTTCAGGTGGTTGAGCGATTTTTTCAGAGAACAACATTCAGCTTGTGCAACAGGTGGGGCACCATCAATGATAGGATGCCACCGTGGGGTTATTTCTTTCTTGAACATACTGTAACTAACATATTTATCATTCACAGACATCTTGTTGCGAGAAACCTAAGTGATCAGCTGCACAAATCATTAAATGCAGTTATCACAGCAGTAAATAAAATCAAGTTCCATGACCTCAATTCTCAACTATTTCAAGAGCTTTGTACTGAAAATGAACAGTTTGAACACTTATTGTTGCACTCAGAGGTCAGATGGCTCTCAAAAGGAAACTCCCTGGAATGCTTTTATGTGCTTTTTGAAACTGTGATTACATTCTCTGAAGACTAGAATGATTCAATCAGTAATCAACTCAAGAAGATTAGAGATGGCATTGCTTATTTGTCAGAATTATTCACAAAGTTTAATTAAATCAATCTTCAATCGCAAGGAAATTCTGTGAATCTTATCAAAGTCAAATGGGTCATCTCCATACTTCTGTCCAAATTAACCCTATTTAGGTGCAACATTGGCCATCACGACCTTTTCTCATTTCTGAGCCTCCCTGAGAAAGAAAGAATCCCAGATGATGATCTTCGAGTGTACAGCGTCAACCTGGGTGAGCTGCATAAAGACATGTCAGAGAGGTTTCGGGATCTTTGCTCCATTCAAATTTTAGATTGAGTGTTAAATCCATTCCTGAACATATGCAATGAGGAATAAACAGAAGGATAGAGGAAGAACTATTCTCACTACACTTTGAAATGAAGTCAAGTTTCAGAAAATCATTTCAGGACTTTTGATTGCTGAAGGAATCTCTGAACTCTGTCCTGCACTGGGGAAATAAGTTATGCCTAATTACCTTTCCAACAGTATATTTAGTAGAGTGCTGTTTCAGTGCAGTCGCCCAACTTCTTTCAAAGCAACAAAACAGCCTGCAAATTATTGAAGGTGGGGATCTGAGACTCCCGAGCGAAATTCAGCCTGATGTTGAGAACCTGATGTCACTGCACCAGGTCCATCCATTTCATTGAAAGGTGAAAAAGCAATGAAGCAGTGACTACTAATGTATGGTCGAAAATTGTTGATGAAAATTTTTTTTAACTGTAACTAAAGAAATAATTTTATTTGTAGCTGCAAATAGATTTGAATATTAGTTGCAATTATTTCTCACTGCTTTGAATTTACAGTTCCTGTATTCTTTCATGGTGTATCATAAATCAAAATTCTTTATAGGTTTTGTGTAATGGCCAGAAAGGGAGAGGGGATGCTGAGGATGTGGTCTGGGAGCCACCCAAGAAAGTTTGGGAACACTGCTTTAAACTCACTAGGGCCCTGTTTTACATATTCCTGTTAAATTTACCATCATCCATTCATCACACTCTAAACCTGAAACCAATTAGGACCCCAGTTCCAGCCTTACTTTTCTACTCAACAGAATGCCATTCCCCAGCCTCTTATAAAGTTAGCAGGTCCACAGATCCCATGGTCCCTAAACTCATGAAGACCAAGGTTTCTATGTTCCCTGTCATTCACCAGGGCCCTATTCCCTGTAAATTCAGTATGGCCACAGTTCCCACACTCTAAATTCACCAGGGTAAACTGCTACTTTATTTTATACATTTATACACAACTTATCTTAAAACATTTAGGCAAAATATGTCAGCAATTTAAAGAGTACAAGTAAAAATATCTGCCAAATGACTTTCAAAACATTAATTCACAAAGTTCTCCTTACAGTTCCCAAAGAATTGTATTCTCATATGAAGCTGGGGAGTGGGGCTCTGGACAGTAGAAAATCCAGATGAAATTGGATGAAGTATTTCAGGAGGATTTTCACAATTGTGTAAAAATATGGCATTTGTCAATAAATCCCAACATCCACTTTCCAATATAAGCCATACGTTAGATCCAGAGCTTCTGCCACTTAAATCGTGTTTTTAATTCATTAGCTCGGTGGGTTTCAGTCAAAACCAAAAAGCTCTCATACATAATTTGCAGTACAATATCCTCCTGCCATTTTACCTTCCTCTAGTTTCTCCCAACAATCGTTCTCCTCAGAATGGAAAAGAATCCTCACAATATGTAATGTCACATCATGATCAAGCCTAGAATGGACCTCCTTTCTGCAACAACTCAATCAAGATCAACCACACACATTTCTCCTCAGGAATCCCTACAGTCTAGCACCGTAGCAATGCTTCTGCAAAAAAACAAAACTTAGACTGCAGAACAGACATTAATATATTTCTGATCTTACAGATTTGTCTGCAGACCTCTACTGTTTCACACTGATGTGCTTATCAGATACTTAACCACATATTTATGTTTTCCATAGCCGTTAACCTAACCGTACTTAGCTGTAGCTAAATATTGGCTGGGATACACAGCGGTATTTTAGCAGAACCAACCAGGAATATGATCCAAATAATAACTATGAGGCAGATAACTGATCACTCGTGTTCCTATAACAAGCAGCATGGTAGTGTAACACTATCGCAGCGTAGGACACCCAGATTCAATTCCGCTGCTGCTTGTAAGAAGTTTGAACATTTTCCCTGTGACCGCATGGGTTTCCTCTGAGTGCTCTGGTTCCTCACTACATTACGAAGAGATATGGGTTAGTAGGTTAATTGGTCACATGGGAGTAACTGAGCAGTGCAGACCTCTTAGGCCAGAAGGGCCTGTTACCATGCTGTACCTCTAAATAAACGAATTGGTTTGCTTTATTATTGTAACACGTACTGAGATCCATAAGAACATAAGAAATAGGAACAGGAGTAGGCCATCTGACCCATTGAGTGTGCTCTGCCATTCAAATAAGATCATGATTGATCTGACCACGGACTCATCTCCACCTACCTGCCTTTTCCCCACAACCCTAATTCCCCTACTGTGCAAAAAATCTATCCAACCTTGTCTTAAATATATTTACTGAGGTAGCCTCCACTGCTTCATTGGGCAGAGAATTCCACAGACTCACCCTCTCTGGGAAAAGCAGTTCCTCCTCATTGCCATCCTAAACTTACTCCCCTGAATCTTGAGGCTATGTCCCCTAGTTCTAGTCTCACCTCCCAGTGAAAACAACTTCCCTGCCTCTATTTTATCTATCCCTTTCATAATTTTGTATGTTTCTATAAGATCTCCTCTCATCCTTCTAATCTATTTATTTATTTATTTATTTATTAAATTTTTAGAAGATTACAAAGAATGTGATGATAAAATAGTAAGAAAAAGAAAAATAACATTAATCCTCCCCCCTCCCCTTAACCCTCCCCCTTATCTAAAGAAAGAAAAAAAAAGAAAGAAGAGAAAGATTGCCTGGATATCGGAGGATCCCCACATACTCCATGGAGTTCAAAATAATTTTAATATTTATTTTTACTTTCCCCAACTACTTTATAATTTTATCTTCAAAGGACCTATGTATTTAATCCTATGGGAGCCAAATTTTCAAAAATATATCATATTCATTTCTAAGATTATATGTAATTTTTTCAAGTGGAATACAACTATGTATTTCATTATTCCAACGATCCATAGTTAAACATAAATCAGATTTACAAGTAACTGTGATAACTTTTTTGGCTACTGCCAATGCAATTTTTATAAATTTTTTATGATACTTATTCAATTTAAGTTTCGGTATTGTCCCTTCAATATCTCCTAATAAAAATAATATTGGACTATGTGGGAGTTGTACTCCAGTAATTTGTTCCAATAAAAGTCTTAGATTTATCCAAAATGGTTGAATTTTAAAACAAGACCAAGTAGAATGTAAAAAAGTACCAATTTCTTGATTACATCGAAAACATTGGTCAGACATATTTGAATTTAATCTATTTATTTTCTGTGGTGTTATATATAACTGATGTAAAAAATTATATTGTAATAATCTAAGTTGAACATTTATTGTATTTATCATACTATCAGAACATAATCTTGACCAACTTTTTCCATCAATTTTAACGTTCAAATCAGATTCCCATTCTTGTCTTATGAATTCCAAATTTAATTGTCTGTTTTTGAATCAAGTTGTACATACAAGATGTAATTTTTTTAATTTTTCCTTTTTGAATTAATATTTCTATTTCACTAGGTTTTGGCATCAACATTGTTTGACCCAGCTTTTCTCGTAAATAAGCCTTTAATTGAAAATAACAGAAAAGAGTGTTGTTTGATATTTTATATTTATTTTTTAATTGATCAAACGACATCAATATACCTCCTTCAAAACAATCACCTATATATTTAATCCCCTTTTGGAACCAATTATGTAAAAGTTTATTATCCATTGTAAAAGGAATAAGCCTATTCTGAATTAAAGTTCTTTTCGTTAATAAAGATTTCTTTATCTCATCGTCCATATTTACCTTATTCCATAAATCAATCAAGTGTCTTAATATAGGAGATTCTTTTTTTTCCCGTATCCATTTGGATTCCCATTTATATATAAAATCTTCTGGTATGTTTTCTCCTATCTTATCTAATTCTATTCTAATCCATGCCATTTTTTTTTCATCAAAAAAAGACGCAATAAATCTAAGTTGATTTGCTTTATAATAATTCTTAAAATTTGGAAGTTGTAACCCTCCTAAATCAAATTTACATGTCAATTTTTCCAATGATATTCTTGACATCTTTCCTTTCCAAAGAAATTTCCTTACATATTTATTCAGTTCTTGAAAAAACTTCCGAGGTAATTGTAATGGTAAAGTTTCGAATAAATATTGCAATCTAGGAAATATATTCATTTTTACAGCATTAACTCTACCTATTAATGTTATTGGTAACATCATCCATTTATCAAGATCCTCTTTAATTTTTTTTAATAATGGCAAATAATTTTGTTTATATTAATTTTTTACATCATTATCAACACTAATACCTAAATATTTTATCCCATTTATTGACCATCGAAATTGAGTTACTAATCGACATTGATTATAATTTCCTTTGGTAAGGGGTAAAATCTCACTTTTATTCCAATTTACTTTATACGCTGATACTTTCCCATACTCTTTCAATCTAAAAGATAATCTTTGCAAAGATTGCAATGGGTTTGTTAAATAAATCAAAACATCATCAGCAAATAAATTAATCTTATATTCTTCTTGATTAACTCTGAAGCCCTCAATGTCTGAATCTGTTCTAATTAATTCAGCTAATGGTTCTATTGCCAATACAAATAAAGCAGGTGATAATGGGCAGCCTTGTCCAGTTGACCTCGTTAAGCAAAATGGTGTTGAAATCTGACCATTTGTAACTACTTTAGCTTGAGGATTAGTATTTAAGGTTTTAATCCATTGTATAAAAGATTTTCCTAACTCATATTTTTCCAATACCTTAAATAAAAAATCCCATTCCAATCTATCAAATGCTTTTTCTGCATCCAAAGCAACTGCCACACTCATTTCCTCTCCTTTTTGTGCCAAATGAATTATACTAAGTAACCGAGTTATGTTATCCATTGATTGTCTGTTTTTAATAAAACCTGTTTGATCCATATGTATTAATTTTGGTAAATATTTAGATATTCTATTAGATAAAATTTTTGCTATTATTTTATAATCTGTATTCAACAAAGAAATAGGCCTATATGATGTTGGTTTTAAAGGATCTCTATCTTTTTTTGGCAATACAGTTATGATCGCTGTTGAAAAAGATTGTGGGAGTTTATGCATTCTTTCCACTTGATATATTAATTCCATAAAAGGAGGAATTAATAAATCTTTAATTTTTTTATAAAATTCAGGAGGAAAACCATCTTCTCCTGGGGATTTATTACTCTGAAGTGATCCTAAAGCTTCTTCAACCTCTTTTAATGTAAAGGGCATATCTAATCCTTTCTGTTCTTCCAAATTTAATTTTGGAAGGGTTATTTGTGATAAAAATTTATCTATCTCAGCCATCTTATTTGTGATTCTGATTGATATAGTTCAGTATCAATTTTTTTTAAAGTTTCATTCATTTCTAAAGGTTTATAAGCAACCTTATTTACACTTGTTCTAATTGCATTTATTGCTTTAGAAGCCTGTTCTGTTTTCAACCGCCAAGCAAGAATCTTATGTGATCTTTCACCTAATTTGTAATATTTCTGTTTAATTCTCATAATTACTTTTTCTGTATGATATGTCTGGAGTGTATTATATTGTAGTTTTTTATTAACAAGTCGTCTTCATTTTTCTTCTGTCATATATCTTTGAGATTCTTTTTCTAACTTTATGATATCTTTTTCCAATTGATCTATTTCTGCCATATATTCCTTCTTAATTTTAGATGTATAACATAATCTGACCCCTTAAATATGCTTTCATTGCTTCCCATAATACAATTTTATCCTTAACTGAATGTAAATTTGTATTCAAAAAAAATTGAATCTGTTTTTTCATAAAATCACAAAAATCTTGACGTTTTAATAAAATTGAATTAAATCTCCATCTATAGATCGATTCCTCCTTATCCATCATTATCATTGTCATTATCAAGGGGGAATGATCTGACAGTATTCTTGCTTTATATTCCACACATTTCACTCTATCCTAAATATTTTTTGATAATAAAAAATCAATCCTTGAGTAAGTTTTATGTCTATTTGAATAAAATGAATAATCTCTTTCTCTTGGATTAATTTTTCTCCATATATCAATCAGGTTTAAATCTTTCATTAATGATAAAGTTAGTTTTATTACTTTTGATTTTGTAGCAACTTCAGCTGACCTATCCAAAACTGGATCTAAACAAAAATGAAAGTCTCCACCTATTAATATTTTATCATGTGCATCAGCCAAGTTCAAATAAACTTCTTGTATGAATTTTGCATCATTTTCATTTGGTGCATAAATGTTCATAAAAGTCCATAATTCTGAAAAAATTTGACAATGTATAATCACATATCTCCCCATAGAATCAATTACTACATTTTGTATTTTAATTGGTAAAGTTTTATTAACCAAAATTGCAACTCCTCTCGATTTTGAATTAAATGAAGCTGCAATGACATTTCCAACCCAATCTCTCTTTAACTTATGTTCTGTTTCTGTTAAATGTGTTTCTTGTAAAAAAAGCTACATCTCCTTTCATTTTCTTAATATATATTAAAACTCTTTTTCTTTTCACAGGTCCATTAAGTCCATTAACATTAAAACTTTAAAAATTAAGTAAATTAATCATTCATAATAACTTGGGAACTCTTTGAAATTCTCCATGCTGCTATGAGTCTCTCCCCAACCATCCAGGCAAAAAAGATGAAAAATAGAAAAAAGGTAATTAATATATAAGAAAAAAAAACAAAATACCCCCCCACTAATGTTACGAATAAAAAGAACACAACATTACCCCCCCTCATTTTACGGGTCATGGCATTCACCATGATTGTACACGTGAAACTTGCAGCCATCGATCAGGAGCTCCTCCAGCTCCCCTGCAAAAAAAAAGAAAATATATTAGTTAAGAAAAAAAAATTAATGTCTCTACTCCCAATTAATACTCCTCAACTATTTTTGTTTTCCTTATAAATGTCCGTCAAGTCCAACCTTATTTCAGTCTTTGTCATTAGTCCACTTCATTTCTATAATTCTTTACTCCTCTTCATAGACATCAGGTAATTCTTTTACAAATTTCTCCACTTTCCGGTAGTCAACGAAAAAACTTCTTTCTTCGTTATCCAGGAAAATTATCAATTTTGCTGGGTAGCTCAATAAAAATTTATAGCCCTTTTCCCATAAAGATTTTTTCACTGGATTAAATTCCTTCTGCCTCTTCAGAAGATCGTAACTTATGTCTGGATAAAAAAAAACTCTTTTCCCTTCTATTATCAATGGCCCATTTCTCTTTTTAGCACCTTGAGTAGCTGCCTTCAAGATCATTTCTTTATCTTGGTACCTTGAGCATTTTATCAAAATTGATCTTGGATTTTGATCTTGTTGAGGTCTTGGTCTTAAAGCTCTGTGTGCTCTTTCAATTTCAATTACTTGGCTTCTTTCATTTCCAAAATTTTCGGAATCCATTTCTGAAAGAATTTTATTGGGTTTTCTCCCTCTGTACCTTCCATAAGACCAACAATTTTAGTATTATTTCATCTACTAGAGTTTTCAAGCGCATCTATTTTTTCCAACATCCGTTTTCTTTCTATTGTCCAGGCAAGATTATTGTCTTCTATCTTATCTATTCTTTCAGTGTTTTCTTCCATTTTTACTTCCATCTCTTTAATTTTATTATCCATCTTCTTTTGTTTTTCCACCACATTATTGAGTGTATTCTGCATCCTTCTTATATCTGTCCTTAAAGCTTTTAATTCATTCATCATATATATCAGGATATCTCTTATGTCTCCTTTAATCTCCTCCTTCTTTTCCTCTTCTTCATCCTCTGTATTTCCCAAAGAGTCTGATTCCACTTCCAATTCACTTCCAATTTCACTTCCAGCCGTAGTTGGGATTTGTAGTTTTGTTAATATCTGTTCATGCATACTTGTTTCTTCGCGCATGCGTTGTTCTTGCCGTTTCTTCTTAGAGACCGCCGACATTGCTGCAACTTCCTGTCCCGCATCACTTTGCCGGGAGGAGATCCAACTTGAGTCCGAGGCTTCGCCAAGACGGTTAGGCCTTTTCCCCACCGATTTGCGCAGTCTTCGAAGTAGTAGCTTTCTTCTGTTTCAGTTTAGGAGCCATATCAAAAGATAATCCTGAGTTGCTTATAAATAGTTTCTAGTAGGTATTTATTAACTCTTCTTCATTTAAACCCTACTTCATTACTTTTTACGAGGGAGCTGGATTCCCAACGTCTCGACCCTACGTTATCACATGACGCCCGCCCCCCCCCCCATCATTCTGAATTTAAGCGAGTACAGCCCCAAGTGACTCAACCTCTCCTCATAGTCTAACCCCCTCATCTATGGAATCAGCCTCCTCTTCAGAGCCTCCCAAGTGAGTATATCCTTCCTCAAGTAAGGAAACCAGAACTGCACATATACTCCAGATAAGGCCTCACCAGTACTCTATACAGTTGCAACATAACCTCCCTGCTCTTAAATTCAATCCCTCGAGCAATGAAGGCCAACATCCCATTAGCCTTCTTGATAGCCTGCTGCACCTGCAAACCAATGTGCACAAACACTCCCAAGTTCTTCTGCACAGCAGATGCTACAATTTTTTTAACATTTAAATAACAATCTGATCTGCCATTTTTCCTTCCTTGCATTTATCAACATTGTACTCCATCTGCCACACCCTTGCCCACTCACTTAACCTATCTATAATCTTTCTGCAGTCTCTCCATATCCTCTACACAATTTGCTTTTCCACTCAATTTAGTGTCATCAGCGGATGACACTAAATTGTACTCTCAGTCCCCTCTTCCAGATAGTAAAAAGCTTTCTTTTTGCATGCCATCTAGACATATATAAATTGATCAAAATTCATTACAGGGCACTTAAGTGTAATAGCCACCCAGTAATCTCTCCTGGACTTGCCATTTTATAAAGTTACAATCCATCTGAAAGGTTCTTTTACGTTCATATAGCCGAACAAAGGCGATGGCAATACTCTGGTTACTGCAGGTCTCCGCCATTTCAAGAGTTTTCACATTCACATAGAAAGTGTCATCAAGAGATAGAGAAAGAAATGGAGCTAGGATTTCCAATGTCACACTAATCTGGACAGTATTAGAATACAAACCCCACTTCCAGAAAAGTTGGGATATTTTCCAAAATGCAATAAAAACAAAAATCTGTGATATGTTAATTCACGTGAACCCGTATTTAACTGACAAAAGTACAAAGAAAAGATTTTCAATAGTTTTACTGACCAACTTAATTGTATTTTGTAAATATACACAAATTTAGAATTTGATGGTTGCAACACACTCAACAAAAGTTGGGACAGAGTTAAAATAGGATTGGAAAGTGCACAGAATATTCAAGTAACACCGGTTTGGAAGACTCCACATTAAGCAGGCTAATTGGTAGCAGGTGAGGTATCATGACTGGGTATAAAGGTAGCGTCCATCAAAGGCTCAGTCTTTGCAAGCAAGGATGGGTTGTGCCAAAATTCATGAGAGAATTGTTAGTCAGTTCAAAAGGAACATTTCCCAACGCAAGATTGCAGAGAATTTAGGTCTTTCAACATCTACAGTACATAATATTGTGAAAAGATTCAAAGAATTCAGAGACATCTCAGTGCGTAAAGGGCAAGGTTGGAAACTACTGTTGAATGTGCGTGATCTTCGAGCCCTCAGGCGGCACTGCCTAAGAAACCATCATGCTACTGTGACAATTATAGCCACCTGGGCTCGGGAGTACTTCAGAAAACCATTGTCACTTAACACAGTCCGTCACTGCATCCAGAAATGCAACTTGAAACTGTATCACGCAAGGAGGAAGCCATACATCAACTCTATGCAGAAACGCCGGCAAGTTCTCTGGGCCCGAGCTCATCTCAGATGGATTGAAAGACTGTGGAACTGTGTGCTGTGGTCAGATGAGTCCACATTTCAGTGAGTTTTCAGAAAAAAACAGGCATTGAGTTTTCTGTGCCAAAGATGAAAATGACCATCCTGATTGTTATCAGCAAAAGCCAGCAGCTGTGATGGTATGGGGGTGCATCAGTGCCCACGGCATGGGTGAGTTGCATGTATGTGAAGGTACCAATGACTCTGAGGCGCATATTAGGATTTTATTGAGACATATGTTGCCATCAAGGCGACGTCTCTTCCCAGGATGTCCATGCTTATTTCAGCAGGACAATGCCAGACCACATTCTGCACGGGCTACAACAGCGTGGCTTTGTAGACACAGAGTGCGTGTGCTTGACTGGCCTGCTGCCAGTCCAGATCTATCTCCTATTGAAAATGTATGGCGCATCATGAAGAGGAGAATCAGACAACAGAGACCATGGACTGTTGAGCAGCTGAAGTCTTATATCAAACAAGAATGGACAAAATTTCCAATTGCAAATGTACTACAATTAGTATCCTCAGTTCCAAAACGATTAAAAAGTGTTATTAAAAGGAAAGATGATGTGACACAATGGTAAACATGCCTCTGTCCCAACTTTTGTTGAGTGTGTTGCAGCCATCAAATTCTAAATTTGTGTATATTTACAAAATACAATTAATGTTGGTCAGTAAAACTATTGAAAATCTTTTCTTTGTACTTTTGTCAGTTAAATAAAGTTTCTTATGAATTAACATATCACAGATTTTTGTTTTTGTTGCATTTTGGAAAATATCCCAACTTTTCTGGAAATGGGGTTTGTATTTGGGGGGGGGGGTGGGGTGGAGATTGGTCTCTACCAAAGGAGGTGTAAAGACACTCCTTCCCTCCGCTAGCCTGCAGGTTACATTTGGGAAGGTGTAGCACCTACTTAACTACCCCGCCCCACCCAATCAGGGTCATGTGAAGCCATGGGAGCAGGTGATAGACGGCCATATGAGTAGTTGGTGCAAGCCACAAGTCCTGGTTACACGACCACTGACACCAGACGGGCAATCTCTGAAGAGTATTGATAATGCTTGGGGTCACCTGTCTTGTAAAGACACTGCCCAGAAGAAAGCAATGGCAAACCACTTCTGTAGAAAAATTTGCCAAGAACATTGATGGTCATGGAAAGACCATGATCACCTACATCCTACGACATGACACAGAACAATCAAACTGGAACATTCAGTGACGTGAAAGTTACCAACCACTGATTACAAGTTAAGTTGCCCCAAAGAAAGGAGACAGGAGAGCAAAAAAGTCAGCAAATCTTTCCGAAAGATGGAAAATATTTTCCAAAACAACATCCTTACACAAAGGGGACACAGATGAACAATGGACGTATCATGAAAAGGCTCCTAGTGGTTTGCAGACATTAGATTCTTAGCTGGATGGGTTAGCCAGGCAAACACTGAAGTGGTGTCGGGGCTTTCCTGCCCTGAGCATATTTGGTGTCCTTCTACACATCCCACAATCAATATCACCTGAGGGAATATCACCCCTTTAAAACACAGCTTTTCTGGACTTCACCATTCTGTGCCCATTATATTTTGCTTGTTGGCATCAACAGGCTGGATAAGTGGCTGGACATATAAAAAAGAGCAGTAACACTCTATTCATCATCATTAAGTTCCGTGTCAGATGACGTAGGCAATCATGGTCTCATAACCATGATTGTTCTTGACAAAACACTCTAATACAAAGCAGAAATAAATAAGATTCTTTGGAATGGTTATTACTGTAAACAACTTCTTTAAAACATATTTTGTTTAATTAGTTAAATTTATTCTAAAGTACAGCAGGACTCCAAAGTATAAATTATACATCAAGTGCTAGATAAACAAAAATCAATTTGTGAGGCTAAGATTTATAACTTCCAACTAAACTATATAATTTTTAAATGCTAGGTGTGTGGACAGTGAAAACAATTCAACATGTTACTACCAATATTTTTGTATGTAATGCCAATACTTTAATGTAAAATGGAGTAGACCGAATAATTAAAAGATAACATTTGATCTATACTATCTATAAATCGTTTACAAAACTTAAAACTACTTGTTAACTCAAATTTTGGTTATGCAGATGTGTCAATATTCATCACTGTCAATACCTATAATCATTATGTCAATTTTCACAATGTAGTGTTAGGGTCATGTAGTGTAGTGAAAGATGACTTTCTGGCCTGACTGAGTAAGATCTGTCCCAAATCTGACAGTACCTCGAATATAAAATTTTTGTTATCAACCAAATGTGGACAAAGTTATGATAACACCTTAATTAGACAAAGAATTTTATTAGCATGGCCAAACATCACATTTTGTTACAGATGATGGACAGTCTGAAAATGCCAAATGGTTTTGAGCTGCAGCCTAAAACTGATAAGCACGTTCTAGTCTGCAAAATTATCTGCATAAACACCAATTAAACTCTGGGTGCCCTGGGGCTCCATTTGCATATAGCAATTAAACTTTCTAACCTTAAAAGGACAGACTAATGTAAATAAATCTCTATCTTAACGACAGAATAAAACATGATGCATTACCTGATTTAATATTCCTGACATTATAAAACATCAGCTAATTACTATTATGACCAGTCATCTAATGCCACTATATATCATTCAATTTACTATGAGCCATATCACATCAGATCCATTAGTGTGTGACAGATTAAAAGTTTTACATCTCACAAGCATCTCTCAACAATTCAGAAGTCACAGTTTTAACTGTCAGTCTGCCTCATCTTAAACACAGAAGGAAGCTTGTCATTGCCCTGAAAGCAATTACAACTGCCCTCCATTTGACTTCAGTGTTGTCATTCTAACTCCATGATTTTTGATTATTAAAATGATCAAACTGTCCAGAATCACATCTAATAATAACTCACACAAAATGCTGGAGGAACTCTGGGTCAGGCGGCATCTGTGGCGGGAAATGCACAGGGGGAATGAACAAGACTCTTGGCCTAAATATTGACGGTTAATTTCCCTCCATGGATGCTGCCTGACCCAGTGAGATCCTCCACCATTTTCGGTGCATCGAACCAGATGTCCAGCACCTGGAGAATCTCTTCTGCTCCTTAAACGATAACTGTTCTGCAGAGCAGAGCGTCCAGTATAATCAAATACAGAGACAGACTGCTGGAAGTAGACAGCAGGTCCTGAACTCCTCAGGTACAAAAGCTGTCCACGCCTGTATTCAGCAAGACCCGGACAACATTCAGGCATGGGCTAATCAGTGGCAAGTAGCACTGCGTCAGATAACTGGCAGCCAATAATCACCCCCAATGAGTAAAGACAAATCTTTCGATGATCAATCGTATTACTACTGCCAAGTCTGCAAAAAAACTTTGAGGAATGCTGGAAAATGATCTGAAATAGCCATTGAAATACTGGGGCTACGAAAGTGCATCAGAAGTCAGAGGTTCGCCCATGTCTGGCTCAGCTTCCAACTCCCCACAGCCTTTCCGGCATCCGCAGGGCATGGTACACGAACACACTCCATTCGTCTGGCGGACCGAAACACAGCAAAAGCTTGACAAGACCCAGGACGGAAAACTGTACTTAAATGACGATCAAAAAACAGAAGGTGCAAGAAATCTGAAGTTAAAGATACAGAGTATTAGAAATTCTTAGTATTCCAGCCACTTGTGATAAAAGAATCAGAATCAGGTTTATTATCACTATCATACGTCAAAAATTGTTGTTTTGCAGCAGCAGTACATTGCAATACATAATAAAAACTATAAATTACAATATATTTTTAAAGTAACTTAAGTAGTGCAAAAAGAGAGCAAAAGAAAAAATACTGAGGTAGTTTTCATGGGCTCCAACGTTTTCCTATGATGTAATATGCCAAGTTCATTTGATTTCCCAGCTTTTAGCTTATGTATGTTGAGAGGACCGGAAGTGACGGCATTGATGAATATTTATTTTTGTGAGATAATATAAACAGCCCCCTTTTTTTTTCTCTCTTTTTTTTGCTTCTTTTTTCTTCTATATTAGTTATTAGATTAGTTAGTTTTGCATTATATATATTTTTTTTCTTTCTTTTTTCTGTTTTTTATATCATATATTATGAAATATTTAGACTTACCATGTTCATACATATATTTTATGGCTTATGTCTTAGTAAACTCATTTAGATTGTAACTATTATGTATGTTTTTTTTCATATGTAATGGAATTTATATGTTGGTAATTTCTTTATCAATATATCATTTGTATTCTGTCCATATTACTAATAATAATAAAAAGATTTAGAAAGAAAAGTTTTCATGGGCTCATTGTCCATTCAGAAATCTGATGGCAGAGGAGAAGGAGCTGTTCCTGAAAAGCTGAGTGTGTTTCTTCATCACCTCCTCCTTGATGGTAGCAATGAGGAGAGAGTACGTCCTGGGTGCTGAGGGTCCGTAATGATGGGTGCCGCCTTTTTGAAGCATTATCTTTTGAAGGTGCCCTCGATGCTGGCGAGGCGAGTGCCCATGATGGAGCTGGCTGAGTTTACAACTTTCGGCAGCTTTTCCCGATCTTGTACAGTGGCCCCTCCATACCAGATCCATGCAGCCAGTTAGAATGTGAAAAAGTAAGTAGCTAGACTTCCAGACTTTCACTTGTTGGACTAGTGATGTTTTAGTGATATAAATCACCCCATTTTTGTTTTATTAAGTGCAATTGTGAACAATAGCCAGGTCAGAAATGCTGATCAAGTCAACTAGTTCCCAAAGACAACTCTGATCGGCCATTCAGATGGTTCACTGCTGCTCAGCAATAGAACACACAAAAAAATTATGTACAATTAAGTAACATTAAAAATAGTAGAAACACTGGAGTCATGATGATCATGATGAAGTCTGCTGGAGAGAGACATTTATACACACGCTGTCCTCCATAGTTCAGACAGATTGAAGGATAAGGTTGCAGGGTGAGAAAACGTGGCAGGAGCTCTTGG
Source organism: Hypanus sabinus (assembly GCF_030144855.1). NCBI lineage: Eukaryota > Metazoa > Chordata > Chondrichthyes > Myliobatiformes > Dasyatidae > Hypanus > Hypanus sabinus. The sequence continues at coordinate 27,772,157 of NC_082735.1, read as the reverse complement.
AACTAAAAACTAATCCCTACCGGGAGAAAACAGCACCTGTTCTTTCCACACTATTGTCCAGCAGTTTAGGAACTAAGTCCAGCCAGAACATAACTCGCAAGTGCTCTTGAAAGTCAGGTATGTCTGCCTCTTGCATGAACTGGTTCATTTACTGGGAGCTTATAAATAGAATTATTATGCAACTATAGCAAATAGCCTCACTTCCACCTTATGAAGTTATTGATGAAACAGCCAAAGATGGCCCTATGAATGAGACATACTTAGTCTCTCAGGCTAGAAATTGACCTCCAACAACCACACACATCTTCTTTGTGTGTGAGAAATCATTTCAAGCAATGAAATATTTTCAACTTAATACTCAATATCTTCAGTTTTACCAAAACTCCTCAATGACATATTCACCCAAGTGCTGTTAGTCACTCACCTCTAGAACTATCCATGTGAGTACCCCATGATAGTCCTAACATCAATTTCTACTATGCTATAAATGCTTGAGAGTAGAGTGATTGGGTGATAGTTCACCAAATGTATTTGTACCTTCACTGTACAGTACCAGTTTGTCTGAAGATACGACTAGTTCTGGGGAATAGGCAGCATAACTAAGACGCTCAATACACAAATGAGAAAACCTGCAGACACTGGAAATCCAAGCGACACACACAAAATGCTGGAAGAACTCAGCAGGCCAGGCAGCATCTATGGAAAAGAGTACCATCAATGTTTCCGGCCAAGACACTTCATCAAGACTGGGGAAAAAAAAAGATCTTGATGAAGGATCTCAGCCTTGATGAAGGTGCTGTCTGGCCTGCTGAGTTCCTCCAGCATTTTGTGCGGATAGCTTAGACATTTCTAGTCTAGTAGCCTTAATTGCATTCAATCACTTCAGCCATTTCTTGATATCATATAATGCGTTGACTACTGTGCTGTTGATCTCTGGACCAACCTAAGCTATGTCGATTTGATACTTCTGGCTGAAAATGGTTGCAAATCATTCATTTCGTCCTCACATCTTGGGCCCTGGCATCTCTTGAGAGTTGAATGAGATTGGAGCCTCCTCCTGTTATTCAATTGCCCACCATTATTCTCAAACAGATATGATTAGACTGCCTTGAGCATTCACTTCACCAATAATAATTACCCCTCTATTTTGTGATTATAACATCTCCCTGCCCTATGATACTAATTACTCTTCGCCCAAACATCCCCGTCTCGATAGCCCTCCCCTATCTTGCCATAATGGAGGTTTACGGTAAGTATGTGGCTGATAGTTAGCACAGTTCGCAGCCCCTGCAGACTTTCTCGTGTTTACAGTCTCAATGGTCCGAAAAGTCGACTACCGTGCAGCATCCGCCCACGACAACCCGCCCTGCCCCGTCCAGTTCGCCGTCGCAGCTTCCGCCCCGCTCGGTCACGTGGTCGGACCGACCTCATCGTGCGCTGCGCGTGACGTCGTTGAGGTGCGCCGGCAGTGAGCGAGAGTGCGAATTGCTGTCTCACAGGGCCGGCGGTCCTCGGTTTTTCACCTTAATCCACGGACTCTCGGTGAGCGGGCCCCGTGATGGAGTACTTGATCGGTATTCAGGGCAGGGACTTCGTCCTGGTGGCGTCTGATACGGTGGCTGCCAGCAGCATCATCGCCATGAAGCACGGTAAGGGGTAGTCGGCACAATGTAGCATCTGGGCCTTAGCCTGATCAGCTACCCGCGGGAAACTAGGGCTTCGGGGTGCTAACTGTAACCGTGATAGCACTACTCCGAGTAATGCATCAATACTCCTTGATCATTTTTTCCGCGTGCTTCGCAGCCGAAAGCCGTTATAAACCGGAGTTGACATCTGGACTGCCCGGTTGGGAAGGTAGGGGGATCAGATGCAATTGCTGCATTCAGAGGGCATTATACAGCCACTCAAATAGAAGGATACAATCTTATTGAGGGCAAATGGGATTAAAACGTCAGAATGGATGCTGTGGGCCAAAAGGTACAGCAGAGAAACTGGCCAACTTTATAAATCTTTAAATAATGTGCAAAGCTTTTTTTTAACAATTATGGAATTATGGGAATCTGTTCCCAGCACCTTAATGGGTAAATTTCTTCATTTGGTTGATAAAGTAGATAAATTAATTACTGGTAGAATTGATTCTAGTGAGGTTAGATTCCCGTGGACTTTTCCAAAGGATTTCTAGGTTTGTACAAATGACTTGATTTTGATTCATCTGATGTAATATATTTAGAGTTTTCATTCGTTAAAAAAGAAAACAAAGTAAATTCAGTAACTGAGAATATTGACACAAATTAGATTAGCACCCTACTTGCAGTTGGCAGTGTTTTGTTGTCACAGTGCCATTAATCTGTCAGATTTTTACATTACTCTGTATAGAAAGCCTGTTTTGTAAAATGTTGCACTATGGAGCAATGCATTTGATTCTTTTTCTGAAAGTTATATGAAATTAGCCCCTGCTGATGCTGTCAAAAATTGTTCGTAAGTGCTAAAATAATTGCACTTAATACATCATTCCCCAAATACAGCGGAGCATTTTAAAGATAACGGGCTTTTTAGAAATACTCTTGTGGACATCTAAAACATTTCTCTCATAAGCCATAAGAGCACTGACAGTAATGCCTTTGGGAGTTTGATAACTAGTGTTTTTTAAGTTGCATTTTAAGGTGCTATCTGAGGTTCCAATGTAAGTACAAATTTGATGCATAGAGTTTTCTGTAATTAATGTGATACGCAAAGGCTAACTAGAGAGCCTAATTAATTCTACTGATCCACAATATTTGTGCCCAGCCATCACCTTCCACATACCTTTTGGTGTGTTCATGAAGGTCTTGCTTCTGTTCTCGGTGTTGCTAAGGAAAGTGAAAGTGAAAAAATGGCTGGGAAGGTTGAACTGCCAGTTTCGAAGAGACAAAATGGAGACATTTTATTCGAAGAGACATTTTATTGAAGCTATATAATAAAGGCTTTAAATGCTTCCATTCCAGCATGAAAGAGAGAATTAATAATTGTTTAACTTTGTAATTTTGTTTTTGCCTCTGTTAAAATTCAAGTCTCTCACTTACTGGATTCTTAATTTCAGTGTAAAAATATGAGGCATTTATTGTTGGATGTTTCAATACTTCTATCCAATTTCATTAATAAATACGTCTTACGTACAGTGATAGCACTTTCTCAAGTTTGAGCAATCCTTTCAAAACTGAAACCTATATTTTTTTCCATCTTCTGAGTTTGAAATGTCTGCTGATTTTGAACAGAGTTTTTGAAGTGCGCATGTCAAATGGCATAAACTACCTGCTTCACTAGTTTTGCTGATTTTTAGTTTATGAAGTCACATTATCCTCTCAATGGATATCGTATTATTTTTGAGTGAAATGTTCAGTTCTTCTGAACATTTGTAGATTTTATTTCATTTGGCTAAGTGATTCTAATGTTCATTAATGCCTTGTGATTTCTGTTACTTCATTTAGATTATGATAAAATGTTTAAACTGAGTGAGAAGATCTTATTGTTGTGTGTTGGAGAAGCTGGAGACACGGTCCAATTTGCAGAATACATTCAGAAAAATGTACAGCTTTACAAAATGCGAAATGGTAGGTAATTGTTTCTCATTTCATCATTTATGCTCAGAGCCTAATTTAAAATGCTGCTTAGTTTTTAAAATTGATAGCATTTATGTACTTGTTTTGAGAAAGTGACTGAAATGTTTATCAAGAGGCACCTTTTGTTAGTATTCTCTTAGTCTAGGGCAACCCTTGAATTGGAACTTTAAGGCTATCGTGAAGCCATGGTGCTTTGTTCGTTGGGCGCCATGTCATATAACGTATGCGATCATAGTCTTTCCAAATCATGATTTTTTTGGCACATTTTTCTACAGAAGTGGTTTACCGTTGCCTCCTGAGGGAATCTTTATAAGATGGGTGACCACAGCCATTATCAATATGCTTCAGAGATTGTCTGGCATTATGGTCGCATAACCAGTTGCTCGTATGACCATCCACCACTGCTCCTGTGGCTTCATGTCACCCTGATTCGGGTTGGGGGACGCTAAGCAGGTCCTACACCTTTCCCAAGGGAGGGAAGGAGCGCTTTGCATCTTTTGCAGAGGTGTACCTCCTCCCCACCACCCAACATGACTTAGAGCAAACTTTACAAGGGAACAGACTGATCAACAGCTTAAATGTCCCAGGCAATGTTGTGTTGCGGTATTGTTTGATTCAATTTGCTGGCTGTTATTTTTTCAAATACTTTATGTTGCACTTTTAAAAATTTCTCAAACTTCTTTTGCATCTGGCTTGATAGCTTAGTTACATCAACTGGTGCCCATTTCTCAGGAGTTCTGATTCTTAGGTGACAATAATAACTACCTGAGCTACATATTTAAAGTTTGTGTCTCATTGCAAACCTTTGTTCGCTGAAGTTGCACTTGCTGACGACTATCTCGGAATTGTCATCTTGTGTAAATAATGCGGGGTGACAAGGTAGCCAAGTGGTTAGCACAATGCTTTACTGCACCAGTGACCTGGGTTCAATTCCCTCCACTGCCTGTAAGGAGTTTATACGTTCTCCCCATGACCGCATGGTTTTTCTCTGGGTGCGCAGTCCGAGGACGTGCATTGGTCTTTTTAAATTGTCCCATGGTTAGGCTAGGGCTAAATCAGGGGATTGCTGGGTGGCGTAGCTTGAAGGGCCGACTAAATGCTGTGTCTCAATAAATAATGTATTGACACCCGTCGATATTTAAACATTTTGTACTTTAATATCATGAAAGCCAAGGCCAATATTATATTGTAGAGTCATGTTTTACAAGCTGTTCAGGTAACAGAAATTTACTCATACAGAATTCGTACATTACCACCCAGGATGGAATAAAATTTACTCTTGAGTTTGTGGGAGAAATACAGATACGAATAACGCAATTTTTTCCAACTAATTCCTTAAAACATGGAGATGATGTGTCTTTGTATTACAGAAAATCGAAGATTCAGAGTACTTTAGTGTCTAGGTATGTGTACAGATACAGCTCTGAGATTCGTCCTACTTGCCGGCAGCCATGAACCAAAGAAACACCATAGAACCTGTTCAAAGAAAGCATTAAACATTCAACGCGCGGAAAAAAACAAATTGCGCAAATGGCAAAAAGTGAGCGAACAACTCATAGGATATCAAACATCGAACCAAGAATATTCAGTGTAGTTCAGTTCAGCTCTGTGCCGCTAGCCGACTGCAGGCCACAGAACCCGTCTTCACTGAGACGCCCCAGTCCATATTGATCGTCCCAGTCAAACCACTCAAAAAAGCAAGCAGAAAAGAGTAACCAGAAACACATGCAACATGAACCTCAAAGTCTGCACAGCCACAGGGATCGCCAGTCAATCTGTGCAACGTGGAACACAAGACTCCTGCACTTTCCCTCTGGCAGCAGCTCATGGGAGGGAGAGGTAAAAGGAAAATTGGGCAGACGATGCTGAACACATGCCTGTCCTCTGCGCTCATCTTTGTCAACTTCAGTTTTGCTGGATGCCTCAATTGGAGAGAAGCAATGGAGTAGATCACGGGCTCACACCCTATGTCCAGACTTCCAGGCCACGCATTCTGCTTCCAACCTCATTGATCTCCCTCGGAGGCAACGAAGCGCAGATCTTTCAATCAGCCCAAAGAGCACACCATCAAAATATAAATCACAGGTTTGAATCGCATGCAACTTAGTAGCAGAATCCTATTTGACAGAAGTAAAAGGAGTAGTTTCGTGAACCATTTGCAGGACGTGACTGTTGTTCGCTGGCGCACCCACATACAATCCTAACCTGTTCATGTGGGGTGACACACGAGTGCTTTTTAAAATGTTTTATGTCTCAACTTTGCTTCAATAGTATGTAATTTTTTTTCATAATGAATAACTGGAGATATTTTTTATGTTCTAATTGTGGCATTAAAATCTAACATTCAAAGTAAATTTATTATCGAAGTACATATATGTTACCATATACAACCCTGAGATTCATTTTCTTGCGGGCATACTCAATAAATCCAAGCATCATAATAGAATCAATGCAAGACTGCAACCAGTGAGTAAAAGGCAACTGTGCAAATGCGGAAAAAATAATAATAGCGAGAACGTGAACTAGTGAGTCCTTAGGTTGTGGGAACAGTTCAATGATGGAGCATGTGAGGTTGTGTGAAGTTGTTCCTCTGGTTCAAGAGCCCAATGGTGGAGGGGTAATAGCTGTTCCTGAACCTGGTGGTGAGACTCCTGAGGCTCCTGTACCTCCTTCCTGATGAGAGCATGACCTGGTCCCTGATGATGGATGCTGCTTTCCTGCGGCAGCAGTCCGCAGGTGTGTCAGTGGTGGAATTTGCTCAGTTAAGCAAAGCTTTGGTGTAATGACACCCTCATTTAATTATTTATTACAACACCATAGCAGTTATGAGATTCAGTTTCTGTTTAGCTCTATATTCACTTCGAAATTGCTTTCATATGCTGGGATTGAAATTGGGGCAAATCCAGCCAGCCAAGAAATTTGATTCAATAAGTAAAATGTTCAGTAACCTATCAAAAGTTCATATACTTCCTTGGCTTGATTATTGTTGATTGTTGTAAAGAAATTTGAAATATAATTATAAATTAGTCCGCTTGGTTAAGAGCTTCATTTGTTACATTGCTGTATAGATGAACTTTTTCAAATTGCTTTTTTTAATACATAGAGTTTCCACTCAACTTAGCATAAGCATCAGTTTTTAGACTAGGTAGTGGCATTTGCGTTTGCACATCAGGGCTGGTTCTTCTATCTTCTGTTCACTTCAAGTTCTTTATCTTAACTGGTCAGGTATAAAGCAGGGCCCTTAGTATTATTAAGGATCCTTCCATCATCTTCTTTGACTTTCTACCATCAGGCAGGAGACTACAAAGTGAAAAAACAAGAACAGTCAAGCTGAGAAGCAGTTTCTCCCCCCAGGCCATAAGGCTTCTGAACTCCCTGCTGCATCATTTTCGAAGTGTCACTGGTTAATCAGTTCTGTGCTGTACAATATTTAATATTAATGCACTTTAGTTTGTTATTTCTGTGTGATTCATCTGTAGATTTTTATCCTTGCCATCATAAGTTATTGTGTATTTTGTGTAATACAGTTCTTTACACCGTGGTTCGGAGAAACGTCTTGTTTCCACATACGTGATATACATGTATATAGTTAAATGACAATAAACTTGACTAACTGCAGATAAGCTATCACTTTGCATCTTTTCAAATTTTAGGAAATATTGAGAAATTTGCATTCTGTTTGTGGCTTTTTCCAATTTTTTTAAAATAGCATTTCTAATTTTTGTGGACTATATGGACTACCATCGTTTTGGCTGATATCAATGATTTAATGACAAGTTGCTCTGTCGACTTTCATTATCAATAGAAAAGTAGCCTAGCCTTGAAATAAATTCTATTTTGTCATTGGCACTCCATCATATTTGCGCATTTACTTTCTTGAACGACAGCCTTCATTTCTGTAAAAGATTGTAAGCTTTTCAGGGCTTTAGGGAATTTATACTTATAACAACTATTGATATTTTGCTGACAGCATTTCTTTATACAAAGTCATCCCAGTGCTCACTTCTTTGTTGGAAGAGTGGCTTGTTACTTCAGTGGAGTACCTTTCCAAAGAACCAGTAGCATTGATGCCTTCTCAATTCGTATTTCTACTTCCTCATTTGTTATAAATATGTAGCTCTGGATATTTGTCTTTGATCACTTTGATTAAAATGGTGGCTATACTGTACATTTACCTTAATCACATTGGGCAGGTCAATCTCTCTAATGTCCTATGTATTTTGTTTTCTGAAAAAAAATCTGATATTTTCATCTTTATACTTGCACGTCTTTATTTTAATATCAGCTTTGCCTTGCCAAATATTTATAGAATTAAAATTAGTATACATTTTCCTCAACAATACTGGTGTGAAGCTTTCATTGCCTTATCACTAATTTTCCCTTCTCCCCACACTGTAGGGTAGTTTTTTTTCCATGAAAGCTGAGTACTTCTGGAGCACTCTCAAAGCACCTTGATATCTTTATATCACCTTGATAGAAACGGTCATCTCAAGTTGTGGGGAAGAATATTGTATGCTGATGAAGTTCAAATGAATTCTGCTTATTACCTTACTGAAACTTGGCCAAATAACTTTCACACATCCCGTGGGTTTAGCTCTAGATCTGAGCAATGCTCCTTTGCTTTCGGTAGTTTTGTGAAAAGGACTGTTGACCAGGATACTACGTTTCTATGAATAGTTCCACGGGACTCATATTTCCACTTGAAACGACATGGAATGCAAGTTTAATATCTTGTCCACATCTTGGGGTTCATCTTTCATGAAAAGCAGCTGGCTAAGTGTGGTGTTCTGTGGAAGCTCTAAAACAGCAACTCTGTGGGTTTGGGAGGAAAACGGTTTGTGGATCGGGGAAAAGTATATTTCATCAAAAAGGACAGGATAAATTCTAAAATGTCCATTTTGAATTTATTTTTGCAAATATCTGATGAGGCACAGTCAAAAAAGTTTGATTTTAGAATAGTAGAGATTTGCTTGTAGAGTTGTTCGACAAGCCTGGAGGTTAGGTCGTAAGTGTTTCATCACGAGTTGAGGTGACATCATCAGTGTGCATTTGAGTGTTGTTTCTGCCTAGTGTTTGCATTTATAGTGGCCCAGCTTGACAGGCAACCAATGAGAACAACGAGTCGGACCAATATAAACACAAATAACCTGCAAAAACGACACTCAATTATGCACTGATGATGTCGCCTTGACTGATGACAAAATGCTTGCGACTTAACTTCCAGTCCCTATAAACAAGCAGCCAATCCAAGCTACCATATTCTCTCTCACTTTAAATGGTAAAGATTTGCCAGTAAGCATATAAAGGAGTATGGCATTGAAGTCTTTCTAGGCTGTCAGCCTAAATGATGGACAACTGCTATAGTTGGATGTGAACCACAACTTACTTCAGTGTTTAGTTAAGCAGACAATTCTTTCTTCACCATATCAGTCAGTATGTATTATATAGATGAATAACATTGTGTAACACTTCTTTCACTGTAGGAATGTTGTCCATGATATGCCACCATACAGAACATACAAATTAAGAGCAGGACTTGACCCCACGAGCTTTCAATAAGACGACCAGTTGTAATCTCAACCCCTCATGCCTGCCTCCCTGGTAATCTTTCACCTGCTTATCAAAAATGCATCCAATTCTATTTTAAGAATTGACATATTCATAGTTTTCAAACTTGTGATGCATTTGCCAGATCTTTAGCTATTTACTTAATCTCTTTATATAATTTTACAGCTTTCATGCATCCTGTTTACAACCAGCTTTACTACCAAGGTGATATCAGCAAATTTAGCACCCAAACATTTGTGTTGCCTTCATCCAAATCATTTAAATCAATTGTAAACAAAAAAAGAGTTGCCAGTTCTGACCTCTGTCCTATGCCATTTTGCTACGTCTACTAAACTAGGAAAAGACTATTTATCCCTATTCTCTTTCCTGTTAGCCAGCCTGTTTTCCATCCGTACCAATATATAACCTACATGTTGAGCTATCATTTTCTACAGTAGACTTTGATACAGCACATCAAATGCCTTTGGAAATATCAAGTATATTTCATCCTTTTCTTTTCCTTATCCACAACCCGTTACTTCAAAAAACTTGTGTAAGTTGGTTAAACATCATTATCCAATCAGTAAAATATATTGTCGAATTACCTTAATTTGCTAAAGTAACCTGTTAGATAATCTTAACAATGGCTTTTGACTGTTTCTCAATGACAGATGTTAATCTTATGGACTTTTTGAATAAAGGAATTACATTATTATTTATTAATCTAACAGGACCTTCCCCTTGTCCAGGGAATTTTGGAGGTTAAAACCAGTGCATCAACTATTTCACTAGCTGTTTTTGAAAATTTAGCAATGAGTGCAGTATTAATATGAGAAAGGAAAAGGTGCAGTTTTGTTCAGAATTAAATATCAATTTATAGATAAAATTTGGTGACCTTTCATCCTTGTTTCATCTTAGGTTATGAATTGTCTCCTACGGCAGCTGCTAACTTTACTCGTAAAAACTTAGCAGAGTACCTCCGCAGCCGGGTAAGTAAGCTGAACATAGCTACTAAAAGCTATAGTAAAAGTCCAAATTCTTCCTTTTTAGGAAGGAGTTAAGTGCATAATTTTAAAGATTTGGTTTTGTATAATGATACAGTGCATAATTGAGCCTTTAAACCTGATCATTTTCCCCTTGAGTAATAAACTTTTCCTGAGATCTTGTTTTTTTTATTTATTTCTTGAGATGCAGTGCAGGCCACCCATCAATCCCCCAATTTAATCTGAGCTTAATCACAGGACAATTTACAATGACCAATTGTATAGACAGTGACGCGAATTGAACCCCGGTCTCCTGTCCTGTAAAGCTTTGTGCTAACCACTACGCTACCATGCCATCTCTTTAAATTGAGTAGGTAATACATGTAGCTAATTTGGATTGCATTCAATATTAAGTTTTTTTTTTAACCTGTTTCTGTCCTATAGTTAATTAGCCCCTTTGAGTAACTTCCATTTTGTTATAAAATGTGAACCTATGGGAATTCACTAGAGTAATGTTATTTACCCATAATATCATAACATAACTGGGATAGCTCAAATTTACAGTACCCAATACAAGCTCAGTTCAAATATCATTAGTGTTTGTTTCCCCAGAGCATCCCATGTATTATTATTGTTATTATCATGATATATCTTTTCTGAGGAAAAATCAAAGAGAACAGATTTATAAGATGTCCTCCTCAAGCATATATTGTCCTGGGGTTTGACTAAGAAATAGTATTAATAAATCTATGGTATCATATTTGCAAATTTATTTTGTCAATTTGGAGTATGTTTTTTTTTAAACTTGAAGTTATTAATACTGATATTTCATTTTACAGGCCCTCATGAAACAGGGTATCCACCTTGTTGTTAGCACAGTTAGTTTTCCATAGCTAGTTTGTCAGTAAAACTTTTAAAAATGTATATATCTGTAGCTGTTTAGCTGTTGTTGATATATTTGTGGTTGTGAGCATTTACTGCATTCTGTTAACATTCATTACTCCCTAAATTGTCCTTTTGTGGCCAAGGTAATACAGATTAGTCTTGATTTCATTATGTGAAAATGTGTATCTTGCCCATGTAGTCTTGTCTTTTCATCCCAGGGGATTCTGTCCTCTGGAGAGCCAAAATAAACTGTCAGTTTACAGTTTATTTAGTGGTACAGTTGCATAAGATACAGAAATCTATCCATTGTGCAGTGTCATACCAATATTTTCAGGTTCTTCAGTGTGGGTTTTCATTGGTGTTTTCAATTCCTAGTGGATTCGAGTGGGTTAATTAGGTCGTATGTAAAAGCTACTGTACAGGTTTCAGCTGTGGATTGGGCTAATGAAAACAAAAGGTAAAAAAAGCCGCCTCTGCATCGTGCTTAAATTAGACTTTATAAATTCAAAATGTTTATTAACCCTTTTGGAATATTCTGTCTGAAACTATTATTTTACTATGGAGTTCAGCTCTGGCTTTAATGCATCTGCCTGGGTAAGTATTTTAGCAAAAGACACGTTTCTCTTTACTCTCCCCCCGCACCCACACCCAACCCCCCAAGCCCATCCCACTCCACTCCCAACCCTTCAAGGAAAACACATCTGTCCGTGCCAGTGGTCTCCCTGTTGTGTAGTCCATCTGGAGTAGGCAGGCTGTTGGGCAAGTCCAGGCATGGAGGCTGCGGGGATCAAACACTGGGGACTTCAGCTGCACCTCACGACCTCCACTAACCAAAATCTTGTTAATTACCTTATTATAGAATTTATTTTAATCACTTGTAACAAGTCACAATTACCATGCTCCAGCAAGGGAGCTCAAACCATTCACAGCATTTACCTGTGCCATATGTTGCTAATCACATGATCAGTGACAGACATCTAATCAGCTAGTCTCATCAGCCCCCCATTGCACTTTGCACAGAAGGGTGGGCAAAACATCCCAATTAAATTATCCATAATTGATGATGTTGTATTGGCACTGAACCTTGCCCTCCCTTGACACCTAACGTTCTTTAGTTAGCCAGCTGTTTAATTTTCCCTGGTGGATTGGAATTGTGATCTCAATGGAAGAATGTGTTTAGAGTGAGCTAAAAGATGGAATAGCATTTATGTCCCAGAGCTGTAGTTGCTGCCTATCCTGGATTCTAGACAGCACAACCAGCTGCAATTATTAATCTGACTCCGCCCCCATGAGTGATAAAATTCATGATGCTGAGTGTGTTTGACAGGGTGTTAACCTCAGGAGTCTCAAATGTGATTGGAGATTATAATATAAGATTTAATATTTTTGTCCTAGTTTTGGAATAAGTTAATGTGAGAACATGTTAACTTGGATCATTGATGAACAGGTATTTTGTGTGGAACCTATTTACAGATTGCTGTCCGAATGAAAGTGAGGTGGGCGAAATCAGTGGGCAAATATGATTCAGATATTCCCCTTCTTATTAAAAATAGATTAACATAATCCAGATATTTCGCCGTTGGTAGAATGGTAGACTTGTGTGGATGAACGCACATTGAATCCTGAATGGTAAAATAGTGACATCACATTAAACAAGTCTCAGCTCGTTTAAATTATGTTTCTCAGTTCAAACGTGTGTCAATCTTCCAGCTAATAGACCTATGGTTTAGATTATGTTAGTATTAGTTTTGTTATATTGATTAATGGTAACATTAGAACATGCTCAAAGCCTCAGCACAGAACCTAGCCGGAACATGTGATATTTCCTTTCAGGAAATCTGAGAAAAGTTTTCTTTTTAATTAGGCAGCATTCAATTAATGCTTATTGCTATGCAGAAGATAAGTCACCACACACAACGCAATTTAAGCATAACAATGTTTCAAGAAATGTTGTACTGGTCAAATAAATAATAACCACACAAAGTGCTGGAAGAATGCAGCAGGCCAGGAAAAGAGTAAACAGTGACATTTTGGGCCGAGACCCTTCATCAGGACTGTTGAGACTCTTAAGTAATAAATTAATTTTCCATAAAATCAGATCTAAGGGAAATAGTTTTTACTTGGGTACCATTTGAGTTGTTGATAATCCAGTCAACTAGCTCTCTTCTGGACACTCTGTCACCAGCTAAATTCCAGACTTCCTACAATGGCGTACAACTGAGTTTAGTATTTGTATTGCTGTTGTTCCTCTCCATGCCTTGTGGCTTATGGGGCAGCATTTTTTTGCTGTTTCCTTAGCATTTGTCTGTTTTTACAAGGTTGAGTTACTAGCTCAATGCTCACCCCGGCACAGATGAAAAACATGCAAAGAGCTGGCCAGATTTGAACCCAGGACCACTTGCCTGGTAGTCCGGTGCTCGCGGCACTACACCATCAGCCGGCTGCTATTATTTAATTGGAACATGGTTATTATATCTAGAAATTAGCAAATTTTTCTTTTTAAACGTCCTGCTAAACGATTGGCTCCTTTAATCAATGTGAGTTCAAGCTCTTGTAAAATTTATTATCAGAATATGTGGTATATCACCATATACAACTCTGAGACTCTTTTTCTGCAGGCATACTTAATAAATCTATAGAACAGTGACTGTAAACTGTAAACAAAACTGTGCAAATGCAGATATAAATAAATAGCAAATCCTCTATGTAATTCCTAAACTGAACAAAACATTGAGATAACCAGCAGCTGACCAGAAAGCTTTTGGCCAAATCATTAAAAAAAACCTAGTGTTTGTCAATGATTATTTGAATATGAGAGTGCTATTGAGAAATTGCCAAATTGCAGACTGTGAATGGCTGAGTTGGTGGCAGAGCACTTAAACAGATACAAGTCCTGTTAAAATCCTAATCTCAGCCATCTGCTGCACTAATGTGTTTTTGAAACTGTGGATAAATCATGTCATAGTAATTGGCTAGATCGCTTTTAGAGACCAGAACATGGACAGAGCCTGCATACTCCTTAGAAAAGTTAAACATATTTAATGGTAGCACTTGGGAAGTTAGTGTTCCACATAATTATTAAAACCAAAAGATCTAGAAAATTTGGAAATCTGAAATTAAAACTGGATCTGCAGGCAGCATCTGTGGAGAGAGTAGAAACAATTAACAACATCATGTGATTATCATTATTGTTTGCATTCTGGGGAAAGTAACATTTAATGCAAAAAAAAATTAGATGAAAAATCTTTTCCTGATACTGAGCCACAAACTGTTACTGCAAAAAGATCATTAAACTTTTGCACAGTACTGTAGTAATTGTACTGCTGCAAAAAAAAAACATGACATATTTGAGTGATGATGACCCTGATTTTGATACGAGTCTCTGTTGTGGACTGAGAGTCAGAAGGCAGCAGGGAAAGGGGGAATCACGGAGTGGAAAGCACCAGGTAAATATTCTGTAATCAATAAACCAATTGTTTGGAATTGGGTGGGTGCGTCTGCACTCCCGCCAGCCCTTACCCTGGCACTCATTCTCGGCCACCTGTCCCACACCCCCTCCTGCAGTGCTCCCCCTCACCATTCCCAACATCCTTTGCTTCTGCCAGATTTACAAACTTGCTGTCTGCTCCACATTGACAATTGTGCAGCAATCTTCGACAGGTGTTTTACATGTGTTTTTGTGTATGTGCATGCATATATATTGTGTGTGTGTGTACATAGATTTTGTACAGTACTGTAATATTAAGCACTTTGTTTCAGGATATAACTAACAGTGATAAAATCTACTTAAAGCTGGGGGACTGATTTCTGGTGCAATGTAATTTGGCTATTGAAAGGTGTTTTTAATTAAAATAACAAAAAGAAAAAATAGCTTGTTCTAAAAATTAATTACAGTGGTTTGTCCCATTTTGTTGGCTACAGCTCAATTGCATGAAACCTCTTCGGTATTATGTGATTTGATAAATGTCTTCTCCCAAAGTGAAACATAAAACGATAGTTTCTGGGACATCTCACTCTGAAGATTTGACTGAGCGTTTCCTGAGATGATGCCTTGTGAAATGACATAATTTCTGCGACAGTCAGACGAGGCTGACCTTATTCTCTGTTCACTGTTTCTTTTGTAGAACTATAGGAGAAATTAAAACAGGTTTCCCAGAAGTGATCAGCATAGACTTTCTTTGGACGATAAAATTATAATGTTACATCCTGTATTCGCGAGCTGAAAGGCCTGTTCCTGTGCTGTACTGTTCTGTATTTTATATTTCAAATCTGTGTAAGATGTCACTCATATTTTGATAATTCAGCTAATTCCCTTCACACAACTCTACTAAATCCTAGCCTTGAAATAAGTTTCTTGAATCCCAGGCACTTGTCGTCAGTTACAAGTTAGACCTTTATTCTTTCTTAGCTCCAGTGGTTCTCTTTTCCCCTGTCAGACACTCAGCACCCTCACAACTCATAGCAGTACTATCTACATGCTGCTATGTTGTACAAAGAAGTGGAATTGCTGTCATTGATAATGTGGGTTTTTAGAAAAGATTTGCACCAATTATATTTGATATTCGTCTCTATTTAAGTCCTGCGAACTTAATGAAAATGTTCATTTGAATTAATGAGGTATTTTTATCCTCTGATGTTATTTAACCCTAAGGATGCTTAAAATTGGAGGGGTTCGTTCAGTGGTTAGAATGATTGTAAAAGAAAATTCAAGTCATATTTCATCTCTGGAGTGTATTCCACATTCATTTGATGGAATGATAATGCCACATTAATGCCTTTTTTCTGTGATCACTTTCAAACTGATTCTGATCGCTGAATGGCTCCATAGCCTTTGCATCTGAATAATCAGATATCAAAGGTGCAGCTGTAAAATAGTTGCATGTGGTAGAGATGAATTGCCAACTATATTTTTTCAGCTTTCCTTATCTGCAGCAATATCAGAGGTACAGTCAGGGCCAAGAAACAAATCCTGCTTCGTATGTTGCTTAGTTTAATTGTCAAATTCCTTTCCAAATGATTTTGGTACCTTCTACACAGGATTGTTCACATTATAGGGGTGCCTCTGCCAATGTTTTTGCATCTTCAATCAATCTTGAAAAGGTGGCATAAATCACTTACTCACTGACTTAACACATTTGCCAGTCCTTGTTTATGTATCACACTACATTTCATGATGTGTGTTTCAATCATCTTTAGCTCTTTTTTATATACTGTACTGCTTAAATTCTGATATTTCATAACCTATTTTGAAGTGACTTTTTTTTGCAATTTTAAGAGAAAATCTTCCACAGAAAGATTTAATGTTTAAAAGTATTGTATTTTTATTGGCATCTCTTAAAGTGCTACCCATTCAGTCTTAGAATTCATTCTAGGAATTTGCTTTCAAGAAATATGGACCATTATGGTGATTGAAGTTTACTTAAATAAACTATTCAAGTTTATTTGGCATCATAAAGTCTCACAGAAGTTTGTACATGTAATTTGTACCATGTTTCTATATTTGAAATGTTCAATTTTTAATGCTCCTAAATATGACTGATATGGAGCTATATTACTAAAAGCTTCTGCGTATTCTGAGATTTTTCAGGGGATTTTTGAGACAGAAGTTGGAGATTAAGTATTAAATGCTGAATGAGCCATCATACCCACGTAACTTTTGATTCTGCAGTTTTTATTTTATTTTATTTAGAGATACAGCGCAGAATATGCCCTTGCAGCCCTTGTGTTGTGCTACCCCAGCACCCTCGACAGCCCCGATTTAACCCTAACCTAATCATGGGACAGTTTACAATGACCAATTAACCCACCCTGTATGTCTTTGGATTGTGGGAGGAAATTCACGGGGGGGGGGGGGCGGGGTGTACAAAACACCTTACAGAGAATTGAACTCCAATGCCTCAAGCGTTGCACCAACCGCTACACTGCCTGGAGCCCCTGGATTGTCAAGCTAGTAAGTTAAATAGCAAAATAAACAACGTTTGTAGTCGCAAGTGGAATTATAAGAATATATTCAGCACTTAGAAATACACATTATTTCTGTGAGTCTTTGCAAGATGCTTTTTGTATATTTTTATCCTTGGAGCAACTTAATATTAAATTTGAGCTTGCCCCCTAGGTGTTTGTATTGAATTCTTGTGCTTTAAATTCTGGCACTCAGTGACTCTTTGACTGCTTACAGCTGCAGCAGAAGCTAACTATTAGCGTAGTTCTGGTAATTGAAGAATTACATAGGGAAGTAGCACCCCACTGCCAAATTTATATTGATGATTAGATAAATCAGAATTACTTTAATTTCAGGTGGTATGAATGGCCCATATGCTGTAAATTGAGGGAAGCATTGAAGCTTCTGAAAAGACCTCCATTGTTTCGAAAGACTCCATTATATCTGAATTAACATATTTTAGGCTCTTCATTTGTGGCCATAAAGTTGGTCTCTTACCATTACTCTGAAATACATTAAAATGTTATTTAAGATGTTTTATTTTTGGAGAATATTGCTGAAATTAATTCTTTGGCTATATACTGAGTAATAATGTGTCAGGATTACAAGATGCATGTAATCAATTGCACATTGGAAATCATTAAATATAATCTTTTTTAATTAAAAGCTGGTGCAAGAATGAGTAATGGGAGAAACTGTCGGGGTACTAAATAATGTGGTTTAATACTGTATGTATATACATTTTACATTTGTTAGTTACTGTGAAGATGGTGAATATGTTAATAACATATGCTGAATTGTGCGTGGTGTGGCATAAATTTGCATTCCCTGGCCCACATAAACCCAGAGTCCATTGAACAGGAGGCCTGGTTCCAAAAAGGCAGAGCAATAAGCATCGAGCCCATGGCAGATCACGAGTCCCTATCCCAGGACAACACTGGTCTCTAATTGACTCACCTTTTAGGGTGTTTTCATCTGTCTCTGATAACTGAAGATAATTTAAAATCAGTTATTAAAGTGAGTTAATTAAAATAACCTTCAATTAAAACACACATGACTGGAGACACTTAATCAAAAACATAAAACATAATTAAAAGAAAGGTTTTTCCACATGCCTTTTCTATTCAAGCCACTGACCCCATTCTTGTGAGTGGACTTGCACAGCCTATGCCAGCCTTGGCTGGCATAATGCCAAGGATCCAGATGCAAAATACATCTGGCGTCAGTGCACAGCAAGTTTGAGTTCTGTCCTTGGACTCAGTGCTGTGTCAAGCAGCAAAGCAGGAAGTAGAATGTGGCAGAATCTGACCTCCAGCACATTTCATACTTTAGTGCTACAGGATTCAGGTGCAGAAATCAGACGTGTGCTAACCTGTGTAAAGCCTTTAGCTGACAGCTCTCTACACAACTGGCTGAAACATTGAATCCAAGTCTGCATAGTTGCATTCCTGCACCCCAAGTTCTCGCTCCAATTTATCCACTGGAGTTCTTCTAGATTCAATCCTGTGTAAATCCTACAATAGTAATTTTGTTCCTGCACTTTATAATTACTCATACTTAAATATCTGCATAAAATGCATGGTATTTCAGAACATCTGATCTGTCTGAAAGTATGAATGAACAATTTCTTGAAGTGTTCATAGTAGCAATGATGTGCATTATTGAAAACTTGCTCTTGTTATTAACGTTTTACAACCCCTCTCAGAATAATTCAAGTTCAACAGATCTATTTTGAAATCTGCTTCATGTTTACTGCAATATATGCTGAGTTCTGTGACCCATCTGGTGTTCTTTTAGAACAATCTAGGCCAGTGCTGCTTTACATTTAATTGTTTAGGAGTAGCATACAGCTAAGTACAATTCTAAGGGGAAATGATACTTCACTTATAGGAACAGTAACCTGTAACGTCAAACATTCAGTTTTACTTCATTCAAATTTGTAGGAAAAGAATCCGGGAATAACCAATTCCCTAACAATTCACAAAAAATTGTTTGAACTTAGGGCAGGGGTTTCCAGCCTTTTTTATGCCAAAGAGCTTCACCATTAACCAAGGGATTTGGGAACCCCTGACTTGGGGGCTTTTTCTTCTCTCTTTTAATGCCTGGAGTCTGGTAATGAAGGATGCCTGTAAGTGCTCATGCTTTTGTAACTTGTACACGTGACCTGGAATCTTTATTGCTTTTTTCTCTAGTTTGCTGATAAGACCGAAGGATAGTGGGGAGAGATGCAATGTTTTTCTTCCTTTACCTTATTTTGTTAGAAATTATGACTTAGTTACTATTGTAGATAATTAGAGAAAGAGAAATCATAAGCGGTTTTGTTTACTGTTTACAAATACTGATTCCTTATGGCCTCATCACAATGTACGGTACACGGACTCGGAAGGAAGATAACATTGGAAATAGATTTGGAGGCAGCAAAAAGCTCACTGCTGCAATGATTAGTCCACTTACCTCAACTGGTCAAAGGCTAATTTCCTGTTATATATGATATATCTGCATGTCATTTCCATCTTCGTTAGTGTTGTGAAATTTCATTGTGGTTTTATGCTGATCATTTGAGGAAGGGCTGTTTTATTGAAACATTTCCATGGCCTGTAATTTATACCAAGATGCCTATCCACTGAACTTACTCTTGGCCTAGAGTGGAATCCCTGGCACTAACTCCCTTGAACTTCCAAGATGTTGTGCTCATCAGTGAGCCTTTGCACAGTGTAAAGCATTTGCGATCTTGACAAGCAAACCTTGTCACAGAATTGTTGTGATGGCAAGTTAAAACAGCTCCACAGGCTTATTAACTATCAAAGATTATGAATGTTTGTAAATGTCTCTGACATTTGCAAGCATTCAAAGACTACTAAAAATTAAGTATTGTGTTAAGTTCCTTTAAACTTAAAAATGATTAATGCTGCAAAATAACTTTATACTTGCTCCCTTATTTTGTGGGTGCTCTTCTCCATTCAAATGAATTAAGTTTTTTTTGTGTGCCAGGTCTAAACTGACCCAGCTTAAGAATAGGAAATCTGTGTTAGTTTACCCTTCACTACTGGAGTCATGGGAAATGGTGTTTAAGAGAAGTTGGAAAATCTGCATAGTATTTTGAGGACTTGCACATACTGTTATTGTAAGTATCACATAGGCACTGCAACAGAGGTAAATCCCAACAATTCCACACAGAAGACTTGGGTCAGTCTAACTTGTGAGCTATGAAATTGTAGTTTTCTAATGAAAGACCCTGTTCTACTGACCCTCCCTCAAACAAATGTAGGAAACTTTGTTATTTTACTATCTTTCAAACAGGAGATGATGGAAGAATTAGTGTGATTTTGAATGATAAAAGGTAGTTAGATTCAGCCAATAAAGGCAGCATGCAAGTCTTCTCTCATTCTTGTATCTTATAATTCTCATTGCAACTAAAGCATATCTGTTGCTTGCTGCTTGTTAACCTGGGCCAGTGGGTTCAAATCCTCCTGACTATTTTGTCCGCACATACCTCTCCGTAATGACAACCTGGCCTGTCCCGTTCACGTAGATCAAAGAATAGGCTTCTTCACATGTATGTGAAATGATGTTAACCATTTCCAAAAGGTGTCGGGTGTTGACCCATTTTGTTTTTCTTCAACCAAAACAATTTGAATTGATGGTGTAGACGTGAGTGAAAAATAGTATATGACTCTAAGTTCAATAAAAGGCCCTTATAACTCTGTTGGTAGCTTCTGTGGGTGGCACTAGGCCCCACAAGTTTTCCCATTAGGAATGGGGTAAATCTGACTAAACTTGAAAGAGATTTTGGTTATCATCTAGTAGTGTTTGTTCCTGAGCCTTTTAAAACAAAGCTAAACTGACATGCAGAAGCATTTAATACTCTAAGGTAAATATGAAGGTATAATAGCAGTTTTGTTTTTTTTTCCTGAACTTCCAACCCGCAATTTGTTACATTCTTCTCAACAAAGACGGGACTAAAGATCTAATGTAACTTGGTTTTATTTTAAGGTTGCGACACCATTCTAGTTAAGTTGGGGTGAACTGCTATCTTTTGAGTGGATTGCTGGGATTGGTCAAAGAAGTCAGTCAGTGTAACTTCCTTCATCAGTATTTTATTCTTCCTCAAACTGTGCCGGCTGTTGGTGCAAGCTTCTAAAGATTTAATTATGGCTGCTGGGGGTTGGAAGAGGTCCAATATGAGATTAACGCTCCTGCTCCACCGCTCGGTGGGGTACTTCCTTGCTCTCTGCCCGAACTGTTAGCTTGTTTCACCAGATGTCGCAGAGAAACCCATCAAGAGTATGCTGCTTATCTTGTTTGTTTCTTTAACTGTTAGCTTAGTTATTATGCCTCTGTTATTTCACAGTTTCTTCATTAACGCACAATAATTTTTTTAATCAGACATCTTTTTAATGCCTTGAGTGACTTCATTTTTTATATAAAAGCTCTCCTTAAGTGATTGTATATTGATCATCTGATGTAATTTGGATATGACAGCAACCCTTTCTATCTTTGCTTGAGTCATAATTGATGTCTTCAACTTTCACGGTTAATTTGTTAACTATCATTCACATAATTTCTTTTGCTGTGTATTTTTCTTTCCAGTTTCCACTTCTTTGGGCGCTTGAATTTAGTATAATCTCTTAATTAGTGGGAAATTCCTTGTTCTTCTCAGTATTCAGCATCAGGGACTTGCTGTTTTTTTAAATTTAACACAGCATTATTTTAAAATGATAGAAAATAAATAAAAACAGGATCTCTGGATTTTTTCATAGCATTTCAGAATTTCTGCGATCTCTGAAGCTGCCCATAAGATGCATCTTGTAGCTATTTTATTAAAATTACGGTGATGTGCATCTGGATACATGAGGGAGATCTTTTGTTTTAGACTTGCAGTGGTTATTTGAATTGCTCATCTGATATATTAAAGCATTGACTGTGGGAACTATGAATTATACCTTTACTGGATCCTATGTATCCCTGATGAAGGGTCTTGGCCCAAAATGTTGACTGCTTATTCTCTAACGATGCTGCCTGATCTCCTCCAGCATTTTGTGTGTTACTCTTGTGTACCCTATGTATATAGATTTTCAATAGGTGAGGTATTCAGCAAACCCCCTTCTCATTCCACTTTAACTGAGGTGCTCTCATGGTTTTCCACAAAATACACATCACTCACATCGTAAGTTTACTTGCACTTTACTTAGTTTGCTATTAAAAATTATGAAGCAGAGGAAAATGATGTTCAGCCCATGGCTATGCTCGTTGAAAGAACTAATGCTAGAAGTCCAAAGCGACAAACACAAAATGCTGGAGGAACTTAGCAGATCAGGCAGCATCTATGGAAATGAATAAACAGTTGATGTCTTGGCCCAAAACACCGACTGTTTATTCATTTCCATGAACCTGAGTTCCTCCTGCATTTTTTTGTGCATGTTGCTACCCAACCTAATGCTCCTTTCCATCCCCAGCTTCACAGCCCTGCTAGTCACAGAACCAATTACCCTTTCAGGAAGGGCTTGAATATATTGAGATTCTGCCTCTGTCAGCATTGAAGGCGGTGAGTTTGAGGTCCCTACTGCACCTGGTGCAAAACCAAATGTTTTACTCATCTTCCTTCTGATCCTCAAGCCATTAGTTTTAAATCTATATCACCAGTTTGATTTCTTCTGCGAAGGAAAATGGGTTATTTGATGTTTTTAGGCCACTTGCAATCTTGTATATGCTTAGACCCTATCTCGTGTCTCACTGTTCTATTGTCTACTGTCAGTAATTTGTTATCAGCTAAAGGCAGGGGTAAAAAAAACACTTTGGACAAATTCATAGCAGCTGCATGAAGGCAGTGGATTGGAAATGCATAAGATTGGTTAGGTTTTCTGTGTACATGATAGCTGTATCACTTGTCATTTTACAAGCCTAAAATACACTGGACCACTTTAGCAACATTCGCTTTTAAAAAGGTGAACTTAAAATTGAAGGTTTATCCCTTTTCATTAAATATTGAAGAATAGACATAAAGCACATCACACTTGACCAAGTTCTGGTTGCACAATTTTAAGAGCAGTGAATAGTTTTAAATGGAAGATGTATGTAATTCTCAAGCTTCACTGTAGGTTAGACCCAGTAGAGAGGCATAGTGCCACTGGAAAAACTGGTAATATAAAATTTTGTGTTTTGTAACTACACCTTAAGCTTTAATTCCAATTAATAAGAAACCAGCAATATATTTTCTGTTTATTGAATCTAAGGGAAATCATAATGACTTGTACTTCAGTATCTTTGGCATAAAGGAATGTTAATGAAAAAAAGATTGGATCAAAGCCTCACAGCTGCTCAGTTAACTGTTTAGTTGGTGATACTGAAATATTTAATTCAGATCAATAGTGATTTTATTTATGCAGTAATTCCAATTCCCATAATCATTTCTATGGTTGTGCTGTGCTTCTGAATATTTTTTTGTTTGTTAGGAAGCCATATTAATTCCAAAACTGAAACAATTGCTTGTTTTCCAATGGTTAATCAGGATGTGAGCAATGCAATTGGAATGTATTTAGTGCTGCTTATCACGAGCGAAGTTGGTTTGCTTTGAATGATGATCGCGCTCCTCCCATTTTGTTTTAAAGACTCCCTACCATGTGAACATGCTTCTAGCTGGTTGTGATGAACATGAAGGCCCTGCACTTTACTATTTGGACTACTTGGCGACTTTGGCGAAAGCGCCTTTTGCTGCTCATGGATACGGAGCTTTCCTGACTCTCAGTATCTTAGACCGATACTACAAACCAGGTGGGTGCACGTGTGCTAAAGAAAATACTGTAGTCATGTTACATAAATGCAAATCATTATGTTCTGACCCTTTTTTAAAACTGTTTTGCATCACTGAATTTAAAATAATTTCTGTACAAAAGCCTTGGTTACACCACAGTAATGATCTGTGGATATATTGTTTGTTCATGCAGACTTGCTTTTTGCCACTGTCAGTCACCAATAGCTTTCAAATTCTTTTTTGGTCATTTACTTATGCTAATTTAGTCGGCACTGACTCCTTAATTCTGCAAAATGGTTAGTCCACTAATTCATTGTTTATTGGTATTTTGTTAACTTAATCTATTAAAATACTCAGTAGCTGAGCAGGGTGTAGTTGTTCACTTTATTCCAGTCCAAAGGTCAGTTTCCAGAAGGAAGTGAATTGTTTCCTCTGAAGCGGCCAATGTACATTTAGTGAAGCCAGCTGTGCAAAGCTGGTAGAAGTCAATCTTCCATACACCAGATAATTTTAAAATTAGGTTGTTTTCCTATTTATGATAAAATGGTTGATTTTTGTGAATGATCGTTTAGTAACTTAATTCTTTTTTATCGCCAAGACTAAGACTGTATAGGCATTTCTGTCATTTAAGATGTACAGAAAAAAATCTTTAGAAGAGAGGAAAAGACAGATATTTTAAAAAGTGTATCCTCATGCCAAGTTTTTTTTTTCTTCTTTACACTGTTAAACACATTGTAATCCTTTCATAATTAGAATTTGATCTTCATTTGCACATTCCAAAGTACATTTGGACAATCTTTCTGAAGCATTTTAAATGTAAAATGTGAAAGCTTTATTTGAACTTGTGCAGATGTAATTGCAGTAGTATTTACTAACAAAGTTTTAAAATTTTGACAATTAAAATTAATTCTAGATTCATGTTTCATTTCTGGACTTTTAACTAGCTATGGTTTTAATACTATCGTTTCACCTTTAATTGCAGCTTGTAAGAGTTTAACAACCTTGAATTTCTTTTAAAACACCCAATGAATAAAATTGTTCTCAATGTGTTAAGTGGAATTATCTATATCATGTATCCTTATGGAAGAATATGCACAGGTCTTTACTCTTCGAAGTGAAAAGCATGTGTCACTTGCATTGATGAATCTAATGCTCAGCAGGAGGCTGGTGAAAGAAGTGCACTAAGTGTAGCCAGCATCTGCAGATGGAGCTCATTACCCTGTTTGTAATAAATTGAATCTAAGAGGTGCCTGTCCTTTTCCCGGGTTCGGACCAGGAAAAGGAGGCGGGTTCTGATGCATTTTGATTTCCAAAAACTAATTGATTCGTTCCATCTTGCAGTTTGAGTGGGCCCGATTCTGTTTAAAAAGCCTGCTTTACATATGGACTGTGTTCAGCTGTGAGTCAGATAACTTCTGTTTTCTAGTCTGGATTTTATTTAATTTTGTAAGGGGAGGGGATGGGGGCTTGTTTTTATTTTGAGAAGATTTCAAAATTGAAACAATGTGTTCGCAGATCTCACGCGCGACGAGGCAGTGGAGCTCTTGAAGAAATGCTTAAAAGAGGTGAGATCCAAATCTGAATGGAATTCTACAAGAAAATTTGTTCTTGTATAAAGACATTGTTCACCTCTGGGGTTCTGAAACTTGCTGCATATGTTTATATTTTCACACATTGACATCAAAGAATGAGGAGAATGCAGTTTGGTTCTTGTAATTTTCTCCACATGGTGTTCTCTGAACAGGTAGCATTAGGTCTGCTCGGTACAGAGGGTTCCATTAAAGGATGCTTCTGGGCTTTTACTGAGTTTTGAAAATATGAACTGCTCTGGATAAACACATCCCTCACTTAGGTGTGTGCATCCTGAAGGGGGCTGATGTTGTTCTGTTGTTTAGGGAAGCTGGCAAGGACAAGCCAGGAAACTACAGGCCAGTCAGTAGCGGGCAAATTCCTGGAAGGAATTCTGAGGGGCAGAATCTACCAGCGGAGACTGATTTAGAAGAATTAACATGGCTTTGTGCATGGAAAGTTGTACTTGACAAATTTGTTGGTTATCTGAAGTGGGAACCAAAAAGGTATTTGAGGATAGGGTAGTTGATGTGCATTTGGACTTCAGTAAGGCCTTTGAATCCCACCTGGTAGACTAATCTGGAAAGTTAGGTGCTGTGGAATTGAAGGAGAGCGACTTAGGTGGATTCAAAATTGGCTCAGTGGAAAGACAAAGGGTGATGGTTGAAGGTAGTTTCTCAGTTAAACAGAGTGGTGAAAGAGTCGGTTAGCACATTGGCCTTCATCATCAAAAGCGTTAAGTATAGGGGTTTAGGGCATAAAGTTGTAGCTGTATAAGTCATTGGTGAGGCCACACTTGGAGTATACAGTTTTGGTCGCCCTGTTATAGGATTCAACTGAAACAATTGCAAGGAAAAAACTGTGGGGAAAAACAGGAAAGTTTTGAGAATGTTGTCAGGACTAGAGGGCCTGAGTTACAGGAAGAGGGAGGCTTTGCCATGTCTTTGTTCTTTGGAGTGCAGGAGAACTAGGGTAAACTTAGAGGTTTTTAAATTCATGAGGGACATAAATAAGGTGGACAATAGCAGTCTTTTCTCCAGGTCAGGTAGAGATAGAGGGGTGGAGGAGAAAGGTTTAAAAGGGACCTGAGTGGCAACTTTCATATGAAATGGATGATGGAAAATGGAATAAGCTGCCAGAGGAAGTGGTTAACGCAAGTGCAATGGTATCATTTAAAAAAAAACACTTGGATAGGTAATGCAGGGTGAACACATGAAATTGGGATGAGGTGGGTGGGCGCCATGGTCAGCATGGGCTCATTGGGCCTGCATCACTATGATTTATTGATTAAATGGGAGTGTAGATTTTCATTTGACTGCTTTCTTTATTTTCCCCATATAATTGTAATGCTGCTTTTAATATTTTCTGGGAAATCTCAGTACGCAGTGTGAAGGGTGGGTCCCACTATTTTAAAACATGTCTCTTCCATGCTGTGGTAATATGGGGATTAACACTGTATACAGTATGCCCTTTTACTCCATTGTACCCCATCTTTCATAGTCATAATTGGAAGAAGTTATTTCTGTATGGAGCCTCTACGTGAATAAAATGCAAATTCACTTGTAATTATTTTGTCTTTTCAGATCCAAAAACGATTTATTCTGAACCTTCCCTCCTTTACTGTCCGGATCATTGATAAGAATGGTGTTCATGATATGGCGCAGATTTCTGTGTCAGAGATATAATTTTACCCTTTTTTGGCTTTTTTTTTACTTGTAGAAATTTATTATGTATACAGACCCAATAAAGCCTGAGGTTCACTAAACTGTGGAGTTTATTTGAAAATACAACCTCACTTATACACAAACACATGATTTTACACTTCACATTTATGTTGATACAACATTCGATGGCAACATCAGTAAGAAAATAATTCAAAAATAATTTGCAAAAAATGTGCAAAACTAACATCTGTGAAATACAGGTTGAAAATCTACTCTTATCCAGTCCACAGGATAAGGCCCCCGTTCATCTTTCTCTGAGTGGGGAAAGTATTCTTGTTAGATATGGGGGGAGAATTGTGGAAATAGAAGCTGGAGGGGTCCAAGAATTGTCCTTGACTTGAATTTCCCCAAGTCAAAACTGAGATTGTAAAAGTTGCTCTGGTCAGTTAGTACAGATCTTTAGTTAATTTTATATCTTGGTTAGATCTAAGTTAAAATTAGTTAAATAGCACAGATTTGTACTCCAGATCCCAAACCTGCTGGACCAGAAAGTTTCAACCTGTACTCTGCAAAGAATTGATTTCAAACCAGTAGGTTGACTTTTAAACTTCTGACTGTTTGAACTGAATCCACCTGTATGTGAGGAAATGATGCTTTATAATGCTGTAACGTTACAGCAACAAAAGGTGAGGTAGTCGGGGTCAGAATGTTGCAGTCGTACTTAAACTAGCAGTGTTTGCTGATTGGATGTGCTCAAAGTAAATAGTTATTATGCTGGAGTTTGGTGTGTATTTTTGTAAGCGTAGAGCTCCAAGTGTATTTACCTACATTACTTTGAAAATGTTATCGTACCCTGTTGATACCATGCATGACCAACCAACTGGTCTCTATTGATGGAAATGCATCAGAGTGCAAAAGGAAATTGAACTGGGTTTATGGATGTCAATCATACCCCAATTCCCCTTTATGTTGGTTCCAGTTTACTGGAGGTCTGTTTTCGATTAAAATTTATACAATTGTTACTCTTCTGCTCTGCCATGGGTCATAATGGAAATAATCAGAATTTTTGTAAATAAAATTTATTTTCCTCATTTTTGAATTGCTATTTGTTATTATAGAAGAATTTTAATCAAAGTTGAAATTAACTTAAACCTATTAAATCCATTGCTCACAATTAGTTTGAAGCTTAAACAAAAATCTGTCATTGTTTGAAAGGCTAATCTTTGTGGTCAGATTTGAACATGTCTGTAGTGTGTGATCTTGTCCTTACATGACATGAACCATTGCTGCTCTATATTACCTATAAGTAAATCAGTCCCTGATGAGGAACTAGCAAAAGCTAATATATTGAACATGATTTCTGTACTGTTCATTCCAACATTTTAATGTAAAGTCAGGAAGAGTAGTGAAATTTTGCTAGCATCTACGAAGTTGTAGTTAAAAGTACTATTTTTGGTACAAGTGCTCTCTGCACTTTGAAGAGCATTATCTCATTGAAAGCAAAAGATATTTCTCTTACTTCCAGTTAATTACATGTACCATCTGTAATGCAGTGTGTTGAAAGTTCAGTGGCCAGACTGCAGTGTAATCATTTAAATATTTGGATATTAAGGAATATGGGGTTAGTAAAGAAAAGTGGCCCTGGGGCAAATGACCAGCCATGATTTATTCAATGGTGGAGCAGGTGCAAGGGAGCCAATGGCCTGCTTCTGGTTTTATTTTCTTTTTATTTAGAGATACAGCACAGAAGAGGCCCTCCCGGCCATTCGATCCGAGCTCCCAGCAATCCTTGACAACCCTGATTTAACTCGCAGAACAATTTACAATGATCTATTACTGTACCTGTTAAATCTCTGGACTGCGGGAGGACACCAGCGCAACTGGGAAAACCGCACGTACAGAGGACGCCAGGATTGAGCTCCAAACTCCGCCACACCCCGAGCTGTAATTGCATCATACTAACCACTACGCTACTGTTAGATGTTGCGGTCTTCGCTGAGTTTGGCTGTTAGCTTGCAATTCAATTCAGACATTGCATCACCAGTTGAGGTGACATTCTCAGTGCGTAGTTGTTGGTGTTTCTCTCTGGGAATGCTCACATTTACATAGTCCCCTGTTTGCTAGCCTCGGTCCTGATTGGCTACCCCTGCAGTTGACCTTTGAATTCTATTGGCTTGTGTTTCTTTGGCTCTTAGGGGTTAGTAGATGCTGTCTTATTTCGATATGTTTGTTAACGGCTATCAGAAAAGAGGCACACTTCTAAAAGTTCTCATGGTTGTCTGCAATGTATGAATAAGATGGAGTTAAAACATTTTTCTAGGACTGCACCAACAACTTGTTTTGGCTGTCTGTTTTCTCCCGCATATTAATACAACATTCTTTCATTTATCGATAAGCCTTATCCATTGCATTTTTATTGAGAGCATTGCAATTAGTTATTACCAACAATGCTTGATCTAGCAAGAACAAGTTTTATGGGGCTTTTCTGAATGTCAAGAACAGTCATGTCCACTGGTTTGTCTTGAAATTTTTCTGTAACAAATTGTTTTCAGCAGCCAGCTTTGCATGTTACTAAAGGAAAACCCACTGTTCTAATGAGCATCTTATATGTCTAATTAATGCAGACGTGTACAAAGTTTCTTCTGATTTAGAACATCCTGAAACATAACCATATATTTACATTGTCTGCTTAAGAAAGGTTCAATAGAGTGACTTAATAAAAATTCATTTACTAGGAGATGTAACACTTCTCTGCCTCTTCACCTGTCCCTTTGTTTTCCTGCATGTCTCAATGCAGTGATCTTTATTCAGTGGTGATCATGTGCACAGAGGTGATTAATAGACATTTGATAATTATTGCTCCAAAATAAACTCGTATTAATCAGTTTGAAAGTAACATATGTTTTGCCTGAGGCTAGAAACCCTCCGGCTTCCCCGCTGAGAGAGAGGCTGCAAGGCAGCAAGGGTATTGCTCTTCTCATCACAGGCGTAGGGCCAGCCAGTAGCTTTCATTGAGAATTTCGTGGCATTCAGAATATGATGGGGATCCCTTTTTTACAAAAAAAAATTATAATATCAAATTTGAACATAGACAGGAGGAAGATACTTAAAATATGGGGATTTGATAGTGTAAATGAATTATTCCTTGTGGGTAATTCACCATAAGGGAGCAACGTCTTAAAAATTGGTTGGGCTATTCAGGGGTTAAATCTGATACCTCCCTTCCTTCAAACAAAGGACTGTGGAAACCTAGAACTGTTGTCCAAAAGCTATGGATGCTAGGGTAAACTGGATTTTCAAAGCCTCAGGTTACATTTTTGGTGGGTAACAGTGTCAAAAGTATATTAAAGCAGTTACACTGGGGCCAAGGCACAGGCATTCATGATGTAATTGAATGTTAGAATGGAGGCAGCAAAGGGTATTGCTGATCACCCTTGTTCAACAAACTCCTGTATAGACTTCAAAGTCAATCTCAGAGTTTAATATTGCTGCTATTGATAATCATTTAATTTGTTTTCTTTACAATCAAACCGTTGAAAAGAATCGCATTCACATTCTTTCCCAAAGCACCCATAAACAAGGATTTCTTCTTCAGTAGTCAGGTTTTTATTTACAAAGTCTTTAATAATTTACTAAAAACTTAGTAGATCTTTATCAGTCAAGGTGACCCATATTTAAATTATTACCTTGATGTTAATTTGGATCAATTGTGTAAAATATGAGGTATCACAAGGTGCCCTTTAGAATATAACTTAGTGATTCTAATACATTTGACAAGCATATTATCAT
Source organism: Hypanus sabinus (assembly GCF_030144855.1). Classification (NCBI taxonomy): domain Eukaryota; kingdom Metazoa; phylum Chordata; class Chondrichthyes; order Myliobatiformes; family Dasyatidae; genus Hypanus; species Hypanus sabinus. Next base: position 27,741,429 of record NC_082735.1, on the reverse strand, counting down.
CTAAGGGAATATATTTTACGGAGTTATTTAAAATTTAAAAAGAAAGAAATCTGGAAGTTCATAGCCATATTTTCACTGAAACTTCTCTATTGAAAATCTCATACACAGTTTGCTAACATTGGTTAACATTAAATGATAAAGTTGTAGTTACATAAATTCTAATGTCTTCAAATCTTTTGTAACTTATTATATTTAAACCATCCTAAATTCTATTTTAAAATGTACAAATTGATAAATAACTGTCTGGTTAATACTGAAAATGGAGCCACTGTTTTTTGATGGTCAGTATTTGATGACTATTGTTTTATTAAATATTAAAGTTATGGTTGAATCTTACCCTCATGGTCTGTGGTATAATTTGGCAGGATGGAAAGAACTTACTTAAAAGTATAACCAGTACCTCTCACCACATTACTACCTGGGAAAGCTTGCACTGTTTCAGGCAAATTTATGGCAGCTTTAGCCAATTCTGCTACCAAAACAAAACCATAGTTGTTGGCATATCTGGACTAGTATTCCTGAAACCTACTAAGTTGTTTTCTCTTGTGAGGGATAAAAAGGTATTTGTATGTTAAAGAACTTAACCAATGTGCCAAAACAATAAACAGCCAAAGCATTTAATATTGTGCCAAATGGGATCCACAGTTTTATTTTGGTGGAAAAGATAAATTTCAGAATGTGTTTATTCCTCAAAGGGTTAATGCCTCAGGAATGTCAGTAGAAATTGTGATCATTCTATTAAAAGACAATCATTTATTAGGTGTGTTGAATCTCCAAATTTGAGCCCTGATTATCATCATTGCTGTTTGCTTAATTTATAATTGTTGTTACAAATTTCTTTATTAGGTGCATTGAATTAGAGCAGTGAAAATGTAATGGTTAATTTTACAGTCTTTGCACAAAGTTCATGTTAATCCCTATTAATTCAGAATCCTATTTCTAGAATTTTCTGCCAAATTTAAGCCCTCAATTTATGGATTTAGCAGAATCTGATGAACTTAAACCCAGCAAATCCAATCATTCTAACCTGTCAGCTTTAAGCTCGATTCATGCATCAGCAATGCTTAATGGATAAGTATTTTCATATTAATTTTGTGCATGCTATTTCAACCAATGTTACTCCCATTATTTAATATATCTTCCATCTCCAGTATTCTCTTTAATAGTTAACAAATTTAACATTTCCAACAAATAAAATTTGTCTATTGCCACAATATCTTTTGCTTATTTTTTAATTTTTTCGCTAAATGACTGACTTGGGAATGACCATTACAGCACTCTCACTGTTGACTCAAATTTACCCCTCAATACTATAGTTTCCATTAAAACCATTGGAACTTATTTAAGCAATTTGATGGATGATGGAACTGAAGAGGAGCTTTTAGAGCTGAAACAACAGTTTCGGATTAAGGTGGTATTAGGTTTGGTTTCCAGTTTTGAAAAGTGAGTTGATCTAAGCTGACTTTAGTGTTGATGTCAAATGATTTGCCCGTTTCTCACACCATGCCGTGCATGCTCAATCAAATGAAAATCATGGCACAGGTAACTTGTCACAACCTTCATATCTTTAGTTCTCTAAATAGGAGTTTTGGAAGTAAAACCATTAGACATGGTGGCATTCAAAAAGTTAGTAAAAATGTATTTGTAAAAATTATTCAATTTTTCCATGATAGCAAAGGTAAAACATCAAACTACTTTAGACAAGTTCATCAATTTACCCTTATTACTAATGGAACTATAATACCTTGTTATGATCTTACACTTTATTGTTTATCTACACTGCACCTTTTTGGTAGCTCTTACACTTAATTCTCCATTGTTACTGTTTTACATTATTCTATCTCAATGAACTGTTTTAATTATTTGATCTGTTTGAATAGTAAGCAAGACAAGCTTTCCACTCTGTCTTGGTACATGTGACAATAACAAATGAATACCAACATAAAGTATCTCTGCCAATATTCTACATTAATTACATTACAGACTGTCAAATGTTAATTCACCACATTGTGGTTTTGTTTGGTGTGAAACGTCTTTCTGAAGAACCAGTATATTTGGTACCTACGTGTGACTTGACACATGAACTTGTTTCGGTCTCTTTCTCCAAGGCCATCTCAAGTAACCTTTGCAGCAGACTGTAGCTGCATTATTTGTTTTGTTCTGGTATCCTTTCTCATTTAAAAATGTTATTTTTGTACTGGGGTGCAGTTCTGCAGTGGTTGGCAGACCCCCATATTGGTGGCTAAATAAACCACTTCTGTATTACTCAGAATTTACTAGAATGAAATGGTCTTATTGCAACACGTTAGATTCTAAGGTGTGCTCTGCAATGTAGACACTAAGGAATTTGCACCAGTAAGTGAGTCTGGAATGGGAAGGCACAGATACAAGATAAAACCAAGATTCATTGAACCATCTCGTAGCAGTTGGGTTATTGGAACATTGAAGGTAATTAAATGTTGGAAAGATTGGGGAATGGGGGGCCATGTGGAACTGATGCAGAAGAGGTGGTGAGGCCTGCAGCATAAAATCGTGAATTTGTTGAGTAGCAGGGCTGGCCTGAGGAGCCAGGAGGCCTGTGTCTACTCTGTTGTAGATTCTATTGTACAGGTGACTCCAAATAGTACATGATATGATGTATGAAGAGGCGGGGGTATGAACTCAACTGTTCCCTTTTCAGATTTCCACACAAACATCACCTGTGTGCAGTGCAGAATAAACATTGGATGGTTTTATCTTCCCACTGAAGGTAGTTTTGTAACTGAAAATATTGTCCCTGTTGATGATTGATTTGAGTGAATGTAGCATTTCAAGGCATAGACATTCATTGTCTGCTGGTGGTGATAATAGTGCAAAACACCTCTTCATTCTCAATTACTTCCCCACTGACTAATGCATTGGAAGTTATGTAAACTAATTTCCAGCAAACTTTGATATCCTCATTCAGCTTTTATTACAATCTTTACTAAAAGATTGTAAACAATACTATCTACAAATAAAGTTAGCAACAATGGTGCTTCGCCTTTGCTGCCTAAATTTGTCTTACAAAATGCACCATATGTTTGATTCACAATTGATGAGAAAATCCGAGGTCAGGTTAGTGGAAACCATGAGAAGGCACTTGGTTTAAGTGAGTGCCCAGCTAAATGATTCAATAGCCAAATTAAACACTCATGTGACCATGTCTTCTAAGTCTGTTACACTCATGAAATTCATTGGAACTCAAAGCATTAACCCCTTTTGCTAAACACTGAAGCTTCCTCTTGGTTTGATAGCATTGTTAATGATAGATTAGGATGTGGTAGGGTCTGTATATATGTCTGTATGTGTGTGTATGAGTGCATGTGTGTTTGGAAACAGCTGCAGCTATCAGCTGCCTGTCCCCATTGTCGAGGTCAAAGGTACTCGGTCATTGACAATACATCTATTATTACCACTTTAATGAAGCACAGAGTGACAGGGTAATCCCGGCCTGTCACAATTCACTATTCACTGCACACTTTTGGAGACCCTCTTGCATGCCCCTCCACCCACATCCCCAGGCCCCCAACACATACACAAATATTTATTTTGAAGTGAAGGATCTAAATGTGCAGCTTTCAGAGCATTAATTGATAATAGTCCCAAATAAATTAAATAGGAACTAAGTGATCCCTGCATTTTAAAAGCATTTTTATCTATCTGATATGTACATGTAAGTTTAGTAGTCGAACAAAACCAAAGTTCAATATTCTTTAAATTGTAGGAATATTTTAGTTCTAGATATACGTACTTCTCTCATTCCACTTAATAACTGACAATGTCATATTTTTAGGGAATTTGCAGGAAATGGGAATGAACATCAGTCATATGTTTCCAACATACTGAGTAAACTACAGCACAAACAGTGTTAGATCAAAGTAGCCACAGCCTGATATCACTTGAAAAATAATCTCTCACTTTGGAAATCTCAATAATTTTCCTAAAATTGACTATTAGGAAACTTAGCCATTAAATAATGAAAACGTCTCAGTTCATTACTGATTTAGGTGTATAACTTTATCAGTTCTGCCAACTATTGAGAACCCTGGATACAGTGGAGACAGAGAATTTGGGACCAGGAAACAGAGCGTCAGAATAAAAGGACATCCCTTTGGAACAGAACTAAGGAGTAATTTCTTTAGCCAGAAGGCACAATTCATTGCCACAGACGGCTGTGGAGGCCAAGTCAGGGGGTATATTTAAAGCACAGGTTGATAGTTTCTTGATTAGTAAGGGTGTCAAAGGTTATGGGGAGAAGGCAGGAGAATGGATTTGAGAGGGATAGTAAATCAACCAGGATCAAATGATGGAGCAGTCTCAATGGGCTGAATGGCCTAATTCTGCTCCTTATATCTTATGGTTCCATTTGTCTGTTGTTAGGTGCTGTTCTCTGAGTAAATCTCATTCTGATGTGAAAGCTCAAGTCTGATTTTTATTCTTACATGATATTTTTATACATTTGTATCGTGGCCTCAAGAGACTCAAAGTAAATTTACTACCAAAGTACACATATATTACGTTGGGATTCATTTTCTTGCAGGCATTTACAAGAAAAAGAAATACAATAGAATTTTATGAAGAACTACATACAAAAACAGATACAGCTCGACAAACAACCAATGCATAAAAGAAGACAAACTGTGCATTAAAAATAATACTGAGAACATGAATTGTGAAGTGTCCTTAAAAGTGAGTCTGTAGGTCGTAGAATCAGTTCAGGGCAGTGGTGAATGAAGTTATCCACGCCGGTTCAGGAGTCTGATGGTTTTAAGGTTGATGGCTGTTCCTGAACCTGTTGGTGTGGGTCCTAAAGCTTCTGTACCACCTGCCCGTAGTGAGAAGAGGACATGGTCTAGGTGGTGGCAGTAGTCAATGGGTACAGAAAACACGTGTATCATTTTCTCCATAAGTTAGAAATGCCTGCTTTCTGTCACTATCCATATCATATTCACTCTATTTTCTTTCAATAATAAGTGGTTAAATGGCCAATAATTAACGGAATATAGATCGTATCCAGTCATTAATTCATACATTACAGCATTTTATCATTACTACTAGCTTCAAAATGCTTCTAAAATGTATGGGAGAATTTGTATTTAAGTTAGATTTTCATAAGTTGAGTTGAATGCAAAGAGGCCTGTACCAGAATCGATAACATGGAAATGTCAAAGCTACAATTTAGGAAGAATCTAATTTTAAAAATCACTATTAATATAGGAAATGTAACCATAATAACTGTTTTTGCAATACAGCCAAATGCAATTATATATTCATTTTGGCTGAGCAGATTAATGATTTGCGTTTTCACCCATTTCTCTGTTCATCCAGGCTTATAAATCAATCAAGCTCTCCTTTGAAAGGAGAGAAGCCAACCAGTCATGCCAATGTGCGTGCTGCAGCCCTCAGAGGTAAGTATTGAATTCGACATTTTCAAATAACCAGTCTTTCCTATATGTGTCAGAAGTGGTTAGTACTGATACGTGATCATCCGTATACAATGCGATCAATTTTCTCCTCTCAATTGATTCAGCCTTATCTGCTCCCTTTTACCTCAGGTTTTCATCATCTGCTGTATTTTGCATTCCACAGTACCTTGCAGTCTTTCCTTCTAAGTATCTGTTAACTAGGTGGCATCCTATCATTGACATTCTCTTGGTTTTCTCAAATCTTCCTCACTCCTCCCAGGACGTGCCATGTTCTCACTGTTACCATCAGGGAGGAGGTACAGGAGCCTGAAGGCACTCACTCAGCGATTGAGGAACAGCTTCTTCCCCTCTGCCACCTGATTTCTAAAAGGACATTGAACCCATGAACACTACCTCACTACTTTTATTGCACTTCTTAAGTTTAACTATTATATATATACACACACACTTACTGTAATTCAGTTTTTTAAAAATTATGTGCTGCAACTGCAAAAATAACAAATTTCACGACTGGTGATATTCAACCAGATTCTGATTCTGCTTTTCAAGTTCTGATGAAGGATTATTGTCTCAACATCTGCTGTCTGATTTGCTGAGTATTTTGAACACGTTCTTTTCAGTGATAAATATTGTTTGATTGCAAGGAAGTAAAATTTAAATGCTGAAACAAACTTTGACAGAGAGATTCATTGTGATCACCATGCTCAGAACTGGATGAAGGTTTCTTAGGCCAGGAGCACAAAGATTATATATGTTTCCTCCATACATTCCACTCAGCATCTGCATAATTCCTTTCATCCACATGAAATATCCACCATGACCCATTCCAACAGTTCCGCAAATGCCTAACTTGCTGTATTCAACTAACTCTAATGTGAAACTGGAGACCTGAGATAACAATAGTTAAAAAAGCCAGGATTGGATTAATTTATTACTTATAAAACGAATGTCAGAGTTGCCACAGTTGACAGTGGAGTGGTCTTCTGTAAAGGGTTTGCGCATAAGATATAGGAGCAGAATTAGGCCATTTGGCCCATCTAGTTGGCTCTGCCATTTCATCATGGCTGATCCATTTTCCCTCTCAGCCTCAATCTTCTGCCTTCTCCCTGTTTCCCTTCACGCCCTGACCAATCAAGAATGTATTAAATATACCCAAAGACTTGGCCTCCACAGCTGACTATGGCAACAAATTCTCCAGATTCACCACTCTCTGAATAAAGAGATTCCTCTTCAACTCGGTTCTAAAAGGACATCCCTCTATTCTGAGACTGTGTCCTCTGGTCTTGGACTCTCCCACTCATAGGAAACATCCTCTGCATATCCACTCTGCCGAGGCCTTTCAACATTCAATAGGTTTCAATGACATTCCCCTCATTCTTCTGAATTCCAGTGAGTAGAGGCCCAAAGCCATCAAAACCTCCTCATATGACAAGCCTTTCAATCCCAGAGCACAAAGGCCAGGAGCACATCAAACGCTTGCATTTGAATCCTTCAGATATTTACTGCAAGAAATGCTTGGTAGAGTGACATCATAATTTTTCTAACTGCATGCCCCTTTAACTGTTTCAATAGTGTTCTCTTTCAAGACAACATGAAACTGTTTGACATGGAGCTCATTTATATCAAATGCAAATACGTTGACCATGAGGGCATAAAGAGAAAATGTGTTTAGTGTTAGTCTTTTTTTTCCCCTTCCTGAATTGCAATAAGGTCATAATAACAAGAAGCATTGTCCATTTCTCTGTCATTTCTTTGTTCCAAGCCATACCTCAGATATTCCACATAACATTAAGTTCAGAGTTTGTTACTAGGGCACATATGGTAGAAAGCAGGTCAGTTCACCCCTGCAGGACCAGTAGGAAATGATTGACAGCTGTTTGCTAAGTTGATTTTGGATAATATATTCTACTGCCACTATCTCGATAAATTAAGACTTATCAGGACAATATGTGGGAAGGATATGAAGCTATTCTGTTAATAGAATTGTTCCAGCTAAGCTAAAACATATGGATGCTAATGCCCACCAGATATTGAGATTAATGATCCTGGTACATAAAAACAATTGTGAAAATACAGAAGTAAATCAGGAAGAGATCATCTGGGATGTAAGCGGCCGGTTGATTCTAGATTTCCTGAATCTTTGCTCTCTCCTCAGAACAATTAGGCGCTTCCTTCCTGTGGGATCGACCACTCCCAAGTCCCCACCATCAATGGTTTAGGAGTCATCTGTTATTCTTGCATTCTCCTATGTACTCCATTTCAATGAGGATATCCCTCTGAAAATTCGTTAGCAGAAGCAATAGATTGCAAGGCGATAAAGGAGGAGGAAGGTGCCCAGGTAATAAAGTGTGCATTTAATCATTATCTTGGGAACTAAATTGTTCTGATTATGAACATCTAGTTATGGATGAGTTTATAACATTCATAACTGGATGTTTAGTTTACCTGAGACAACCATACCTACAGAATGATTACAGGAGTAATCTGGGTGATCTGTTTGCTCCTTAACCCCTCCCCCCGATTTACCCTACAAGATTCTAGAGGTGCAGTAACACGCTCGCCTTTCAATGGGATGAGTGGAGCTGTAGCAATCTGCAAAAGGCACGGTAGAACGTTTTTTTCTGGACTGGAACCAGGCCACTCGATCACTAACCAGTCAACCTTACACCAGCGCAATGAGGCAACAGATTTTTCAATCTGCCGGATGCATATCGGGAACTTGCTAAGGATTTCTTGATTGCATCAGCTTCCCCCGGGAACTCTACCAAAGGAAAGACACAAGTAGTTAATTCACTTCCAGCTCACACGTTATCCTGACAGACTGTTCCACCACCTTCTCAGGGCTAAGAAGAAACCAGGAGTAGGAGTCAGAAGCTGGGCCCTTCCTGCCACCACTCATATGATCGAGGTTGACTCAAGAATGTTTAATGCCGTTTCCCGTACACAAGTGTAAGGAGAACAAAATAATCATTGCTCCAGATTCAATGCAGCACAAAGTAAAAATACAAAAGATAAAGAACATGATAATAATAATAATAATAATAATAAAACACTCAATAAATATAAATACATAAGGTGGTTCTATACATAGACTGATTGCATGTCCATAAAGTGACACTGGGTTGTTCATAAGGTGACTGACAGGATATAATAAAGTGGGTGGAGGTGTTGATCAGCCTTACCTCTTGGGGAGAGTACCTGTTTCTGAATCTGGTGGATGCGACGCAGTCTCCTCCCCGGCGGGATTGGGACAGACGGTCCATGATCAGGTTGGTCGGGATCGTTCATGATGTTGCTGGCCCATTTTCCGGCACCTTTCCGTACATACGTCCCTGATGGCGGGTGATCCGTCCCAGGCTTCGTATCCTCACAGCCCTCAAACCCCTGATCTTCCAAAAAGGCATCCCGCTTCTTTAAGATCAAAATTAATTTTGTCACCGCAATCTGGAGTAGCTAATTCCAGCGATTCACCATTCTCTGTAAGAAGTTCCTCTCTATCTTGCCATAATCCAGAATCCGTTACTGAATGTGGTCATTGAAAGACAAACCCAGAATCAAGAGAAAAGATTACTTTTACCAGGTGCTGTAATGTGAGTGTTATTTAAAGTAAGTTAATACTAATCGGGAAGCTGTTGGTAGCAAGAGGTGGTTCTGGGGTTGGCAGGGTTTTTATTCCCAAATGCATTGTGTATAGTTCCCCCACCCATGCCACACGAGATACCTGGAAACCTCTGTATTGTAAATATCTTTAGCCATCCCAGATAAAGATGTTCTTTTGGCCATTAAATTGTCGACTGGTCCTTTTGTAAAGTAGAAGTTACCACACCAGGAATAACTGGCAGATTTTAAATAAAAGAAAGCTCGATGGGTTGTAGACTAGGTGTCAATTCATTGCAACTAAGGTCACGTATTATGCCTGATGTTCTGTGAAGCTGGAATGAACTGTGTAGTCCTGAACATTGCCACTGCTCAAACTCACTGTGTGCAGAGCTACCTACCTGGATTTACTTTGATCGGAACGGAAGGGACAAAACAAGTGAGAATAGCCCATAACACAGACTGGGTTCCCAACTTGCCACAGCAAAAGGCCTTTCTTATACATTGTTGATAGCAGACACACTTTAAAACTGTGCAGGTACATGGGTGGGTTAGCACAGTACAGGCCATTCGGCCTACAATGTTAGTGAACGTGGTAAATGCTGGTGGGAGAATTAGAAACATTAATGTGTTTATGAAAGAGAAAATAACACCAGGAAGTAAGTGATTGAGTGGGATTGAGTGAATTGCTCTGAGAATATGGAGGGAGGAGGGGCACGGGGTGGGGGGGGGCAGAGGTGATAGGCAGGTGAGAAGAGGAAAGAGGCCAGAGAGAAGAATAGAAGAAAAGGGGAGGGGAAGGGAGTTTTTTTTACTGGAAGGAGAAATCGATATTCATGCCATCAGGTTGGCAGCTTTCCATATGGAAAATAAGGTATTGCTTTTCCACCCTGAGGGTGGCCTCATTGTGACACAAGAGGAGGCCAAGGACCAGCGGGATTAAAGTGTTGGAACACCGAGGAGTTCCACTTTGGGCAGGCAGAGCAGAGGTGCTCAGCAAAGCAGTCCCCCAGTTTACGACTGGTCTCGCCAATGTAGAGGAGGCTGCACTGGGAGCACAATAGACGACCAGCAGATTCACAGGAAAAGTGCTACCTCACCTGGGCGATAATTAATACTATTATTAAACAGTGCTTGGTGCGTGTAAAGAAATTGTGGAAGTGTTGGGTGTAATATCAAAATTCTGTGGTAACACAGAGAACTAGAGGGAGGCAAGCGTGTCAGCCCTCTTCAGAAAGTGACAAGAGTTAGCCGCTCATTCATACTTCCCATGCTTGTTGGCTACCATGCCATCAGATAAAGGATAGTGACCAAAGAAACAGCACCTCAGGAAAAAGATGGTGAGACTGCAGAAATCACAGAACGAGCTAAAAGCTAGTTTCTCAAGCTGGTGCAATGTGAGGATATGAAGTATGGTGTGACGTTACACAGGGTCACTCCTACCAACGTTGTGAAAAAAGCTCTCAGGAGTTACAGCATGCTGGGGTGGAATTGGAACTGTGATGGAGATGATGGAGAGTTGCAGGAGAAGATTAATGGCCCAACAGGACAGAAGAAAGATGGTAAATGGAAGTGACAGAGGCAAACATGGATCCTTGCTTTACAGAAATGAGAATTGGGAAGTAAGTTATGTTTTAAAAAGGAAAGCTTTAAATGGAATACAAAAGCCAAACAGTTATGGTGTATAATTTGCACAGTCAGTGGAGACCACCCTTCCTCATTTTGCTTTGTGTTCAGTCCGCTGTATAGCATTTCTAGGATGTTCACTGAGGTCTGGAACTGCTGTCAGTGTCTCTTCAGGTTTTTCAAGGTTGCCCTGTGCATTAATTTCACGTTTGAGGCTAAGAAACAGGTTCCATTTTCTGAGCCAAAATAAGTGAGAGTTGACAGCTCTCAAATTATGGCTTGATAGTGGCACCCAACCAGGAGAGATAGTTGTAATTAAACATCTAATTAAAAGGTTTTGAAGTGTAAATAAAATCTGTAGTGCATGAAAACCCTACCTTCTCACATGTGACACAAACCCAAGCAGAGCCCCTGGTTGGTTCCAATTCAATATCCAGGCGTTTGATGGCGCTCTGCGACTCAAGTAGGATCAATTGTGTCGAGAAGATTCTGTGAGCCTTTAGGAGGTGCCCTGCTGATTCTTCATCCCTATTCAAAACTTCAATTCAAAGGAAGAGACGGGAGTCTGACATGTAAGTCTAACTTTGTCTTTACTTTATGCAAGGTGTGCACACATCACATGCTAGCGTGATGACATATGTAATTCAAGTATTATACATATGACCCATAATGAATTATTTAAAGGAACAAGAATGCTTAATCATCATACATATATATATATATATACAAATACTACTAAAATATTAAATACACAACACTCCTCCAGCTTAGCTATAAACCAGCTCAATAGAGAATGCATCTCAACTACATACACAGTACGCTATATAATACAACTGCTATATACAGACATCCACAGCATAGTACATTTTAAATTGTTCCATTGAGGCCTAACGATCTAATCGCTGTGGAGGATTTCTTACTCTTTTGGAATAACATCTCTCCTGACAAGGAAGGTCACTCTGCTTGGCAGGTGAGACTTGTGGCTGTGGAAACAATCTCAGGTTCCGGAGCCTCATCTGTGGCGGGTGTAGGAATTGACTCTAAGACCAAAGGAAGTGGTTCTGACAGTGGTAGCCACCTTTCTTGCTTTTGCTTTGTGCATCTTGATCTTGGGAAGGTGCACTTAGTTCACTGGAGTAAACTCTTATTAATCCTTCTATTGCTTCCTTTGCGATCTGATCTCCCCTCTTGGTTTCCTCATCCAGAATATCATCTGACAAATCCTCTGTTCTCGTTTCTCCGTTAACTCCTTTCTTTTTTGGCCTTCCATTCATCCAGCTGGGCTTTGGCCTTTGCATCTGCTTTTACAAGCAACTTTTTGTCTCCCACTTCAAGTTCATGCAATGACCTTAATGCTGTAGATTCTGGTTCTTTATACTCACAAAAGCCAAATGCTTGCATCTTCCCTGAAGTTCGTTGAACTCTCTTCCAGCTTAAAAGCAAGCCACATTTCACAAGTGAAGCTTTCTCAGATACGTCGCCTGCAAAAGCTGTTGTAGTTGGATCACTGCTTTCGTCACTTTTACGATCCTTCTGAGCCATATGGTCCTTCCTTGGTTCAATATGCTTTTCAACCAGGACAGAGGTTGGCGCCAACACCTGTTTATCCTCTGTTGGGCAATGGATCCTGGTGCTCAGCATGGAGACAGCTGTTGCATCATCTACTAGCTTTTTTAATTAGCTTTGAGTTGACTTTATTGCAGGGGTTCGGGCATACAAATGGCGGATGGATCTCCAATCAAGTTCTAGTTATCTCATCCAATCATGCCCCACAATGCTGGTCCTTCTGTTTCTACCACATACAAGCTCAGTGTGGCTTGTTGGTTGTTGTATTTCCCACAGGAGTTATCTCTTCTCCAGTGTAAGTCCTTAAATGGATATCTGTAGGCTTCAGTTTAGTATCTTTGAAATGTTGTTCAGACTCATTTTGTGGAATGACTGAAACAGCCGAGCCAGTGTCCAATTCCAATTTAATTAATTTGCCATTCCCTTCTGACATAAGCCATACTGCTCATCTATTGTTAATTTTCACATTATAAATCTCAAGGTTACCAAGTCCTGTGTCATTCTCATCATGATCAGATCTTTCAGCAACAGCGTGCAGATTAGTGCTCTTTTTGGAACTGCAATGTGACCTTTTATCTTTTTCTCTGTGAGGTCCATTAATTTTTGTCTACCCAACATGCTCTTTGTATGTGTCCTGCTTGTTGTATTTTCTCCAAGCTTTGCCCTTAAATCTGCAGTGGTCTGGTGTATTTGAGCCCCTGCCGGAACAGTTATACAATTTGTTTAGCCAGGCTGGTTTCTGTTTAGATGTTGCAATTTTGTTCACACTCACTTTTATTCCTGACTGCATATCAGTTGCATCTCTGTCTGTTGTTTCCATAGATACAACAATTTCAACTGCTGTTTTAAGTAAGTTGTACTTCAGTTAGAAGCCCCTTTTGAATGCTTTCTTTTAAGATGCCACAAACTTTTTTATTCTTTTTGAAAAAAGACCTTTTTCATTCCAGTTCAGAACCCTAAAGCATTCTGCAATCAACAATGGTTTTATCAACAAATGTTTGCATTACTTTCACAGGATCCGCAAAACTCATTTATGCTGGTTTGGTTGGAGCAGCTAAACTTCAAAGCAAACTGTATGCCTTTAATACCAATGCACTCAGCAAAATTGGTACTCATTACTCATTAGTTATTTCATTTGCTTCAAAAAATGTCTGTTCAATTAGCTCACTATACATGAGCCAGTTATCTCTTGTGGAATCAAATGTGCCAATCTTTCCAATTTGTCAGCTATTTCTGCGCTTTTTAATGATTATCACTCTTTATGAACCTCTGAATTCTTCCATTTTCTGATTTACCTTTCAAAAACACTATAGTGTCTTCCCTTCCAAATAACACGTAATGTGCTGCACATGCTGGGCTGAATTCCTCGCTGTGCTTTTTTTCAGTTCAAACGTCTCGCTGCACTTTAACAGGTTGATCGCTGTCTCTGGTTCATTTTAAATATACCTTGTCGCCATTGTTATGTTTTGTAACTTCAAAACATTAAACTAATTCAAAGGACGAGATGGGAATCCAAAATGTGAGTCTAAGTTTGTGTTTACTTTAAGCAAGGTGCACACGTATCACATGGTAGTGAGATGATGTGTGCAATTAATGTATTCGTACATATAACCCATAAAGAATTACTTAAACAAATAAAAATGGTTGATCAGCCAAATATATATACAAGATTACTCAAGTATTGCTGAAATATTAAGTATACAACAATCTCTCACTTCAGAAAATGAGGAGACCTTCAGAGCCTGAGAGCATGCAGCCAATGAAGTTGTTAGCAGTCGACTGTAGCTGCTGGTAATAATAATGGAACTCGATAAAACAATCCAGCCCAATTCTGTCATATTTCTGCAGCTAGCCAGAAAGGATTTAAGTTTGTATTCCACATAATTTTACCTTCAGCGTGTAATATTAAACATAAATAAAGTTAACAGGCTGACTGAACATGTAGCTACTCTGCCTCAATCCCTGTTGCATGCACTTATGTTTATTTCTGGATGCTGATTTTTAATTTCCGCTCTACCTGGTTTTCATAGGGTTTTTTTTGTATGTCTATCATTAGAAGCTCAGCAGAACGACAATTACATTTATTTGTTTATTTGCTTCGCGATACAGCACAGAATGGGCACTTCCGACCCTTTGAGACACGCTGCCCAGCAGCCCCCCCCCCCCAATTTAACCCTAATCTAATCACTGGACAATTTACAATGACCCATTAACCTACCCAGTCCGTTGTTGGACTGTGGCAGAAACCGGAGCACTTGGGGGAAACCCACACATTCCACGGGGGGGTGTACAGTCTCCTGACAGAGTGGTGCTGGGTTTAAACTCTGATCCCAGCTGTAATAGTGTCTCCTTAACCCTGTGGTGCCCACGAATCTATGTGTCTACAAGTGGTATGCACTCATGCTTCCAAAAGATGTTGGTTCAAGTTCCATTCCGGAGGCCTGAACATCCAAAACCATCCCATCATCCCATCACTCCAGTACAGGATTGAGAAAGATAGATACTTTATTGATCCCAAAGCAAATAACAGTGTGAATAAAACACAGGTTATCTCAAGCAATGTTTCAGGAGGGGTTATCACTTCCCCAGCTATAGGTTGACTCATTATAGAGCCTAATGGCCGAGGGTAAGAGTGATCTCATATAGCGCTCTTTGGAGCAGTGCACTTGTCTTAGTCTATTACTGAAAGTGCTCCTCTGTTCAGCCAAGGTGAGAAACATTGTCCAGAATTGCCAGGATTTTCCATAGGGTCCTTTGTTCTACCACAGCCTCCAGTGTGTCCACTTTGACTCCTGTTACAGAGCCAGCCTTTCTCATCAGTCTATTGAGCCTGTTGGCATCACCCGTGTTGGTGCCATTGTCCCAGCACACCACCAAATAGAAGATTGTACTGGTGACAACAGACTGAGAGAACATGTGAAGGAGAGGCCTGCACACTCCAAAGATTGTCAGAGTTGCTGCTTTATCTTGGTGAGGTAAGAATGAAATGAGCCAGGTGAAGATGAAAGATCTCATGGTGCTCTTGCCAAGGAAAACAGGAGAGGCATTCAGACTTTCAGAGAAATTCCTCTCCTCCCCAACCCCACCACTGTTCCTACAACTTAAAAAATGTTTTCTATTTGACCAAGGAGTATTTTCAACCTGCACTCAAATCTATTTCTCTTTCCAGCGATGCTAACTGACCTGTTGAGTGATTCCAGCATTTTCTGAGTAATCGCAAGACTATTATATTTATCAATTCCATTTTCATAATCAGCCCACAGGAGGAAGGTTGGAGATTTGGCTGAGTGGTGTAATAGCAACGACCTCTCGCTCACTGTCAATAAGACCGAGGAACTCATTGCAGACTTCAGGAGAGGGGAACGAGGGGTCCATGAGCCAGTCCTCATTGGAGGAACAGAGGTGGAGAGGCTCAGTAACTTTAAATTCCTGGGTGTTGCTGCCTCAGAGGACCCATCATACTATTGTGAAGCAAGCACGACAGTACCTCTACTTTCTTGGGAGTCTGTGGAGACTCAACATGTCATCAAAAACCTTGGCAAACTTCTATAGATGCTTCCCAGATTCTTAATGTGTTCAGAATCTCCATTGAAGCTGGGATCTGATGTGGCATAGAGGTTCAGTTCCGGAGTGCAAGGATGGTTGTGATGCCATCTGTTATTTAGTAGTTTTGAGTTCTTCAAAGATCCCTATACCATAGAACCACAGAACCATAGAACACTGCAGCACAGAAAACAGGCCATTTGGCCCTTCTAGTCTGTGCCAAAATCTTATTTCACTAGTCTCATTGACCTGCACCCAGTCCATAACCCTCCAGACCTCTCCCATCCATGTATCTATCCAATTTATTCTTAAAACTTTAAAGTGAGCCCGCATTTACCAGGGGTATACGTTGAGGTCAGGCTTTTAATGTATCAGCTGAGTGGTGGTATTTTCCTACTATTGAACCTAGAAGTTGATGAATTTCATTTCCCTATGTGGTGTGCACTGTTTGAATCCTTCTCAGGCTCATCCAGCAGAAAGCAGTGATCTGATCGACCATCACCTAACTGAAAACTATTCTTGGTGCATCGAACCCCAGAAAATTTTAAGTCGGTGCTGCATGAGATATAAAGAGTTTTCATTGTCAGCTGTACAGTGAAACATGGTCTGAGGATGGTGCTGGGGAACAACCCGCAGATGTCATCGCAGTTCTGGCGTCGTCTCACTAACCCTAACCGTATGTCTTTGGAATGACAGGGGACACAGGAGCCACCAGAGGAAACTCTTGCCGTCACAGGGACAACGTACAAACTTCTTGCAGGCAGCATTGCGAATTGACCACACTTGGAATATTGTGTTTAGTTCTGGTCACCTCATCTTAGGAAGGATGTAGACGCCTTAGAGAGGGCGCAGAGGAGATTTACCAGGATGCTGCCTGGACTAGAGAGCGTACCTTGTGAAGATAGGTTGAGTGAGCTAGGGCTTTCCTTTTTGGAGCAAGGGAGGATGAGAGATGTTTGAGTTAGAGATATATAAAAAGACAGGAGGCATTGATAGCACCTTTTTTCCTGGAGCATATTTTAAAGTGATTGGAGGAAAGTCAGAGGTAAGAGTTAAGTTCTTTACTCAGAGAGTGGTGGGTGTGTGGAACACCCTGCCAGGGATGGTGGGAGAGGCAGGTACATTAGGGGTATTTAAGAAACTCTTAAATAGTCATGTGGATGATAAACTCGGAGGGCTATGTTGGAGGGAATGGTTAGTTTGACAGAGTAGGTTTAAAGGTCAGCACAACATCACAGGGTGAAAGGGCTGTAATGTGCTGTAATATTCTCTGTTCTAAGTTCGATGTTCTAAATTTGATGCAAATTTATGGGAGAAAATTATGTTTAAGCCACATTATAGATGAAAAATCCTCCATATGTTTCACAGTGAGAGAAAGCTACTATTTATATGTCGTGGTTTTACAGTGGGAGAATCAAAGCTGTAACATACTCCTTTGATTAGGAAATTCAGCAAGTTTTTTGATAGATGCAGACAGATTATTTGATGCAATCCCGTTGCTATGCAGCCAAGAAGCCTAGCATTCTCAATAATGTACATGGCACATCTTTGCAAATGATTAAAGAAGTGCACAGCAGCCACTGGTGTTACATGAGTGCGTATAACATCGGTTTAATGGAGCAGCACCTGGGTGAGCTTTCTGGAAAATATCTGGTTCTATTCATGCATTAAGCAAAGTGCAAGGAATATTTTACGCCATGGAAAAATAAGCCAGTAAAGTTAATGCCAACCATCCGGCATCCTTCTAGGTCCTCCTGGAGTTATTTGGAAAACACTTTGAAAGTTCAAAGTTCACATATGAATGAAAAAGAAAATCTGATGGAGAGTAAAACTGACAGTTTCACAACCACCCTACTTACTGTACAAGACAAGCTCCTGTTCCACTTCACAACATTGCATAATCAAATAGAAAATGAAGAAGAGTGAACGTCCTACTGTAAGATCGTGTGTGAAATTCAGCCTCTGCCAGACATGGATCTCATTCCTTCCCAAAGCGTGGACCTCAACCTCTGCCAAACCTGCACACCAAACGCAACCAAGCCCTACAAGTAATTCCCTTCAACTCAAAGTTCAAAGTAAATTTAATTATCAAAGTACATAAATGTCACCATATACAACCCTGAGATTCATTTTCTCAATAAATCTATAAAATCTTAGCTATAATAGAATCAATGAAAGATCACCCAACTAGGACGTTCAACCAGAGTGCAGAATATAACAACCTCTGCAAGTACAAAAAGAAGAAATAACAATAATAATAAATAAGCAATAAATATCCGGAACATGAGATGAAGAATCCTTGAAAGTGGGTCTATTGGTTGTGGGAACATTTCAATGATGGGGCAAGTGAAGTTGAGTGAAGTTATCCCCTTTGGTTCAAGAGCCTGATGGTTGAGGGGCAAAAACTGTTCTTGAACCTGGTTCTCAAAACATGGATCTAACCCCCGCTAATGAATTCTTGATGTCAAAGCTGCTCATATTTCTACAAGTTGAACTGTTTATTGTGATTCTTTTGCCCTATTTGAACTTTAAGGTTCAATTATCTGGGATGAATTGTAGTAAAAAAAAACAAGACAATGTGAATTTCAGCTGTACATTTAGCCTCTCAGTCTCCATGGAGTCAAGAGGAAGAATACCTTGTTCTCTAACATTTTGTACAATTTTTGTTCCTCTGTTCAATTGGAACCTTTTCAACTGGCTAATAAGAAAGGTTTTTATATCCTAATTGACATTGATTTGAACTCAGATTTGAGCAGCAAAAATATTACATTATATTGTTAGACAAATTATTTAGGTGATTCAAAGCCCTTAGAAATTAAGTTATAATATTCTGAAAAAGGCACTGAAGTGGAATATCAAATAATACTAGAAGAACTATCAGAACTATAAAGGTGGCCATTTGGCCCATTAAACTTGTGCTCAATTCCTGCAAAAAAATCCACTTTGTATTATTCACCTGCTTTTCTCATTGCCAACATCAAGGAGGAGGTACAGGAGCCTGAAGACACATACTCAATGCTTCAGGAAAAGCTGCTTCCCCTCTGCCATCTGACTTCTAAATGGACAATGACCCCATGAACCCTACCTCAGTCTTTTTTCCCTCTCTTTTTGTAAAGGTGTTTGCATGATTTTTTTTCCTTTCTCTTTAAGTAACACTCCATAACTAACTTCACTATACTAAAGATCCAGTCTTTGGGGGTGGTGCTCTGCTTCTTTCAGGATAGCGCCTCTGGACCTGTGAAGTGGTATCAGGTTTGGCCGGTGTCTTGTCAGAGAATAACTTTCTGTGTTGCAGGTGTCACGTTGCTGTTGGTGACATGATCATTACTAAGGTGTAGGTCTGGTGACTGTAATGTGTCTGTCTTGTTGGATGCAGTCGACTCAGGTTTGCTCTTTGGTTGAGCATCCAGTATCTGGTCCACATGACATCTCCACGTCTGATCTCCAACATCCTCTGCTTACATCAGTAGTCCGGTTCTTGTAGCTATCCTATTGGGTGTCCACTCGTCTTCTCAGTAATCACACAATAGGACTTCCTGTCCAATCTCGAAGCTTCTTGCTGCTTCACTTGGCAACTGGCCAAACTGTTTATTCTGTACTTCCCTCTGGAGGTCTGGTATCAGGAGGTCTCTGCAAGATCTCAGATTCCAGCTCATGAACAGTGTTGCAGGTGTTTGATTTGTCATCACACGAACAGGGTTCAGATACACAGGAAGGAAGTTGTCCACCTTGTCCCCGTCCATCGCTTTAATGAACTTCTTGAAGGTTTGGATAAACCTTTCAGCTAACTCATACATTGCTGGGTGGTGAGGAGCTGACTTGAAACGTTTGATGCCATTTTCCTTCATGAATAGTCTGAACTCTTCTGATGTGTATTGCGGTCTGTTGTCATTCACAGTTTGTCTGGTAACCCATCTCTGGAGGAGATATCAGAAACGGTCTTTTCTGATGTGGTTGTATTCATTGGTGTGACCTCAGGCCACTTTGAATGAGATCCACAGCAATCAGAAACATGGAGTCCATGAATGGCCCATCAAAGTCAACATGCACTCTTTGCCATAGCGACTCCCATGGCTGGAAAGGTGGCTCTGGGGGTACATTTTGAATTTTGTGACATCCCGAACAGATTTTGGTCAAGTCTTCAATCTGGTTATCTATTCCCAGCCACCATATGTAGCTCTGAGAAAGACTCTTCATCTTGACTGTACCCAGGTGTCCTTCATGAAGATTCTCAAATAGTTTAGAGGGAACCACAATGCAAGATCCACACATCAGCATCTCATTGAGAACTGTAGAAATATGGGATTACCATGAGCTGGCCATCTTTGCATGGCGAATTCATAGACTTCTGACAATGTCAGGTCATTTCTTGTTTCTCTTTGTATTTCAAAATTTATTACCAGCAACAGGTCCACCAATGCTGTGTGGAACACCTCTGCTGGGTCGCAGTTTGAAGACTTTTCTTTTTTGGTTGTCAGTAGTGGGAAGATGTGACAAACTGTCAGCATGCTGTTTGTTTGGTACCATTGATACCATGTCATAAGAGCGGGCTCCACAGAAAAGTTCCCCGCTTCGTTGCCAAGTAGCAGACATCAATGAGATTCCCTTCCTGGGATTGAAAATGGACACAAGGGACTGGTGGTTTGTCACTAGCATAAACTATCCATAGAGGTAATGGTAGAACTTCTTCACTCCCCATACTAGACTAAGGTTCTCTCACTTGATCTGTGTGTAGTTGCGTTCTGCGCTCGTCAATGATCTTGAAGCAAACACAATCAGACATTCAGATCCATCTTTTATAGTGTGCGACAAAACAGCTCCAATGCCATAAGGAGATGCATCGTATGCCAGTCTGATAGACAGGGATGGGTCATAATGGGTGAGCAGTTTATCAGACATTATTAGCCTCTTTATTTCCTTAAATGCTCTTTCACATCTTTCTGCCCATTCTCACTTTGCTCCTGTCTACAACAATGCATTCAATGGGTGTGATGCACCATCAATAACTCACACTGAGACATAAGGCGAGATATCGGCTTTTATTGACTGGAAGAAGGAACCAGGAGTGAGTGTCCATCATACTATGTCCTGGAGACTGAGGCCGAGCGTCAGGCCTCAGATCGCCTTTATACAGGGGCCTGTGGGAGGAGCCACAGGAGCAGTCAGCAGGGGGCGTGTCCAGACAGGCACATAGTTCACCACAGGGTGTAGCACTGTAGCAATGTTTGGGAGAAACCGGTGGTAGTAGTTTACAAGGCCCAAGTATGACCTGAGTTGTGTCACTTTTCCAGTTTGGGTGTCTGGCGCACTGCTTCTATCTTCTCTTGTGACCTATATAAGCCATGTTTGCCAATGACATGTCCTCAGTATGAGATATCATTTTGAAAAATCTACATTCCTCTGATTTGCGCACAGACCATACTCACTCGGTCTGGGAAGCACTTTACCAAAGCTTATGGAGGTGCTCTTCATCATTCTTGCCAGTCACAACGATGTCATCAAGGGAACATTGTGTTCTTGGGATACCTTGGAGCCCTTGGTGCATTGCACCTTGCCAGATTGCTGGAGCTGATGTGACGCTAAAGACGAGACGGTTATGCTGGAACAGTCCCTTGTGAGTGTTGATTGAGAGGAACTTCTTGCTTGACTCCTCAATCTCCATTTCCAGATAAGCTTGTGACAAGTCAGCCTTGAAACCTCTCCCCACCTGCCAAAGGTGCAAAAATGTCTCCTATTCCTGGCTCGGGGATCTGCGCAGAACGCAGCTCAGAGCTGATGCTCACTTCGAAGTACCCACAGATACGAATTGCTCCAGCCTTCTTCTTCTTGACCACCAGGACAATGAGCATGGCCCAATTGCTCCCCTCAAGCTTGGACAGAATGCCAGATGCCTTCAAGATCTGAAGCCCAGCGTCAGATGTGGTACGTAAGGCACTGGATGCACTTTTTGGAATCTGGGTGTTGTCGCTTCATTCAATTCAATTCAATTCTAACCTTCATGCCTTTGAGTTTACTAATGCCCTTCTCAAACACCTTCTCATTAGCATTAAGCAGCTGTGCCAGTCTCTGGTTGGTGTTACCATTTGGGCTGCAGTTGCCTGTTGATAACACATTGAGAGCTTTGATTGAGTGCCAGTCAGTTTTCTCAACCATTCACATTTGGAAATTTCTGGCCCTCCACTTTTCAATGCATAAAGCTCTAACTGCTCTGTTTTGCCTCCATACCTCATGTCTGGAATCACAGATAGGCCAAACCAGGTAAGGATTCCTCCCCTAAAAGATATTAGTGAACCAGAGCAACACACACAAAATGCTGGAGGAATGCAGCAGGCCAGAGAGCATCTGTGGAAAAGAGTGCAGTCGCCTTTTTGGGCCGAAACCCTTCAGTCAGTCCTGCCTGGCCTGCTGAGTTCCCCCAGTACTTTGTGTGTGTTGCTCAGATTTCCAGCATCTACAGATTTTCTCGTTTGTGATAGGATAAATCTTTTCTTACTCTTCCCTGCCATCTCCTTCTCTAATTTCACAGCTCCAGGCCTGGGTGCTATTTCTTTCCCATGTTCTACAATTCATTTCCATTTCAAGTTCAAGCTCAAGTCCAACTTTATTGTCATCTGACTTCACATATATACAAACAAATGAAACAACACTCCTCTGGACCATGGTACACCCACATGACAGCATATAAAACAAAGTATTACCATAAATATGTTCATAAAATATGATTCAAAGTGCATGCTCTGCACAGCGCAGGTAAACAGTAGACAACAAACAGTAAACAGTGAACAGCTCACGGCCCTAGTGATGAGACCTAGGTGGTGGCAGGGTATTCATTATTCTCACAGCCTGAGGGAAGAACTTTGGTTTTAATGCTTCTGTACCTCCTTCCTGATAGTGGGTCAGAGAGATTGTGGGATGGGTGGTAGGGATCCTCAACAATGTTTCTGGCCTTTTGTCCATAACGAACCCAGTAAAGGTCTTAAAGAGAGAGACCCCAGTGAACTTCTCGGAGGTTTTTACTATTCCGATGACAGATTTAGCTACAAAGGATGGCCAACACCTGCTCCATCCACAATTCGCCTCCCATGTTATGCACAGTGTGAACGGATATGAAATGTGCAGCTTCAAACTAATTTTTGTCGAAGAACAAACTCAGCTGCAAGCGCAAGAGATGAGTTAAAGGTCCCACTCACTTTCAAAGGCTCCTGATTTCATGTTTTCAAAATTTATAATTTATTTGTTTATTTATTTATTTATTATGGTTATTATTTCTTCTTTTTCTTATTGTATTTGCACAGTTTGTTGTCTTTTGCACATTGGTTGTCCGCCCTGTTCATTGATTCTATTATGGTTATAGGATTTATTGAGTATGCCCACAAAAAAATGAATCTCAGAGTTGTACATGGTAACATATATGTAGTTTGATATTAAACGTACTTTGAACTTTGAAAAGATAATGGAAAATGATTGAGCATTTTGTGATCAGCGGCTGTAGTTTCTGATCCTAAAACACATTCGGGTTTTGAACGTCACTCTGTGTGATACCATTCTTGGCTGGGTTACCTTGGGCAACCATGGGAGGAAGAGGAAACAATAAATTTGAAAACCTATTAAGTTACCAAAGTGTGGTGTTAGTAGACTGAACAAAGGCATTTTCAGGATGCAGTTTGGCAGCCAAGAATGGTGCGCTTATAGGAAGTTTACATATTGGGGATTTGGAGGGAGGGAAGGGAAAACCTCTCAAATATTCCAATAAAGTCAAATGGAAAAGTGAATTCTTTCTTATGCAATGCAGGAATCTTGCAACTACATTGTTTTGGATCTACGGAGAATTTGCCCAGCAATCTGGATGGAAGCGTAAGCTCCAAAACATGTAGCAGAGTCGTTTTATTCAGTGTCTGGCTCTATATCAAAGTTTAATGGAATGATCCGAGGAAGAGGTGAGCCACTACACTGGTCTGATTGTATGCACATTCCTGCAAAGACTTTTAAAGATATTGTATCTAGAAAAAATCAAGTGGAGGTAAATCATACTAACATCCAGAAAAATGACATACCATTGTCTATACGGAATGTTTATACAGAACATCTGATTTCAGAGAATGTATATATACAGTATATCTCCTACATTCCAAAGACTTAGGGTAAGGTTTAGTACGTTGTGACAGCAACACTTACAGGCTGCACCCATCACAACCCTTGCTGATATGATTTGACGCAAATATATATTTCACTGTGCGTTTCAACGTACTGTTTGTGTATCAAATAGAGCTCGTCTTTAATCTTTAACAGCAAGCCCCTTGTGGATGGGTGTCTTTCTTATTATCCCCGTTTGATTGTTAATTTTTTCTGTTCCTTAATTTTCAAATAAGGTTATTTGAATGTAAGGAATAAGACAGAATGGTTGTCTCAGAGTTGATCATTTTTAAGACTTTTATTCTATAAAACATTTGTAGAGGGAATAAGTTTCTCTTTTTTCAATTTAGCTTACTACTCCAAGTATAAAACAGTGCATTTGAATGCAATTACTATCTTAGAATATCATTCCATGCACTAACCTAGGACACCACTTAATTTAAAGCAGTCTGATTCCATTGGGAGAAAACCTTGGATTCAAAAGCAAATTATTTGCATCAGGACATTACCAAGAATGTGCCCACATGGCTCTGCTGGTGTTGCTTGATTCCTGTAATGTGACTTTATTTTTTTCACTGTTGATGCTTCTATAGTTGTGCTCCCTCCCAGATCATCATGATTGTAAAATACATTTTCTCTGTGGGACTTTGACTCTGTCTCCATGAATTAACCTACAGATGAAGACTTCTTCCTATCTTAACTAAGGTTTAAAACCATTCAGAAGTCAACCTGCTCAATGCTTGCAATTGTTCTTTCTCATTTATTTTAAACTGCAGTTTAACCTTAACCCAATCACCACCATTTCTGTTCAGTTAAGTTAAAATGTAGCCCCCGCTCAAAAAGAATTAGCTGAAATCGGCCTTAAGGTAGATAAGTCAGGTAATAAAGTTATGGAAATTCTGTCTTGAAATCATTAAATTTCTCTGTTGTAAAAACACAAAATGCTGGCAGAACTCAGCAGGCCAGACTGAGTTCTGCCAGCATTTTGTGTTTTTATTTATTTCCAGCATCTGCAGATTCACTCGTGTTGCCTTTAAATTCCTCTGTTGGTTGGTTTTTATGACCAAGATGTTAATTTGTTCAGAATAACTGAGATAAAAATGCTGTTACCCAGCAGAAAAGGCAATCTGAGATGAGAAGTTATTGTACAATAATAAGTTGTGGTAAAACTTCCAAACTAAATTGTTGATATTTTTCAAGTGATATTTTGTTCCTAACTCTGATGAAATCAAAAAAATCGCAATCTTTTTGTTTTTTCTCAGTGTGGATCACCCTGCTGCATATGGCCAGCATTTACTCTTCTTATTATAAATTTGCCATTTCTCTGTTCTTCTTGCTCCAATCTGAACACGGCTGTACTATTTTCACAAAATTTTGCTTAATTTCTAGACCATTATTATGCTTACTTGCGACTGTGTACAGTTTAGAACAAGACGGAGATGGTGGGCTGATTCCTTCCCTAAGTTCATCTGAAGCACGGACTGATTTGAAATATTGTGATTGTTTTTATTACTATTGCTACACCAAGCACATATCCCTCTGTTCCCTGACAAAGTTTAATTGTTTCAATTCCCTCCTGAGGCATAAGTGACTGCCTGGATCTACCTATCACTTGCTAGCACTTTCCCCACCCCATCCCCTCATTTTTTATACTGGCTGTCTGCCCTTTACTTTTTCTATCCAAATGGAGGGTCTTGACCCAAAGCATCAGCTATCTATTTTCCTTTACAGATGCCGCCCGATCCACTGGGTTTCTGCAGCAGTTTCTGTTTTGCTCCAATTCCCTGTTGTGATTTATTTGGGGAATGTGCTTACAGCTGTATTTCATGACTCCAGAAAGCAGTGAATCGTACCGTACCTTTGTCCAGAAACAATTAAACTAAAACAACTTCCGCACGTGTCAATGGATCCAAAGCTCCACTCACCAAAGCAGGTTGGCTGGTCATTTACAGCTTTGGTCATATCTGAGAACTGCCACCCACAACTTGATAGCTTCATTCCCCTACAGACTTGCTGTGTCACAACCATGATTAATCAATGTGGAATGTCCAGCAGAAATGAAAGGTAGTAATTCAGAAAGGCCGATTCTTACTTTTTGTTTAATTGTTCAATGACCATTTCACCTGTTACTGCCACATTCCATTACACCAGGTATTCACTTCCCTTGGATTATAATTGTTTTGTATTTGATGAAACTGTTAAAGAATTTATAATTTTGATGCACATAGTTGAGAATAGTTAACTAACTTTCAATCCTGCACTCAGAGTTTTGCCTTTAAAGGAGGCTAAGTTAATATTACAGCTAATCTCTGTTGTATCACCATCACACCGTTGGTCTTGGCTTCTTCAAACGTAATGCTGAAGAAGCATTCCATCCAATACTAATTCTTCAGTCTCACTTTCATCAGCATATCATTTTCACAGGCATTCACATCAGAGTTGATAAGCTATTGCTCCAGGGGTCAGAGTTGTCTAATGGGTAAGGGAGGGAAAGAGCACAGAGAATTACTAGCTGAAAAATGCCCTTATTTCCTTTCTGGGCCACAAGTTTACCTCAACCATGAACAGTGTAGGATTGATCGTTACAAAAGTGGGCTGTTTCATCTTGCATATAGCAGCAGTCTTGTTTCTGTGAGCATGCAGTTTCTCTAACCATACAGTATGTTCTAATTAGACAATCGGACATAAAGGAACCAGTTGTAATTTAATCTGTGAGGCCTTGTCATGTGTAAATTGGTTGCTGCAGTTCTCTACTATACATCAGTGGCTGCACTTCAAGAGCATTTCTGATGGCCTGAGGTTCTGAAGGACATTATGATCAATCCAAGTTATTTCCTCATTCCTCTCTTAGTTTTAACCACTTCCCATCCATGCCTTTAAGCATTTTCTGGCATCTAGATCAGAGAAACCACAACCGATTGTTTAGCTTTTCACACCTAACAACCAGAAACAGCTGTAGAAAATTCCCCTTATGTCTTCTCTATTTAACATTACAAGCTTTCCTTCTGCAAAGCCATGTCATGAGCTACTAAAGCACCGATCGGCATTTTGGCAGAGACGCCCACCCCTATTTCTTCTAGGTACTTCACTTCTAGCCACAATCTACAGTCAGTAAGAATGATGCTTGCAGCAACTTCCTTAAAATTATCCCCAGCCCATAATTACAATTTTACAGTTTAAATATTTCTAAATGAGAATGAGAGATATATACAAATTTAAGATTTCGTCCCTACTGCCCTTCTCCATTTTGAGGGCAAAGGATATGCATGCAGTTTCAAGAAACATTTCAGACCATCACAATATATTATCTGGTGTCAGTTGTATAAGTAGTGTGACTTGCCCATAGGAGCCAGCTGAGTGTAATTAAGAATCTTGGTCTGAGAGAGGTCAGGAGATTATAGGCCAGTGAGCCTGACATCAATAGTGGGAAATTGATTGGAAGGTATTCTATGGGACCGGATATATGAGTATTTGGATAGACAGGGACTGATTAAGGAGAGTTAGCATGGCTTTGTATGTAGGAGGATGGGTCTAATCAATCTTGTAGAGTCTTTTGAGGAAGTTACCAGGAATGTTGATGAAGGCAAGGCAGTGGATGTTATCTACAGGGACTTTAGCAAGGAATTTGACAAGATCCCGCATTGGTGAGGCCTAATTTGGAGTAGTTTGTGCAGTTCTGGTCACCTACCTACAAGGAAGGTATAAAGAAGGTTGAAAGAGTAGAGGGAAAATTTACAAGGATGTTGGTCTGGAGGGATTGAGTTATATGGAAAGATTGAATAGGTTAGGACTTTATTCCTTGGAATATAGAAGACTGAGAGGTGATGTGATAGAGGTATACACAATTATGAGGCGTATAGATAGGGTAAATGCAAGCGGACTTTTTCCACTGAGATTGGGTGGGAATACAACTAAATGTCATGGATTAAGGGTAAGGGGAAGATGAGGGGAAACTTCTTCACTCAGAGGATCAACGTGGAACGAGAGGTGCATGTGAGCTCAATTTCAACATCTAAGAGAAGTTTGAATCGGGGTGTGGAGGGCTATGGGCTCAGTGCAGGTCGATGGGAGTAGACAGGTTAAATGCTTGGCGTAGGCTCGATGGGCCAAAGGGCCTGTTTCTGTGCTGTACTTTTCTATGAGTCTATGACTCTAGGAGAGGATTCTGAGATTGATTTATCTATCCTGAGAATGGATATCTGAGATCGGTTTACCTATCCCGATAGTGGATTCAGAGGGTTTTGTGGAGTCCACAGACCCTTTATTTATCAGTATTGGTCCATGGCATAAAAATGGCTCGGAACTCATGGATTAGATGCTGGTTTTACCATCATATCATTTGCTCAAACACATAGGTCAGTTTTTAAAGCATGTACTTGTACCTTAAGGCAGCCCTCGACTGATTGTTCCTAATGGACACCACTATAAAGTTACAATGTGATCTACAAGGGCTGGACTTTCCCAGATGGGTCAGCCAATGATGCAATGGCAAGGTGAAACAGCACAGTCGTATGGGGATAATTATCCGATTGACGTAATTAAACAATCTGTTTCTCAGGTGCTTTGATAGTGGGTTAAAAAGGAATATCGCCGGAGGAATGATTGGTAAAAGTGGAAGTTGCACAGGGAAAGAACGTAACAGGATGTTTGTTTACAAATGGGTGGTCTCATGTCCTGTCTGGTTTACAGCCCGCTGCTTCTGTTCGGCAAAATAATTTGACCCACATTTTTGCTATCAACACCATTGTTCTTTAATTTATGGGGAATCGGTAGAGAACCATGTTACACTGTCCTGGTATTCCATATGAAACTGTGGTTTATGTGCCCTTCAGCTGCAAATGTTACAGGTGATGGACTGATCCTACCATAAGATACCGTGACACATCTTGTAACTTTGGACAGTTCATAACTGACAGCAGTTACTTATCTCCATTTCTACATGATCAATTGTGGTCAACTGTAGAGACACCTTTAGGAGAACTGGCAAATACCTACTGGTGACAAAGACAGGATCTCTGGATGTGCTCTTCTGCAGAAAGTCACACTGACTGAGCTGACCAACCAACAATGAAGAGTTTCTGCTGCATTGTTCTGTGTTTAATTGATAAGTTAGCATGCCAGACTCTTAAAAATGCATGCGGCAAGTCCCCTCAACTGATGGGAAATTCAAGACCTTTCTTTTCCAAAACGTAGTGTTATTCAATCAAACCGAGCATCTAAGTTTCAGCACTGTTTAAATTATTTTCCTTTATTAACAAGACAGATTGTGAGGAAATTCAAAACACAAAAATGGGTTTGATTTAAGTTTTTTTTTGTTTGCAGGGTGTATGGGGTGGAAGAGAATAGGTTACAAAATCTTACAAAGTCCTGATAACCAAGTTTTCATTACATGAAAGAAACATATAATAGAATTGTTCTGTATAGCAGCACAATTTATTCAACAATTTATGAAACACTCTAGACAAACAAATTAAGAGATTTATAACCTCGTACCTCACACGCCACCGTTTCAAAATATGGTTCAGGAACACATTCACAAATATTCCTCTGTGCATCACTTCCACAAGAAAATACAATGACCTTTACACAGATACTGCCAATCTGACCTTATCCTGTCCCTGAAACCTCAAGTTTAAAAAATCTAAAAGCAAAGTCTTCATCTCCTATCACTCACAGCAGAAAAACCAGGTCAGCAGATAAATAGCTTGCACGGGTCTATTTAAAGTTCCCATTTAATTACACATAAATAAATATACACATGTGGAACACTATTTGCTTGCTCTGCCGAGGCTGTTGCTCCAAGCTTGTGCTTTATTAATCTCTTGCCATATTAATGTTCCCAAATTCTGGATCAATTGTCCCAAGATAGTTCAATGTGCGTGCCATTGATTGAGACAAGCCTGGGTTCAGGCCTTATTCGATCTCGATAAAACCAGGCTAACTCTTTACTCCTTTCTTGCCTCAATTAGAAAGTTGTCACTGCACAGCCACCTCAACACAATCCTCCTGATGATTATTTTATTTGTCCTTTGTTATTAATTGCACGTTGAATGACTGTTTAATCTCTTTGATAATTAGAACAGTTTGGTCCGTGCCATCTGTCCCCAGTTATTTTCGATGTTTGGCCTCTTTGTCTGTGCTTTTAGTCCCAGATTCCCCCGAGGGATGGCTGTTGGATGAGCTCAGGAAGATCTTATCCAGCCCCTTTATAGCCTCCACCAGGTAATTCTGGAAGGCAGTTAATGC
Organism: Hypanus sabinus; assembly: GCF_030144855.1. Classification (NCBI taxonomy): domain Eukaryota; kingdom Metazoa; phylum Chordata; class Chondrichthyes; order Myliobatiformes; family Dasyatidae; genus Hypanus; species Hypanus sabinus. The sequence goes on along the minus strand of NC_082735.1, from coordinate 27,711,271 downwards.
AGCGATGATGGCAGGACTGCCAAAGCCATGTGTGATCAGGCTGAAGTGAGTCAAGCAGCTCTGGACTCCGGCTTCAAGGATTGCTGAGGGACGGCTGTTTCCGAGTGGAGATCGGTCCTGGGCTAATAAATCTGTGAACTCTTTACAGATCTGCCTAGAATAGGAAGAAAATGGAAACAGTAAATTTTAGCTGTCAGTCATTTTTTTGAATGAGCAGATTCTGCAATTGTAAGAACCTTCAAGCATTTTGAATAATTCCTTAGGCTATTTTAAATAATTTATATACAGTGTATGACTATATATTAGTACCCATACAACCACATTTTGCTCTACAACGTTACCTTACAGGATGAGCCTGGACTAATGATTCCTAGACATGAATTCAAATTGTACCACAGCAGCCCGGGAATCTGAATTCAAGACATCAAATAAGTTTATTTTAAAGCTCCAGACCCGATGAAGGGTCTCAGCCCAAAATATCGACTGTTCATTCCTTCCCCTGGATGCTGCCTGACCCGCTGAGCTCCTCCAGCATTTTGTGTGTGTTGTCTGATATGAAGCTGTTGTATTAGTAATGGTGACCTTGAGACTACTGAGGGAAAAAATGTCTGATTTATTGATATTCCTCGAGGAGAATTTGTCAGCCTTATCCAGTCCAGCCTTGATGTGCCTCTAGGCCCATGCCACCATTGAGGTAAACCTTAATCAACAGCAATCAGTGAGTTCATTGTCCATCAACAACAAATTAGCACCAGAGTGGACTTTTCTTTCACCAATGGACCCAGTGAGACCAAACATCCTCTTCTCAAACTTTCATGGTATGCGAAATCCTGGCACATTGAGCTGGGAGAAAAAAAATCAAATTATGTGGCTTTGTTTCCACATCTGCGTCCCTAAGAAGCTCACAGTTCCCAGAATTGAAAGAAATTTGCAACTGTCGATAAAATTGAGATATATCGCATCCCTTGCCATTTTCCACGAAATACCACTGACGATCTCTGCCAGATACAACAGCCAACAGCTTTATAGGCCTCTCTTTATGTCTAGGGTTACTCGGAAGGATTCAAGACTGCACAGTTGCTGTTTCTCACAATTGTGATCACATCGATAACAGACACAGGTATTCAGGCCTAGGTCATAATGTATTTCTCCCAACACTTTAATCCATTAGTAGTTCCAACTGCGCACAATCCAGCCCATTTTAAAAAGTTGATTTCAGAAGTCTTAGCCGTCAATTAAACAGACATTTGTTAAAAGCACAACAGTTGACTTATGGCTATGATATATACATCAACTCAGTGACACCTTGGTCATGAACCACAGGAATTACTTTGACATTCATTTATAAAGCCTATAAGATTTAACAGAAATAAAGAAAATCATTTAAAGCTGCAGACGATGCAAAAATTGGGTGGTGTTGTTAGAAAGGTGATCGGTCCGGTAATTTGGTCATTTCAGCTAAGAAATTGCGGAGAGAATCTATTCCAAATGAGTGAGGTAAGGTGGGACATGTATGGTGGTACCATAGTGAGTGTTGAGGAACAAGGGAATATTGTAGAAGTTCAAAAAGACCCTGAAGGTGGCAGCATAGGTAGATAGGATCTGAAAAAGCTATACAGGATGCTTGTTTTCATTATATGGGGCACAGAATATAAGTGCAGGGAGGTCTTGGCAAGGCCATAGCTGGAATATTGAATACATTTCTGGTCACAACATCACAGCAAGGATATAACTGCAGACTGAAGGTGGAAAGGAAATTTCACGAGGATGCTGCCTTGGATGAAAAGTTCAAGAACAGTTGCTGTCCCTCTTGAATGAAAGGGATAACTACACTCAACTTCACTTGTCCCATCATTGAAATGTTCCCACAACTAATGATCTCATTTTCAAAGACTTTTTATCTCACTATCTCATGTTCTCGTTAATTACCGCTATTTATTTATACAGTTGCACAGTTTGCTGTCTCCTGCACTCTGGTTGATCTTTCATTGATCCTGTTATAGTTAGTATTTTATAGATTTTCTGAGTATGCCCAAAGGAAAATGAATCTCAGGGCTGTATAGGGTAACATATACAGTATGTACTTCAATAGTAAATTTACTTTGAACCTTTGAACTTTGAGGATTGGATAGGATAGATTTGCTTTCCTTGGAGTGGAGGAGGCTGGGGAAGAACCTGATAAGGATATACAAAACGCTTAGACTGAGTTTAGAGTAACTCTTTATCCCTTAAATGATTTTAAAATCAGAGAGCTTAGGTATAAAGTGAGGATAAAAGCATACAGGGGATCAGAAGAAGAATTTCTTTCTCTCAAAGGCTAAGTGAAGTCTGGGCAAACTGGCTGGGAAGATGGTGAAGGAAGGGGCTTTTACTGTATTTACTGTATTTAACAAGCACTTTAATCTGCACTGCATAGTAAGATATGGAGCAAGAGCTGGTAAATGAGATAGGTACTTGATAGTAAACATTGACATAGTGGGTCAAAATGCCTATTATTGTGGCTGTATGACTTTACATTAAATGACTGTACTAAGTTTCTTAATTGTTCTTTTGCTTTTCGGATTTTTAATTTCCAAGGAAATTGAAATGAGCCACCAGCCTTATGAGGTCCTATTTATTATTTCTGTAACACCTTTCTTTCTAAAATTCCAGTAATAGTTCTGATGATATTGTGCCTAGTTAAAAGAAAATATTGATATAAGAAATACTGAGCTAGAAAAAGTAATTTGTCAGATTTGCCTGCGTTTGCAGTTACTGCACTGGCAATCGAAGGCGGCTGGCTGCAAAGAGAAGAGCCACCAGGACTGTCACAGAGGCTGCCGAGCGAGCCTCCAGATGGCTGTGGATCAAGAGGTGTGACCTGTGGACCATTGCTAGTGGGTTACAAGCCAGGGCCTGATCAACCCTGGCTGGATCACCTGGGTGAGAGTGTCTGATGTTGAAAGACCCGAAACATCCAGTGACCCCAGGTTACGTCACTGCTGATGTGTCTGAGTGCAGCTTGAGATGTATCTCAGCATCCCAGTAGATCCCTGCAGAAAGACTTTCCATTCGGATAACTACCCTGGAGCTGATTGTGCTGTGGAAGAAGAACTCTGTCAGCAGCTTACAATATAAAAAAAAAGTCCTTTATTCCAAGGATGGAAATCACAATTTAATTGCAATTTTCCTTTACAGCATCAATCTACTTGGACAAGCAAGTCTTAAGTCTGACTGGGTAGCCAAAACTAGACATGGGTCTAGATCGCGGCAGCAAGCAAACAATAGTAGCTTCAGCTCATCGAGGAAACAGATCAGAGGGGGATGGGTTGGGTTGCTCCAGCAGGCAGCCGAGCAAGGCCCCAGGCCTGGAAACAGCTGCCAGCTTGGTGCCCCGAAGGTGCTGTGTGCACTTGTGTCACACGGAAAAATAATGAAAAATTGCGGGAAGCAAATCAAAACAAGCAGAAGAAAATGCCCAGAATGAAGTACGGGCAAGCTTCGCATGGATCTGAACAGAAGCTGTGCTTTGCTTGTAAAGTACAGAGATGATCTGAACAACCTCATCTTTAAATGAGTCTTATCCTGCTCACAATACCCATAGGATCTGGAAGCAAAATGTGAAATAATTATAGGCTACATACTATAACAGATACAAATGTCTGGCTGTGAGTTACCAAGCAGTGATTCAATTAAGAAGTCCTGATGTCACCATAAACCACGAGAGTAACGTGGCTCATGAACCTCTGAAGATTCAATGGCTACATTATAATTAACACCAAACAATTGAAATACAATATAAAATTATTTCCAATTTGACCTTTGCAGGTACTGCCGTGGTCTCACTAAGCATAGGGTACAGGCAGACTGACATTGATTAGGAAGTGATGAAGGTGGGAAAAACTGAAGATTTGAAAGCTGCAGAGGTACATGATGCTGCACTGTTTGACTGCACAGCAGCAGATTGTCAGGGATATAGAGCATACTAAAATACAGACCATGAGGTATTAATGGACGATGGTTTACTACACTTTGCAGAGTTGCTCACTGACCTCACATGAGGGTCATGGGTAATATGAGATCCAAATCTGCCCATAAATCAAAAATAAAGGCTAGAAACCGGAAATCTACAACAGGTCATCAATGACTTGTTCTGAAAGTCCTGCTCTTCTCTCTACAGATACCATCTGACCTTTACATATTTCTAGTGTTCTCTGTTTTCACTTTAGATGATAGCATCTGCAGGTTTTGTTTCTGCTTCTTGACTGCAGCCTACAACTTTCAGGCCTCTATTCGTACTGGGACAGATGGTCATAGGCATACACTGGAGTCATTTAGAAACAGTTCTCCTGAGTGACGGCCCCTACTTACAAATTCAGAGTGTCCTGACTGGCTGCACCACTGCCTGGTATGGGGACTATACTTCACTCAATGGCAGGACTCTGCCGAGAGTGGTGCAGATATGAACTTTCACTATTCAGGGCATTTACAGAGACAGGTGTGTAAAAAGGGCCCAAAGGATCATTGGGACCTGAGTCCAGATTTGGGAACAGCTTCTTTCCAACTGTGATAAGACTGCTGAATGGATCCTGTCCTGGATCTGGGCCGTACCTTCCAAATATCTGGACCTGACTTGCAGTACCTTACTTTCCCTTTTCTATTTTCTAATTATGATTTATAATTTTATATTTTTATCATATTTACTTTGATTTGTACTCCAGGGAGCATGAAGCGCAGAATCAAATATCGCCGTGATAATTGTACGCTCTAGTATCAATTGTTTGGTGACAGTAAAGTCACCCCAACAACAAACTGTTCCATTTGCTACCATCTGGGAAACAGTACCGCAGCTTTAAAACCAGGCCCTGGGACAGCTTCTTCCACCAGGCCATCAGACTGATTAATTCACACTGATATAATTGTATTTCTTTGCTATATTGACTGTTCTATTGTACATACTATTTATTACAAATTACTATAATTGCTCATTGCATATTTAGATGGAGGCGTAACGTAAAGATTTTTACACCTCATGTATGTGAAGGATGTAAGAAATAAAGTCAATTCAATTCGTGCCTTCCACTTTAGAGTCCAGATGATCAGAATCTGAGAACTCAGCAGGAATTGAATCATCTTATTATTCTTCATTTGTATTCCTTGTTGCAGCAAGAGAACTGAAGTAACTAATACACCATATGCAAATATACTTTAAGCATGCAAAGTTTAATTGTTAAGTAAACAAAACCTTAGGCCAGTCAGCTAGTTAATTAGTGTTGGGTCAGTAATTCAGAAAACCAATACAAAACAGAGGTGAGGATTTATAAATGGCCATCTCTATCTGTTTTATCCTCTCTCTGCAGATCTCTCTAATATCAAAACCAAAAATCTAAATATGATTTTGATTTAAAAAAAACAAAGTTTCTTGACTTTTTACAAAAGTATTTGGAAAGAATATCATCCACAAAGTTATGCCATTTAATATTTGCACTGACAAAGTAAATATTTCTTTGAACAATGATGATTCATGATTTCAACTGAAGCTCAAGTGGTGTCCTCACTAATGTCACACTCTGAATTAAAAATGAAGCTGTTGAAATTCATTCTCTAACAACATTCAGAAGAAAAAAAGAAAACCGACTGCTGAATGAGGGAAGGCACACTTCCACCTGCACCAAGAAAATCATATTAATGTTTGGAAATTCTCCGCATGGGAATCATGGGGATTCCAGACGCAGATGCAGTTGGTTAACTCTGTTCGGATTATAGGCAGAGGCTGAAGTCCAAGCATTAAACCTGGAACTCTAAAGCACAAAACACTACTCATAAAGTTAACCTTGAGCATGAAATTGAGAAATATGGAATTTTAAAAATGTTTATAAAGCAGCAGAAATCTTAAGTCCACAGCCTTATAGCCTGAGCAAGTTAACTAATGGCTGCTTCATGCACTGAGAGGTTTCCATTTTACTATTTTTTTGTTGGTATCTACGGACTTAACAATTAAATCTGGTTCTTTCATATATTATATAACACTGCATACCATTTATTGCTTAATGCAAATTAGTTTAAGTGTTGCTTTACCATAAACCAGGTAGAGAAGAGTGTCCTGGTCATTCAGAATATTGAGCTTCCACATAGGAGAGATGAGGGGTAGATAGAAACTCCCCAGAAGTCCGTGCAAAGTCAGTGCATTGAAATAAATTCAGAGGCAGTACAATGCAGAAACCTGATTATCCAGTACATTTAACAATACTGAGTGGGAAGAATTTGTAGCTGCTTTTGCTTCATTTATTTATTGTTATTTTTCTTTCTAAGATCTTTACAATTTTCAGCAGATCAATCATTCTCTTATCTCAGATCAGTGAGTGATCAATCTACTGGAAATTATAAAGTTGTCGGAAGGAAAATAACACTTGGGAAGTCACTTGTGATTCCCACTTCCAGCCAGTCTTTCTGAATCCAACTCAATCACATGGATAGTTAACATGTCAGATGGAGTCTAAATGCTCTTGGCTCCATCAAAACCAGCAGTGGATCCCTAGGCTAAATTGCAGTACTCACCATTGCCTGGAGTGGCAGCTTCATTTTCAACGGTTGCATTAAACAACTAGAAAGATTCACAGGGGAAAACATCACACTCCAGTGAAACCCTAATATTGTCATTTCTTGCCTACTGCCTCTTACTAGCAGAGCTGTCAAATTGATGGTGACAGTAACAGGGATTCAACGCAATACCCACTGTATGAAATATTACAAAGGTTATTCTTCCAAGAAAATTTAATGATATCACAGTGTTAAGCCCTATGGGTTCAAAGTTGTTGGCAGGTGTGCAAATTCCAGTTTAAACAAAATATACCCTGATGGCAATACTCGAAAAACATTACATCATGACCTATTAATTAACACCAGACAGGGAAATTTGCCAGTTATTTCCCCATAAGCACATGCACATCAGATACTGCACTGATGGATCCACAGGACAAAACATTGCTAACCTAGAGCTAATCCTGTAGGCAAATAAAAACATACCAGGGGCTAAATGCAAAAGCCCCTGGAAGTTCACAAGGGAATTCACGGTGTGTAATATACCTTTGCTCCTTTGCTCATTCAGTGCATTGCAGGCAGCACGCCAATATTCAATTCAGTGCTGCCCCTCAGCAACATCTTCCGGAAACACAGGAACATGAGCACTGATGACATCCGCCTTACCACTCGATTGTCTCTAAATCACCTGCCGTACACCCTTCCTGAAATAGTGAAAGACCTGACGGGGTCACTCCCAAACCGACTACTTCATCCTTCCTGGGAACCTTCTGAGTCTGAACCAAACTCTGGACAACCTTGACATTATACTTAATCCCCAATGACGCTTAGAGCACACAGTTTCTGAGTCTCACAGGCAATTATTTCCACCTATTACATAGAATCACAGAGCAATCTTTTTGGCTGCCCATTGATTTCAATGTTGACTGAGGCCTGGGCAAGGTTGTATGGAAGACTAGCAGTTGCCCATGCTGCAAGTCTCCCCTCTCCATGCCACCAATGTTGTTCAAGGGAAGAGCACTAGGTCGATACAGCTTGGCACCGATATGTGGTTAAGTGCCTTGCTCAAGGACATAACACGCTGCCTGAGCTGAGGCTCAAACTAGCGCCCTACAGATCACTAGACCAATGCCTTAGCCACTTGGCCACGCACCAACACATAGAGCAGTACAGCAAGGAAGCAGGCCCTTCGGCCCAACACATCCATGCTGGCCACAGTGCCCACCAAGTTAGAATATTTTGCCCACGTCTGGTCCATATCCCTCTAAACCCCACCTGTCAATGCATTTTTCCATAAATGCTTTAAATGTTGTTATCGCACCTCAACCGCTTTTTATGGCAGCTCGTTCCACTTATGCATCATCCTTTGCATGAAGAAATTGCCACTCGTCCCTTTTAAAGTTTTCACCTCTCACCATAAGCCTATGGCCCCTAGATTCTAGTTTCCCTTCCCTGGGAAAAAGACTGAGTGCATTCACACTGTCTATACCCCTCATGATTTTATACACCTCTACATTATAAGGTCACCCCTCAGACTCCTACTATCCAAGGATTAAAATCCTACCCTGCTCCACCTTATAACTCAGGCCCTCAAGTCTCAGCAGAATTCCCATAGATTTTCTCTATACTGTTTTCAATTTAATGCTTTTTTTTCTAGGATGGCCAAAAACTGTACATAATACTCCAAGTGCAGTCTTACCAATGTCGTGTACAATGGCAGCATAACATCTGAACTCCTATATGCAGTGTATTTAATAGTTCAGTAATACTTGAGTAATATTGTAAATATATTGTTTGATCAAGCATTCTTTGTTGTTTATATAATTCATTACATGGTGGTGGTCTCGAGAGACCATGGATCTGCGCCTGGAGATTCCAGGGTGCAGGCCTGGGCAGGGTTGTATGGGAGACCGGCAGTTCCCCAAGCTGCAGGCCTTCCCCTCTCCACGCCACTGATGTTGTCCAAGGGCAAGGCACTAGGACCCATGCAGCTTGGCACCGGTGACGTCGCAGAGCAATGTGTTGTTAAGTGCCTTGCTCAAGGACACAAACGCGCTGCCTCAGCTGAGGCTTGAACCAGTGACCTTCAGGTTACTAGTCTGATGCCTTGCCCACTAGGCCACGCGCCAACACAATTCATTATGACTTATAGGTAAAAGTATGTAAATGGCATACATCATTACTTCACCTCAACAAAGATGAGTGCCTCATGAAAGTAAAGTGAAATAGCGTGTTTTCCTGAGGCCCCATGTGCCACCTAGGCACTAAGGGTTCAGATGTATGTTTTCCTAGGCTCCCATGTTTTTCTTTCAATTAATTTCTGAAGTTACAAAACATAACAGTGGTGACGAGTAAGTTTTAAAACAAACCCAAGACAACTACTAACCTGTTGAAGCACAACAAAGGGAAAGAGATAGTTGAGATAAAAAAGAGCAGAAAACAGATGAAATTCATGGGTTCATAAACAATGAGTACTGGATCATAATAATAAATAAATAAAGCAGAAAGGGCTGGCGACATCAGAGAGATAGATGTGTTCAATTGCACAACAATGACTGATGTATACTGAACAAATTGTGCAGTATTTTGAAGCAAATGAAAAACCAATGAGAAACGAGAGCCAGTCTTGCTGAGTGACTCTGGTGAAAAAGAGTACAGTTTGCTTAGATGTTTAACTGCTCTAACAAAACAAGCTAAAATGAGCTTTGTTCTTATCATGAAAGTAATTCAAGAACATTTAGAACTGAAACCTTTGTTAATCACAGAACACTTTAGGTTTCATAAGTGGAATCAAAAGAAAGTGGAGTCCATTTCAGCTTGTGGCTGAATTGAAGAAATTGTCTGAGCATTGTCAAGTTCAGTGATGGAATTAATGATGCACTGAAAGATCATTTCATTTGTAGAATCTTACAAGAAAACATTCAAAAACAGCTCCTAACTGAAGCACAATTCAGATTTAAAACAGCAGAGAAATCAATGTATCAATGAAAACTGGAGACAGAAACACAATTGAGTTGCAGTCAGGAATGAAAGTGAATGTTTACAAAATTGCAATGTCTAAACAGAACAAATTGTGTTAGGGTTGCTACAGGGGCTCACAAACATCAAGCCAATGCAGGATTAAAGGTGAAATTTGCAGAAAATGCAACAAAGTAGGACATATATAAATAAATGGGCTACAGAGACAAGAGCAAAAGATAAAATATCAAATTGTAGTTTCAAAAAGAGCACAAATCTGCACACTGTTGATGAAAAACCTGATAATGATGAGAGCAATACAGGGCTGAGCAGCCTTGAGATTTACGATGTGAAAACTGACAAGAGACAAGCAATATGGCTTTATACCAGAAGTAAAAGGCAAATTAAAATGGAATTTGACATTGGTTTGTCTATTTCAGTCGTTTTACAAAGAGAACTTGAATGGCATTTCAAAAATACTGAACTGAAGCCTGCAGATATCCAACTACGAACACCACATTAAGCATGTATTTGTAAAAAAAAACAGGAGGTCCAGCATTGTGGCACCATGATTGGCTGGGACAACTACAACTTGATTAGTGATCCATCCACCATTTGCATGCCACAACCCCTGAAACAGAGTCAACTGAAGGTGAATTAAGATGAGCACTGGATGATGCCACAGTAATGTTCAAGGATGGTATTGGAAAACTCAAGCATATCAAGGGTAAAATAGTATTAAATCAAAATGCCACCGCCCAACTTTTAAAAAGTCTGTCCAGTTCCTTATACCATCTGGGATAAAGCAGCCAATGACCAAGATTAAATGGAGACTGAAGGAATTCTTCCCAATGTTGAGTGGAGCCATGAACAATGCCAATGGTCCCAGTAGCCAAGAGGACTGGTTCTGTCAGGATCTGTGATGATTTTAAGGTCACCATCAACCCAGTACTGCAAGTAGATCAATATCCTCTGCCTTGGATAGAGGATATCCTTATTAACCTTTCTGGGGGGGAGGAACACTTCAGATAAGTACACTTAGCCAAGGCTTAGCTACAGATGGAGATGGAAGATGGGTCTGAAGTGTTTCTCATCATACACACTCACAAAGAGCTTTATCACTATAATCGGCCCATGTTTGGAGTGGCATCTGCACCTGCGCTCTGACAGAAAGCTAAGGACCAACAGCTGCCAGGCTGCCCAGGCACTCAGTGTTATCTGGAAGACATTGTTATCAGTAAGGATGTCAAGAAACATCTCCAAAATCTCAAGACAGTGTTAAAAAGATTAGAAGAGTAAGGGCTCAGAACACAATGCAACAAATGTAAATTTTTTTAAACCAAGCATCACTCCCTGTGGTCACACCATTGAAGCACAACGTTTACACAAGTGTGCTGAGAAAATTCAAGCAGTGGTGGATGCCCCAAGGCCAAAGGACAAGTCACAGTTGCAGTCCTTCTGTGGATTTGGTTGTCACTACAACAGATTCCTGCTAAACCTGGCCACTGTGCTCCACCCCTTGAACTCATTACTACAGATCAGGATGAAATGGCCATGGACAAAGCAGTGTGAGGTGGCTTTCAAATAGGTAAAGGAAATGGTGACGTCAGACAATGTACTCATATGTAATGATTCACATCATGTAATGAAGCTTGCTTACGATGCCTTGCCTTATGGTACAGGTACAAGTCATTTCACATGTTATGAGTGATGGAAGTGAATGCCCCATAGGCTTTACATCACATTTCCTTACTGCAGCAGAAAAATAATTATGCTCATATTGATAGAGGGGCTTTGATTTGGGGTGTAAATAATTTTGACCAGTACTTGTATGGGAGAGAGTTCACACTCATTACAGATCACCAATCACTCCTGTCCATTTTCAGTCCATAGAAGGGTGTTCCACCAATAGCAGCCGCACAAGTGCAAAGTTGGGCTCAGTTTCTTGGAGGACATAATTACAAGGTTGAATTTAAGTGGACAATTAATCACAGAAATGCTGATGGATTGTCCTGTTCACCATTGGAAAAAGAAATAACTGGAAATTTACACTCCTCGACATATTTTTGCTAATGCAAGTTGAAAGTCTCCCTATTACAGCAGAAATTATCCAAAGGGAAACGAGAAAAGGTCTACATGCCATAACAAATGGCTGGACTGCGCAGCAGAATTTTCTGTTCCGATATTTTTACCAGCACCAAGATGAACTTTCCCTTGACAATGGTTGCCTTATATGGGACTGAAAATTGTTATACCACCCAAGCTGAGAACTAAAATGTTGGAGGAGCTACAATCCTGTCATCTAGGCATGGTCAAAATGAAGGTGTTGACTCGAAGCTTTGCCTGGTGGCCTGGTATAGATCAGCAAACTGAGCAGCTTGCCATGCACACTTCATGATGCCAACACATCCCCTGGGAATGGCTTGCATCACCTTGGCAGAGGTATCATGTGGAGTTTACCCGACCACTCATGGGCATAAATTTCTTGGTAGTAGTGGATGCAGCTACAACGTGGCATTTCATCGGAAACTTTGGCAAACTTCTATAGATGCGTGGTGGAAAGTGTGCTGACTGGCTGCATTCTGGCCTGGTATGGGAACACCAATGTCTTTGAGTGGAAAATCCTACAAAAGGTAGTAAATTCAGCCCAGTACATCACTGCTAAAGCCCTCCCAACTACTGAGAACATCGACATGAAACATTGCCATAGAAAAGCAGCATTCATCATCGAAGATCCTGACCACCCAGGCTATGCTCTTTTCTTGCTGCTGCCATCAGGTAGAAGGTACAAGAGCCTCAAGACTCGCACTACTAGGTTCAAGAACAGTTACTACCTCTCAACCATCGGGTTCTTGAACAAAAAGGAATAGCTACACTCATTTAAGGACTCTGTTATATTGCTATTTCATGCTCGTTATCTATTGCTATTTACTTATATCTCCATTTGGACAGTTTGTTTACAGCTTACAGTTCCTGATGTTTACCGGTACTGTTCTATAACTTTGCTAAGAATGCCCACAGGAAAAGAATCTCAGGGCTGTATGTGGTGACATGTATGTATTCTGATAATAAATTTCACTTTGAATTTTGAGAAGAGTTCACAATAGCCTCCACTACAACCTCGATATATCAATGTTGCTGTATTGAGAAGCCTCTCCTCAAGGACTGGTATAGTCAGTGACAATGTTGAAGAACAGTTTCAGCCATGCCTGAAAATAAATGGAATAAGAAATGTTACATCTACAAACACACAGCTACAAATGGCTTGGTGGAAACGTTTATCTAGAGTCTAAAGGATGCACTGCGAGCATTGTCAGCAGAACACACACTGACACTGAATCAGAAGCTCATCAATTTCATCCTTGTATATTGCTACGCAGCACACTCCACAACCAACAATTCACCAGCTGTGCTGTTTCGCAGTCATTCCTTGCGCTCGCACTTGGATCTCTCAAACCCAATCTTAGGAGCACGCACGACAAACCAGTGAAACAAATTGAGGGATCTTCAAATAAGGAGATCGATGTCTCACTCCTGGACAAGCTGTCCTGGCGAGGCACTACAGAGATGATCAAGAGTGGGTACTTGCAAAGATTAAGTACAGAACTGGACCACTCTTCGCCAATGTGGAGATCATTTCTGATGTCATCTGAAGACGATACATTGACCAGTTTAAGAGAACAATACATTACATATTTGAGCTAAGATATATTAAGTTGGAGTTCATAGCTAAGAGGTAAGGATGGTAATGTATTTAATATTTCAGAACTATTTGAATAATATTGTAAATATATTGTTTGATTTAGCATTCTCTGTTTGTTTACATAATTTATTATGGGTTATCTGTAAAAGTACGTGAATGGCATACATTATTACACCACCACATCATAAATGAGCGCCTCACTAAAGTAAAACAAGGTAGATATGTTTTCACAGACTCCTGTGCTTTTCATTCAATTAATTTCATAACACTGTACTCAAAGACTGGATTGATAAAGACCAGCCTGCCAAAGGCCTTCTTCACCATCCTGTCTACCTATTATCCTCTTTCCTCCTGAGTCCCTCTCTTCCACACTACTCCCCAGGGCCCAGCCATGCACACATAAGTCCTACTCTGGTTTGACTTCCCAAAAAGGCAACCCTACACACTGATCCAAATTAAATATCATATGCATGTCCTTGGCCCACATGCCTGAATGGTCAAAATCTCTCTATAATTTTTGATAACCTTCTTTACAGTCCACAATAGCACCTGCTTTAGTATCATGCACAAACTCCCTAACCATGCCTTGTAAATTGTCTGAATCTATTTTTCCCCAGCTTAGCTGCCATGGAAGAATATGGAAGAAACCCTCTTCCATAACTTTGATAGCTTTAGTATATTCGAGTTCTCTTTCTACCCTCCGCTATCCTAATGACTTCAAAAACTTGTTCATAAATTAAAACCTACCAAATCTAATACAACATTCACCTTATATTTTCTAAGCAACCTCAGCTCCCATTTAAACCTTTACATTTGTTCCTGTTTCCAAATCCCTTGTCTTTATGATTACCCAAGTTCTATAAACTTTAGATACCTACCTTTCTCCATTTTCTGCCTCTTATTCATCCACAAGTGTAATCACTCTGTTGTTGCTGTACATAGTTATAATTCCAAGCCCTAAGTTGTCATGTCTTAACCTCCCACCCTTTCCATCACTTTTTCCTGCTAATATAAAGGTTGACAAGCTCCCACTATCTAAAAGTGCTCCTCACAGAATGCGCCTCAAATAGCCCCTGACAACCAAGTCCAACTCCTGGCCTTCTCGTGTGGCTTAGCCTCTAAGCCCGGCGGAACTGTTTCTACTGACAGGAGAAGGGGCGAAGGAGTGTCCTGGTGCCTTAAAACCAGTGCTTCAGGTAGATAGAGCTTGACAGCCTGGGAAGGCAGTCCATCCAAGAGAGGGAAAACTCTGATTTCAAACTCCACTGCCTTGCAGCCATACCCACTTATGGGAAAGGCTTTAGGAGTAAACCCTGAGAACAAATCCGAAGCTGGAGTTCCTAAGGCAGTCCAATGTTGCCTTCAACCTCGATCTGGCAACTCCTGTGATGTAACTGGTGCCAAACCGTATCGGCCCTTGCCCTTCCCTTGGACAACATTGGTGGCGTGGAGAGGGGAAACTTGCTGCTTGGGCAACTGCTAGTCTTCCATACAAACTTGCCCAGGCCTGTGCCCTTCCAGGTGCAGATCCATAGTCTCGTGAGACTAACTGATGCCATCATAACATTCAAGAAACTTAATTCTTACACCAGTCTTTGTTACCCACTCTAATATCTTCACATGATTCAAAGATTCAAAGCCCATTTATTATCAAAGAATGTGTAAATTTTGTGCCTTAAGGTTTGGCTGTTTACAGTTGGCCAGAAAGCAAGAAACCTGAATAACTCAATTTTAGGAAAAAAGAATGACCAAAAGCCACTGTGCAGAGAAAGAGACAGCATTCCAAACCAGACTGGGTCCCCAGATCAGCTCCTGGAGCAGTCAGAGTAGGCCCAAGCCTCAGTCCCAATTCATCAAACCAGCAGGGCAAAAATGCACAGCAGCCTTATCAGTTCACAACCTCGGCGCCCCGGAGAAAGAGTGAACATTCGCTGGAGAGCGACCGAAATCAGCCCTACCCTCGCCTCCAGTCTCAACACTTGGGCTTCCAATCTATCTGTGCTGGCGCTTAAATTGTCCAAGCACTGGGTAGTGCCTCGCCCTAGGACCCGGACCCCAGCAACACCATACACTTGGGCTGCCCAACCCAAAGCTATTCTAAATCTCACCAAATCGATTTGGTGTTTGGTGCAGTCCAACTTCACACCTGGGTTAGGTGAACAGGCATCGAAACTCTTCTGCATCAACTACTCTCCAACACACTCAATCCATCTTTGGCAGCATTACCACCAACTCCATCTGTGACCCTGGCAATGCCCCAGCATGACTCATCCCCCGACCCAGACTCACCTCCGGCTGCCTCCTCACTGTCTACAGCGATAATTCACCACAATTTGCTTCAGTAAAGATGCTATAAGTGATGTTTTTAGTCAAATATCTTGCCTTTTGATCTACCAGAAAGCTGTCGCACCCCTTCAGTAGTGCCACCTTAAACCAGAAGAGGCTTTGTGTTAAATACTTGGATGAAAAATATCTCAAGAAATGACTTGGGACATTTCACTGTTCAAAGCACAACAGAAATGGGAACTCATTGTCTGATTGTTGTAGCAGGGTTTAGTGTTTCAATGGGGAACTATAGTGCAAGTGGTTGCCTACAAAGATAACCTGTACAATTTAGAGTCTGCTTCACCTCCTAAAGCAGAGATATATGGTGGCTGCAGCAGGTGTTGGCAAGGGTTCTGCAATGGAAAATAGGCAATTTCCTGGGTGTCAAGATCTCTGAGGACCTAACTTGTTCCCAACATATCAATGCAGTTAGGAAGAAGCCAAGACAGTGACAATACTTCATTAGGAGTCTGAAGAGATTTGGTATATCAACAAATAGACTCAAAAACTTCTATAGATGTACCTTGGAGAGCTTTCTGACAGGCTGCATCACTGTCTGGTATGTGGGGGGGGGGTGGTGGGGGGGGAAGGGACTACTGCACAGGACCAAAGGAAGCTGCAGAGGGTTGTAAATTTAGTCGGCTCCATTATGGGTACTGACATTGAGTGCTAGGTTGTTGCTGCAACACCGCTCAACCAGCTTATACAGTATATCTCGCTCCTCTACGCCTTCTCATCACTATCAGAAATTCTGCCAACAATAGTTGTGTCATCAGCAAATTTATAGATGGTGCTTGAACTGTGCTTAGCCACACGGTTGTCAATGTAGAGAGAATAGGGTAGTGGGTTAAGCACGTATCCTTGAGGTGTGCCAGTGTTGATTGTCAGTGAAGAGAAGATGTTATGCCCAATATGCACTGACTGTGATCTCCCGATTGTGAAGTTAAGGATCCAGTTGCGGAGGGAAATACAGAGCTTGTTGATTAGTACTGAAGGTATGATTGTGTTGAACACTGAGCTGTAGTCAATAAACAGCAGCCTGACATAGGTATTACTGTTGCCCAGGTGATCCAGGGCTGAGTAGAGTGCCAGTGGGATTGTATCCACTCTAAATCTCTAGCACCCGCCTCAACGCTGAACTCACTCTGTGACTGTGGCCTGCATCCATTGGGCTCCTGGGCCAGCTGCAGCTCTGAACTGGCTTGTGGCTGTGGACTCACTTTCAGGATCTCTTAGGTTCATGTTCTGTGTGTTATCGTTAACTTCTTTTATTGTTTGCACGACTTGTTTTCTTTGCACATTGGACGATTGACGGTCTTTGTGTGGGGTTTTTTTAAATGGGTTCTATTGTGTTTCTTTTTTTTGGCTGCCTGCAAGAATATGAATCTCAAGATTATATTACTATGCTTACTTTGATAATAAATGTGCTCAGAACTTTAATCTATTGTGGCAATAAGGAAATGGTCGTGTTTCCAGGTTCTTGCTTAGGAAGGAGTTGATTCTGGGCATGACCAATCTCTCAAAATCACTCTATCACAGTAGATGTGAATACAACTGGGCAACAGTCATTGGGGCAGCTCACCCTGCTCTTCTTGGATATGATTGTCACCCTTTTAAAGCAAATGAGAAGCTCTGACTGCAGCAGTGAGACATTGAAGAACATTCCCACTTGTTGGTTGGCACAGGATTTCAGTGCCCTACCAGGTACACCGTTCACCTTCTTGAAATATGTTTTGAAGTCAGACTCCGAGATGGGGATCACAGGGTCATCAGTTGCTGCAGGGATTCCCACGGATGTAGTTTTATTCTCCCTTTCAAAGCGGGCATAAAAACATTGAGCTCATCTGAGAGTGAAACATCACACTCATTCATGATGTTAGGTTTTGCCTTGTAGGAAATAATGGCCTGCCAGAGCTGACATGTATCCAATTCTGATTCTAACTTCAGTTGGAATTGTTTTTTTTTTGTTCTGAAAATAGTTTTCCTTAGGTCATACCTGGACTTCTTGTATAGTACTGGATCACCAGTTGTTATGTATTTAATATTTCAATAATAGTTGAGTAATATTGTAAATATATTGCTTCATTAAGCATTCTTTCATGTTCACATAATTAATTACGGGTTAAAATTAAAAGTACATGAATGGCATACGTCATTACACCACTGTGTCATAAATGCATACCTCAGTAAAAGTAAGAATGAAATAGACATGTTTTTTGTGACTCTGTATTTTTCTTTTGATTAGTTTTATGTTTTGAAGTTACAAAACATAACAGTGGTGACAAGGAAGTTTTAAATGAACCTGAGATGAGTACCTACCTCTTGAAGTGCAGTGAAATGTTCAAGTTTTTAAAAAAGCACAGCATATTTTCTACAAAAGAGGAAACTGGTTGAGTAAAAAAAATACAGCACATGATTTCTTCAGAAAAGGAGAGAGATGGTTGAGCTAAAAAAGAGGCAGAAAATGGATGAAATTCATAGGTTCATAAACAGAGTTCTGAGTGATAATAATCATAATGTTTTTAAAAAGGCAGAAATGGCTGGCTACATCAGAAAGATAGATGCATTCAATTGTACAAGTGATAACTGGTTGATGTGTCCTAAGCAAATTGAGCAGAATGTTGAAGCAAATGAAATAGCCAATGAAAAGCGAGTGCCAGTTTTGCTCCATGCATTGAGTAGAAAGACATATTGTGTGCTTAGAAGTTTGACTGCTCCACCCAAACTAGCCGAAATGAGCTTTGCTGATATTATGAAAGTAATGCAGGAGCATTTAGAACCAAAATCATTGCTGATCACAGAACACTTTAGATTTCAAAGTGGAATCAATAGGAAGGGGAGTCCATTTCAACATAGGTAGCTGAATTGAAGTGATCCTCCAAGCGTTATCAGTTAATGGTGTACTGACAAATCATTTAGTTTGTGGAATCTTAGAAGAAAGCATTCAAAAACAGCTCCTAACTGAAGCACAACTCACACTTAAAAGAGCAGTTGAAATTGCTGTATCAATGGAAACCACAGACAAAGACACAATTTAGTTGCAGTCAAGACTGTAAGTGAGTGCGAACAAAATTATAGCATCTAAACAGAAACTGGCTTGGCCGAACAAATTGTGTTACTTTTGTGGCAGGTTTAAACAATGCAGGTTTAAAGGCGAAATATGCAAAAAGTACAACAAAATAGGACAAGTACAAAGAACATGTCAGGCAGACAAAAATAAATGGACTGCACAGGGAGGAGCAAAAGATTAAAAATCAAGTTGCAGTTCCAAAAGGAGCACTAATCTGCATGTTGTTGAAGAAAAATCTGACGAGGATGAGAGTGACACAGGTCTGAGTAACCTTGAGATTTACCACGTGAAAACTAACAAGAGACAAGTAATACGGCTTACACAAGAAGTAAATGGCAAATTAATTAAAATAGGATTGGACATTGGCTTGGCTGTTTCAGTCATTCCACTAACTGAGTTTGAGCAGCATTTCAAAGATGCCTGAAAATATCTAACGAAGAACTTATACTAAAGAAAAGATAACTCCAGTGGAAATGACATTGCAATAATGAAATACAGCATCTAACAAGCCACATTGGACTTCTATGTGATAAAAGCAGGAGGCCCAGCATTCTGAGGCTGTGATTGGCTGATTGGAGATCCATCCACAATTTGCATGCCTCATCCCCTGCAATAGAGTAAACTGAAAGTCATGGCAGTGTTCAAGGATGGCATTGGTAAACTAAAACATATCAAGCATATAATAGTGTTAAATGAAGATGCTACATCCATGTTTTACAAAGCCCATCCAGTTCCTTATACCATCTGCGATTAAGTAGCCAATGAGCTTGATAAAGAAGCCAATGAGCTGGGTCATATAGAAGCTGAAGGAATTCTTTCCAAGGTTGAGTGGAGCCCATGGACAACACCGATGGTCCCAGTAATAAAAAAGAATAGGTCTATTAGGACCTATTCCATCAACCATCAACCCAGTAGTGAAAGTAGGTCAATGCCCTCTGCACAGGATAGAGGATATATTTGCAAACCTTTCTGGAGGGAAACACTTCAGAAAAGTGGACGTAACTGAGGCCTACCAATAGATGGAGATGGAAGAAGAGATCAAAATATTTCTCACCATAAACACTCAAAAAGGGCTTTATCGCTATAATGAGCTTATTTTTGGAGTGGCATTTGCACCCGCACTCTGCAGAAAGCTACGTACCAGGAGCTGCAAGGCTGTCCAGGCACTCAGTGTTACCTGGATGACATCATTGTCAAAATGACAAGGAGCATCATCCAAAATCTCAAGACAGTGTTAACATTTGAAGATTTTGGGCTCAGAGCATAGCGCAACAAGTGTAAATTCTATAAACCAAGCATCACTTACTGTGGTGACACCATTGAAGCACAAGGTTTACACAAGTGTGCTGAGAAAATTCAAGTAGTGGTGGATGCTTCAAGGCCAAATGACAAGTCACAGTTGTGTTCCTGTTTAGGATTTGTCAGTTACTATAACAGGTTCCTGCCAGAACTGGTTACTGTGGTCTACCCCTTGAACACTTTATTACCATTTGGGAAGAAATGGCATTGGACAAAGCAATGTGAGGTGGCTTTCAAAAAGGCACAGGAAATGGTGATGTCAGACACAGTACTCACACATTGTAATCCATATCATCCAGTGAAACTTGCTGGTATAGATGCAGTCATGTCAAATGTTATGAGTGATGGAAGTGAACACCACATAGCCTTTTCATCACGTTCTCTTACCGCTGCAGAGACAAATTATGCACAGATTGACAGAGAGGCCTTGATTCTGGTTTGGGGTGTAGTTTGTTTCAACCAGTTCTTGCATGTGTGAGAGTTTACCCTCATTACCAATCATCAACCACTCATGTCCATTTTCAATACACGAAGGGTGTTCCATCAACAGTAGCATGCAGAGATGTTTTCTGTTTCTTGGAGGACACAATTAGAAGAATGCATTCAAGAGGACAACTATTAATGAAAGTTCTATTGGATTGGCCCATTTACCCTTGGAAAAGGAAATATCTGAAAAATTCACAAAAGAGAACATTCCTCTTGACATATTCTCCGTGATGTAAATCAAAGGTCTCCCTATTATGGTAGAGGAGATCCAAAGAGAAGCCAGAAAAGACGCCACATGGTCTCAGGTCTACATGGCAACTCAAAATGTGCAGCAGAAATTCCAGTTCCCCCATTTTTACCATTGCCGGGATGAACTTGCCTTTGTTGGAGGTTGCCTTATGTGCAGATTGAGAGTTGTTGTAACACTCAAGCTGAAAGCTAAAGTGTTGGAGGAGCTACATGCAGTCACCTAGACATGGTCAAAGTGAAAGCACTGGCCCGAAGGTTAATCTGGTGGTCCGGGATAGATCAGCAGATCGAGCAGACTGTTCAGGATGCCAACACATCCAGGAGATGCCAAGATCAGCGCCTCTCCATCCTTGTGAACGGCCTGCATTGCCCTGGCAGAGGATTCATGTCGATTTTGCCAGACTATGGATGATAGTATTCAAGCCCTGACAAAACTGTCAAGCATCCTCTTTGATTCAGATTTGGTCTGGAATTTCCACTTTGCCAGTGAGGTGGCTAGGTGCAGCTTAAATGCTGTCTATAAATTTGCTGACAACACAACTATCGTTGGCAGAATTTCAAACAGTAACAAGAGGGTGTATGGAAGTGAGATATATCAGCATGCTGTGTGGTGTCACAGCAACAACCTTGCACTCAACATCAGTAAGACCAAAGAAAGGGTAAGATGGAGGAACACATGTCAGTCCTCATAGAGGGATCAAAAGCGGAAAGGGTGAGCAATTTCAAGTTCCTGGATGTCAATATCTCTGAGGATCCATCCTGGCCCAACATATTGATGCAAAGGAGATACAACAGTAGCTATATTTCATTGAGAGTTTAAGGAGATTTTGTATGTCACCAAAAACACTTGCATATCTTGACAGATGTACCCTGGGGAGGATTCTAACTGGCTGCATTGCCATTTCAAGATGGCGGTGCGACACAGCTTGCAGCGGCCACTCTGGAGCTGATATGTTATTTGTTAAGCGGGGTGCCATGCGCAATCCTAATCTAATAAAAAATGGAGTGGGAGCACGGGGCACGGAGGAACATCTGGAAATCTCCAGGAAGGCCCTCTTTGTTGCTGCTGCTGCTGTGAGGTCCGGGTCTCTGCTGAAAAGAACAGGCCCCCAGTCCTCGGGGTCACGTTGCTGGTGGCCGTTGGCGGGGGCAACTTAATACGCTCAGCAGAGGATGGTGCTCAGAGAAGCTGTGCCAGAGGGGATGGTCAGAGGCTCGGAGGTTCGACGGACTCAGAGCCCACTGTGGTCAGGTTGCTTTCAGAGTGTGCTGCGTCTGCGAGGCTGAGTCTGGCGGCGCCATGGAAGTCCATAGCAGGGGTATTCCCTTCTGCCGCCAGCGTGAGATGATGAGTCTATCGGGACCCTGAGGACTTGTGGAAACTGTGTGGCGGTTTCTTTCAAACTTAAAGTCTTTTAACATCTTTGGACTATTTTTACTGCGCCCATGGTCTGTTTTTTTTTATCAAATTATGGTATTGTTTGCACTGTTGTAACTATATGTTGTAACTATGTGGTTTTGTGCAGGTCGTGTATCTTTAGTTTTTGGCCTTGTTTGTCTGGTGGGTTTGGAGCTCCTTTCCAGGGAATGCGCTCAGATGGTAGCGCGATATTAATAGGCAGCAGCCTCTCCGGACTCTAGTTTGGGGATTGCCAAATGTTATGTGGATTTTCTGCTGTAGTCGATTTTGTCATGTGCTTTTGTGATATCATTCTGGAGGAATGTTGTCTCATTTTTTAACTGCATTGCATTTGTGGTTTCTAAATGACAATAAACTGAATCTGAATCTGGTATGGTAGGGTGTGGTGGGGGAGGAGAGCTACTGCACAGGATCAAAATAAGCTGCAGAGAGTTGTAAACTTACTTTACTTTATTGTCACCAAACAATTGATACAAGAGCGTACAATCATCATAGTGATATTTGATTCTGCGCTTTGCGCTCCCCGAAGTACAAATCGAATTAAGTATAATAAAAATTTAAATTATAAATCAGAATTAGAAAACAGAAAAGGTAGTGCAAGTCAGGTCTGGATATTTGGAAGGTACGGCCCAGATCCGGGTCTTAGTCAGACCCATCATGAGCACTAGCCTCTGTAGTATCCAGGACATCTTTAAGGAGCAATGCCTCAAAATCTCCACCCCCATCACCCAGGATATGATGTGTTCACATTGCTACCAGCAGGAAGGAGGTATAGGTGCCTGAAGGCACACACTTAGTAGGAGCCTTCAGGAACAGCTTCTTTCCCTCTGCTATCCAATTTCTGAATGGACATTGAACCCAGGAACAATACCTCACCACTTTTTTTTATTTTTGCACTACCTATTTAATATATATATATACATACTGTAATTCACAGTTTTTTTCTCTATTATTACGTATTGCATTGTACTGCTGCCACAAAGACAACAAATTTCACAACATATGTCGGTGATATTAAACATAATTCTGATTCTAATTTTGATTCCAATTCTGAGATGGCTTTTCAGAGATCGTACCTGGGCCTCGTGTGACTTCCTTGGTCACCAGACTTGAATGCCTCTGAGCAGCAGATTTCAGATCTCACAGTTCATCCAGGTCTTCTGATTGAGAAAGACTTTCAATGATCTGGCGGGGACATACTTGTCTACAGCTTTTTTAATAAAGTCCGTCACAACCATGGTGTATTCATTCAGATCCCTAGATGAGTCCTTGAACATGGCCCAGTCCACTGACTCGAAGCAATCCCGTGGCTGCTCCTCTGCACCTGATTATAGCCGGCCGCCACTGGTATGCAAACTGTGGTCAGAATTTGATGGCATTTGACCATTACGTGTTCCAAGTAGGGTGAACATGAGTTCGACAAAACCGCCACACCAGAGCACCAAACGAGAGTTTGTCATAAAACACACACCTCCTCTTTTTCCCTTTTCCGAATCAGCAGTTTGATCCATTCTGTAAACCGAGAAGCCTTCAGATCTGATCGCTATATCTGACATGCCTGACCTCAGTCAGACATAGAATACAAAAGTCTCTCATTTCTCTCCAATACCTCAGATGTCTTGCCCTCAGATCCTCAATTTTGTTCGACACTGAATACATATTTGCCAACAAGATGCTGGGTAGAGGGGGCCTCGTCCTTCTGTGTTTCAGCCTGGCTTGTAGTCCACACCACCACACCTCCCACCTCACTTTTGGCCTTGGAGATGGACCTTTGCCCTCTTAAAAGTACCAGGTTTGCCTAGTCCGCTAAGTCCTTCAGCTGATCGTGAGATATGAAGATCATTAAGTTGATTTAAAAGTCCATTGCTTAGAGGGAAATTACATGTTGCAGGTTGCAGTGAGTGTAATTCAAAGGGGATATATTTAAAGGAATAGTTGGAACAACTGCCTGAAGACCACAGAATGTCACCGATGATCACCAGCCCGTTTTCTTCTGAAACCTCTGTCCCCCAACCCTCTCAGCCTTGCCCACACCTTTACCACTTCAAATACCCAAGAACTGCAATCTGTAATGATGGAAGGGGAAGAAGAAGAGACATAGACAGATGCCATTGCATTATTTCACACTCACAGCCATGAGTTGAAACACTGACACTGATTGCTATTTAGTTTACATAAAGTCAGGATTTGCACACGACAGATCACTTGGAGACTGTCCATTCTAGTATGTTGACCCACCACACCAGAATGTTGGAGATGAAATCCTGATCTCTCACTCTATCTCACTTTATCTAGTCATTGTCCTTCCACATTCTCTACCTGCACTGCACTTTCTCTTTGCATGAAAGCCAAAGCTTATCACTTCATATCAGTACATGTGGCAAAAAGAAACCAATTATCAGCATCATCGCTGCAGACTATGGACTCAAGCCTGAAGGAATGTCTGATAGGCACAGCTTCACTGGCAGCACAAGGAACTCGATGGCTGAGTAGCATGCTGCCATCGTAGTTGTAGACCAGAGTGAGCAAAAGGACCATGGAATGTCACAGTAGTCCAGCAATCTATCCTCCACTAGAATGTTAGAACTCCTAAAGTATTGCTACAAGTTAAAGGATGACGCTCCATAAAGTTACCTTGTTTAAGAATGTCATGGCTGTTACCCTGACCAATATATTGATAAGTGATGCCTTTGTAACTCCCCTCACCCTCCCCCCACAAAGTGGTCGACACTGAACTCACCTGGGCTGCCGCAACCCAAATCTAGAAGGGCTCCTTGACAGAGAGGCTTTTGAGGCCCAAAGCCTTTGCCCCTTCCCTGAGCAATAATGGACCTGAGGTCATTCTGCTTACGAGTACCTACAACAGGTAAACACTTGAAAGGGAGGCACAATGACAAAGGTGGTTGACCTTTGCAAAGATATGACATGACTGAATTTACCATTTTGATTTATTATGTGATAGCTTTCATTTTTGTGTTGGCCATTGATTATTGATTTGAGTTGGTATTGATACCATTACTCAATACCATACTGAGTCGTGGTATCTATTATTTTTGAGGATGGCAAGTAATGTGACTGTGTAGTAGAAAACTGACTGCTACAAATCTTGCCATCCTACTCTACAAAGATCCAACACGGCAGAAGTGACTGGGGTCTATTCTATCACATTTGGTCTAGCTTTATGGTTTTCATCATAAGCAAGTTGCCCACATATACAAGTACAAGCCCATGAGACAAGACATCAGCAGAAAGGGGTCACCCATTATCCAAACTTGGATTTCAGTCTATATCCCTTACTTGAGGTTCAAATGCTGCCAGCAATGCAGACTGACAAAAAGCATGCCCACAGTGAGGTAGTCAGGATACTCTGCCAATGGCCACAGGCCCAGATGGTCAATGGAAGTTTCTTTAATCTCCATTATGGTTCCCACAAAACTATTATGTGTGTAGTCAGTGGTGAGGCTTAAGGAAAGCTGGATAGGTTGGAATGGGTCAGTCCCATTCAAGGCATGCTGTGGCAGACTTCATCAGAGCCGGGGCCTGTGGATAGCAGGCTGGAATTGCACATAAATGGACTCCACTTCCCATTATCTATAGTTCTTTGAGTATTAGTACATTAAAAGCAAAGGAAACTTGGATGAAAAGAGAAAATCTGACAAAAGTAAGATAACTTAAAATTCCTGCATCTTAATCAAAATATTATTTGGTGGCAATGGTATTTAAAATCAAGAAGAAACTTTTCTAATCTTTTGTTAATTTCATTAATTCAAGTGGCTATGGGAGAGAGTGACAGCTTTTATTAAATCGCATATTTTAGCTGAGTTATTCATTTATATTACTGCTCTTAAGCCATTCAAAAGGAGTTTTACACATTTGATTTTTGGCACTTTACAAACTAATATATTCTATATTTGGTCTACTGAAACCACATTTCCAGATTGCAAGGTAACCTTTACCAGCCAGAACTGTGCTGGCCTTACATGCCTCTTTTAAGTATGTACCAGAACCAGAGATCTGAAAACAGCTCTTCAATGCTTTGAGCAGTAAACTGCAGATTTCACAAGATTATTTTGAATGAATGTAAAAGCCATAAGTTACCGCATTAAGATCCTATCAAGATCTTTGACTCTGACCACAGAGTTTTGGATACAATTCCGACTAAATCCGAAATCTAATGTTGCACATCCCGAAAATAATATTTAACAAGAATGAACAGTGCAAGAAGATCTTGCTTTTCAATAAATTTGCTTTGGGAAAAGTCAGTTTTAAATGTCCAGAAAACATCAATAAGTTGGAAAAATATATTGTAGAAGATGAGCTATTATTTTGTTGAGTAGCAAGGCCAGCATGAAGAGCTGAAAGGCTTACACCTGCACCCATTCCTTTTATTCAACTATTCATGTTGAATTTTTACAATTACACATGGTATTCATGTCAAAATGGTTCCTTGACAACAGCCAAAGTCAAGTTTCAGGAAACTACCCATCCTGCTTGAATGAAGAAATATGAATATTGATGTTTGGTACTCACTTGGTAGCAAGAAGCATATTTTTTCGGGCATGAAGCTCAGCTGGGTCTGAATGCTGTCGGGTCAAGAACTCAGCTGCCGCCTTTGCTGGGAACTCAGTCTCACAAACGTATCCGAAGTCCCTAGCCAAGTGCACAGCCTCACCTGCAGAAAACAGAACAGAACTGGAGTGAGTGAAGTTGCTTAGTATCGGAGGAGAGCAACCAAATGTAGCAGGTATTAAATCAAAGAGATACAACAAGTAATTGCCCTACCTCATGATTCATGCAGACTGGTAGGATATTAATTTTGTTCCAAATCACTCACCCTGTCCAGTACAAAGTCAATACTTAGTGCCAGTATTTCCAGGCACAAATTCTGCAGCATTTTCGTGCCAAGTGTCTAGATCTTCACTCAATACTCCAACTCTTTCAGGTCCACATTTTTCCACTTACCAGATTCTCTGTCTCCTCCTACACTAACATTTTAAGTTCAAAGATTTGATGCTTTTTGTCATTTTTCATTGCTTTTCCCAAAAATCTACTTTCCTCATCTCTATCTGTTCATCTTAGCTCACAGTTTCCACACATCAGTGGTATTTTCCACTCTTCTAGATCTCTTCCCACTGAGACACTTCTCCCATTTTAAGAACCTCCTCAAAATCATGAATTTTGTCTTCAGTAATCTTCCCAAATGCTTTCCTAATTCCTCCATCCCCTTTTCCCCATTGAAATATTTTGATATATAATATGAAGTTAGAATTGCTCTTCTTATAAACAAGATGATTCACTCTATCCTTAACTGCAGTGTCAGCCTGTAGGATTTTCAAAGCACATTATAGGAAATCCCAGCCTTGAATTTACCCTTGCAAGTACATTTGGTGGCAACTCTTGTGTTGTCACAAATATTTGCCCTAAAATGTCGGATTGTAACAATACCACAGTTACAGAAAACCAAAAAAAAATGATTGTTTATGTTAAGAAAGAGACAAAGATATTTCTAATTAGCATTGAACCTGTATATAAGTTCAGATTTGTCTTACATAACCTGAAAGGCACCTTGCTGTGAGGTTTTCCTTTCGCCAGTGGAACTGAAACACATTTCCAAATTCTGGAATTTTAACACGCCTTTTTCGGTATCTGAATGTCCCAAAGCTAGGGAAACTAGGAATTTTACACTCAAAGAAGCTGGGCCCCATTTAATGAGGATTAATTTGCTTCTGTTAGACCTTGAGGAAGAAAAGTTATTGAATACCAGTTGCTTTTCATATAGCAAGAGCAATTTATTCTCAATAAAATACGCAAAATGAAAAGCTATTCACAAAAGTCTGTCTTGCCTAAATGGATCATGGCCATAACATTTTAAAAATAATTGTACATTTAGCAATAATTGAGGGAATTAAATTCAGAATCTGAAACAGGTATATTATCACTAACATATGTCACGATTTTTGTTTTGTGGCTGAGCTACAGTGCAAGACATTGAAAAAATTACTATAATTACAATAAGAAATAAAATTAATCAGTAGTGCAAAGGAGGAATAGTGAGGTCGTTTTCAAAGACCTTTCAGAAATCTGATTGCAGAGTGGGAAAAGTTGTTACTAAAATGTTTAGTGAGGGTCCTCAGGCTCCTGTACATCTTCCCTGAGGAGAGGGCATGTCCTGGAAGGTAAGGGCATGGATGCCCTTAATAATGGATGCTACCTTCTTGACAATAGACAATAGATGCAGAAGTAGACCATTCGGCCCTTCGAGCCTGCACTGCCATGCTGAGATCATGGCTGATCATCTACTATCAATACCCGGTTCCTGCCTTGTACCCATATCCCTTGATTCCCCTATCCATAAGATACCTATCTAGCTCCTTTTTGAAAGCATCCAGAGAATTGGCCTCCACTGCTTTCCTAAGCAGTGCATTCCAGACCCCCACAACTCTCTGGGAGAAGAAGTTTTTCCTTAACTCTGTCCTAAATGACCTACCCCTTATTCTCAAACCATGCGCTCTGGTACTGGACTCTCCCAGCATCTGGAACATATTTCTTGCCTCTATCTTGTCCAATCCCTTAATAATCTTATATGTTGCAATCAGATCCCCTCTCAATCTCCTTAATTCCAACGTGTACAAACCCAGTCTCTCCAACCTCTCTGCATAAGACAGTCCGGTCATCCCAGGAATTAACCTTGTGAAACTACGCTGCACTTCCTCTATAGCCAGGATGTCCTTCCTTAACCCTGGAGACCAAAACTGTACACAATACTCCAGGTGTGGTCTCACCAGGGCCCTGTACAAATGCAAAAGGATTTCCTTGCTCTTGTACTCAATTCCCTTTGTAATAAAGGCCAACATTCCATTAGCCTTCTTCACTGCCTGCTGCACTTGCTCATTCACCTTCAGCGACTGATGAACAAGGACTCCTAGATCTCTTTGCATTTCTCCCTTACCTAACTCTACACCTTTCAGATAATAATCTGCCTTCCTGTTCTTACTCCCAAAGTGGATAACCTCACACGTATTCACATTAAATGTCATCTGCCAAGTATCTGTCCACTCACTCAGCCTATCCAAGTCACCCTGAATTCTCCTAACATCCTCATCACATGTCACACTGCCACCCAGCTTAGTATCATCAGCAAACTTGCTGATGTTATTCTTAATGCCTTCATCTAAATCGTTGATGTAAATCGTAAACAGCTATGGTCCCAATACCGAGCCCTGTGGCACCCCACTAGTCACCACCTGCCATTCCAAGAAACACCCATTCACCGTTACCCTTGGCTTTCTATCTGCCAACCAGTTTTCTATCCATGTCAATATCTTCCCCCAAAGCCATGAGCTCTGATCTTACCCACCAATCTCCTACGTGGGACCTTATCAAATGCCTTCTGAAAATCGAGGTACACTATATCCACTGGATCTCCCTTGTCTAACTTCCTGGTTACATCCTCGAAAAACTCCAATAGATTAGTCAAGCATGATTTGTCCTTGGTAAATCCATGCTGGCTCGGCCCAATCCTATCACTGCTATCTAGATATGCCACTATTTCATCTTTAATAATGGACTCTAGCATCTTCCCCACTACTGATGTTAGGCTGACAGGACGATAGTTCTATGCACCTTTTGAAGATGCCCTTGATGATGAGGGAGGGGGGGGGGGGTCTGTGCCCATGATGGAGCTGGCTGAGCTTATAACCCTCTGAAGCCTCTTTCGATTCTATGCATTGGGATCTCCGTACCAACCAGTCAGAATGCTCTCCATCGTTACTTGTACTACCATTATCATCAAACTTAAACTATCACTAAAAGTTTCCCATGCAGAATCTATTACATGTTTTCCTATTGCATGGTATAAAGGAATTTGGGTCCAGGAAGTGATATTAAGCCCGTTGGAGTTTTATCCCATTTGTGCTATATATCATTTCAATCACTTGGTTAGATGTGGAATAACCTCAATTTGGGAAAGGTGCATTAGTGACAATGAAATCAAAGCTAAGGAAGCTGAGAAATTTACAACCAAGGAAGGAAGCCTTGAGTGTGCTTTTAGCAAATCTTCAGGATTCCATGAGTTAACACAAATAAACCACTTGACATCTTCGCACATTACAGAAAAAGGAGAGGACAAGCAATTCTTTTTCATTAACTAAATTCACTCAAAGCATTGTGAACACGAAGAAATGTCATGCATGAACTCAAAACATGCTGGATTTTTTTTTGCCATAACAGTTTGAGGGAGTAAGGTATAAAATTATATTTTCAGAACTTTGGGGTGGCAAGCGATCTTTACATTTTCTAATATATGCATTTTTGGTGTAAGGGTTAATTCACTCCCTTAGTCCTTTCTACATTTGGCTTTTCCTTCTCTCTCTCTTGCTCATGACAAGTTTCAGCTTATATGCTTGTGGGACTATCTACCCCAGGTTTTTGCTAATGAAGCAGTATGCACTTGCTACTGAATTGAAAGTGAACTCCAATTACAATGACAAAATGTAGCTTAAAAAAAGAAGAAAAATACATAGATGCTAGAAATCTGAAATAAAAATAGAAAATTCTGGAAAGCAGGTCAGGCAGCATCTGCAAAATGAGAAACAGTTAACGTTTCATGTCCAGGATTTTTCAGAATCAAAAGTTGCTTATTAGCTGAAATTAATATTGTTAATAGTTCAATAGCCAACAGAAGCCTAGCCTATTGATTTATAAACATAAGTTCAAATCCCACCTTACCAGCTGGCAAACGTAAATGTAATGAAATCATCTTAGAGTGGCAGGGTGGAGTTACATCTCTACCAAAGGAGCTGTAAAGTGCTCCTTCCCTCCACTAGCCTGCAGATCACCCTTGGGCAAGGTGTAGCACCTGCTTAGCCGTGCTCCCTCCCCTGATCAAACTCATGTGAAGACATGGGAGCAGGTGTTGGATGGTCATATGAGCAGCTAGCGCATATCACAAGCCCTGGTTATTGGTCCTCTGATCCCAGGCAGACAATCTCCGAACAGTAGTGATAATGGGTGGAGTCACCCATCTTGTAAAGACAGTGCCCAGAAGAAGGCAATGGCAAACCACTTCTGTCGAAAAATTTGCCAAGAACAATCATGGTCATAAAAAGACCATGATTACCTCCATCATAACGAACAAACAAAATAAATTTAGTACAAAAAGCTGGGATCAGCAATATCAAGCATGGAACTGCCAGACTTGTAAAGTTCTATCAGATTTCTTCATTCAGGGACAGTAATCTCCTGGTACGCAATATCAGGTATGGCCTAAATATTGTATCATTCCTGAACTAAGACTGACTGTGAACTGCACTCTAAAATTACCTGCAAGCCATCTAGTTCAACATGAATTAGGGATCAACAGTAAAGGTGATAACCATAGCATAAATATAGAAATTATATTTGTGCATTCCTGTTAAGCTCTGCCTAAGTTAGCAACATACTGTTCTGCCAAAGCTATCAGTTAACAAAATAAATCACTTTTAAGGTCACTGTGTTATAAATTCCTTAAAATCCACCCTCCATTCTGGATCACAGTGTTTGCCATTAACAATTATAATGTCCAGTAACAGTCCCTATGCAACAGTTTTCAATTGAGCTCTAGAAAATCAATTTTGGAAAATAGTCAATGAAAAATACATTGTATCTCCCATAAGGCATCTAGAGATTATTACATAAATATATCCCATCTTAGTTGATTTAATTTCCCAATTTTACTGATGTCTGTAAGAAATGATCAATAATAAATATTCAGCAAGTGAAACTTGCTGTCCAGGAAAAGGATAAACTGAACTGACCAGAAGACAACACTGTTTTTCAGATACTCACACACAAAATGAACTAAATTTTAAAAATCTTTTGAATAAAACTGGCAAAAGATGGATCAGCTGAAACTATTAATTTGAATACAGGCTGATTTAAGGTGCATCAAAACAAACAGTGTGCAGAATATCACAGTTAGAGATATCTGAATTCAAAGAATCAGAATCAAGTTTTTTTACCATTGATGGATGTCATGAGATTCATTGCGTTTTTGTAGCACTAATGTGCAGTACATAACAGTTGCTAAAAATTACAGTAAGAACATGTAAGGAGCAAGTAAGTAATGCAAAAAGAGAGAAAAATAGTAAGGTAGTGTTCACAGACTATTCAGAAATATGATGGCAGAGGGGAAGAAGCTGTTCCTAAAACATTGAGAGTCCACCTTCAAGCTCCTGTACCTCCTCCCGGATGGTAGTACTTATAATCATCCTCCTTAAATGAGAATGATTGTAAATCAGGTGAAGTTATTTTCCAAAAATGAGGAAGTAATTTCAATCAAAGATGCTGGAAAAATTCAGTATTTAAAATAATTTCAATTCAAGATTTGTTAGACCTGAGAACAATTTCAAAAAAAAGCAAAGCAAGAGAAATAAGAGATTGTATGAATGAACAAGAGGGACACCTAGTAGAAGGATACAATGAGAGAAATAATAATGGAGAGAAAGTTAAGACCATAAGACATAGGAGCAGGAGTGGACCATTGAGCCCATTAAGTCTGCTCCGTCATTCTATCATGGTTAATTTATTGTACTTCTCAACTCCATTCTCCTGCATAACCTTTGACACTCTTACTAATCAAAAACCTATCAAATTCTATTTTAAATATACCCATTCACTTGACCTTCCCTGCTGCCTATGTCAATGAAGTCCACAGATTCACCACCCTCTGGCTAAGTAAATTCCTCCTCATCTCTATTCTAAAGGTAAGTCATTCTATTCTGAGATTGTGCCCTCTTGTCTGAGACTCCACTGATATTGGAAAGATCCTCTCAAAGGACAATGGCAGATAAATTTTGTCAATAAAAACTGAGAAAACTTTTATGATACTCTTAAGCAGCAAATAATTCCTATTCTTTGGAATCACTTGACTTACAATGCAGAGAGGCTTGTAGACTGATTTTCTTAAATATCTACCGTTGAGAAAAACAGATCACATGCGGAACAATTGTTTCTTATTTGTCCATTAATTGAATATACGCAACAAGTACTTTCTAAATGGTCTCCTATGACATTATCATTAATTGGTCGAATTAATGCTATTAAAATGATAGTATTACCGATGTTCTTATATATATTCCAAGCAAGCCCTTCTTTGGTTCCTAAACTCTGTTTTGATAGAACAGACTCTAAAATTCTATCTTACATTTGGAATAATAAAAATCCTAGATCGCGTAAACCTTTATTGCAGAAATTTTAAAAGTATGGTAGTAAATTGTTTATTATTTGCCAAATGTAATCTATTTCCTTTTAGAAACAGAACTTTATTTCCTTAAACAAATTCTAACTTATCAGCAGGATTAGATTTAACTACAATAATGATATGATTTCTCCGACCAGAACTTTAGCTACAACTTTACTTCTCATCACTGAAGCCTTAAAACTGCATATTATTCAAGTTCAATATTTCTCCAGTGCATGCAAAATATCTTGAGGAATAAAATAAACTTACTTCAAATGCTGCTCTAGAATCCAAAATAACCCTGCACTTGAAAGAGAGGGAAAACGAACTCAGTTTTCCAATATAAACCATCAAATTTTGAGCCATGATTCCATGCTCCAGTACTTTGTCAGATGTGTATCAAATGCCATATTATTAACCACTCAAAATGTCCTAGGGAAACTAGGTTTAGACTCTATAAATATGTCAGATCAGAATTTGGGCAGGTTGCAGGACACCAGATGCACAATTCAGGTGCAATCAGATGATATACTGGACTTGTTCAACCACTGTCAGCCACTAATTAGTTATCCTGGTGGCAACTTGGGGAAAAAAAATCTAAGCTTGTACCTCCCAGACCACAAAAATTTCTAATCTAGTCTGCTGCTGGGGTGTTAGAATTTGCCTCCTTTTTCAAATGTAATAGTGTTCAAAGAAAATGCACAAGCAATTTTGGGACCTAATTTAAACTCAAATCAAGTCTCTCCTTCATGGAATTTGAACAAAGTTCACAAATACTCATCAGCAAATAATTTACAGATAACATTCAGAATCAATGAAGCAACAGCCAAAACCTGATTCCAAACTAGGGCCTTGAAAACATACCAAGGTTCAGGAAAAATACAATTCAGAGTAGTGAAGGTGGAGCTTAGGAGGGTTAATGGCACCTAATGGCGACTCCTCTGCTTGCATCTTTGGAAACAGCTCCATTTCCATCTTTAATATCTATTTTTCCCTTTCAGGGTTCTTTTGAAGACCCTGACCTGGAGTTACATGTTGACTACAGTTCTTTGCGGGAATGGAACCCATTCTTGGGATTTCACACTGGCCATTGTTCGGCACACCAAGGGCTCAGCCTAAGAGCTCCACTCACCTTCGGAGGACCGAAGTTTCATGGCTCTGGAAACAGGGGGATCGGAGGTCAGTGTCCAAGCAGAACAGCGATGTGTCATGGGAGATGGAAGATCTAAGGCTGTGTGCCCAGAGACCTGAGATCTTTGGGCACAGAGGTTGGAAAAAGCGATGCAACGGACTTTTAACATCATGACCAGCAAGTTGTTTGTTATGTCTCCCTCTCGCTGTGAAACGGAGAACACTCTTTCTCCCTTATTAAGGAGAGGGAGAGCCTATGATATGTTGAATACTTGGTGAACAAGTAGTCTTTGGGGTAACTGCAAGTCTATGTCTTTGCTGTTGCCTTGCGCATGCTTGAGAGCTCAGTGGTGGGTGCCGATGCCTTTTTTTGCCAGTGGGGGCAGGGGGTATTGTTGCTTGCCGCCGTTTACCCGCGGGAGGGAGGGGAGCTGAGAGGGGTGCTTTGGGGTTCTAACATTTAATTGTCATTCATTCTTTGGGGGCACTCCTCTATTTTCGTTGATGGTTGCGAAGAAAAAGCATTTCAGGATGTATATTGTATACCTTTCCCTGACATTAAATGTACTTTTTAAACCTTTGAAACCTTTGAATCCAAACTAATCTCATAGTATCATACCGAGGGTATCAGTACGTTTGATTTTAGAAGGCGTGTCTTATTCAATGGTTCAATTTAGTATCAGGGAATGTATTCAGTATACAGCCTGAAATTCTTACTCTTCACAGACATCCTCAAAACAGAAAAAACCCCAAAGAATGAATGACAGAAACACTAGAGCTACAAGGTCCCCCTCCCCCTCCCACATACAAGCAGCAGTAGAAGCATTGACCCTCCTTCTTTCACCATGCAAGCAAAGGCAAACCCCCCCCCCCAAAGAAACCTTGATCTGGAGCCCATCAAAAACTACAGCCCACCCCAATAGTTCAGTATCTCAGACAGGCTCCCACTGAACCAGCGAGGGAGAGAGATATTGTTCCTGCAATAATGAGAGCAGGAGACCAGCAGCTCGCTGCTTCCATGTTACAATCTTCCATGTCGCTTCTCCATGTCTTATTTTAGAAGGAATGTCATATCTTTCTGAACAAGGACAGAATTCATTGGACAAGGTAACAAGAAATTGTCACACTCACATCATTCTTCTTTATTCAGAGGATAATTAAGAATAATAGTGGAGAGAGTTTGACTGTATCCTTTATCTTTTATTGTACATATTTATAGCCTTTTCAGTACCATACCCCTTTATGCTTATCCAATGTTTGTTTTTAAAATGCCACCACTAAATATCTTCAGGATAATTTAAACCTGATGTATCAACCATGAAAGTACCTGTCATAAAACATTGTTGTTTTATAAAGAATGCAGAGCCAGTTTACTGGTGAACATCACTATAAAAATGTCAATCCTGAATAGGCAAATGCAAGGATAACAGTACCTCTCATTTCTCACTGATATGATGAATTCTGTAACTAGAATAAAGGAGGGTTTGAAACCAGGCAGGAGGTCCATCGGCAATTAAAAATGCTGTTAATTTTGTTATTTATCAATAAGTTTACCACACCTGCAAGGTAGTAAGGGTATGAGTTTCTGTTGTAGGCAATCTCTGCATAAAACTTTACAGGGAAGAACGATGTTGAAGCGACAATAATAAATCCCCACCCCCCAACCTCATTCAAATAGATCAGATGGAAAAAAAGGAATCAGAATGAGAATCAGGAATCAGAGTGAGAATGAGGTTTATTATCACAGGCATGTGACATGAAATTTGTTGACTTAACCACAGCAATTCAATGCAATACATAATCTAGCAGAGAGAAAAATAATAATAATAATAATAAAAAACAAGTAAGTCAATTACGTATATCAAATAGATGTTGAAAATGTGCAAAAACAGAAATACTGTATATTTTTTAAAGAGTGAGGTAGTGTCTAAATATCCAATTCCATATAGGAATCAGATGGCAGAGGGGAAGAAGCTGTTCCTGAATCGCTGAGTGTGTGCCTTCAGTCTTCAGTACCTCCTACCCAATGGTAACAGTGAGAAAGGGGCATGCGCTGGGTGCTGGGGGTCCTTAATAATGGACGCTGCCTTTCTGAGACACCACTCCCTAAAGGAATGAATTTCATCCATTCCTCTTTCCATGACCAGCCTATTGCACAGCCTGAGCCCGAACACTAGTAAATCCTTGCACATTAACAGAATAAAATCCGCCACTCCAATGATGAATGTGTCAGGTAGATGACCACATTCAAGCTTTATCTTTGCTCCTACATCCAGGTAAACACATTTGAATTGTTTCCTGCTTACTACTGAGCATTAAGAAGAGATGAGTACCAATGGAAATTGAAAGGAACTGTTTAGTTTTCTCCGGGGAAAATTGGTTTAGCTGCACAACAACGAATGAAAAACTGCATTTCATTTCACATGAATGATAATGCACATGAGGAACTTTAGTTTCATGGCAGACCCATGAGAAGCATGGCTGGAACAAATAGAAAGGACACAGATCCATCAGTGGGGAGGAGGAGGAGTCAAAGTCTGGATTTAAAATAATTGACTGAAAGATTAGTGGGAAATTAAGGAAATCTTTTTCACCTAAAAGGACAGTGGAGATTCAGAACTTGCTGCCCAACAGCAATGTTCCAAACTATGAAATAAAAACCACTTTCAAACTGGCTTCCAAGCAAAATTGAGTTCCCACCAAACTGTGTTTCAAAGCATTTAAAATAACTTGCAGCGTCTCAACCTCGAAGGCTACAGATAAAGAAATAGGACGTGGATTGGCACAAACAGCTCCTTGTTGCTCAATACAGACAAGTGCAGTTCTATGCTTCTATCTTATGATACAAACTAAGCCCACAATAAAGATCTGGATATTTGTCGGAAATAAACATTCTTTTCCCCCTGGGCTAATGTAACTCATTTTAATTGGAAAAGCAATATAAAAATTAGACTGATCTTATTTGTGATGTTAATAGTTATTTAAAGATTTCCATTCATCATCATTCTCCTTCACTTGCCATGTATTCAGAACCTATAAATCCATACGATTTAATAATGGATATTTGGAAAAGTCATGTTATTTCAAATGTAGGTTTGAAATTGATTTCAGCTCCTAACATCCAGCAGAGATGAAGGTAAACTCGGGTAAACATGGGGTGTACTCTATCTTGTAACAGGTAGTAAGTATACCATAGGTAAGTAAGCGTGCTGTCACTTATGAAGTACTTGATCACACTCCACTCAGACACTATGGTAAGGAAGATGAATGTGAAAAGGAATCAAAGCAGTCCAAAGTCATGAAGACATCGCAGGCTTCTAGTATATATTCTCGTGATGGTGTGATAAGTTTTAGTAACTTCAATGTGCAGCTTGGAAGTGATGGGGCTCAAGTTTTGACTTGAGCACAAAAGAATTAAAAGCACAAATCTCGGTGTAAAGCATTGCAAATACCAAAGCAAGATTAGTGTGGAATTGCAGTCCAGACTCAATCCTGCTGAATCAGGAGCACCGGAAATCTAAAGCAGCTCACACAAAATGCTGGAGGAACTCAGCAGGTCAGGCAGCATCTATGGAAATGAACAGACAGTCGACATTTCAGGCTGAGACCCTTCCTCAGGACTGAGATAACACACTTCACTTCTCTGGAATGCAAGGAAATATCATTGAACCATATAAGGGCATATAATACAAGTAAGTCCAGACCTCACTACTCCACACTAGATGAAAGATTTTTGTTGTTGTTGAGGTTATGAAGATTTACTCCAGCATATACAAACTTTACTCCAGCAGCCACAGAGATCAGAGTTATAAATTCAGAAGTAGAAGCCAAAGATAAGAGAGAATGAATATTTATATAGTGATATTAAAGAATTTGTTGTGATTGTAATATTGACATATCCCTGAATCAAGTATTGCAACTCGTTCATGTGCACTTCAACAGACCAACAAATTGAATCAATGTTGTTGAATACGCAGCTGCTCGTCATATCACCAGTGCAGACAGCGACAAAAGAGCTTAATTCCTGAGGCGAGGAGAGAGTGACTGCTTGACATCAAGGCAGTGGCAAAAGGATATAGTTGCACAATGTTCAATTCTCTATTTGCGTATCCTTAGAAAATGAAGCAGCCCATTTTGACATGGGTCAGCACATGGACAACACACAGGCACAGACTGCAAAGCTGTAACATTCACACCCCAAAGGAGCCAGGCAATGACCATCACCAACAAGTGAAAGTCCAACCGTCCTCGTGACCTCAGTGATGTTCCTGTAAAAAAGTTATCTCATCATTAACATCCTGGCACTCACCACTAACCAGAAACACTGTGACCAGCTACAAGAGCAGACCAGGGGATGGGTGTCCTATAGCAAGTAACTCATCTCCTATCACGTCAAATCCTCTCCACACTCATGAGGCGCAAACAGGAGTGTGACGAATTACTCTCCACGTGCCTAAATGGGTTCAGTTGTAATGAATATCTTAAAACCTCAGCAACATTGAGGACAGGGCGGTTTATTCTCTTGGTACCCAGTTAACTGCAGTG
Organism: Hypanus sabinus; assembly: GCF_030144855.1. NCBI lineage: Eukaryota > Metazoa > Chordata > Chondrichthyes > Myliobatiformes > Dasyatidae > Hypanus > Hypanus sabinus. The sequence continues at coordinate 27,672,348 of NC_082735.1, read as the reverse complement.
AATATTAATTTCCTCCAGCACTGGCAGCAGTGTGTTCCAACTCTAAGATGCATTTCGTTACTCACTCTAGGCTTCTCCAACTCCATTGTGACCTCTCCTATAGAAAAGAACGAGCAGATCAGGACCACAGGAACACACCAAATACCTGTTCCCCTTTAAACTGGGCTGAACTGTAGGCCTTGGACTCTCTTTGTGGACTTCAGTTCAGAATGCTATTTGGTCCGTTTATTGCTTGTATGATTTGATTTTTTCTCTGCACACTGTCAGTCTTCTTTTTCCTTAATGGGTTATTTTGGGTTTCTTTGTTTCGCGGCTGTCTGTCAGGAGACGAATCTCAAGGTTACATAATGCATACATACTTTTATAAGTGTACTTTGAACTTTAATCTTTAAAATCCTAACTTAGAACTACGTCACCATTCCTTCATCATGGCAGGGTCTAGAAACTCCCCACCCAAGGGCACATTTGTAATAGCTTCACCAGAGGAAGCACAACATACGGAGAAGATAGCTCACTGTCACCTGGTTCTCAATGGCAATTATGGGCGGGTAATAAATGCTGACCTCTCCATTAATGTCTGCATCATGAACAAGTTGGCACAACCTGCAGACCTTTGCGGTATTGCTTAAAATTAGGACTCATGATAAATAGCGGCAGTTAAAGACAAGTTGGATTAAATACAACTTGTGAAATGTTTCAGTGAACATTTACATGGAAGTTCAAGTTTTGTACTTACACCAGGAGATTATAAATTTAGTAGAGTCAATACTTCAATTTCATAACACTGAAAAGTAATGGTGATGTTATCACCTTGGACACTTAAGGACCTATGTTCAATGGCCTGCTTTGATTACTGAAATTAATGTCATTAATTAAGCACAAGGAACCACCTTTGGCTTTTAATATCTCCATCTTGGAAGACTCCTTATAAGCATGTAACAAGTGCTATGGCACAGATAGTAGAGCTGCCCCCTCACAGTTCCAGCTATCTGGCTCCAACCTTGACATCTGATGCTGTCTCTGTGGAGTCTGCACATTCTCCCTCAAACTGCACGGGCTTCCTCAAGGCGTTGTGGGTTCCTCCCACATCCAAAGGCTGTAGTGGTAGCTGATCTGACCACTGTAAGTTATCCCTGGAGTGTAGATAGAATCTGGGAGCAGTTGATACGGACATGGGAGAGAGAAAAGATATGAGCCTAAAATGGAGACTTAACAGTCAGCGTGGATTGAATGGGCCAAAAGGCCTGTCTCCAAGCTATATGACGCGATGATTACATGACACAATTGAAGTCATGCTTGCAGATATATCAAAGCATGACAAGTGGAATATGGTTCCAAACTGTGAAGGGTAAGATTAGGATCTACTTAATACTTCTTCATACTCAGAATTATCAACAGGTTAACTTTGTCAATTTTCCTTTGCCAATCCTGTCCCCTATATCTTCACCCAAGCTTTCACCTATCTCACATTTGCCTTCACACTCTCCTCACTCATCATATAAGTGCACTGGAATGAATCCATATATCAAAGATGCAATATAGATGCGACTTTCTGGAGTGGAAATAACACTGGACAACAAGGTTTTGCTTCCTGAACACTTTTGTGTGTATCTTATGGATTTTGGACTGCTGATTATGAAAATCACTATGATATTTCCCTATTACACATCATTGTTTTGAAATCTTCTATACTTGCTAGTTCAATTCATAATTCAAGTCAGAATAACTGATGCCAAGATTAAGGAAGGTATTTTTGTTGTTCCACAAATCAAACAGGTCATCAATGATAGGCACTTCAAAGAACTTCCAGTGGGACTGGAGAAAATCACATGGAAGGTATTCAAGGATGTTGTGCATTTTTTCTTGGCAACTACAGAACACCAAACTACATGCAGCAAGTTGACAACATGCTTCAAGCATACAAAACCAAGAAGTGCAAAACGTCACTAAAGATTCATTTTCCTGCATTCCCATTTAGACTTTCCTGCGAATCTTGGCGCTGTCAGTGATGAGCATGGTGAAAGGTTTTACCAGGACATTGCAGTCATGGAGAAACAGTATCAGCAACTGGAATCCATCAGTGCTGACTGATTATTGTTGGACACTTAAGCAAGAAGTTTCAGACACTGAGTACAAATGAAACTCACCAACAGGACATTTTTAGCTTAGTTGAACTATTGCAAAGCATAAGCATCATTATACAATTAAGCATACTATATTCAAAAGAAGTTACTTTCTTGTTTCTCCAAATTCCTACAAGATACAGAGTCTGAAATTATATTTGTGTTCAGCTTCAATCTATTATACACAAAAAAATCTGATAAACAACACTGTTGAAAAAATTTGTGTCCAGTGTAATCACAGTAACAAGTTACTGGGAAAAGTGGTTGATACCAAACTCATTTAACAAGTCAACTGTGTACACTAACTACAGAGTAGGTTCAAAGTTCAAAGTGTATTTATTATCAAAGTATGTATACATTTTACAACCTTGAGATTCATCTCGTACACACAGCCACAAAACAAAGAAACCCAAAAGAACCCATATATTAAAAAAAAAGACCATCGAACACATCCTGCAAACAATAACGCAAGAAAATAGTATTCTGAACTGGTTAGCAAATGGAGTCCCACAACTCAGAGTAGTTCAGTGCAAAGCTAAGTCATGGAGCAGTGATCTGAACCAGATCGTCCCTCACCTCAGACCCTGACACCCTGACCTTTTCTATCTGACCTGATAACTAAACTGATGTCCAAACATCGGGTACAATCGCCTTAGTAAGCTCTGGGGCCTGGACCCCACCGCCTCAATTCAGCTTGTTATTGACTTTTCCAATGCGGCCCTGCACTTAAATCTCTATAGCAGGTTAAACATCCTTAGATAATTAAATCCAATTTCTAAAGAACCCTTTCTGTTCAAACCTCATCTCGAGAGCTTCAGTTTATATATTCAAGGAATGAAAATAAATTAGTCTACAAACAGGTAGATTTCTTTAATCCAATAGGTTTAATAGGTGCATTTAATGTCAGAAAAATATATACAACATACATCCTGAAATTCTTTTCTTTGCAGACATCCAAAAAAAAGAGAAGTGCCCCAAAGAATGAATGATAGTTAAAACATTAGAACCCCAAAGCACCCCCCAGCTCCCCCCTCCCACACACAAGCAGCAACAAAGCATCAATAAAGACACAGACTTGCAGTACCCCAAAGACTACTCATTCACCCGGTAATTCGTCATACCACAGGCTCTCTCTCTCCCTGATAAGGGAAAAACAGGTGTCCCCGTTTCACTGTGAGAGGGGAGACATAACAAACAACTCACTGATTTACGATGTTAAAAGTCTTTTGCATCGCTTTTTCTGAGCTCTGTGCCTTGAGAGTCGACACCAAAAAGACAACTAGATCTATTCAGGATTTAAATACTTAAACAGGAGTCTGTTTTAGACAAATTTGGCAAAATAATACACAGTACACATCCCCAACCGGAACATCACTATAACGTATATACTGAAGGCTGACAAGCTAACTTATCAGTTATTTTTCCTAGTTTAGATAGATGGATGTACAGACTAGAAAGAGGTAACCAGGAATGTGGAACTGAGATTACAATCTGATCAGTGCTTTACACATATGCCTGTTTGGACATGCACATCCAAAGGATTAAAACATGTTTTCCCAATAGAATGGCCTTCGGGTGTTTCTTGAAAATTCCCTACCTTCGACAAGTGAGGTGAGTAAGGTGACGTTGGCTGCTTTGCGTCTTCCTGCAGGCAAATTCAATCCAATCTTTTCCAATTTTTCTCTCAAGGATCTACCACCATTTTTTGACTTTGCCCTGAGGAAGACATACATGTATTTAAATCCAGTATACAGGTGGAAAAATAATAACTCCAGTAACTTTTCAACTTCTTGCTCAGTACATGCATGAACTTAATTACAGTACTGTGCAAAGCTCTTAGGCACATATATATATATATATAGCTAGGGTGTCTAAGACATTTGCAAGAGTTGTATTAATTTTAAGCATTACACTGTACTGCTGCCACGAAAAAAACAAATATCATGATATATGTGAGTGATGATAAACCTGATTCTGATATGGGTCTCTATTGTGGACTGAGAGTGGGAAGGGGGTAGGGAGAAGGGAATCATGGTTGGGAAAGGTGGAAGGGAGAGGGGAGGGAGTAGGGAAGCACCAGAGAGACATTCCGTAATGATCAATAAACCAATTGTTTGGAATCAAATGATCTTCACTGGTGTCTCAGGGCTGCACCCATGTCAACCCCCACTCCACCCCACCCCACTCCAAGCACACCTTCTCTGCCACTTGGCCCACATCCCCCTCCCCCCCCCCACAGTGCTCCACTCTCATCATTCCAATATGCTTTGCTCCCGCCAGATTCACAAACTCATTCTATGCTCCACAAGGACAAATACAGTACTGTGATAAAGACTTAGGCACCCTAGCTATATATATACTACCTAAAAGTGCTCCTCACAGCATGTGCTTCAAATAGCCTCTGACAACCAAGTCCAACTCCTGGCCTTCTTGTGTGGCTCAACCTCCAAGCCCGGCGGAACTGTTTCCACTGACAGGAGAAGGGGCGAAGGTGGGTCCTGGCGCCTTAAAACCAGTGCTTCAGGTAGATGGAGCTCCTCAGCCTGGGAAGGCAGTCCATCTAAGAGAGGGAAAACTCTGATTGCAAACCTCCACTGCCTTCCACTCCACCCACTCACATGGGAAAGGCTTCAGGAGTAAACCCTGAGGACAAATCTGGAGCTGGAGTCCCTAAGGCAGTCCGACGTTGCCTTCAATCTCGATCTGTCAACTCCTGCAATGACACTGGTGCCAAGCTGTATCGGACCTTGCCCTTCCCTTGGACAACATCAGTGGCATGGAGAGGGGAGCCTAGCAGTATGGGCAACTGCTGGTCTTCCATACAACCCTGCCCAGGCCTGCACCCTGGAGAGGGCGCAGATCCATGGTCTCACGAGACTAACGGATGCCACATGTGTGTGTGTGTGTGTGTGTGTGTGTGGGTGTGTGTGTGTGTGTGTGTGTGTGTGTGTGTGTGTGTCTCTAAGACTTTTGCACATCACTGTATATTTATTAGATATAAAATAGTCATTATTGCTTAGTAAATTCCAATACTATATTCCTTTCAGTCTCCAATTCAGTTTACATTTTCCATTTCTTCTAAGTGTTCTAACTCTTCTCATTGGCATGATGTGTACTCGCAATGGTATGTGCTCTTCCTTTTCATCTTTTAAGCTCAATGTCTGTCATTTTCATTTTTATATCTGATAATATACAATTCATTTTACCATTCTCAACTCTTTGACCTCACCCTCAGCGCTGAACTTCACTGACACTCCCTCCTTCACTCACCTCCTCAGCACTCCTCCGAGTAGTGATGCATTCAGACACTCCGGTGGTGATAGACGCCTCTGGACCTCTCCCACAGTCACTTTGTACTTGGAGGTGGAGCTGAGCAGTGATAGGCGGCCTGGGACTGAGCAGAACACTTCATTTGGGTTTGTTACTCCTCCAACTGAGCCATCCTTTTGCATGTTCAAAGAAAGTGAACTGCCATTGGCTTTAATTGGCATTGGAACTGTAATAAAGCAAAAAATGTCACTATAGAATGTAGTGCATCAACTTTGAAAGCACTCTCATAGAAACAATGGCTATCATTGATTGGGTGAAGAATTTTTTTTGTTAAAAATCAACGAAGGAGTAAAATCCTCCAAGAGGACACAACATTTCATTGGGTTTGGAGGCTCGTATTCCTCAATGACCTGGTGAGCTATATTGGCTGGAGTCAGGGCTTTATGCTTTGGCTGTTGGTAGGGTCTCCCATGCCAAACAGGTCAAAAGGTAGAGGCCAGACTAAGAGTGGTCCACCAATCCTCCAGGCTTGGGAGTTCAGCTCAGGGCTAACAACCCTCACTGGTAAAACAAAATTGTTACGGAAACAGCAATGAAGAATCCTTCTACCTCTGAGTTCACCGGTATTCCTGAAGTATCCATCCAAGACTTGCATGACTGACAGAAGTGAAAACTGAGAGGAACCCCTGAACACCACCAGAGATGGAGGAGAATCAGTACTCCCCTAAACACCAACGGCATAGCGAGCAGAAGAGAAAGGGTAAAATGGCATTGCCTGCTGATTTTGATCAGATTTGTGAGACAGTCATAGGTCAGGGATGTCACTGAAGATGACATCAAGTCACACTTCTGCTTCATTGGTAAAATCACAAAATCATATGACAAGTCCTAGTATCCTACTATCCTAGTATCATCGTATCCTCAAACATCTCAATTATTAGCCATTGGTCATTCCATTATTTTGTATATGAAACATGGTATAGCTTACAAAAGTCCTTGAATAAATACTTTGTAGCAGACATAGCATTTTGAGTTTGCTCAGTATTTCTGGCTCAGTCAGAATAACAGGACACCAGGAGTTATATTCCAGCGACTACTCCAGGAACATACACAAATAGGACATAGAACAATATGGCGCAGGAACAGACCCTTCAGCCCAAAATATTGTGCTGGATCAATTAAATTAGTAATCAAATGGCTAACTAAACTGATCTCTGCCTACGCCATGTCCATATCCTTCCACTTTCCTCACATCCCTATTGAAACTCTTAAAAGTCATTAATGCTTCTGCCTCTAGCACAACCCCAGGCAGCAGATACCAGGCACCCACCACTCTCTATAAAAACATGCCCCTCACTTCTCCTTTAAAATTACCCTCTCTCACCTTAAATACATGTCATCTAGTATTAGACATTTCAACCCTTGGAAAAAGATACTGTGTCTACTCTATGCCTCCCATCATCTTATGACTCTCTATCGGATCTCCCTCTTGGCCTCCACTGCTCCAGAGAAAACACCACAAGTTTGTCCAGTCTCTCTGTAGAGCACATGCTCTCTAATACAGGCAACATCCTGGTAAACCTCTTCTACACCCTCTCCAAAGCCTCAACATCCTTCCTACAGTGGGGTGACCAGAACTATATGGAATACTCCAGATGCAGCCTAACTGGAGTTTTATAAAGCTACAATATAATTCATTCCTTTTGAACTTAGTGCATCCAGTAATAAAGAGAAGCATGCCATGCACATTCTTAGCCACCCTATCAACTTGTGTCGCCATTTTTAGGGAGTTACGAACTCGGACTCTAAGGTCCCTCTGCTCATCAACACCATGATCACAGTTTGCACTAGCCTGTGCATTGTTTTAAGGTACAAAATATCTTTTTAAATAAAACTTCCTCAAAATGGATATTGTTTTCCAAAGTCCTGGCATCTACCTGTCCTGAAATCATCAATCCTTTTTCTATATAAAGATTAGCTTTATTTGTCACAAGTACATCAAAACATGGAAATATACAGTGAAATGTGCCATTTCCATCAAATAAAATCAATGAAGACAGTGCTGTAAGTTTTGCCAAACCTCCAGCATCAACATGAGCATAGCCATAACTCACTAATCTTAAACATACATCTTTAGAATGTGGAAGGAAACCAGAGCACCCAGAGGAAACTCACGCAGTCACCTGGAGAACGCACAAATTTTTACATTCCGCAGCAAGAATTGAATCCTCATCTTCCAGCTGAAGCTATAAAACATTGTGCTAACTGCGACATGAATTTTTGGTCTAGGATGTAAGCATTGTAATGTTCAGTGTAATCCACAGTAATAGCTCCAGTTTCTGCGGGTGGATGTGTTATCTTCTGAGCATGAGGAAGGCCAACAGAATATTAAAGGGCACAGATTCCAAATATATGCTGGCCTAATTTAGAGAAATGTTTATAATGTCCCTGTTTGACATACAAGATCTACTTGTATACCAGCAGTTGCTTAAGAATTAGGTGTAGTTATATTGACCTGACAATTTCCTAACCAATACTAATCTGCCACCATCAACCTCCCATCCCGATCACACCAAATCTTCACACACACACACACACACACACACACACACACACACACACTCCTACTGTGTTTGATGCTTAGTCTATGAATTGGGAATTCTCTTTGGTCAGGAATTCTTACTAACAGCATTGAGTAAGAACAACAGAGAGAGAAAATATGTACAGTAATTGGAAAAACTGGAGCTCTAATTCCAGTGTACTTTCAGTGTATGTGTTGGTTTTCTAATGTCACAGAGCTTTATAGCATTTAGGGGTTGCAACCATTTTAAACGGATGACTAAACCTTTAGTGATTTTCTAAGGAAGAACATGAGCTGTTATGGAAATTATAATTCTCTTTATATTCCTAATCCAGTCACAATTGAGATGAAGAATGGTGTTCCATAACTGGCCCTTTAGCACAGAACTACAAGAAATTAAACCTGGCATTCTCCTGGTCAGTTTGATACACCTACAGTATTTACTGGAAAACTCATTGAACTGACTGGTTCCTTTATACTGAGGGTTTATAATTAGCTGTGGATGTAGAATACAGTGGCCTTTCCCATTGCAAAATTGTCACAACAGAATTATCAATTATCAGTCAAATAATTTAGCCACCAAGCACACAAAGAATCCATTACTAAACCAAACTGCATGTTATAGTTTATGTGGAAACTGCGCTACCAATAGATAGCTATTGTATAGGTAAATTGTGTATACTGATGCTTATAAACAGTATGGGTTTTAAATAACAATTTTATTCTACATTTATTGAAACTTAAAATTGTGTAAACTTAGATTAATTTGTTCAAACTTAATATAGTATTTACTTATTTGTTTCTGTGCTCACTCAATGTACAATGTTCAAAGTTCGTAATAAATGTATTTCTCTGTGCTCACTCAATGTACAATGTTCAAAGTTCAAGACATGTACTGTATATGTCACCACATATGATCTTGAGATTCATTTTCTTGCAGGTTTTAACAGTAGGACAGAGAAATACAATCAATGAAAAACTACAAAGACTGACAAATAACTAACATGAAAAAGAAGACAAACTGTGCAAACAATAAATAGATAGATAGATAATAGTGAGGACATGACTCGCAGAATCTTGAAAGTGAGAGTGAATGTGAAGCTCTCTAAATAGAAGCTATTTTTCTTCTATTATGTCGGAAACTAAACTTGCATGTAAACCAATTGTAATTTGAAGCAATTAAATTTGATTCATGAACAAGCTCTCTGCCATCAACTGTACAAACGAGGTCATACTGAGCACTTACATCTGTATACAACTCCATTTAAAAATATAATTTTATGCACTAATTTATTTAGAACTTTTCACTGTACTTCTAATTAACCAAAACACTATAGCAATTATCTAACAAAATTAGGGACATTTGGAAATGGCAGTACTGTAGGTGCTCTTTGAAAGTGTGATGAGATATCCATCATTATTCCTTGTGGAATTTTGGCTGTATAACAAAAAGGAAAAAATATGAAGTCAAACAAAGGAGCAGAGAATCTAACTGGTGTTTAACAGTCTTTCTCAAATCATTCATGATGATTGATATAAGAAAACCATTGAAAGGTGCATGCCTTTTATTCATATTATGTGACAGATGGCCCATAAAGCAGGAGGGGAGGAAAACAAAGGAGGTAAAGATAGATTGTATGATATTCTTTAGCAAAAGAAATGTGGAACTAAGATACATTATACATGCCAGTGTCTAAAATATCCGAGAAAAGTCTCAGGTAGATAAGAAGTAGGGTATATATAGAATACACAATGCTTAGTATACTGTTTGTTTTGGTTCAGCATTTTTGTCTATTTATGGAAAATGACATTTACATATATTACACAGAATTAGATCAAATCAATATAGGAGAAATAGGCCATTCTGCCCAACAGGTCAATGCTCCATTTCATCCTTCTTCCACATAAGTTCAACATATCCTTCTGAACATTTTTCACTCATAGATGAATCCAGTTTCCTCTTATATATAAACAAGAGGTTCTGCAGGTGCTGGATGAGCAACATACAAACAAAATGCTGGAGGAACTAAGCAGGTCAGGCAGCATCTATGGAGAGGAATAAACAGTCAACATTTAGGACCAAGACCCTTCAAATTCAGCCCTTTTATGCTTTTCATTACAATGATTCCCTGTTAGATAAAGTTCCACATTCTAATCACACTGAGGGTGAAGAAGCTTCTGCTGATTTCCCATAGTGTGTTGGGTAACACCTTTCACAACTTTAGGACATTCCAAAGCACTCCACCTTCACTGAAGTACTTTCTTGAAGAGTAATTGCCGCTGTGATACAGGAAGCTTTACAAGGTGAGTTCCCACAATAAGATATTGATTAAATCATCTGCGTTATTACTTTGGCTTTTCAGTGATAGATATTGCCCTATGTTAAATGTAACCCTGACATTCATCTTCAGCATATGGGTATCATGGGCAAGTCCAACATTTGATGCCCATCCCTATTGCCGTTGGTCATCTTCTTGAACCACTGCAGTCCAGATGAAATTGCTTAATGCTTTTGGACAGGGAGATCCAGGATTTAGAACCAGCAACAATGAAGGATTGCCAGTATATTTCCAAATCAGGATGATGCAGGACCTGGAGGCCTACCCACAGAAAATAATGTTTCCATACACCTACAGACCTTTTACTAGAGGTTGTAGGTTCGGAGATACTGAAGGAGCAACTTCAGTGCATTTTATAGATGGTACACACTGCAACCACAGTTAGTGAAAGGAATGAAAGCTTACGACAGTGGAGGAGGAGCCCATCAAGCAGTCTAATTTGTCCCGGATAGTGTTGAGTCTTTTAAAAACTACTGGCACTGTTCAGGCATATTCTGGATTTAGTGTATATAATAAATATTAACTTCACCAGCAACCAGTCTTCAGACATGAGCATAGATTGTAGATTAAATTTAAAATGCAGTCCTGAACAATACTTTTCCTGGAGCTGTGGACTGATGTTGATCACAAACCAGATGATGCTGATTAACATTCATTTTGGATGTCTGGAGAGTGGGTGCGAAGAGGAGGTGTGTGAAAACTATATGTAATTTAAAGGAAGCATTGTAGAAACTTCCTATAGAATTGCCCTGCTGTTACCTTTGATCTTTAGTATATAAAAATGTCATGTAATATTAGGTTGGGAGGCCTCTTCCTTCAAGAGGGTCTCAAAATGATGCCTGCTGCTCATTTTTTTTGTTGAATAAAACACTTCTATCTCCATTAGTTTCAGTCTCTCTCAGGTGACTTTGTTCAAGTTTCAACAAGCACTGCTTTTATCTGAACTGCTGGAGTCCATTCATCATACTCCCAATTTTTGCTTCAAGATATTGGAAAGTCCTTGGGGTATTAGCTGCAGGCTATACAGCCTCAAACCTGCTTTTGCAGTTACAATAGCTACCAGCGGAGTTTTCGGACAACAGTAGTTCCCTAGGATGTTGTACAGCACTGGTGATGCCATTGAATGTCAAGGGTAGGCAATGATCCTCTCTTATTGGAGATGGGCATTGACTGCCACTTCTGCGGTAGAAGTTTTCCTTGAACATTAAATAACAAAATAGAAACATCAAACCAAGTGTACTACACAGAGTTGTCACAAGTGGAGTGCAAAGCAAACTGAGTGAAAAGAGGGGAATTTTGTAAGAGTGCACCAAATGGCCATTTGGGGGGGGGGGGGTGGGGTGGAGGCAAAATACAGCTCAAACATCAGAAAAGCATTTGAGAGCTTCTGGGGCGAGTCAAGCCAGATACCAAATTGGTGAGGGGACACGAATGCCTGGTAGAAATGAACAGAAGTGGTAGATAATGTTAATCATCAGAGCTGTTACTTTGGAGTTCAGTACTGCACCTAAAACCCTTAATCGTTTATCACTGAGCATGTTTTGCAGCAGGATGGCCCACCAACTGCTGACATAGAAAAGAATTATCAACTGTTTCAGTGAAGTTGTGGTTGATTTCTGCTGGCAGGTGTTACAAATTTATAAGTATTTGACATTTTGATTGGTAATAAAAAGCTGCAAAACCAAACATGGTGCTGTAGGAACATTTTTCTGTTGTCACTATTTCTGCACAAACCAGATGTTCTTGAACAGGTACACTGTCCTTGCAATACAGTCGAATGAGGAGAATAAACAGCAGACATACAGAGTGATAAAAACTGCTGGGAGAGGACAGGGCTCACAGCAGGCAGCTACAACCTTTCAGAAAGCAAAGCATTCACTCAGACCTGGGCGAGCAACAATATGCCAAACATCTACACTTCAATATGGACACCTTCCATACACTGCAAACCCAAAAGAAACCTCAAGGAATGCAATGCCAGTGGCAGCCAAGGTGATCGTAGAAACATAGAAATATAGAAAATAGGTGCAGGAGTAGGCCATTCGGCCCTTCGAGCTTGCACCGCCATTCAGTATGATCATGGCTGATCATCCAACTCAGAACCCTGTACCTGCTTTCTCTCCATACCCCCAATCCCTTTAGCCACAAGGGCCATATCTAATTTCCTCTTAAGTATAGCCAATGAACCGGCCTCAACTGTTTCCTGTGACAGAGAATTCCACAGATTCACCACTCTCTGTGTGAAGAAGTTTTTCCTCATCTCGGTCCTAAAAGGTTTCCCCTTTATCTTTAAACTGTGACCCCTCGTTCTGGACTTCCCCGACATCGGAAACAATCTTCCTGCATCTAGCCTGTCCAATCCCTTTAGAATTTTATACATTTCAATAAGATCTCCCCTCAATCTTCTAAGTTCCAGTGAGTATAAGCCTAGTCAATCCAGTCTTTCTTCACATGAAAGCCCTGCCATCCCAGGAATCAAACTGGTGAACCTTCTCTGTACACACTCTATTGCAAGAATGTCTTTCCTCAGATTAGGGGACCAAAACTACACACAATATTCTAGGTGCGGTCTCACCAAGGCCTTGTACAACTGCAGTAGAACCTCCCTGTTCCTGTACTCAAATCCTTTTGCTATGAATGCCAACATACCATTTGCCCTTTTCACCACCTGTTGTACCTGCATGCCCACCTTCAATGACTGGTGTACAATGACACCCAGGTCTCGTTGCATCTCCCCTTTTCCGAATCGGCCACTGTTCAGATAATAATCTGTTTTCCTGTTCTTGCAACCAAAGTGGATAACCTCACATTTATCCACATTAAATTGCATCTGCCATGAATTTGCCCACTTACCTAACCTATCCAAGTCACCCTGCATCCTCTTAGCATCCTCCTCACAGCTAACACCGCCGCCCAGCTTCGTGTCATCTGCAAACTTGGAGATGCTGCATTTAATTCCCTCGTCTAAGTCATTAATATATATTGTAAACAACTGGGTCCCAGCACTGAGCCTTGCGGTACCGCACTAGTCACTGCCTGCCATTCTGAAAAGGTCCCGTTTACTCCCACTCTTTGCTTCCTGTCTGCCAACCAGTTCTCTATCCACATCAATACCATACCCCCAATAGCTTTAAGTTTGCACACTAATCTCCTGTGTGGGACCTTGTCAAAAGCCTTTTGAAAATCTAAATATACCACATCCACTGGCTCTCCCCTATCTACTCTACTAGTTACATCTTCAAAAAATTCTATATGATTCATCAGACATGATTTTCCTTTCACAAATCCATGCTGACTTTGTCCAATGATTTCACCTCTTTCCAAATGTGCTGTTATCACATCTTTAATAACCGACTCTAGCATTTTCCCCATCACCAATGTCTATCTAACCGGTCTATAATTCCCCGGTTTCTCTCTCCCTCCTTTTATAAAAAGTGGGGTTACATTAGCGACCCTCCAATCCTTAGGAACTAATCCAGAAATACATTAGCCACCCTCCAATCCACAGAAAGTAATCCAGAAAAATCAACTATGTGCCAAATTCCCTCCGGGCACTTCCAAAAACCAGTCACAAAAAAATAGAAAAATACTGTCTATTCAAAGAAAGTTAACTACATTTCATTTGGTATTGTCCAAAATCTGCTGACAGACAGGGAACAGAGTTGGCTTTGAGACAATTGTGTGCTTTCCAGTAATTCCGGATGTCGTTTGTTGTACAGATAAGGCTTTCTTTGTGATACATGTTAAATCTGATATATACAATACCAGAAGCAGGAAATCTTAGCATCCAGTTGTTGTGCTATACGCTCAAATCAGTGCCAGATCCATAAATATCACTCAGGTAGCATTCATTACTCAGTATTCCACTGTCCCGGCCACCTACCAAATTGAGAGACCCTACTGAATGTTGAGGGTCATCGGCTGATGATGTGGCAGGTGGTTCCAGTTCATAAACACCATACATACAACAAAAGCCATGTACCAAAGGAAGTTTCACAGAGCAGGTGATTGCCATTGCTTTCACTGGCTGGACCCGTCAAGAGGAAATCTGTGGTAATCAGCTGAGGTGGCGTTAAGACCCGTGGAGTTCTGCTGCCTGTTGTACTAAGTTACCATAAAACAGGGTCCCAACCTGGGGTCCATGGACCCCTCAGTTAATGATAAGGCTCCACGGCATAAAAAAAAAGGTTGGGAACTCCAAGAAAGAGATGACAAACCTTGTTATTGGGCTTTCTACCAACCAATTGAAGAGCAGGAGAAAGAAAAAATAAGAGCGGGGAAGTAAACAATACAGTTCCCTTTGGCCCACACCATCTGTGATCTGAGCTAATTGCAAACCTAATCTCACATTCACCAGTTGTCCCATCTATACCTTACCAACACACACGACCATCACAATAACCACTTGGTCGAGTGCAAAAATAATTAATGTCCTTAAATAAGTACGTTTACCTCTGCCTTTGCCTGTCAACTGGGTTATACCAAGTTCAGATTCTGCAACTGCTGTAGTATATTACCCTACAAAACTGGCCCACTCAAACCACCAGCTCTACAGTCTTTGCTTTAACCTACAGTTCCAACTGCAAAGTTCTTTGTTATCCATTACTTATCCATTACAATGTCAGTGTCAGTGACCTGGTATCTTTTAGTGCAAAAATTAATGGCGTCTCATCATCAGTATCTTTGTCCTTTTGTTAGTTCACTACTGCTGCTCAACTGCATGCATTGGGTAACTGAAAGGGAAAAAAGGCCAACAGTTAAATTCTTCCACAAGGAGGATAAAGTAAGAGGTACACATTTACACCAGGTTTTCATGTAAGAAGATGAAGGAAGCATAGGTTGAGGGGGCAGTGAGGTGTGAAAAGCAGGAACAACTTCAATCAACTTCAGCTGCTGGCAACAGCCTTTTCAAGAATGGTTGTATCATTCTTTCCATGGATGATGAGAGATGGAAGCATTTCTGACCTCTGCTTAGACATTTTGAGCCACAACAGAAAGGTGTATCTCGCAATGAGTACGTCCAAAGCAATTGCAAGGATGGGGCTGTCATGGTTGAATAACTTGCATAGCGTGCAAGCTTTTATTAGTGAGTGTGAATTTTGTAACAATGGCAAGAATGAGTAAGTGAAGTTGGTATATGAATAGTAGGGATATGTTGGTATTAATGGAGATTGTTTATGGATGAGGGATGGTGGGGTGGAGATACATCTCTATCAAAGGAAGTGTAAAGTGCTTCTTCCCTCCACTAGTCTGCAGGTCACCCTTGGAAAAGTTGTAGCACCTGTTTAGCACTCCCCCCAACCCCCGGTCAAGTTCACGTGAAGCATGGAAGCAGTTCATGTAAACAGTTGGTGCATATCACAAGTTCTGGTTATACGATCACTGACACCAGACAGACAATCTCAGAACAGTATTGATAATGGCTGGGGTCACCCATCTTGTAAGGACACTGCCCAGAAGAAGGCAATGGCAAACCACTTCTGTAGAAAAATTTGTTAAGAACAACCATGATCAAGACCACGATCGCCCACTTCTTACAACATGACATATAATAATGATGATGATATGGATGAGGCCAATTGATTAGTGCCTAAAGTTAATGTTGCAGATAATGGCAACCGGAATGCATCTAAAAACTTTGACCACATACAAGATCATTACATTTTTCAGCACTCCTGGCATTGATATTCACAGTTATTTCATCCACTGCATCCTAAGATCAGAGGGTCTGCTTCCTATATCTGGAGGATTTTGTAGCCTCATAAAATACAGGATATCCTTCCTATATTGTTTAATTTCAGTCTTAAATGGTTGACCCCCATTTTCTAAGTGTGTGGCACGTGGCCAAGTGCTTAAGGCATTGGACTAGCAATCTGAAGGTTGTGAGTTCTAACCCCAGCCGAGGCTGCGTGTTGTGTCCTTGAGCAAGGCACCCAGTCTACCCAGCTGAATATGGGTACTGGCAAGATGCTAGGGGTTAACCTCACAATAGACTGGTGTCCTATTGGGGGGGAGGGGGATCCTCGTACTCTCAGTCACGGAACACCATGGAAACCAGCATAAGCACTGGCCTGATGAGCCTATAAGGCTCGGGACAGACTTTAACTTTAATAACCTACTTTCTAAATAGTAAGTCTTAATTCCCTCAAGAGAAAAATATGTTCTCCATAGCATGTCCAAGGCATGTCATGATGTTTCAATTTCAAAAACTCCTCTGAAGTGTCAGGTATATCGTGGTCAACCTGCCTTCATGAGACAAGCTTCCCATTCCCAGTATCGGTCTAATAAACCTTCTCTGAAGACCTTCCAATATAATAACATTCTTCATTGACTGAGAGCAATATTGTACACTGTTTTCTCAGCAGTGATATGGTCCCACCAGTGCTCTGTATAATAACATAACACCTTTATGTTCGGTTCCATGGCAGGCCTATGGCAAAGTCATAGGGGAGTGGAATAAAATGGACAGTACCTGCAAAAAGACTTGCGCAGAATAGGCTGAATGGTCTCTGCAATGCTCAAAAGTGTTTTTCTGTCATGGTTCATTCACAGAATCCCTCCTACCTTGGTCTTCTCCGTGGATTGTCACTTTGTCATGGTGGAGACACTTGTGTGGTCCTGAGATCCCAAGAGCAATGCCATCTGGAGCTATGCTCCTGGTAGGGTCACCCATGGTGGTAAGGTCGAGGGTGAGGTCCCTGACAAAGAACAATCCAACCAAGACCTCAACAGTGGAACAGGTGGACGAAGTTACTTCGAACTCAACGGCTGTGAAGGCGGATGAAGGCTGCAACAAATCCATCAGCTCTAATCATCGTGGTTTCCATGCCATTGGAAACAGTTGATTTGCGAAATATCGTGTGCTTCTTGGAGTGCAACATCAAGTACATGTTAAACAAATACACACACAAGCGTCTTCGCTCTGTGGGCCATTTGGACTCATAAGCCACTTGACAGCTCATAAATAGATCAACAGAATGAAGACCATCATCCTCAACCTCAAGGGATAGCCACAATGACGATGACCTACCTTGGTTCAGGGTATTGAACTTTAACTATAGGGATACACTTTAAACTGAGGCTCTGTAGTCCAAGACAAGTCTCTGAGATCCCTATAATGAGAGAGTACTGCACTGTTGCAGAACACTTGTTCGGCCCTATCTTCTGTTTCTATCTGCAGTCTGGTGCAGACATAGAGAGAAGATGCGTCTGAACAAATGCCATGAGAAGGAGAAGTTCAGTTCCATGAGGGACTGGCACCAGTTTCTGGGGCAGAGAGAAAATGTACCGTCAGAAAGATTGAGTTGGGAGTGGAGTCCAAGTGGAGAGAGAACAGAAAAGGATTTTATGACTGTGGCATAATGTGAGAGCTGATTTCAAGAGTTGGAAGGTGCGAACTTAGAGGTTAGAGAAGCATGCAGCAAAGACACTGCGGTTATGTGTGGGATTTTTAAGTTTCACACAGATTAGAGTAAGCAGGCTGGCACATGTCACATAAAAAGTGAATTGCTTCAGTTTTCTGCAACAATATGTACTGGAGCCAATGAGGGAATCGCCCACGTTAGATACACCAATGAGTCATGGGTAAGATGTTGTTAATAGCCTTGGGGAGTATGAACTAATAGCAATCATAATATGACTGAGTTCCGAACAAGACACTCCAACAGCTACTAATAGTTTAGATTTAGGCAAGGTTCAATGCAACAGAATAAGGCAACAACCTAAGTAAGTCTGATATGCAAAACAGAAAATATGCAGTTGATGTTCAAAAACAATTTAAGGTGATACAGAACCTGCTTAAACTCCTTAAGGGCAAAGCTGCAGCTGGCAGAAAAAAAGAAATCAGTTGTATGGAGAAATGTGAAACTACTTTTGGGGAGGTGCAGCAACTCAAGGGGATACCCAGTAATTGGTAAGATACGGAGTGGTATGGGTGAACAGAGATGACCGTGCTGACAGGATAGGTGGAGTTCAAAAGTAATGCTAGATGTTTTCCATTGTTAACCAAGGCGAAGATTATGAGAGCAGGGAGGTTTGCCTCAGTAGTCCAGTTTTCTCCTACATTATCAGTTGGTTTGTAGATAATTTGGTTTCATAAATTACTCCAACTTTAGGTCCTAGTGGAAGTCTTGCAGTAGAGTTGAAGAGAATCTGAGATAGAAGTGGGGCAATGAAATTGATAGGATTATGCTGTTTATGCTCTTCATGAGTCTAATGGCTTCTATTTTTGTTTAAGAAAATATGCCAAACAGAATTCCAAAAACAGCACAGATTTTGGAAGCAGAAGGGGCTGCAGATGTTGGAAATCTGCAACAATACACAAAGGAACTAGAGGATCTCAGGAGGTTAGGCAGCTCCTATGGTGGGAGAGAGACAAAAATCAACCAAAGCTACAGTAATGTTGACTGAAACCAAGTTTTCAAGAGATGTCAAAATCAATACAAAATGTTTTACAATTATATTAATAAAATTTACTTTGAACTTTGATCACACACACACACACACACACACACACACACACACACACACACACACACACACACACACACACACACACAAACACACACACACACACACACACACACACACACACACACACACACACACACACACACACACACACACACACTCCTCTCTCCTGGAAACAGGATGTTTGCAACCATTGATGTCTGGGGCAGACACATTTTTCAGTTACTGATTCTGAGATCTATCATCAAACAACATGAAATGGACAAGGTCAGGAGACTGTGGTTTTTGGCAAACAACCTCTCATTGAGTCCTTAAGAATTCATGCCTGAGTTCTGATGACCGTCAATCCCAGAGAACCCAACATTTCTGCAGACAATTGAGTCTGAGGTCAAAAGTCATGGCCCTGGCCTGTATTCAGTGTGTCAGCCCACCTGCCAGCATCCACGGGGACCACTATGTCCCAGCTGAGACAGGCAAACTCTAATCATGACAATGGACATATTGATGATTTTGTGTTAGTATTTGTACAGGAAGGGAATACTATTGCAGGAAAACTGTAATGAAACATTGGGTAAGATTTGCCAACACTGCTATCAACAACTGTTGGGAAATCATCAGCATCAATGGTTAAGAACATTGTGATTCAACGTCTTGAGAGCTTACAGCTGATCAGAGGAGTCGATGCAGAGTTTTAAACGGATGGACATGAACTGGATTGAGTATTTCATGAAGAGATGACTAATTAGTTGGCAGGAGGGTGTTGTTTATATGCACTTCCAGAAACCACTGAAGAGATTTTTAGTTTAAAATGAAGCTCAAGGAACTGAAGTCAAATTATTGACCTGGTTAGGAAATTGGTTAAGTGACTGGAAACATAGTGAAGGGTATGGGCATGTGTGATAGGTATTTATTATCCATGGCCATGTGTCCTTTATTTTGTCAGATTTCCAACACAAGAGATGAAATCTGTAGAGATCAAAGAGTTCTTTTTGAGTAAGTTAAACTTCCAACCAATATTCTTTGTTCAGATTTTTGTTGTAAATGGGAACCAGTCTTCAGTTCTTAATCTTAATTGGTCCAAAGTTAAAAGAACAGCTTTGCAAACCAATAGAATTGTCTATAGAGCACAGGATGCTGGCCTATAGAACATGGGTTGATAGCTCAGAGTTGCTGTGTAAGACAATGGGGTTGTTTCAATTGGTCTGTTTCAAATCAGACAATGCTGGCTCAGTTATTTAATTCAAGGGAACTTGCAGCACAGATTGATACTATCACTTAGCACATCAAGTCGCTGATCTATTAATGGTTGGAAGGTTTGTGTACTCAGGGAGTCAGCTTATCAGCATTAACTCTGAGCATCTGGAAACTCTGTCTCCAAAAGCCCTTAAACCATTTGTGTAAAAAGGTATCTGAAAAAAAATCATATGTGTGTGAAGTCACCTAAGTGGAAAGAAAAATAGTATAGGCATTAGAGAGCAGTCAAGTTTGTTAGGAGTGGTCCAGCAGCAGCTAGAAGAATGACAGAAAGATAGGATGACTAGAATCCATTCCTCTGTGATGATTCATGTGTTTACAACTCTGTGGTATGTCTTTTTAACTTATAGGAATTGTACCTGTGTTCCGGAAATCCTTTGTGGTTTAGAAATTGTTTGTAATTTGGAAATCTTATTTAAGATAGAAAACCTCTGCAAATTTTAAATGTTTTTAAGAGTTCTGTCTGGATTTGAACATGTATAACTAAAAATAAATGAACTGTGGTTAAACTGTGTTAGCTGGAAGTATCTCCTCAATGGTAGGGAGGGACGGACCCTCCAATCAAATAGTGAGTACTGGCAGCTAAAATCACCATTGAAGATAAACAAGGAACTAGTCTAATGTATAATCATCTGTTAAAGAGGGTACCTGCAGCTGTCTATATCAGAAGGGCTTAAGATCTTCATTTGAGTTTAGAGCTTTGCAATCAGCAAACCCAGTACTAACACTCATGTAAACTAATTGGCAGATTGCAACTAGTGTGTCCTGTATGAGTGTGTTGCAACCTCTGCTATACATTACGTTTACTAATGACTTTAATGATGGAACATGGAAACAAATACACAAGTCTTCCATTGACATAACAACTGACAGCACTATGAACTATTTTTCTTTATAGTGAGTAAAATGTAAGAGGCTTCTTCAGAGGAACTTGGGGAGAGAAAGATGGAAGAAGCCAAGTAGGATCATCCTGCTCCCATTGAATAACTCATCCAGCAAAGCCCACATGCAAGGGTCCACTACATGGCCATAGCTGCTCACACCTAGCGGGCAGCGCAAGCTTCAGTGAGGGGTTTTTCTGCAAAAAGCCTGTGTAATGTGTAGGGCCTGGGCCAGTCTACAGACCTCTGATAATCCAGATTTAGACACCAATCCTTAAGAAGCAGACCCAGTGTGGTAAAATGATGGAGGGAGAGGATAACCTCATTTTAAGAGACAGGATAGGGCCAGTGGCTGGAGAATATTGAGAGTTAGGAGCATGTTGGGAGAGGGGAAAGATGATAGAGGGATGTGGGAGGCAGAACAGGTGAATTGGAAGAAGAGAGAAAGTGGTGGGGCTGAATAGGAGGATGAGAGAGGGAATGATACAAAGTGAGGGGAGAGGAATGAAGGGTGGAAAACTGTTAGGGAACTAGATAACTATAAGGGAAAGAAGGTAGGTGTGGGGAAGAACAGGTGGGTGTATGCCAACCTGTGCATATGTGTGGTCAGATTGTACCTGCCTATAACTGGAGTGTGAGTGTAGGTTTTCACAAATAATATGGTGTGAGCCATTTTATGTTTAAGAAAAACCATAACAACTCATTTATCATACTGCAAAAACTGAACATCACGTCATTACGTCATCTCATCAGACCAGCCTCTTCAATGAACCCCAACTCAATGTCAGTGGTTAAGAATTACATATGTTTCCACCAATTACATTTCCCTACAAGAGCATTTGTCTTTAGGTTTATGTAGTCCAATCTGCAAAACCGCATCTCCAAACATCTTGGATCTCCTTGCTACATGACCAAGACTTCATTGCATCAAGATGTGGTGGATGGCATACACAAATGTTTAAAGAAACAAATGCACACTCATCTTCCACTCCTCCTAAATGAAGTTTCATTCCAGGAATATCACAACCCTCATGGACAACCAAAATAGCACTAGATCTGGCATCGCTCCATTGTCATGGCCTGGGAATTCAGTTCAAACTTCCATGTTGACATTGTTACTCTGAGTGAGATGAGGAGGGGCACAGAAGGCCATCTCAGGGAATAAGGAAATGGACACATATTCCTCTGAAAGAATGAAACAGATGCATGTTAGATTTGGCTATCTAGATTGATTTAGTCTGGCATCTCAATGACACTTTTGTGGGGTGGGCAAGTGTCACACAGTTCCAAAGTCCTCATAGAGTGGACAGCCGGAGACATTTTCCCAGGGCAGAAATTACTAATACTAATGTAAACTCTGGAAGCAATGACTAAAGCCAAGGAGGAACACTTGAACAATCCCTAATTATCCTTGTCTACATTGGTGCCAAAGTAAGAAGGGACTCAAAGTTCTGGGAGGGTGTAACTGGGAAGGAAGAATTATTGAAAGGCAACTCCTCATAATAAAATGCTTGTAAAAACTAACAGGAGAGCAAATAAAAGGTCTAATGCAAAACCCTTGAGCAAGCTTTGGCATCTAATAGACTACATCATCATCCAAGCAGGATGTCTAATCTATCATTTCAAAGAAGTTGCCTCCTTAAGCACAGAAAAATTCCCATGTACAGACTCCAAAGTCTGGACTACCCTGAAGTCTATGGTAACTAACAGCTATGAAAAGTCCTTCATCTTCTCTACCTAAAACAATTAAATAGATTTAATGAAAATGAACCAAATCCAGCAGCTGAATAACACTATTAGGTCTTATGAGTGAAAAAAAAAACAGAACAACAGGCAGCTAAAGACCTAGGTCCAACAAAAATTTCATGACTTCAGCAGAAAGAGCTCAAGAAATTGACAACAAGTCAATAACCAAATCAAAGAAGACTTCACAATGTTAAGAAGCCCATCTCTGACACAAGCACTCAAAGACACATCTATTGAGAGCTAGGAATGGAAGAAAAATGATATCTTAATGAAATAAACACGGCAGAGAAGTACTTCCAGGGTGAAATTATTACCTCATGTTTTTCATTTGCCAAAGGAACATGCTAGAGGATCCCAGAGAAAGAAGACTGACCCATAAATAGTATAGAAAAGCCGTCATGGTGGTTTGTCAAAGGAGAAGTTATTGGGAGGATCTTTTTCAATTACCGTCTCCTAGTTGCAAGATAATCTTCCCAAAGTGATGTAAAAAATCCAGGGAAAAGGTTGGGCAATTTAACTGCTCTATCAGGCCTTTTTGACCTCACAAATGCATATATCAAGCAAAAGGGATTGTGGAGAATCCATCTGAAATTTGGCTTCATAATGAAATGGAGTTAATCTGCATGATCAGCAGGAAGCTATTGAAACTTCATTCCCCTTCCACTTAGGAAGTATAATATTATCTATCTAATTACAGCACAGAGAAGGCAGCTACATAAGTGTACATTTGGAAATGTAGCTCCACCATTGTTGGGATCTTCACTGATATGTATGAGAAAATGAACCTTACACTAGACACAAGTAATGAATAAAATGAAGAGCTGCTTACAACTTGAGCTCCAACAATCAGGATTCTCAACAAGAACCTTGGATACATGGATCAGTTTACTTTCCTTGAAAGAAATCCCTCAATGTTAAAATTGGGTTTTTGAAGGCCAAGACCTCAAGCTCAGCAGTTAAGCTCTGGTTTACCAAGCAGCAGTAATTTTCACATTCCCGCATGGAGAAGGTGCCACAAAGTACTCTACAACCTGTTGTCTCCTTAAAATTCTCCAAAACCTTTGGAAAGATACTCTCCAGGCCAACATCCCCACACTGAAGGTCTGATCACCGAACACGTTCATCAAATGAAGAACATGCAATATTTTCTGCACGCTTCGACAGCAAACTCTTAGAATTTGTCCCCTATTATAAGCTCCGTCATGGCACAGGACTTCCAAGTGAGCAGAGAAACTGATTCAATTGCATTCTTGAAATTTCCTTCAGAAACTGACAATCCTTTCAGACTGGAGACCCGAGACTGCTCAGTGATGAAGAAGGTAATATTCATGAGAGGAGCAAACAATGGAAGGGCTCACACAACATCAACGACACACACCTACCCCATCAAGCCCCAGTAGCTCCATTTGAGTCTTGCAAAGGTTCTTTACCCTACTCAGAACCCAGAGAAATGAAAGGGAAGCATAATTATACTGGACCACCTAAGAAGAACAAAATATTCTAAATAGTGTCAATGGAAGGAGTAAATTACAAAGAAACTTTGGACCAAATTCTGTGGAGAATTCTGAGCAATTCTCTGTATAAATGGTAACATTCATAATTCTCACATATAAGGTGAACATGTGAATATTTTAAGCCTGCTGACAGCTCCATGTTGGCATGTTTCCATCTGAGCTTCATGGAGTCCGGCGAGCAGAGAGTAACATTGCAATAAATCCTTGACAATTATTTTTCAGAGACAACTCAAATAACCACCTTGCCAGCCTCTCTGTAGTTGGTGCAGGCACAGAGACACACATGTACATTCAAGAGCCCCGAACACGGACAGTTCTGACACTGACTCTAGCGGACAGAGACTCACCAAGAGTAAAAGTTGTGCTGTGAATGCAGCAGGAACTGTATTGGGGTCAGCCATGCCAAAGTGGTGGACACTGCCAACATCAGGTGCCATGCTGAAACAGGGCAAGGCACTTCCACTTCTGCCACTATAACATTTATTGGAGATACAGTGAAGGACAAGGCCCTTCAAGCCAACGAGCTCTACCGCCCAGCAACCCACCATCTTAGTCCTAGCCTATTATGGGACAATTTACATTGACCAGTAACCTACTAACTAGTACGTCTTTGGACTGTGGAAGGAAACTGGAGCATCCACAGAAAACCCACACAGTTCACAGGGAGAGCATACAGACTCCTTACAGATGGCGCTGGAATTGAATTCTGAAATCTGACACGCTGAACTGTAATAGCGTTGTGCTAACTGCTACACTACCATGATAGAAAATTAACATTTCTAGCATCACTGTAAAGTGGGTGTTGCATTTTGTCAAAGCAGCTGAAGCAATAAAATTAAATCCTAACAAACGTCTAGAGTTAATTATAACCTTGGCAAACTATTGTTTTTTGTTTTATTGAGATACAGCACCAAATAGACCCTTCTAGCCCTGCAAACCATGCTGCCCAGCAACCCCCGATTTAACCCCAACCTTATCACGGGACAATTTACAATGACCAATTTCAAGTATACACAACTTTCACCGAGCAAACCTGAAACATACAGTATTTTTTAACATATTCAATGAATAGAAAGTAATCTTAAGTAATTATCTTGTACTGTTTGACATTCTTGTGCAATGCACCTTCCCAGAGATTTAAAACTGCTCTGTTTTACGTTTCTCTTAGTGGTTTATGCAATCTGTGCAGAGTGGCCTGCTGGTACAAGAAACTTTCAAACAAAATATACCTTGAATGGAAAGACTTTTTTTAAACAGAAAGCTAGTGATAGTTTAAAAAATCACTGAAATTGTGAATGAAAATAGAAAAGGCCATTCTGTGTTTTCTATCTTGGATTTTGTAAAGAAAATGTGAAGATTAGTGATATAAACTGATACAAAGATGAGAATCTAATTAAGATGGAAATCAGCCATGAGCAAATTCAAGGAGCTAAATCACCTCAACTTGGTATGCCTGTTCCTATGTCTCCAAATAATACAGAAAGAGTTCATATAGATAATTCCACAGATGAGGAAGGTGTCAGAGGGAAGGTTTAAAGGAGATGTGCAAGGCAATTTTGTTTTTTAGATAGAGTGATATATACCTAGAATGGGTTACCGAAGTGAGCGATGGAAGCAAATATGATAATGGTCTTTACATCATAAGACATAGGTGCAGAATTAGGCCATTTGGCCCAGCAAGTCCATTCTGCCATTCCATCGTGGCTGATTTATTACCCCTCTCAACTCAATTCTTCTGCTTTCTCCCCATAACCTTTGACAGTCTTACTAATCAAGAACCTATCAATTTCCATTTTAAATATACCCAATGACTTGGCCTCCAGAGTCATCTGTGGCAATGAGTTCCATTAATTCACCACCCTCTGGCTAAAGAAATTCCTCCTCATCTCTGTTCTAAAAGGAAGTCCCTGTATTCTGAGGCTGTGCCCTCTGGTCCTAGACTCCACACCCTCCCAATGGAAAATATCTTCTCCACATCCACTCCATCTAGGCCTTCCAATATTCAA
Organism: Hypanus sabinus; assembly: GCF_030144855.1. Classification (NCBI taxonomy): domain Eukaryota; kingdom Metazoa; phylum Chordata; class Chondrichthyes; order Myliobatiformes; family Dasyatidae; genus Hypanus; species Hypanus sabinus. The sequence goes on along the minus strand of NC_082735.1, from coordinate 27,646,165 downwards.
TAGGTTTTGGCCTTATAAAGGCTCCACAATACATCCTTGCTTTTATATTCTACTATTGCATTTGCCTTCTTTACCACCAACTCAGCTTGCAAGTTAACTTTCAGGGAATCCTGCACCCAGATCTCTTTGCATGTCTGATCTCTGAATTTTTCTCCCTGTATAGAAAAATGTCTATGCCTTTATTCTTTCTACCAAAGTGCATGACCATGCACTTCACAATACTATATTCCATTTGACACTTCTTTGCCCATTTGCCTGATCTGCTAAGCCCTTCTGTAGACACCCTGCTTCCTTATCACTACATATCATCCACAAACTTGGCCACAAAGCCAAACTTCTTTAGATGTGTAGAGGAGAGTATATTGGCTGGCTGCATCATGGCCTGGTATGGAAACACCAATGCCTTTGAATGGAAAATCCTCCAAAAAGTAGTGGATTCAGCCCAGTACATCATGGGTAAAGCTCTCCCAACTCTCCCTACGTGAAATGCTGTTGCAGAGAGGCAACATCCATCATCAGAGATCCCCACCACTAAGGTCATGTTTTTTTCTCACTGCTGCCATCAGCTGAACCACCAGGTTCAAGAACGCTTACTATCTCTCAACCATCAGACTCTTGAATGAAAGAGGATAACTACACACAACTTCACTTGCCCCATTATTGAAATGTTCCCACAACCAATAATCTCACTTTCAAGAACTCTCTATTTCATTATCTCATGCTCTCGTTATTTATTACTATTTAAAGTTTGTTGCCCTCTGCACTTTTGTTGATCTTTTATTGATCCTGTTATAGTTACTATTTGCTGAGTATGCCCACAGGAAAATGAACCTGGGATTGAATATGGTGATGTATATGTACTTTGATAATAAATTTGTTTTGAACCTTGAACTTTTGAGATCATTGATCTAAAATGCGAAAAGAATGATTCCCAACAACAACGCCTGCGAAACACCACTAGTCACAGGCAGCCAAACAGAAAAGGCACTCTTTATTCCCTGTTGGTGATGAAGTGGCATCTGCACCGGACTTCAAAGTGAGTGTTCCCAGGTTTGAATCCAGCCGGCTCCTTGCACGGTTTCCCTCCGTGCTGGGTTGAGCATCGAGCTAGAAACTCAGCCTCCTAAAAAACAGACAAATGCTAAAGAAATGGCAAGGGTGTCGCCCAATGTGCCACAAGGCGCAGAAAGGAACAACAATTCCCTGTTAGATAGACACAGGGGGTGGTGAGATATGGATGATGTGCAGCCAGGAGAGTCAAAGAGTCATAAAAAAGTACAGCACAGAAGAGTATTAGCTTAATTCAGCTTCATGTTGGAAGCAAATCCTATGCATTAAAGGGCCAGTTCCTGTTTGGTACTGATCTATGTTCTAAAAAAATGTTCGAACAGATCAATCCCTGCTCTTTAGTTCTGTTTGTGGATTTGTTTCTAGAAAGTGCATCTGCGAATAGCAGGTGCAGACAGGATAAGAAGCAGCAGTGATTTCCCCAGCTCCTAAATTACAGAGGTCTGCTGATACTCACAGGTTGCTAAGTCATCTTGGGCACAAGCGCAAGGTAAGTGAGTTGTATCGCTGCCCAGTTTATGTGTCATCGATATACAGTCCTATTGCTATCATTGAAAATGAAGATCATCTAGAATATACAGCAGCCAGTCACTCCACTCCCACCTTCATACTGAAAATGACAAAGTTCTACCCATCACTAACTCGTTTAATGTAACTAGCATCACCTCTAGGATGAGATGTTCGATCTTTCTGCAATCATACCCAAAATGAATCACCTTCTTTGGGCAAAGCGAAAAAAGAGTTAATGGCTGCAATAGGTTTTAGTAATTATTCTGTGATATTTCATTCTTTACTCTTCCCAAATATAACCCAGTGTTTAGTAAATTTAACTAAATGTTTTTCTTGAATTATGCTAATTTCATTTTGATGGAACTATAAAGGGCTTTGTAAAATGTCTGATGCACAGCATTTTCACCTGACTTAATTGGTTTTGTTGCATTCTTATGCTAGTCAGCTTCGTTTCACTGTGTAATTTTCCTGAAGTTATATTACAAAAATACAAACAGGTCTCCAGCAACATCAGTTCCAACTGCTGTGGCTTAATAAGCATTATGTCTCAGTGGAAGGAAAAAACACCTGATGCTCTCTCTGAGAGCACACACCTGAAAAGCCAGCGCTGGTGCAATTGCCTGAGCGCAGCGCACAGACAATGCTGACTTTGTGCACTAATTAATGAATGTTGCTCATTTGCACATTGTAGCGGAATGAGTCCCTAGGCCTGAAAATGAATTACTGCAGGCGATTCCTACTCTGCTGCTGTAACCGGAAGAACAACATCTCTGTTTTCCAGATCCCATGTAGCTTAGCTGATCAAAACCAGAACACACTTAGCCAGTGATGATTTATTTTAATATGCATGTACTTTACAGACCAATACACTTATTTTGATATCAGTGCAATTGTAAATTTCTTATTCTTCATGTTAATTAGGCAATTTAAACATGTGACCATTAAATATAATAAAAGATTGCTGTGATCACTGTTATTGGTTTACAGAAAACATTTCAAAGCTACCTTTACAAAATAAAATAATGATAAATCAGTTTAATTAATCAACTAACATCAACATGGTTGGTCTGATCAACAACAATGATGAGGTGTTGTATAGAGAGGAGGCAGAGCGACTCGTAGAATGGTGGGAGCACAACAACTTGAGTCTTGAGGAGGACAAGACTAAAAGAATGATTCTGGACTTTAGGAAGGTGCAGGTTGACCATTCCTCACTACACATAAACTGCTCCTCCGCAGGAGTGCCAACTTTCTGGGAGTGCACGTAATGGGTGATCCCACCTGGTCCCTCAACACCACCTCTTTAGCCAAGAAAGCACAGCAGTATCTCCACTTCCTGAGGAGATCGAGGTGAGCAAAGCTCCTCCATTCTAAAGTTTTACAGGAGCACTGTTGAGAACGTCCCGGCCAGCGACATCATCGTCTCATATGGGAACTGCAAGGCAACTGACTGCAGATCCCTACAAAGGTTTGTGAAGACTGCTGACAGGATCATCGGAGTCTCTCTTCCGCATTCGAGATACTTATCAGGAGGATTGCATGCTCAGCATTGTCACTGATCCTCTCATCCGTCCAACAATCTCATTGACCCTTTACCATCAGGCAGGAGTTACCATAACATTAGGACAAGGACTGTTCGATGGGAAACAACTTCTTCCCCCAGGCCTCAAGACTACTGAACTTCCTGCCACCACTCAGGACTCATCGTGTATGAAGTGCCTAAAGTGTAAACAGTTTACTTTTTGACTTGTGTCATAACTGCACCTTGTCATTTGTTAATTTATTTGTGGTAATATTACCTTGTGTGTTGTGTGAGTTACATGTACTGTGTTGTGCGCTTTGGTCCAGAGGAACATGGTTACATGTATATGGTTGAATGACAATAAACTTGAACAGACCAGTTTAATAAGGGATTCATTGTGCTGGCATTTGTGACTGCTGAACTATGCATAAATTGTTAGTCTAAGTTTGGCTGTATTTGTCACATGTACCTTGAAACATTCAGTGAAATACATCATTTTGCATAAACAACCAACACAGTCCGAGGATTGCGCTGGGAGCAGCCCACAAGTGTTGCTGTGATTCCAGCGCCAACATAGCTTGCCCTCAACCCTGTGCTGTTTTTATTTTGGACTGTGGGAGGAAACTGGAACACCTGGAGGAAACCACACAAGTCATGAGAGGAACGTACAAGTGCCTTACAATCAATGGCAGGAATCGAACCCTGATCGTTGATCACTGGCACTGCAAAGCCATTGTGCTAACCACTACGCTAGCATGCCCAACACTCAAGTGGAGCACATTAGAGATACCAGCCCTCCCTATCCAGAACAAGTGAGTGTTGGCAAAGGGGTTCTGAACACAGCAACTTTGGATAGCAGGTCATGGCCAGCAATATCTAGCCCAGACATATGCTATTTTGTTATGTTGCAAGTAATTCAGGAAATGTGTAGCTCGGGTGGTTGATATTTGGATTAAGTTGTTCTCTGACCTTGACAATTTACTTGCAAACATTTTGTCACCATACAAGGAGACATCATCAGTATACTATCAGTTGTGGTCTCCCCCGAAAGCTTGGCTTTTATATACTTACCAGCCAACTGATTGGTTGTCAGTACAGAAACTCAATTGTGATGCAGGAAGGAAGTCTTTTCGCTGATTGGTTGTGTGGCAAACTTCATGCGTTATGGTCTGGAATATTGCCCATATTGGCTCATAAACTATCCACAAGGATCCATGAACAGGGGCTGGCTGTAAAGCGACATGACCAACTCTCCCTAGTCTCTACCCATGGAGATCGAGAGGGGCACAAACTCGACTGGGCTTCAGTCAAAGTCATGGCTCAAGCAAACACGCAGCATGCAAGAGAGTTCCTAGAAACATGGTGTTCCGTGAAACAATTCTGTAAACAGACATGTAGACCTTGATCCTATTTATGAGCCAATGCGAGCAAAGTTCCAGACCACAACACACAAAGTTCTTCACACAACCAATCAGCGACGAGATTTCCACCCTAAATCACAATTGAATTTCCATGATGGCGACCAATCAGCTGATTGATAAGCCAAACATTCGGAGGACACCGCAATTAACAGTGCACTGATGATGTCTCCTCGCATGGTGATGAAAAGTTTGCAAGTAAATTGCCGAGATCAGAGAACAGCTCCACCCAATCATTTTGTTATGTATATAATGCTACTAACTAAGGGTGAGGTTCAACCATTTTTGTCAATTCTTTCCAATCACCGTTTTCATCACAGAAACCAAGGAACATTACAGCACAGAAACAGGCCTTTTGGCCCTTGTTGGCTGTGCTGAACCATTTTTCTGCCTAGTCCCACCGACTTGCACCTGACCCATATCCCTCCATACACCTCTCATCCATGTACCTGTCCAAGTTTTTCTTAAATGTTAAAAGTGAGCCCACATTTACCACTTCATCTAGCAGCTCATTCCACACTCCCACCACTCTCTGTGTGAAGAAGCCCCTCCCTAATGTTCCCTTTAAACTTTTCCCCTTCACCCTTAACCCATGACCCTTAAACCTCCCCTAGCCTCAGTGAAAAAATCCTGCTTGCATTCACTCCATCAAAAAACACTGAATCCATATCTAGATAAGAAGGTAAAAAATGGTCTCATCTACCTTATTTCTCATTAATTAAAGTTCGTTGTAGCCTACTATCACCACCTTAGCTAAGATCAGTTAAGTCAGTACCAGAAGCAAGCCCCTACTTTTACTGGCCTTCAGAACTCAGACTGCATCTTTACCCATTGAATTAAATGAATTTTCAAAGGTATATTTAATGTCAGAGAAATGTATACAATATACATCCTGAAATGCTTTTTCTTCACAACCATCCACGAAAACAGAGGAGTGCCCCCAAAGAATGAATGATAGTTAAATGTTAGAACACCAAAATCTCCCCCCAGTTCCCCTCCTTCCCGTGCATTAGTAGCAGCAAGCAACAATCCCCCTGCCCCCCACCAGCAAAAAAAAAGCAATGGCACCCACCACCGAGCACTCAAGCGTGTATCAAAACCAATAGCAAAGACACAGACTTGCACTACTCCAAAGACTGCACGTTCACCCGGTATTCAACATAACAGGCTCTCTTTCTCTCTAATAAGGGATAATTTTCTACAATATGCAGTTACTGCACTGATAGGATGATCTATCTATTTAATATTTTGCATGATTTTCATAGCCACAAGATTCTATCAATTGATGTCCTTCTGCTCTTAGACATTAAATGACTGTGTTCACTCACCTTGCAAACTGCTGCTATCTGGAATTCTGCTATATATCTTTTTACTTGCAGAGCTGACACTTTTTTCCTACTAGCTGTTCTGGAATTGAGACCATTACCATTACAATCAACAAATCAGAAAAATTCAGAGCTACATATAGCATCTGAAGAATTCCCTGAACATCTGTAGCATCCAGGATATCTTCAAGGAGCGATGCTTCAAAAAGGCAGCATCCATCATTAAGGACCACCATCACCCAGGACATGCCTTGTTCACATTGCTACTATCAGGGAGGAGGCTGAAGGCACACACTTAGTGATTTAGGAACAGCTTCTTCCCCTCTGCCATCCAATTTCTGAATGGCATTGAACCCAAGAACACTACCTCACTACTTTTTTATTTTTTATTTTTGCACAACTTATTTATCTATTTAATAATATACTTACATAATAATATAATATATTAATATATAAGTGTATAATATTAATATGATTCATGTTTTCTCTATTATTATGCATTACATTGTACTACTGCCACAAAGACTACAAATTTCACAACATATGCCAGTGATATTAAACCTGATTCTGATTAATCCTATTTTTATTCTCCCACATGCTAATCAACTTTCCCCTAGCCACCAAAGAACAAAATTTTAACTAACAAAGGGGTAAAAACAAAGACAGATTGTTATGGACTGCAGACTAAGCAATGGAAATAGAATAACTATGGCTGGTTATTGACTGGCTCCATTGTAAAGGAATGCAAACAGGGAGTCTGATGGAGAGGGAGTATCAGGCAGCCTGCACTGTAGGAATGAATTTGACTTCCATTCCTACAATGAGTTTACTTGTAGCTGTTTACTTTGCATGGCCCGTAGTCAATGAACAACACAGTACTAAATTGAATTGAACCGAACTAAACTGATCATTCCTAGACTGTTTCAAGGACTCTACAGTTTGATGTTTAATATTCTACATGTTATTTGCTCATTTTTTGCTGTTTATGTAATTTGTTCTTTTTTTCTGCATGTTGGGTGTTTCTTTGAACGGGTTCCATGGTGTTTCTTTGTTTTGTGGCTGCCTGCAGGAAGACATATCTCAAGGTTATATACTGCATACATACTTTGATAATAACTGTACTTCCAATCTTTGATTTTGGGCTTGGAATAATTGTAGTAACTGAACGTGCAAACAGGTAAGAAACAATGCTTGCACAGTCCAGTGAGTCTAGTAGCAAAATTAACTAATATTACTCAAGCCTGTAATCTTTAGACCATGAGCTGTAAAAGACAATAAAGGGACTAAAGGAGAGCAGCAAAGGTAAGGGAAAGCTGAATAAAGTGAAGTATTCACCAGGTCAACATTATTCACAGTGCTGTGAAAGGGGAAGTTTGACATCCTGCAGGCAGATTGTTGTGTGGAATTCTTGTCCTGAGAGAAAGAGCTGGATTTATTCTATTTATTTCATTGAGATACAGTGCAGAATAAGGCCTTTCGGCTTTGTGAGCCGTCCCGCCCATCAATCCCCCGATTAAACCCTAGCCTAATCATGAGACAATTTACAATAACCAATTAACCAACCAACAATTGGACTGTGGGAGGAAACCGGAGCACCTGGGAGAAACCCACATGGTCACAGGAAGAGCACACAGTTCCTTACAGGCTGCAGCGGGTATTGAACCTGGGTCATTGATTGGTACTGTAAAGCATTGTGATAACCACTATGCTATCGTGCCGCCTTACGGGTTTGTAGGAACGCGTGGAGACATAAATGCTAAAAGAGACCAGAGAGTGGTGGCAGGTACCTGATCGGTCTTAGCTGGCTATGGTTTAACATACCCTGCATGGTTTTGGAAAATAAGCAGCTGGAGCTCATTGTAATAGCACACAACCTGCATCAATGTTGTTTCCAGATTAAAGTGCACACAATGTCATGAGTTTGTGCAGTGATTAACAAATTTTGTTCATTTATGCATTGTAACAGAATGAATCCACAGTATTAAAAAATTACTTACTGCAGGAAATTCCTACTCTCTTTCTACAACCGGATAAGCAAATTTGCTGCATTCAAGCAGAGTTCAGTAATTATTATAATAATGTATTATAATACAGTACATTATTATAATAGTATAATAGTATACTATTATCCAGTAGCAGTACAAAGGTAGTAATTTTTGTACTGGTTCAGCTCAGGCCTTGATGCAGTCCTGTGTACGTACATCTACTGAGGCTTCTGGACACATCATCAGTGATGTTCCTGGAATCATCGGGTGTTTTGGGTCTTTCAACATCATACACCCTTCTCCAGGTGACCCAGCTGGGGCTGATCAGACCCCAGCTTGTGTCCAGATGGCTAGCTACATATGACTCCATGGCTCCCCTCTCTTGAGCCACAGCCACCTTGAGGCCCTTTCTGTCGCATCGGGAGTATTGCGGATGCTCTCCTCTTCCTTTCTCCCTCGACGCCCAAATTGCTGACGGCTCTGGCTAAGGAATGGGCTGCAAATCCCCTACAACCAACTTCCACTGGGAGACACCTTGCTCTCCATCCAGCCTGCTGGCAGTTGCTGACCAGTCCTGCATACTTTGATAGCTTCCTTTCAAAGGCCTCTTCCAAGCGATCTTCCCATGGGACTGTCAGCTCCAGCATCGCCACCTGCTTCGTAGACTCAGAAACAACGACAATGTCCGGTCTCAGGGTGGTGGCTGCGATATGGTCGGGGAACTTCAGCTGCCTTTCGAGGTCCACCAGCAGCTGCCAGTCCCTTGCAGAGGTCAGGATACCTGCAGATGTGTTTTCAGCGGATATTGGCTGCTCCCCAGCTCTGAAAAAGGCAATAGTCTGCTTGGAGGGTCGGGACTGCTTCACCCACTCAACTCCTACGCTGATGGCTTCAGCGATGGTCTTCAGGACCTGATTATGCCTCCATCGGTACTGTCCCTCTCCAAGTGCCCTTTTGCAGCCGCTGAGGATGTGCTCCAGGGTTCCTCACTTGGAACCCAGTAGGCACGCAGATGAGTCTGCTTTGCCCCATGTGTGCAGGTTTGATGGGCTTGGAAGCACATCGTACACTGCCTGGATGAGAAATTGGATGCGGTGTGGCTCAGCTTTCCAAAGCTCAGCCCAGGTCACTTTCTTCTCCACTGCATTCTCCCATCTTGTCCAAGCTCCCTGTTGCTCCAAACAATATATGTTATAATAATGCAAGAAAACTTGTTTTGTGATTCAGCGTATCAGGGCAGAAGACAGTTTGCCTTCTTTTGCACATTGGTTGTTTGTCAGTCTTTGTGTCAAGTTTTTCACTGGTTCTATTGTATTTCTTTGTTCTACTGCAAATGCCTGCATGAAAAATTAATCTCAAGGTAATACATGGTACTTTGATAATAAACGTACTTTAAAATTTGAACTTTGGTCTTCCACTTGATCCAGAACATTTACCATTCTTACCAAATATCTTCACTAAAGTGGCATTAGCTTCAGCCAGCAGTAGCATCTTCTACTGTGCTCCCTGTAATGCCAGTTGCCCCTGTATTGCACATGTGGAGACTAAGACACACCTCTTTAGGAAATCTGCTCACTGAACTGCGACCAGGTTAAATTTCATATAGGTTCAGAAACTTCATAGAAATCAATGGGAAGAAAGATCTGCTGGGAAAATTTTTATCTTATTTTATTTTTATTTCAATTAGTGCAAATGTCTTAGAAAAATACAGCACAGAAATAGCTCCTTCACCCCATCTAGTCCATGCTGAAACATTTAAACTGTTTACTCCCATTGACCTGCACCCGAACCACAGCCCTCCATATCCCTACCATCCATGTCGTTATCCAAACTTCTCTTAAATGTTGATATCAAGCTTGCATACACCACTTACATTGGCAGCTCATTCCACACTCTCACAGCTCTCTGAGTGAAGAAATTTTGCCTCATGCTCCCCTTAACCATTTCAGCTTTTATATATTTAATTACTTTTAATTTTTGATGGGAGGATTTGAGCCTGCCGTTCCATTCAATAAGATCAATGAAAATTTGGCTTCAACAGCCCTTCCCTGCTGCCTCCCCATACCCCGTGTCTCCCTTATACTTCAAGTGTACGTCGATCACTGTCTTGAAAACATTCAATGACTTTGCATCCACAACTTTCTGGGACAGAGAATTGCAAAAGTTGCAGTGTTCTGTAAAAAAAAAACAGGGCAAACAGGACTGTAAGTGGAATTAGTACAGATGAGTGTATGATGGTCAGCATGGATATGTAGGCCCAAAGGCCTATCCTGTACTGTAGGTTATGTAGGCCCAAAGGTCTATCCTGTACTGTAGGCTATTTTGGGCCAAAGGCCTATCCTGTACTGTAGGCTATGTAGGCCCAAAGGCCTAACCTGTACTGTAAGCTATGTAGGCCCAAAGGCCTATCCTGTACTGTATGTTTTATTATTCTAAAACTGCACACAGTACTCTAGGTGTATTCTGGAGCTGCATCAAAACTTCCCGACTTTTATATTGTTATATCCCCTGTAATATAGTGCTTTCTATGCAAATGTCTTGGGTACATATTTGTAGTTAGGGCACGCAAGACTTTGCACAGAACTGTAATAATTTTATGTATTGCACTGTAATGTTGCCGCTGCAAATTACCTTGCCTGGAGTCTCAGGACTGGGCATGTCTGTACCCGCGCCACTCCCCCCCACCTCTGGCACTCCTTCTCTGCCATCTGTCTCACACCCTTTCTTGATGCTCCACCCCTGCCATTCCCAACACCCTTTGCTCCAGCCAGATTTACAGGTTTGCTCTCCGCTCCACGTTGACACTTACAGTACTGTGCAAATGTCTTAGGCACCCCAACTGTATATACTGTATGCACCAATACAATTCTCTGTTTGCCTTCCGAGATTCTTCTTGTGCCCGCAAGATAACTTCTTGCATTTCTAGGATTCCTGGATTTCCTTGCACTTCAGCATTTTGTCGTCTCTTTCCACTTGAATAATATATTCTTTTTATTCACCTTTTCAAAATGCATAACCTTCCCATTTTCCTATATTAGATTCCATTTGTCAATTTAACCCATCAATTTATGCGGGGGTTTAATTTGGTTTTACTTTTTAATACTGCTCAGGTGATTTGAATATTTGTAAATTATGTAAAATGTAAAGGTAATATATGCAAATATAATAAAATGGAATAAATGTAAAAGCCTGAGCAAAAGATTTCAGCAGCTGCCACAGCCTCTCTGTTGACCACATACACAGGGAGTGGCCCTGCACTGTGTTCCATATGCCGGGACACACTGATATTCCAAAGACTGCGTCCAAGAACACAATGGAAAGTAATAGCAAGTTTCAAGAGCAGACAACAGGGGATTTTGGGAACAGCAAAAGATTTAACTTCTAATATTCTTGTACAGTATGTAACTTTGCCTTTGAAAAAAAAATCCAAAGTTTTTTCTTTGAAATACTTTGGACTAATAATTTTACAATCAGCCATCCCTTTTCTGAATGGACATTGAACCCATGAACACAACCTCACTACTTTTTTTGCACTACTTACTTAATTTAACTAATATATATCTATATTGTAATACACAGTTTTATTATTATGTATTGCATTGTACGGTTGCTGCAAAAACAACAAATTTCACGACATATGCCGGTGATATTAAACCTGATTCTGATTCAGCCACTGTCTGCCTCTACTATAGGACTGATTGGCATTAATTTTACTTTATTTGTGCAAATGGAAGGTCCATAAAATTATACTCTCCACATTGTGATTCTTCCTACTTCTCACCGCTTTCGTAGAAAGAAACGAAATAATCAAAGGCTCCACCAACTCTGAGCATTCTCTTTTCTCCTTCCTCTCATCAGGCAGATAAGGCAAATGTCTGAAAGCATGTTCCAGGACAGCCTCTGCCCACTGTTGTATATATTGAGTGATAAAATAGGCTCTTGACCTCAAACTACCTCATTATGACTTGCCACCATACTGTCTATCTGCACTTCACTTTCTCTGTAACACTTTATTCTGCACTCTGTTATAGCAATTCACTGCTGTAATGACTTCATGTGTATGAATGGTTTACATGACAATTTTTTCCTTACCAACTTACCAAACTACATGGAAGATCTGCACTGATCACAAGTGTTAGATTCATAATGCATGCTTATACAGGAAGTTGTCTACATCTGCTCAGAATGAAATGGTAGCTCAGTGAAATGCTAACACAATAGAGAACCATTTTTCTTCAGAGGGAACAGTGTAACATAACTGGAGGATCAAATGGTAGACAGCCTCCTTCTCCCAGGAGTCAGACAACAATGCAAATTCAAGCATAACGATTGCTACATTTTACCATTTACCCTTTTCACCAGAGAAGATTCTGACCCTCCACATGTTACCCTTGGGAGTGCTGCAGTGGAATAAAGATCATCATCCTTCTTCTAGACCAGGGCTCCCCAAACTTTTTTTATGCCATGAACCAATGCCATTAAGCCAGGGGTCCATGGACTCCAGGTTGAAAACTCTTGTTTTAGATAGAATATATATTTGACAAGAAGCATAGGAAAGAGTTGCAGTGACCTTTGCTGAAGTTGGTCATATGAAAGTGACTGGTTCGCCAGGATGCACATTGAGACCAACTTCAAGTGCTGCTGGAATACTACATGCACGGTGAGACAAACATTTTTATCTGTCTGAAACTCCAGTGCAAGGATCTGTCCACAAATTAGTGCTGCAGACTACTACCTTCTGAGATGTGGTACTGGATGCTGCGGCTTGCAACAATTCCTGCTGCAAAAACTCCACAAGAAGGATTTTTGTTCCAGGAACTATGTCGTTGCACATTAGGGGACCAAAGCCTGTCTGAAAACCATTTGTATAGATTTGAACACAAAGAGGAGTAATGCCAAATGGTAAATCTTATAAGAAAATGAATGACATGTACTGTAACTACAAATGACAATACAGGTGGATTCTGGTTAATTGGGACACATCAGGACCAGTACATTTTGGCCCAATTAAGTGGCTGTCCCAATTTGCTGAAATTTTATGGAAATCATTTTAAAAGTATAAAAAAAAGACAAACTACCATTTAACTAAGTTAAAAATGATGTATTGAAATGAAATACAGAACAAATTAGAATACTACCAATGCTACTACAGTACTATAAAACTGTGTGTTAGTCCGAATAGTCATGGAGGGATGAGTTTATCCAGTGTACGCTGCTGTGTATGGGGTGCCCAGGGAGGGGTAACACCTCAGGCAAAAGGGCTTGTTGTGTCCATTGTGTGGCAGCTCATTAACCTTGGTTCCCACCCCACACTCAGCTCTCACTTGTGGCTCCCAGTAGCTGTTTGCGTGTGACAGCGGCCACACCCCGGTACACTCCTTCGACAGGCGGGCTAAGTCAGGTGAGGGTAGCTGCCGGACCTCATAACACGGTGAAATAGGGACATACCTACCCTAACATATGGAGTCAGCTCCGGCAACCAGGGCGAGTGAGATCTGACGGCCAAGAAAGCAATTCTGCAACACTTCGTGGAGAGCAAAGGGGATGATGGGCACAGAATATGGGCACATGGTCATCCATGCATCCAAGGAAGGCCCCAGTTTGTGACGACTACTCATACCAATGAATCCGGATTTCTGAGATCGAGGGAACAGAACTATCCCAGTGTAATAGCTTTTCCATATTAAAAACTCTCCTACATAGGTTTCACCATCATCACCAGATATGATGGACAACCAGCACGCTGCTGTGTTCTTTGGATTAACTTTAAATTAACAAAATTAGGGCAGACTCCTAGTGTAGAAAATGGACTGCCTATATACAATGCCTTCAATGATTACATCCTCCAACTCTTCATTTTCATTGCAAAATTCAATACGATTGTTGATACCTTCAAATTCTTCATAGTTTCGAACTTGTTGAAGTAGTGAAATCATTTGATTTTCACTCTGTCATTTACACCTCCTGAATGCTTGAAATCACAGTGAGCAGTTTCTAAGACTACTCTAAACTGCCTTACTGCTTATTTTTTGCCAGTTATCAGTGACAACAATCATTGCTTTTTGAACACAAACACACGCAAATGGCACTATTTAAAAATAGCTCTCTCTAAGCACAACGTCGTATCTAAAGGCCAAACAAGTTCACATGCCTGCCGCTAATTAGAAACTGTTTGGCAAAGCCTCCTGTCCCAATTAAGCAGCATCATGTCTCAAATAAATTAATGGAATCACGGCTATTTTCTCAATTTACTTTTATTCTTTGATAGTTGTCCCAAATAAGTGGCTGCCCCAATTAACTGATAGAGCAATTAACCATAATCCACTGCATATGATTATATATTTGTATCTCTTATGAATAGAATAAACCAGACCTTGGAATCTGGTAGCACATACAGAGTAAATGGTAGGGATTTTAGGAGCATTAATTATCAGAGACTTTGGGGTGCAAATCTATAGCTCCCTGAAAGTGCCAATGTTTACAAGCAGGAATGCTTGTAAATTTCCATGCTGTAAGTGTTATATGGTTATATGGATTGTGCAAGCAGGGGTTATTCTCACCAGAGTGCAGACAGCTGAGGGGTAAATTTACACAGGCTTACAAGATTATGAAGGACACTGAATCTTTCTTTTTTGCTCTTTTTTCCCTCAGGAATAGCAACATCTAGAACTAAAAGATGCAGGATTAAAATGAGATGAGAATTTTTTTAAAGGAGCACTAAGGGGTAGTTTTTCCACACAGAGATTGGTAAATATCTGTAATGAGCTGCCAGAGATCATGAATGCTGATGCAATTATAACATTTAAAAGATATCTGGATTGATACTTGGATAGAAGAGGCAAATAGGGGAACGAGACTAGTGAGGGCAAATAGGATTAGCATAGATAGGCAGCAAGGTAGACATAGGTGAAATAGGCCAGTACAAAGTCTGGCCTTGTACTGTGTGCTATGTATCATATCATTCCATGGTTTGGTGAGAAAAGATCTGCAGTTCATCTTATAAGCTTCACTCATAATACCTCCCAGGCAGGCTGACATCAGGAAATCATCACTTCAGCATCTCAGTGCAAGACCAACATCTTACTCCTCTGCTAAAAGATTCTTCCGTAGCTGTAGGTGCTATAACTCTGTACCCAGTACATTACAAACACATCAAAAAGGCGAATATTTGAGCTACTTAAATTTTATTTAACAGGTTTCCAAAGAGTAGAAACTTCAAAGTTTTAAGCTATAAGTTTATATACTAACATTATCAATAAGATCACAGAAAAATATGTATACCATGTGTATGGCAACAACAATAAAATGAAGATCAAAGGTTCAAACAATCTTCACTGCTGTACATTGGACCTGGATAAAATCTAAACTCTTAAAATTCTTTCTATAATAAAAGTTGAAACAGTTTTTTTTTATATTCCTATGTTCTAAAACTGCTTGAAACATTTAACATCTGATCTTGTTCTGCTACTTTTTACAAGGACTCCCATTAAATGAAAAATTTATGGTGGATCCTGATGTGCCACTGACTGTTGAGACTTCATTTTATACAGTACTTATCCTACCAAAGTCAATGTAGACAAATAGCAATATAAAACCAGCCTAATACAGCCTAATGTCATCTGAAATATTTTAAGATCTATTGTTTTTGCTTGAAAAAACAGATGTCTTTTTTATGTCCCGTACATTTGGAAATATTATTTAAAATACTTAATAAAGGAAATTTATTAAGACAAAATAGAAACTGATTTCCAATGTCTAGCCCCTCCCATTACAAAATATAAATGAACAAAGGCCTTGAGCGATGGAAAAAGTAAGTCACACATAAAGACTGTTAATATGACGAGATAATAATTATCCAATAAACTTGGGCTAAAAACACTTGACACTGCATATCAGTGTCAGTCTTACAGTGTGACATACACTCAAGTTCAATGTCATTGTCATCTTTGTTAGGTTGTTTTAACTCTCGTCATGTACTTTCTATGGCATTCACCCCGTTTCCCACATAAAGGCTTAAAATGACAAAACTTATAATTATAAAATTATAGGTTTCATATTATGAAGAATAACAAACAGCTGGCAGTGAGTTTTAGGCATTAATTCAAGCTTGGCGTTCTGTTGATGTTTCCAAGTCTGCTTAAGCTTCACTCATACCATTAATGACGTCATCAGAACCACTTTATTGAATT
The DNA here is from genome assembly GCF_030144855.1 of Hypanus sabinus. Classification (NCBI taxonomy): domain Eukaryota; kingdom Metazoa; phylum Chordata; class Chondrichthyes; order Myliobatiformes; family Dasyatidae; genus Hypanus; species Hypanus sabinus. The sequence continues at coordinate 27,630,148 of NC_082735.1, read as the reverse complement.
ACTGCTTTTGAACATCACTTTGAGCCATCTGTTATCCTATATTTATGTGTTATGAAGTAACACTAGACATTGATAGAACCTTTACTTACATTCAAATTTAAAGAAAAATCTAATGGAAATGAAAATGGTGGCTACTCCACAAACATCAAAAAAAGCATCGCCCCTTGTATTTCCTTGCTATAACTGCCATTGATCAAGGAGTATTGATGTGAGCTCAGTAGCTAAAAGAGCCAACGATATTCAAGTCATTCAATTCAATATTGCAAATGAGGTACTTAGCACTAAATTAAATGATGAATTTATCAAATCCAAATTTTGCTAGAAACTGTAAGACAAACTGAGTAATGGATATCTGCACAGAAGATAATTCTCCTTGGTCTGGCCCTATACAGAAGCTATTCACTATTTTTCTTTTGTTTTTAGAGACTGGATCAAGATTTTCTTAATAAGTTATGGCAATATCGTAAGTTATACAATGTCAGTACTTCTTTTTATATTAGTCAGGAAACTATTTCTGATACACATACAAACGAACTATCAAAATTCAATTCTCAGAAATTGTGTGCCAATACGAAGAGCTCATTTTTTTAATGGGAACATCACAAAGAAGTTCAATTCCAAATGCTCCTATCTTTATTACAAAACTTTAACCATTATTTCAATGAAGTAGAAGCACCAAATATTTGAGTATTACTGTCTTAAGTAGGACAAGCAGTCAAAATACACTTAACTCCAGAGGAGAGTAATTCAGTTACATTAAAGAAAAAGCCTATTCCTAAGGACATTGATCTGATAGAGGATGACACCTTTATGCTGTCAAACTAGTTTATATAGGCATCCAATTCCTGAGTCTAAAGATTTGTCTATATTCAGTTAAATCTTATTAACATGAAACAAAATGTCTGAACAATTTGCTTCGAGATATGAAATCATCTCTCTTATCTAAAATTACATCATAGTTGATAACACGGGGCATCTATTAAAGCTGGATTTAAAAGCAATGAGGTAATCAGTGTTGAAAGAACATGAAAAGTAATAAATTGAGACATATTTTAAAACAATCCAGTATAAAGACATTCTCTAATAGGTTCAGCAAGATTGTTCTGGCAGTTTGTATGATTCGTCTGCTTCTGTTTACAAAGGGACTGAAAATGCATTATGACATATAAAGCAGTCTAATAATAATCATTAACTTAGCATGTAGCATTTGAATAATATTTTCTGTATTATTTCAAAAGGTCAATTGTACGCTGTTTAGTGAAGGCTTGATCATTTCAGAAGAGAATGATCAAAACAAGCAACATAATCTAACATTCTTTCTTCCCTGGAAATTGGTCCTCCCTTGCTGAATATCCTCTGGCAGCAGTTGTAATGTGACAGCAAGTGGTTATTAAACAGGTTTGCAAGTGAATTGGATTGAAGTTTACTGGAGTCTGGGGTGTGTAATATGCACACAGGAACTGGAGGCCATTCTGAACAACTACAATTACATATCCTTTCAGAAAGGAGCTGTGACTCCCTCAGAGACACTAGCACTACTGTTTTATGTTGCAGGTTGAAAGAAATGTTTCAATAATATCAAGGGGAATTTTTAAAAAGCAAAATTCTTTATTTAGTTTTCAAATGTATTTTTTGCCCAAACCAAAACGACTTTACGTATAATATTTATGCATGTGTCAGCTTCACAGCAAAGCAAGTGTTTGAATAAATTCCAACAAAATTTATTGCTTGTTTTCTTAATGAGAATAAAAGCCATCTGCTGCTGTTTGCCATGAATCAGTAATTATTGCAAACTGTACAGATCCCCAATACACCAATGCAACATCCACTTAGCACTGCAGGCACTACACTGATCAAAATCAGAGGCTTACATTGTTTTAAATCCATACAATCAAACAAAAGTATCGATTTACAGGTACTAATAAGTTCATTGGATAAATGAAAAAGTCTTTTAGCATGTTAAATATTAATGCTCTGGAAAATGTAATATTCAATCTAATAAGGAACCATGCATTATGAGCAACATTAAATTACTAATAACTGAAGTAAAAACGGGTGCCAACCCCATTTGTTCAAATTTGCAATGGAAAATCGAAAGACATACCTAGTGTTTTTTTCCAATTCACTGAATGTTGTAGCTGTAAATTCTTGTTAACTATATAGGGACTGAAACTAAACCTGAAGATTTATTATGGAATAAACATTTCCAAATTGCAATGTAAATTACCTGGTAACTATTGCTAACATCTGTATGATATTTGTGATATCTGTAGCAAACAACTTCTGCACAGAATACAAGCCAACTGGATAATGATTTCCATTATTTTACCGTTAGGTGGATTGTGTGGAAGACATTCAGCCCCAGAGGTACATGACTGTCTCAATATTCAGTAAACTTCTTTTGATTTTAGTTTGACCATTCAATTGTTATTTACATTCAAGAGCTTGAACCTAATATGCTCTCTTACAATAATATGGAAATACTTATATGCAAATCATTCTTTCTCTTAAACTAAAGCATTTTCTGGAAAATATGTTAATACAGAAGAATTCAGAGGAAATTGCCATTTCCTTCTTTTTGTGCATCATACTTAAATATCTATCCATTTTATGTTACTTCTTAGATCTCGGCATTCACTCCTTTCTAGTACAAAAGATATTCACTCCAGGACAGGGGTTTTATGCCATGGACTCCTGTCATTAACTGGGGGGGGGGGGGGGGGGGTTCCACTGTATTCTTCCATACTCCTGGAGTCTAGTACTCTATAAACAATTGCTGAGGTGAGTTGAGAAGAAGACTCTTCTGCATTCCTCTTCTATCATCAAGAAGGTAGCAGACCTCAATGTTCAGGTGGCCCAAATGAGATTGAAATGTAATTGTAAAAAGAACCATAACCTAAGTTTATAATTTGCCATTCCACCATATATGACCATTTTTTTAAACTTTATTGGCAGTTTCTATTTAATGTGGTCACAAATGAATTTGATTCCACTGATATGATTACAAATGAACTCTCCTCTCTACTGTCGTAAAAAGTAGTGTACTGTATTTTACTTTTAAATTCAGAAATTTAAACAAAGTCATTTCCTATTTCTCTCTGATGTAACTGCAGCCAAATATCTAAAATAATGAAAATAACGTCTCATTTTGTTTATTTAATTTATTCTTGTTAAAATTTTGTTAGTGAAGATCAACTGCTATGAATACTTTTGTTCTGGAATGCTGTGTCAGCCCAGAGTTTCACTGCAAGCACTGATCAAAAAATACATTATAGGAAATGTCACATATTTTGTGGAATAATTTGCATTTTTAATATAGATTTATTAACATAATTTGATAATTAAATGAATCTTGGTACTAAACTAATGAGTTCAAAATTAAATGGGAAGTCTTACAGCTTCCTCCTCTCTACATTTTCTACATTCCCCTTATGGAAGCTATTACCCTGAGCTCAATGGCTTTGACAATCGTCTCCGATAGGGGATCTTTGACTTATCTCAACAATATGCCAATAAAATAAATAATTAAGCAATGCAATTCATTGCACAGTGGAGAGTTTAAGGGAATTAATGTAAGTGCAGCACTTTAATTAAGCATATGACTGAATTAATAGTTTATGTTCATAAATGCTTAACAAAAGCATATTTAATATGAGATTAATTAGTGTGATGAATGTCTCCTAAACTGCAAATTAATAGATGTCAGACAGTTAGGAAGCCCTGGATAATATTTGCCAATGATGAAACTTATTGTAAGTTTGATATTTCATGAAAAGATGTAGTACATATACCAATAGTTTTAAATAAGTGAACTCGCCTTCCATCTTGTCTGCAATTGAACTTTCTAGTAAAAATTATACCAAAAATGAAAGTAATTTTGAAGTGTTCTTTCTGCATAGGGCTTCTGCTCAAATTATTGCACTTATTGTCCAAACTAAAATCTGTCATGCACTAGTGCAATTCCATATAATACCATATCTTTTTGAAGAATTTTCCTTTTAAAATATTCCTTTTTATAGCTCAAGAGTTCTAACTTATTTAAAATCTGATCTGATTAGTACAACTGAAATGGATTTATCACATGATATAAGTATTTTTAATCTCATTGTCAATCCAACAGTTGTGAATAACCAGATATAAAATTACTGTAAATCATCTTTCAAAATATATTTTTAAAACTAGTTTTAACTGGATTGAAATACAATAGTCAGTTTCACGGTGAATTAAGAAAAAATTACACTCAAACCATTTAAAACATACCTATTAGTGTGTCCTTGAGCCCAAAAGATCCAGCTTAATTTTTTAGAGTTTTCTAAAAGGCCTGCAAAAAAATGCAATTAGCAGAAACTCTCAACGGCAATTAATTCACTTTGGTGGTGTGACCAGCTTTGAGGACAGAGCCTGCAGCAAACTCAATGTTTCGTTTTAAATAGCACAAAAGATTATGGAAACTTGATCTGTGCCAAACATAATTCATGCTTTAAAGTCCACATTCTTTTGGGGAATTGAACAGTGAAAACAAGCACAATCTAGTGGCCATAAAGTTGTATTGATATCATAGCAGCAAGCTAGTTAAATAAACTAAATTGTAATTGGCCTGTTCGAAAAATTTAAGCCAGTAAATAAAAGGCGATATATCACAAATGTCTATTTTACCAGTTTAACATGCTTTTCGACTATGTGCAGTTTCCAAGTTCTGGACTTGTACCTTTATTTGCATTTTTATAAGCAGCCAGTGTGTATAATTTTAATTTGAACAATATTTGTTTAAACGAGCGATGCAGTAACCACCTGGGATGTTGCTTTAAAGGTAATCGTGTCAGACAAGCTGTAAACATAACAGAAAATGTATTATCCAGGTTTAGCAAATATAAGCTTTCAGTTAGAGTTGCCAGGAATCAATGCAATGATTGTCAACAGGACACAAAAGGATATCTGTTCCTCAGTGCCTTAACACAATATTGGATGGTCCCTTAAGTGGAGCTGACAAAATTGTGTGAGTGTAACAAATGAACATTGCTTTGAAAATTGTTATTCCAAGCAGTTAGAGAGTCTATTATTTATTTGTAGAGGGAATTTACCACAAAAGGTTTGATCCTTCTGGTTGTTACTGCGACTACTCTTTATCAGAATAATATTTTAGAGTTCACAGCAGCTTTTCCAGACCTCAGGTCTCCCTCGCCTACATTGATGGAGTGGCTATAATAATGACGGTTGCACAGTAAGCATTTTATCACCTGGAGAAGAGGCCACTGGGATCAGCCGTGCACACTTGGATCCTGAGAAATAGGCTCCTCTAATCAAAGTTACCACCGTTCCAACAGGCCAGTACATAGTGACTGATGTAAGGATAAATTGCTGATGGTGTGACATTAATTTTTATCTCACAGCTCAAGGTCTGCAATTTTAGTCAGGCATATACAGACAATAAAAAAAAAACAAAATAAATTATTTCTGAACTTAAAGTTAATGTTATATCAGAAAGTTGACCTCCAAAGTGTTTAACTCATTACAGTAGGATCTAGAATCGGTAATGAAATTTGCATGGAGTATTTAGAGCACCAGATGCACTAAATCTGCATGAAGCTATATTTGAGGTGTAGGGCTTTATGCAGACAAATAACTTACTTTTGACTGTCCTGACATAAAATTCATATTTGTAATCAAAGAGAATTTCAATAAATACAGATGAACAATTAACCTCTCTTGTTTCTAATTTATATGATTTACCATAATGAATATTTGGAAATTAAATTTGAAATTTCCATCATCAGCTGTTTACTAAGAGCTAGTTTTGGATCATAGTATAGTTCTTATGGGTTGAAGATTAATACACATGAAGCAGCTGCTTCAAACTCATCACAGGTCATTGAAATATTTACAAGGATGTGGAAGTCTGAAGCACACGATTTCCCAACGTTTTTCTGGGATGAGAGGACCGTACTATCATAAACAGCTAAAAATGTTAGACCTATATTCTTTGGAATTTAGAAGACTGGGGGGTTATTTTATTGAAATATTGAAGGTACTGAAGGGGTATGACAGGAGATGTTGACATATTTCCACAAGTGGAAGAACCTTAAACAGGAGGCAAGGACAGGGGTGCAGTGGCTGGATGGGGTGGGGGGGGTCATTTAAAGTTGAGATGCATTACAACTTATTTGCAGAGGGTTTTGAATTTCTGGTATTCTCTCAACTGAAAGGTTGTGGAAGCTGGATCATTGATGATAAGAAGAAGATAAAAAGATTTGGAAAAGTGGGGATTGGGGGGGAACTGGCACAGAGAAGATGAGACGTGGGGTAGATCAGTCATGGTCATTTTGCATGGTGGAACGAGCTTGAGGTGCTGAATTACCTGCACCTACTGCTATTTTCTTGCTTTTATGTCTGAGAAAATCATTTCCAAAAGGTGGCCAAGTTTAATGAGTGCCCAATACTGCACAAAGGTAGCTTTGTTACTGACTAAAAGCCTTGAATTGATTAAAGCTGCAATATTTTGGTCATTGGTCAAGGTTATGATTTTTTTTTGTTGGAACATTAAGGCACATTCAATGTTATTTTGCCCTTCCAGTTCCCAACAAGATGTACTAATCAAATTTGGTTAAAAGTAAAGAACAGGAATGCAAACAAGACAAAATCTGCAGATGCTGGAAATCTAAGCAACTCACACAAATTGCTGGAGGAACTCTGCAGGCCAGGCAGCATCCATGCAAAGAAAGTTTCTTGTTCTATACCAGCTCCATTTGCTGGTCACACATAGAAACATGCTCTGCAGACTGAGGGAGGCAGATCTCACTTTGCTAGGGTCAGTAAATGAAGAAATTCCTAGTTCCACAGTGGGCTGGCACAACAAATCCATGCTACTTTTTAGATATATGAATGCATGACTAACTGCAATGTTAGGCATCTCCTCAGAAACAACCCAATCACTATTTGTCATACCTTTAGAGACTATATAATACAAGACCAAAGTGTGTGTATCAACAGGCCACACCACCAAATGATTTGAAAGCAGCATTTTACATATCTTCTTTGAGCACTTCTATTCCATCCACCAAAAGAGGAACCTCCCGGTGGCCCAGCATTTTAAATCTGGTTCCCATTCCCATTCCAACATCTCGGTCCATGGCCTCCTCTTGTACTAAGGTGTAGTCACCCTCAGGGCAGCACCTTACATTCCATCTGGGTAGCCTCCAATTGATTTCTCCTTATGGTAATTATTCCCTTCCCCCTCCCCTCTTCTTCTATTTCCCACTCTGGCCTCCTACCTCTTCTCACCTGCCCTCCTGGGTCCCCTCCTCCTTCCCTTTCTCCTTTGGTTCACTCTCCTCTCCTATCAGATTCCCTCCTCTCCAGCACTTTACCTTTCCTAACCTCCTGGCTTCACCAATCACCTTCTAGCTATCCTCCTTCCCTTCCCACCACCCCCCCCCCACCTTTTTATTCTGGTGTCTTCCTCCTTCCTTTCCAGTCCTGAAGAAGGGACTCAGCCCAAAACATCGACTGTTTATTTACTTCCATATATGGTGCCTGAGCTTCTAAGATCCTCCAGCAATTTTGCGTGTGCTGCATTGTACATATCTAATAATACAGGATCAAAACTATCTTCAGAGATTCAGAATTGGTGCATAGGTAGATGGTGTGGCATTTGCGGTGAACATGCAGGCTACAGGTTGTTCAGTAATGATCAGGTATGGCTTGAACATCAGCTCTATGCGGAACAAGAAATGACACAGATATTACCCTCTTAACCAACACCTCTTAAAGAATGGCCTTTACTAAACGGCGTTCAAACAGTAGGTCAAGACTGCCTTCACCGTCCCATAAACATGTGCCAGCATGTTAGATTACAAGTGCCTTCCCCTTTGCACGCAACTTTTCAGCCAGCTCTCCCTTCCAACTTGAGAGTCAAGTGACTCTGAGAGTTACTTAAAACGATCAGAATTTTAGGACCTTAATACCCCTCTTTAATTATCCTCCTTTCCCTTTAAATTTCACTTTAATGTGGGTTTGCATTCCTGTGAATCACATTCATCGGCATCTGTCCATATCTGTCACAGCCAACATACACCCACATTGGTAAACTAGAGACAGGGTGCTATAACTGGTTCATGGACAACCTACCACTACTTTTCCTTTGGACAAGAGGTTCTGCAGATGCTGGAAATCCAGAGTGACAAGCCCTGATGAAACATCTGCTGATGTTTCCATAGATGCTGCCTAACCTGATGAGTTCCTCCAGCATTTTGTGTGAGCAACCTTTCCTTTGCTACTCTTGTCCACAATGGGACGCCAACTTACGTTGCAGTGCTCATTTATTAGTTTGCTCAAAGGTAATTAACTTGATCATTAAATCACTTTTTCTCAAGATTGCTGCAGCCTGGCCTGCTGAATAATTCCAGCATTTTCTACTTTGTTTACACTCAGCCTATTTCCAGTGGTCATTATTGTCATTCTCTTCCCTGCCTAAGGCTTGGTAGTCTAAGGACATTATACAGTTCACAGTGGATTCACAGTAAGACATTAAACTGTGGAGAGTGACAGTAAGATTCTAGATAGCCGTTCATTAGATTAGGACTTTGTAAGTTCCTCTCTTTAGTTGGCGTCAGATATTTTCCTGGAAGGGCTTAGCTCTTGGTTCAGCCTTCAGCCAAACCCTGATTGATATTTGGGGCACCCTCTACTGCTTGTATTTTGGTGCCCCTACACTTCCATGTGTCCTTTTGGCCAGAGTTTGATGAGAAGCAGGATAAAACCCATTTCCTAGGAAAGGAGTGAGATCTGAAGGGGAGAATCACTAAATCGTAATCCAGCTTCCCCTTCTTCCCACGTGCTTGTCCTGACCTGTGCTCTAGCTGACCCCCCCCCACCCCCTCCACAACATGTTCAAAGTGCTGATTGATGTTTCACACAATCCAAAGGCATTTGGTTGGAAATTATTTCCAACCCAAAATATTCCCATTCCTCTCTTGTTCTGCTGTCTCAATGCATTTTGGATCCAAGAGCTTGGGTTAATTTGTTTCTGCCTGGTAGATCAGGCTTAGTGGTAATTACCATATAACTAGAATGAGTGGAAAGCTGGGAGCATCACTCATGACCTGCTGGTTTAAGAGATCTGAATGACGATTATTTGCTGGGTCTGCTTTGGCTACAAGTCAACTTTTGACTGCTATCAGATTTCCCAGAATGCATACACCCACCAGTCATGGCCTAACCAGCCCATTCCCTGTTTCTTAAGTTGCAGCTCAAGCCAGTGAAGCCTCTTGCTTCCCAGCATCACTCTAAGCCGAAAGATTCCTAATACTCAGCATTCTGTTGGCTCTATCAAAAGTAAGTGGCAGCCGGATGATGGCAGAAAACCATCAATATACCAAGCCCCACAGGAGGCCAGATGTCTGTGGAAATAGAAAGGCTGGCAATTCAGCAATCACCACCACCTCCTCCAGGTTAACTATGTTAAAAACTTAAATGCCAATAAGTTCCAGCTCCCAATTCCATATTGCAGGTCAACATGCCTGGGCTGTCAAAAATTATCCAAAATGTGAAAGCTTTCCTAAATTTTCATTCTTGAACTATACAATGTTACAACAAAAATTTTGAAATTCTTTAGCAGAGCTCGAGAAACCACTTGACACTCATGCAGGAAAGGAAAGGCAAAGTGATTTAAGGTTTATAACAATACTGAATATTTTCTCAGACAGTTAGCATGTTGTTCTGAAGAAACTGCTTTTAATTGGAAATGGAATTAGCTTTGAAAGGCACCTTGGTCAGCATGGATGTGTTGGGCCAAAGGGGCATACAGTATGATTCTCTGACTGAGAGAGAGAGAGAGAGAGAGAGAGAGAGAGAGTGTGTGTGTGTGTGTGTGTGTGTGTGTGTGTTTGTGTGTGTGATTCTTGCTCAAACAAAACTTAAAAGCAATTCCCACTTCCCTTTGCAGTACGTGGTATTGATATCAACACACAATTTATCAGATTAATATTGAAACACATTTCACTTTGGTTCTTTTCGTTCCTTGGCATTGTGCTTTGACTGGTGTCCATATGGTATTTGCCTGACGTACTGCATTCCAAAGTATATAACACAATTCCAAGTAATACAAGTACTATTATTGAAAGTAAAGGAACACATTTCAATAGTCTAGGCTCTCAGCTGGCATCAAATCACAAATAAAAAAACTGGATCACGGATCACAAAGCCAGACGAACTGAAGTTTACAGATCTCCATTTTGCTAAAATAAATTGTTTTTAAATGTCCTGCATTTAATTAAATGGTACACTTACATATATGGTAATATCTGGACAGCTGATTCTATAATTGACCTACAGTGCTTTCATAACAGATAAATTTCCTGTCAGTCAATTTACCTTTTACTTTGTTATATTTTGGTTTATTTATTATCACTTCAGAGTTTTTTACTGGATTTTTTAATCATTCAAACCAATTTTAATGACTTTAAACATTTCTTACTAAATTATAAAATCACTTACAATGATCTTGTCAAATAAAATAAACTTAGCCAATCAATTCTGTCCTCAGCTCTTCTTCTGTGCAAGTTACCCTGAGCTGATTATTATGTCTCACTGGCATTGACGGGAGAAGAACCTCCATCTTGCTCAGCCTTGCTTCCAATCAGACCATCCTGAGTGCGGGTACTCAACAGCATGCTGGCTGAGGCCTCACCACTACTGAAGCCTTGCTGTGTCTTGTGGCCTGACTCACGCATTGAGGGGGCCAGGACAATAGACCTCAGACCTCTAGGCACAGTTATCAGAGGAGAGGGGACACGGCAGTGAGTCTCATGTCTGGCCAGTGGCACAATCAAATGTCATTCACCTGATATATCTGATGACCAATACATCTTTTGACAGTTTTATTTTCTTTTAGAGTTTAAAATCTTATTAGATGCTACTGCATTTTTTTTATTTTCCCCATCCCAAATGAATGAAAGGGAATTAATAATTTTAAAACTTATTTTCTAAAAGCTATTTAAAGTTCAATTTTATAAAGGCCCCTTAGAAGAGCCACATGCAGAAAAGTCATGTAAATTAAAAGTGAATCCTGGACTCACCTTAAGACATGGAAGTTAATTAAAGGAAATAGAACTACCTGATTACAAACAACACACACAAAATGCTGGTGGAACACAGTAGGCCAGGCAGCATCTATAGGAAGAAGTACAGTCGACGTTTCGGGCCGAGACCCTTCGTCAGGACGTGATTACAAATATTAGTTGAATCTTAATCCAAATGATTTGGTATGCCTCAAAATTTGTTCTCACGTTTAAAAGAAGTAAAATGTTAAGATATAATTTATGAATGCAGTTCTATCTAGCCAATGTAAATTATAATTTATTTGAAGGCATATTTGCATCTATAGCAATGATATAGGAAATATGATCTAATAAACATATTAAAGCAGTGGTTAAGTTGCTATACCAGCATACAAAGAGTAGACTGTTGATCAAGAAACATGATTTTAAGTCCTTTCATAACAGTTGGCCAATTAAATTCAAGTAAGAAAGCTGCTTTCGATAGCGGTGACAAGGAGACTGGCCATTTGTCTCCATGTTGTTCCTTCAGGGAAGGATGTGTTCCATCATCATCCTTATCTAGTTTAGCTTCTATGTGACTCCAGACCTACTGATTTGGTCAGCTCTTAAAATTGCCAGTTCATAGGTCAGCTGGAGATGAGCAATAAATATTGCTTTGCCAGAAATCTCAAATGAACAATTGATGTATCAAATATGCTAGAATTGCTAAATGTTTAAACCAACGGTTTCTCACATAATCTTTGAGAGTTGTACTAATGAATTTGTCTGACACCAATTTCAAAAGTCTTTGGAGGGAAATACGTATTCAAAATAATAACTTAATGCTAAAATATATGTTTATCTTCATGCACTTGGCAGCAATTAAAATTTTCCACACTGCCTTATTCAGTTAACTTCGCCTTGAATGGCACAATATGCTTTATACAAATACCCCTTCTTTTACAATCATATTCCTTGATTCTCCATATTCTTGTAACAGATATTGTGCATTTCCCATTGTATATCAGGCAGATTACTAAAAGGACTATTTAATTATTGAAATTACTTCTGTGCTTGTATATGTGTTTTTTTCAAGTGTCATTATACTCCATGCCATTAAATCTACCTATTAAAATTATTTATTAGTTATTCTTTCAATTGCACACCTCATGAATTTATATATATAAATAATGGACTCCTATTTTATATTAATTATGTTAATCTGAATGTCCTTACTCCAAACAAGATACCTGGGAACGTTTATAAAGAAACTCCTGCAAGACTACAACTGCTTTTAATGTGGGAAACATATACTTCAGAACATCTAATCAAGAAGGAAATCAACAACAGCTACAATAGAAATAAAAATAGAACATTCTGAAAATAACCAGGTCAACCAGTACGTGTGGAGATTGACCTGGACTCTTTGTTTCAGTTCTGAATAAGGGTCTTAAAGCTGAAGTGTTAAATCTAGTTCTCTCTTCACAGATGCTGCCAGACCCACAGAGTATTTTTTAACATTTTCTATTTTAAGATTCATTGCATCTGCAGTTTTGTTCAGATTTTTAATTGTCTCCACATATCCAATGTACCATTTGACTAGAGCTATGGCTGTGGCACAATGCTGCCAATGACATGTACGGAACTTTAATTCACTTAAACAGTCATGACCAGCCAGATTGACTAAATAACTCTTTGTTTATTATTGATTATTGATGATTTGTTACCTTCCCATATTTTTGTGGTGTATCTTTAGAATCCATTCGGGTTTATCTTTTCATGTCAACACTGGATTTTAATGTGGTGCATTGCAAATGTAATTTGCGCAGAGCTGCCAGTCATTCAACATCACTTTCTGAATGCAACAAGTGACCTGGCGCTGCGGAGTGTACGAATGTCTCTTTCCTGCACAAAAAGGGATCTTCCATTGCATAATTTTGTACATTCTTCGGCGAATTGGGAGCAATGATCATTTGGACAATAGATCCATTCTCTGAGCTGTCTGAGAGAAGCTGATAAACACTAGAAAGTTGCAGCTGCTGGAAATCCAAAGGAACGCACACGAAACGCTGGAGGAACTCTGCACGTCAGGCAGCATCTATGGAAAGGAGTAAACAGTCCACGTTTCGGGCCGAGACCCTTCATCAGGACTCCTGTTTACTTTTTTTTACATGGTTGCTACCCAGCCTGCCGAGTGTTTTGTGTGTGTTGCTGAGCAAGGTATCTGTGTGTAAGATCCATAGCGCCTGAATGAAAGATTTCAACAGAGATTGTTAAATCGGATGTGTAATTGCTTATTTTGGGTAGGAAATGGTGCTGAAATCCACCAACCATTTTAGCCTCATTAAAAATGTAGGTTTTGTTTTAGTGGAAGAGACTATTTTGTGATCAAGCTGGACACGAATGAAATAAGGATATCCAATTTTGCACGACGATTACGTAAAAACCTTGTGCTTGGCCAGGCTGTAAGGAGGGCTGTTGCACTTATTTATAGACATTTCAACCTCAAGAGGAAATCAACGTGCTTGAAAATTGTGAAGTAAATACTGCAGAATCTTTCCAATGGGGACTTCCTTGTTACGCCAAGATGCATTTGTTTTCACTAAATCGCACTCTGGCACCATTCAGCTTCAGCAGGAATTTGATCTTAGTCGTGAGATACTAAAATTAGAAGCCTTCATTGTCCTATTTTGGGAGTCTGGTGTCACCCTTACTAATGCGACACTGAGTGATCTCAGAATGACGAACGCACTAAGCATGGGGACCTCAGTCTCTCACAATAAAACTACAAATCCCGGATTATTAACACTTTCAGTGAAAACGCTGGGTAAATTCTGCGCTTTGTGGGTGAAAGAAACTCTCTCCGTTCTGTCTGAGAACCACCTCAAGAGTTCACATCGGTCCTGAGAACAACCATTCGTTCAGAATATCTACTCCACCTGTAACTATTAACCATGCTTTAATCGTTGTGCTGAAATGTATGAAAATACACGGCTTTGTATTTGTTAATCTAATTTACATGTTGAAATATCCTAGTACTAGTTTTTAAAGAAATTGATTCAAGTTGTAAACAAAGATGCGTGTACCCGCTGACTTACAACTTGTTGACATTAGTGACAGCAAAGCCAAAAGTAAGCTATGCTTATAAGTTTATCTGTGCTTCAGAATACTAAGCGAAATGAATAGTACTAATATTTACTCGAGATTCGCAGCGTAATTGAACCAGAAACTTTCTTTTAAGCAAGCAAGTCTAGTAAAGGAATTGTGCCACAGTTAAAACCCGTCCCTGTGATTTAATTGGGGATTCAATGCCTTCCATACCCTTTCATAAACGGAAAATAATGGTATGTAACAATATTTTGGCAATGAACTATCATAAATGAAGCGTTGAAATACTGTAGCTCTCGAACAATAACTCAACTACTGTACTAAGCTGAGTAAATAAAAATCGATCTGCTATTATAATTCCGTAATGAGTGAACCTGCCCAGTTTGAAAATGCGTACTTTCTAATGTACAGAGATAAAGGTAGTCAAGCGCTCGGCCAGTCTACGGGGAAAGTTTACCAGCGGCTCAATGTGTAAGCCAGAGAAACAGACAAACACAAGGACTGTACCAGAACACACTCTGAGAGTAAGCAGAACACAGTACTTAAAAGGTTGTAATGTCCCAGGCGAGCTGAGATTCCTCGGTGCCGAGCGGCGAACGGCTGTCTAAGGCTGTAATAGCTCAGCAGGGGCTAATAACTGAAATGAGAGCTAAACGAGCCCAGGAGAGGGTTAATGAACACCCATCTATCACCCGCCGACACTCTTTCCCCGTCCATTACTGGTTTGCAGGCTTTTCACGATTATTTGTATTTTCATTTTGATGCATGTTTTGTTTTTACTCGTTCCGTCCCTTTCTGAGGCCGCTTGTTCTCCCAATGATTATGTTTGGCGTTTGTTTGAATTATGTCGCTATTAATTTTAATCTCAATCTTCCAACCAACCCTTCTGTCTATCTCTCTCGCTCTATTTATCTCTCTTTCCTTCGCCCTATGTTTCTGTCGCTCTCTGACTCTGTGTGTGTGTGTGTGTGTGTGTGTGTGTGTGTGTGTGTGTGTGTGTGTGTGTGTGTGTCCTTCTGGCTCTTCCTTTCTCTCTCTCTCTTTGCCCCTCTCAGACTGCGTCTGCTTCTATCAATTTTACTAAGGTCATGTATTGGGGCGCGTTATCTCTCAATAAACCGGTCGTAACCGAGCGCCACACAAACCCCCGGGGAATTTAAGAGGTAGGTGGGCGGAGATGAGTCAGCCATTCCGCCAAGGTGGCTTACAGAGTGGGGAAAAAGGAGGCCCCAGCGGCATCTGCTGGAAGCCTGATTGGCTGACCAGTAATATTAGTTTAATATTTATTTTACACGGTTTGGCAACGATATGCAAAAATTCCGCCAATATTTTAAAACGTTATAAATTTTTTTTTAAGAGTCATATGACAGAGAGGGAAACGCGGTGCTGAACCTTCGAGGATTCGGTAAGGAAAGCCCCCTCCGAAGCAGTCATGGCATTTTATTGTGAGTTAAAAGAATTGATCGGAAAAGCAAAGGGGCGAATAATTTGGTGATATGAAATCCACTGAACTCTGCTGCGCTTAAAAGTCGGCCAGAACTTTGACCGGCCCGTGTTAAACTTCAGACTGCATTACTCTCTCTAGTTTAACTTCAAATCAGTTTTGGTCAATTTGTTAATTAAAATAGTAAACTCCAGACACCCTTAGATTCCCTCCTCCAGCTAAATTCATCTGGCACCGAAGAGGTTAAACACTCAAATTATTGTGATTGACGCGGAATCTCTACTACTGGCTCATTCTACAAAATGCTCAGAAATGAACGTCGTTTGTTTTGGTGCAGGCTCATCATGTCTAAAATTGACTGTTGAACTGATCAAAAAACAATATATTTCCCCTTTAATCACGCTCACTGAAACGCCACACATTTCCACAGATGTGAGAATAAATTAATTTGAATAATACCTTCCCTGGTGTCCATGAAACCACCTCGGTGTTTTTTTGGAAACAAATGTACAAGACTGGCTGAGGTTATACGCTTTAAATAAAACTGAAGTGATTACTTAAAGTTGCCAAATCTAAAGGAGTTTATTTCCTTTTCGAAAACATTTCTAGTTAGGAAGGTATATTACTGAGCCCTTCGGTACATTTGTCGTGAAACTGACAGGTGAAGCATTAATTTTGAAGACAAGATCCTCTTAGTTAATCTGCTGTTCCGGTTTCACACAAAATGACGCGGGCACGAGTCAATTTCTAATTCGCGCTCGTTTTTTCCACGAAAACACTGGTTGTACCAAAGTTCCTAGTTTTCCTCAGAATGGCTTATTTCTCTACACCGTTTTATTCCCGAATATCCGGTTTTTATGAATAAGTGCATTCAGATTACAGGAACAATATTTGGTTTTCAAATACGTAGATCAGTTGTCGCCTACGCCAAACGTTTCAACTTCCAAACTGGAAATATTGGCAAATAATGGCGTAAAAAAGGAATAGAAAACTTTGAAAATACGTCAAGGAAGAATATATTTGCCGCCAAAGTAAAACGGGAGCCAAATAAATAGTAATGAAGCACTATCGGTAAATGCAAGGGGGAAGTGAGTGAGGAACGCCAGAAACGGGGAAAATACAAAATATTGTAGGGAGGAAGGCTGGAGGAGTGAAAGAAAAAACAATTATGAAGGCAGAAATCAACTATGAAACGCAATTATCATGGAATAAAGTAATTGTCATGTAAAAAATGGGAGAGATGGGCTTTGGATATGAGCAATAAGGGATGGGCAGGATAGATTCAGGCAATAAGAAATGGCAGGAATCAGGCTTTGTGTATGATTTACCAGGGAAACAAATCAATCTGAGATTTAAATTAACATACGTGAATACATTTTAAAAAGTAAGCATTGCAAACTACACCAATGAAAGTCACAGGATAACATCACTTCCGAATTTCACCGGCATATTATGAAAGAATTTAGAGAAGTGATCCCCAAGTCATTTTATATAATAATGTGTTGCAAATGCAAGGGACGCAGTGAAGAAAGTAGCATAAATATCCAAGGAACTATTAAAGTCACAATTAGAGGCTACAATAAAATAAAAAAATAAATCTCAAACGAAAAATATTTTTAAATGCATTGAATAGATTATACAAGGAAAAGTTCAGCTTGGTCATTCTCACTTAACTAATTAACAGAACGACACAGAGAGAGTCAACTAGGGTAATGTTGTAAATATAATGTATCTAGATTTCCAGATGACTATGATAAAACAATGCATAATACATTCATTAATAAAATCAGGGGAGAAATAACGTACATGTTATTTCACCCGTGAGGGGAAAAGAGCTGGCAGAAAGCTGAAAGAGTTCACTATAAGTAGTCACTACAAAAACAAGTTTTAAATTTGCAAAAAAAAACTGAAGTTGTATACAGGGAACAGTCAATACGATGGAGGACTGAAGCAAGTTGAGACACCAATAAGCTGCCAGAATGGACAAATAATGAGGAAATGAATAAGCAAATACTTGCGAAGCATATCAATTTGTTGGGAAGAATCATTAGAACAAATATTATTGTGAAAGTAAACTTAAACACATTAAAGAAACAATAGGGTTTTAAGTACAAATATACTAATTACGAATAGTCGCAACACGGGTTATGTCATACAAGACAACAGAGCCAGATCTTGCGTTTATATTTGGAGGGGTGGAATTGAAAAGTTTACTAGTTGCAATCTCCTGTTAGAGCACAATTGCGGGCTGTATACATTTCTCGGTAGATTGTGGTAAATGAATATAGAAGAAAAAGATGGGGTGCAAAAAAAATCACAAACACGGTACCACAACAAAGAAGTTGCGTTATTTCAAGAAACTATGGGTTTTCTTCAGTGAGGTCCAAAAATGGCCAACTAGAAATAGATAGCATATGAAATGTTTTTTTATAGATTGTTTAGGGAGAATGTGAAACTAAAAGCCGTCAGCTTAAATCTAACATGTAAAGTGAAGTGGAGAATTTAGAAGATTTGGTAACAGAGAAAAACTAGGAATTTTCCATCTCACGGATAATACTGTATTTGAAGAGGTTAATTAATGAGTATGAAAAGGTTATGCTTAACCGGCAGGGGAAAAAAAAGTTCGAATTTACCATGATGGCCACTTTAGCTTGATGGGACAAGAAAACTGTTTCTGCCCTATGTAATTATTTGTAAAAACGCCTTCTACTATTACTCGAACAACAGACATAGCCCAAGTCTCACTCATAAACATCGGAGATTACTTTGATAAAGGCACATTTTAATCATGAAAGTATCCCTGGCAGTTTTGGTTCGGGTGTAAGTCAAGATTTTATATAACGAAATAGCAAACCAATCCAAGCCTGTTGTAGACAAGTAATTGCCAGTATTCCTGATCAGCATTCAGGATTATATAAAATATAAAACAACCGCTGCTTGTGGAATGTGACTCACTGCCCGCAGATCTCAAGCTTTCAACTGCAACATAGCTATTCAGTCGCCCTCCCACGTACAAAACACTTAAAAAGCAACACGATGTTTATCCTTCACCTCTCACGATCTCGCAGCAAAGAAATAGAAACATTATCCATTGAGTCTTGTTTACTGAATATGCTTAGGTGTAAATCTCTTTCACATACATTAAACCACATCCATCTTAGCCCGAAATCGGGATACGATGAAATAACCAATGCAGCTAACATAGACAAAAAGGAGCATTAAGTGGGTGTAAATCGACTTCTGATCCTGCATATTTTGTCTCCGTTAGACGGTGTGTCCGTGAATATAAATTCTCACTCAGTGATGTGGTGGAAAGCGTAATACATTTCGAATGTAACAGATTCCCATTTGTAAGAATATTTCATATCTCGCAAGACGGGTTTACTATATGAAAAGTCAATTACAGTTACAGTACTTTAATTTGAACAGAGCAAGTTAAGTCGTTTACCTTTTTTGATTACAGACTGGTCCAATAAATTCATCCCAGGGCTTCCGTTATCTTCCACGGCCTGAAGGGGGAAAAGCGCGAATCGTTATTTAATATCCTTTAGATATAACTCTCTCACTCTCTCTCTCTCTCTCTCTCTCCCTCCCCCTCCCTATTGATAATACTGCACTACCATTGCTTCTGAATTAATGAAAATATAACCCATATGTGATTTCATTCTACGTTTAGGATAGAACCAAATGGAGTGAGTGGATTCACTGGTTCCGTTATATATTGCCTAATTTTCCCACTTATCCCGGAATTGCAGTTCCCTCTAGACTGGAGTTTATCAATGTAATCTAGATGTATCATTTTCTTTCCATATTAACTTTTTCTCAAGGGTTTTCCTTTTGCCAGTATCACTGTGCCCGGACGCGCCATCTTCAGCCAAAGTTCACGTGAGCTTCTGCCGGGGGCTTGTCAATGCCATCTCTCGCCGACCGCTCAACAGCACCCTAAAATAGTCACAGTCAGCGCAAAACTCTTTGTAAGTGCAGTGGAAAGGCGAATCGAAAAGGATACAATCTGCGAGCTAAGTTCCAACAAACCAGCCGCGTATTTCCCGTTATTATTCCTGGTGTTGTTCATTGCTCGTCTATCTGGTGTGTGGCCGATTAAAGAATTTTGACAGTCGCATACTTTGACACTGGGCAAGAGATCACTTTGCAAATACATATTGCCGTGTTCTTCTAAATTAGAGCACCCCAAAATTGATACGAGTTAAGGACAAGAATTCATAATAAATGAGTAAAGGCGTTGCCAATTTACTTTGCAGCCCGCGGTTTAGACATATTCCGAATATCGATACTAAAGAAGGACTTGCCCTTTTGTACCCATGCTGATATGCAGGGCTGCGTACAAACTATTGAAAATACACGTTACGCAGGTTAGTCAGCTTTAAGCATGTGAGGATCTTGGATAATTTTTGTATGTCCTGTCTTGAATAATTTAATAACTGACATTGATGACTGGTACTGTGGTGACCATGGTTCTGAAATTTACACTTTGCTATTTATTATTGTCCCTCTATCCCTAATCCGCGTGGTGTTTGTTTCTCCATTACTTCTGCATATTTATTTATCATATATATAAAATAAATCAGCAAGATACATAATCATTTGTAAATAGAAGAGCTGAGGCCTTTAGGGTCAGATTCCAATTAATAATTGCTGCTTGCTCCCAACAATATTTTAGAAATGGAAGAGAACATGATTGGATACTTTTAATTTGTACCCAACAAATAATTGTTAAATGAGCTGAAAAGTGATTTGCTGCGACTGAACATTTCTGTCTGCCGACTGAGGATTTGCGCTTAAAGTGGAATTTGGGCTGACTTCAACTCTGACCAATTCTCCGGCCTGGATCAAACTTTTGTATGGTTGAAATATATAGGGCCCAAATCCTGAATCCGAAGTAATTGGCATGTTTCAAATTACTCATTCTAATTAGATGAGAGTGCACTTGATGCCCAATGTACGTGATTTAATGATTATTTAATGTGTCGTGCTCCTACAACAGATTTTCCCCCAAATCCTGATATTAAACTATTAAAAATAAGAGAAAATCTGCAGATACTGGGAATCAAAGCAGCACACACAAAATGCTGGGAGAACTCAGCAGGCCAGGCAGCATCTATGGAAAAGAGTAAACCGTCCGACGTTTCGGGCCGAGACCCTTCTTCAGAAACTATCAAACTCTAACGGACAAACGCAGGAAAAAAGACGAGGAGATAAAACCATCTGCATGCAGCACTAAATAATGAACTGTAAGGGATAAGGAATTAAAATTTGGACCAGTGTCGTGGTATGGAGTCTTCAACATGTTATTCTTACATCGGGACTAAAAGGGCAATACCTTGATATTTTATCTGATGCATCAATGTTCTCCCCGGTATATTTGGAAAAGTGGACTGGCGGAATCAGATTCTTCCCCTTTGCCCCCTCAAACCCAGGTCTAACAGTGATTTTTTTTTAAAGATGCACAACAGTACACTGGGTATCTTAAAGGGTTAAAGTATCTCATCTCCATAGTACCCATCGTGCAAACAGATATGTATTATAAAGCATTAGAATTAGCGCCATATGTCCTGGTTGTTTATGGTCACTTTGGGATTTAAGTCATAGCATCTGTGATACGACAGAGCCATCATCAACAGGAAATCCTATTTATATCGAACCACGTTGAGAGAAGTGGTCCGTCTGATTGTAGTTTGTTGCGCAAGTCTGGTGAAGAATCTAGACAGACAGAGCGTGGGGCTCCTAAGCGCTCTCTTACAAACGTAGGAGTAAACCTGTAAGCACCAACACATGACTCTAAAAGCGTCGTGTAAATTGATCAAATGTCCTGCCAGTCTTCAGTACTAATTTAAGTTACTTTGGTTTGTCAAGCGGCACAGAGCTTACTGCACCCGAACTGCAGACTTCATGAATATCGATTGCTTCAAGGCGAGAACATAAGTTTGAAACGAAAGTTGGTATTCCATGGGTAATGGTCAGTGTTGTAAACATGAAATATCCACGAGGTTACTTTAGTGTAAAACTAATGCAGCATTAATCTGTTCCGGGAGGTCTCGCTGAAGCACTCGGGCAGTCTAAAACACCTTTGACGGAACTGGCCCTTCAATGTGTCCACTTCGGTATTCATACTCACAGTTCGTAATGGATTTCATAACACAAGACAGAAGGGGGGGGGGGGATTGGGACGGGATCAACAGGAAAGTACCTCATAGAATTCCATCAGTCCCCTGCTCAGATCAAACGTATTACCCTTGTTTTGGTACATCGAGCAGAAGGCTCGAGTCTAATACAAACGTGTCAAGTCCTCAATCGCCAGGGGACAATTTCTAAATGAATTTACCACATTAGGAGAAAAGTTAATGGTATACATTTTGTCAATGCCGTTGATATCCTGCAAAACGATAATCTAACAGAAAAGGTACAATTCAAACTAAACTAAAACTTTTCTAAAAATATAATTAACAGTGTTAGGTTAACTTTTTTAACCAACAGCCGCAAAATACATCATCGTTTCCGGCCTTTTGAGAATGTAAGGTGTTTGAATTAATCTCCATTTGAATTTCAAAATATAAGTACAGAGGAAATATATCTCTTGCAAGCCGCGTTCCAATACAATTACGGAAGCTAATAAGTATACATTATACTGTGTGGATCATGTCCTTATTACATTACAGCTTTAAATTAGGGAGAGTTACGGTTTATGGTAAATTGAAATTACTGAATTCCTCAAGGAATTATATCCCATTGCTAGCAATAAACGCTCCTTTGTGATTACATTATCGTTTTATATCACAATAATTCGCAATGATTAGCGATAAGAACGGTTACTTTCGAACTCGAAGCGAACTTTCACTCAAAACGCTTTCCCCATTCAAAACCGAAGACCCCGATTATGTCAGGCTGGTAAATCCTATTTGCTCTCCCAATTTTGCATACTGTAATAATTTTAAAGCAAAGAAGAATACTCGGCGTAGTCCTAAAAACTCAACAGAGCAGAGATCAAGTTGGTAGTTGATTAAATATCTCCGGTTAGCAAAACTAGTACTAATGGGCAGGTAGTTCGCAGTTTGTTAACTTTCTGATGTGCTGTGACTTAAATATAAATTCTTTTAGCTGCTTAATAATTTCAATATTTGAGAACTATGTTGAAATAAATGTTCTACGAATATCAGTTTTCGGTCATCATCTGTGAGTGATAAAACTACAGTTCTCCCCTCTTAAATAATGCCTAATCTTTGGCAGTACACATCAGGGGTAATATGACTTTGAGGGAATGTGAGATTATGCGATATGTGACATTTAGGCGATATGATATTAATCCTACTGCGATATCGAATACATTAAGATATTGAACCTGGATCATTCGGGCGAATGCTACGTTGCAGTAGGAAATTTAAGGTCGAAGTTTAGAACTTGTATTAAATATGACGGGAGAAATATAATGTTACGTGGAATCTGAGAGTTGAGAGACATCTGATATTGATAGAGTGCGACATTGGGAGGAAAGTGCCATGGGGCGGGAACAGGGTGGGGTGACAATAGATTAAAGATCAGCAAAATGCACATGTTGCCCCTTTCCTTCTGCCAAAATACTTATCACCGAATCTCATTGTGTACTATCTGCACCTTCCAATAAAAGCTAGTTTCTTTAAAAAAAAGCAAGATCGAACATTCCGCGGATTCTTCACAATTAGTTTCACATCCAGGTGGTTGTGGGTCGTGCTGTATCTGTTCTGAGAATTTACGACGTGTCTCGGGTTCTCATGTCCTTTAAGAGTTTGTGTTCTGAGAGCAGTAAATCATTAAACGTCCCTCATTATCTAACCAGATTTCACGGTATTTTCACTTCGTTCAATTTGGCTTTATTTTGTCCTCTAGGAAGGTAAAACGGTAGTCGACGTTACGCTAGGAAACTATTTGAAATTTATTGCGGAACTTATTTTAATACAGACGTTATATTATTTAAAGATTATGACCCATGGAAGTTCTTATTAAAGCATTGTTAGTCCGTCAGTACACATTATGTCGCGATCAGGGCAATAGTTAAACGAGAAACACCAGCTGGTAATTTAGTAATTAAAACACGTTCTTTCGGTGGGAATTGCAGTATTTGAAAATGAACTAAGTGTTATTCTGGAAATAATTATTTACCAGGAGCAGAAATTTCAGGCGAGTGACAGGCCGTTTCTCATTAAACTGACACCTGGAATGGCACTACTGTGCTAAGACCCAGTATCACGTTAAGGCTATGCACCTGGTTCCTAACTTACACCGAAACTCGTGCAATATGAATTATACACCAAAACATCATGCGGAGACCGCACTAATACTCCCGGTAGCAAACGCCCTCTAACTAAGTTAGAGGTGCAATCCATTTCTATCAAAGACCGGTTGTTATTATATAGCTATCATGTTACCTTGTCGACAGAATGACTCTTTTGAATGGGAAAAAAAAACTTTTGGGAACATAATAATATCTTCATAGGCCTTTTTGCCAACGCTCTATCTATAATACGAATTTAAAACCTGTCTTCATTGAATCCAGATATAATATAATTGTGTTAGTTCAATTAAGCAGATTGCTCTATTTAAAATGAATGCATTTCAAATTGGCATCTGCAACAAATGTGCTCATGACGTTATGAATTGAAAGATTATTACCCTTATGCCTTCCCGCATTGAGTAGAAATCTATAGTGGGCCCATGATCTGATAACTATAATAGCATCAACTGAGAGGCCCCAGAACTTGGGCGGAAACGGTGGAATGAGTAGGTCTGCGGGCAACAGGGACGGGAAAGGCTTTTCAAAAAGAATTGAAAGATGCCATCGACAAAGTGAAAAGTAAAGGCGAAGTTAAGATTGGAGATCATAGTGAAGTCAATTCGGAAACCTTTAAAAAAGTCGCACCTTTGCTCGCATTTCTCTGATATTTACGATCCGCTTCACTTGATTTAAGTAAAACAGAAATTTTGGCACTGGTAAACGTAAAGATCGCTTTTCAAAAGCAATATATAATTTTTAATGAAAATAAAAGGTAATTCTGTTTGTAACGAAGCATGGAGACTCAACAGTTTCATCCAAAGGAGGGAAAACTAATTTATCATTTTGCACCTAGTTATAAAATGATCAGAGAAAAGCAATGTTAATAACAGTGAAAAGTTACGCTCCCATATTTTTCAACATCGTCGCAATCCGCATAAAGCGGGCATTTTGTAAGCGATACTCTTTCTGTGCTCTGAATAACTAATTTTAGCCCTTCGACGGCAGACGATTTCTTCTCATATTTATTTGCTATTCGGAATCTGTTTTTTTCGTTAAACACTACACGCCCGTACAGCGCGCGGAGTTAATAAAGCGAATTGTGTTTACAAAACCTATAATTAGAAAAAATCTTTCAGTGGAACGATCCACCGAGACCAAGTTGAATAGATCTCGTCAATACTGGAGCCAAGGGAGAGACCATACAGGATTTAGTGATATGCTCATCTTAAATTGTTCTTGATTTTATTTGAGACAACTCATCCGGGCAGAACGAATTCAAACCGAGGGATCTGCCTTAAGACCGTACATGTATTGTATTAATAACATATTGCCGTGCTTATGGTTAAGTTGAGTAAAGGCGGAAACCGAATTATACTACTCAACATATTTATTTTTAATTCTGATATTTTTTGCTGTATATCAACGAAATTGAAATGAAAAAAAAAGCAACACCTACAACGTTGTTATTACTAGGAGAGCTCGATTGTATGTCTGTAACATACACGATGCGCCACTGGTTGTCACTTTCGTTTTGAACACCCTGGCATCACGGGATTCATCGAAAAAGGCAACAATCATAATAAATAACTAGATGTGAATCTCTGCAGCAAGGACTTGCCGTTCACCCGACCAGATTAATGTGAGTGCCCTGAAGAGAATTAAGTATTGGAATTGCTGGATGTTAATCCAGATTGGACATCAACACCCGACACTATTTCGTGAAACCTGTCAGTTTATGCTATGACCGTCAAGCTACATTGTTAAAGTATAAAACCAACAACCCATCCAAATCCTGAACACAGAAGAGAACAAAGGGTGTGGGGTGTGTTGTGGGGGGCGACGGGGGGGGGGGGTGAGAGACAACCACAGTGCATAGCCAACGTGTGACAATTATAAACCGATTCTATTAATAAAACTACACTTGCTCTTCGTACTTTAAGTTAACTCATTACTAAGTTTCTTTTTCCTTCCAAACCAAATTGTTGTGCTGTATATGGGGCAGAACGATTCCCTCGCCGTACATTACATCACTCCTTTAAAACTATGCAGATTTTATTTTAAAATATTTATGATATAATAATGATATATTTATGAGTCTCCCGCCTAAACGTTGATTTGGGAAATCAATTTATAAAATGGAACTAAACGTTCGGAGACGAGCAAGTTCAGGATAAAACGCAAATTCGAGAACAAAATATAGCCGAATGTCCTGTTTTCCATTGCGGTCATTAATGACAGGAGGGATTCGTTGAGTTTGATCAGAGCATCTTTTCGGATTGGCGAACTGGTATAAATACAGTGTCAGCGTTTGCAAACAATGCTACCAAGTCCTCCCATGTCCAATGTGAGCTTGCCACAGGGAGACCGGGGAGAGACAACTGATCAGTTCATAGAAAACTTTTCAAATTCGTGCGCTGTCATTTAGTTATTTTAATTTCCCTGCAAAAAGAAATTTCGGGAATAACCTTAAATTTACATCTGTAATCCTTAGGGCCGGCTTATTTAATTTAAAAAAAACAACAAAATGTCACTAGAATAACTGTCCCATCACGCATGCCTCCATGTTATAAGATAGGAGCCCGTACCTGTACGTCATCGAGCCCGTGGTGATTGAGAGCGTGGAGAGCGAGCGTGTCAACCAGCCCATGGTTTGAGTCAAGGCCGTGGCCAGAGTGGAGAAGCACATCAGGCCGCCGGATCCCATGATAATCCCGACGGTGATCAAGGCTTGACAACTGAGACAGACCCCGGGGTTGGTGCAGGATACCCTGCTCGGCCGCCACCTCCTGGCGTTGCCTCTGTTGCCACGGGTGCTGCTGGGGCTGGTGCAAAGGGCTGGCCAGGGAATAAGGATCGTTGACGTGAGCGTAGGGCTCCTGACTCTGAGGGTAGGGCAGGGGCTGGTAGGGCGGTGGGAAGTAAGGCGGCTGGAAGTCCGAAGAAGGGGTATGCGAGAGCGGCGGGGCCGTGGAGTAGGGAGCCTGGCTCATGGAGCCGAGCTGGGCGAGCCGGGCACTATGACTGCTGTTCATTCCATCATGCCGATCCTGAAAGAGGAAACAGAACAGCGATTACTGGAGCGAAACTCGTTGCATGCACACAGGCAAAACAACACAGTGCTCCCCGCTCCATTCCCTTCCCTTCTTCGATTTAACGAGCCGATCCTTGGAGGTTTCTCTCCCTCTCCCTGTTTTACAGTTCCAACTGCGCAGTACTATTTTAAGTTCGATTCTCCGCCGAACTTCTGTCTATATCTAAAATCGGACCTTTTTCCCTGACAAGTTACTTTGAGGAAATATATCGGCTGCAAATCCGGAAATAAGTCAACCACCCCCACCACTAGCCCCGAGGAAAAAAAGACCCCCTCCCTCCCCACACACCCCTCATCTCTACAGTTCTCCCGATTTGTTTTTCCGTTGTGTGTAAAAGTTGTCCTTTGTTGGAGTTGCAGTTTTGACTCGTTTATTTCGCCATTGTGAGAAACATAAAGTTCGCCAAAATAACGAAAAGGGCGGATAAAAACAACGCGCGTTTTCGGAACCATCTGTTGTTATTTTACTCGATACGAAAATAAACGCAGTCGCGATAACGTTTTTAGCTTCGATTTCATATAAATGACGCCGTTCCCCCCTTTTCTACTGTTCTTACCATTGCAGCGTATGTGTGCACCAACATCTGTGCGATCTGAGGACACCAAATCCCAAACAATCCCAGTCGTTTTGTATGTGTGTCTGCGTCTTGTATCAATCGGAGCAACTCCAAAGAATTAGGAGAAAATGAGCCCAAAATCCATATAAAGATCCGTATGCTGGGGTTTATTTGGAAGAGAAACCAAGAGGCTAGGATCGTATCCGACTTTCTCTCTCTCTCTTTCTCTCTCCCTCTCTCTCTTGCTGTGAGTCTCTCCCACTGAGTCCAGGCTTTCTCTTCTATTAAATATCACCAAATCTTTAATCAGCCAGGCGTGAACGAGCACCGCGCGTTCCCGACGCTCGGCTCCGGGGACGCGCACTTCCTGTGTCAAATTGAACAACTCCTGGTGCGGGAGGGATAAGGAAATAGTAGTGGAACCGAAAGAGATATTTCAAAGAAAAGCAAGAGACAATATAACGCACGCTGGCTATTTTATTTATTAAGAATTGTCTATGCGTGTGCTTTGCACATAACTGCCGCCCTGTTCCCCGCAAGTCGAACGCGAAGTGAACAAAATTATCCAGAGCCCAAGAATAGCGTGCAAAAGCAGACCTCTGATAAAGCAGATTAATCATTGATGTTTCACAGAACACGAACACACTTTAACATGCATTTGGCATTAAAATAAAACAGTAAAAGGACATGCACTTCTTTTGGGGAGGCTGTTCAAACTCGGAATGGAGACAACTCGTTTAAAGTTTGAGAGTGGCCTAGACGGTAAGTACGCAAACGCGGCGACAGCGGGCTTTATCGACCTTTCTCTAGCGATCGCGGACGTTACCGGAGGGCCTGTTTTAAATCTGAATGCGTTGAGCAGTTGGCGTCGCTTGCGGCTCCACTGCCTCAGAACCCAGCTTTATGCTGAATGCTTGCCGGAGTTTCCAGCTCTGCCAAAGCCTTGGAGATTCGTCGACTCCCCCAAAAGAAACAAAATATTGCGGTTAATCGTTTTTGGCTACTCTTGTTCAGATTGCATATAACAATGAGTGAAATTAAAAATTCAGACACTCGCTTTTGGGGAGTGTATGATGATACAGGTAACTGCAAACTTCACATTCTACCTTATAGCTAGTGTCATTTTTCTTAGATTTAGTGATTAGCTGCTTTGATAAAAGAGGGACATTTAGCAAATTATTTTCAACAGTGAAAAGGGCAAATACTTTCTACTGGCGTACTTATTTCATTTTCTCCAGTACTCTCTTAACGGCTCTGTAAAAGGCCAACGTCCTTTATGGAATCCGCTCCTTTGTATTTTTCCCCTGTCCTTTAGTATTATTGTCTTACTCAATTACAGGTACAAAGGCTCTCCAAACCATGGTGATCTGCAGAAAAACTTTCTGCTCCAACAGCATCCGTAAATCTGCAAATCTCAACTGTAATACTAAATAAGCAATTGGAAAATGTTACTTACATTTCCGAATTCCTGATATTAATATTAAGTTGTTAGTTAGCAGGTAGAACTAATAAATTATTAGATTAGTTTTCAGCTCCGGAACTGCTTTTTTTTTGCTAGATAGCAGTTGGACGTTGTAGAAACGTTCATTTGTGATCTTTGCTGCGAATGTTGTCCCCGTTACTTTACATTTTACTGGAAATGTTTGTAAATACATAGTTTACACAATGCGGATGAAACGAACGCTGAGGTGAGTGTGGGGAGCTGATACTGTCTCTGATTTAATTAACAGGAAACTGGGTCGATGCAATAACCAAATCTTAGAACAGTAATTAAACATCAACATTACCTGTATTCTGGGCGACGTTCACAAATGTCCCGTCTTCACCCTAACGTTTGGTTAACCGCAATGTTAGTAATAAAGTTTGGGTCAGTTGCAATGACCATTTCGTAACGGCATTGCCACAGGGGATAGCTAATTTACATTTTAAATCCCCAATGTGCGGGGCCGTATATGATATGGTGCTACAATATTTTAAAATCAAAATATTAAAACTCAAAATAAAAAATAATATTAGAAAACTTTCTGAAACAAATTACCCGGAAGTTTAGAACTGTGCGCGATAAGTAATAATGGGGGGAGGGAAGCAAACAATTCAATTTTTAAAAAATGATCTTTATTGTACGAACCAGCCACAAGGCAATCTATCTTTTAGACACTAGAAACAAGGCACATAGTTTGGCAAGCGGATTTGAGAAATTCGTCAATTTAAACAGAATACTACTTCAATCTTTTGCTGTTGACATCAGATTTCTCTTTAATTCTTTTGAAAATGAACTGTCCCTTTAATATGTGAAAGTGTTTGCGAGAGGAGAAGGGGTTGAATATATAGTATATACATGTAAGTGGGTGCGCGTTGGTCTTGAGAAACTGATAAATGTGAGTCCTGATTTTTAAAACGATATACATACATGGATACATTATGTGAAAGTGGAGTGTGAGAAAACTGTAGGCGTAGGGTGGGAAGGTGGTCCATTATACTTAGTTGTACTGCTATTAACGAATCGCACTGCAGTGAGGATATGGATGGCATTCTGAAGGATACACGTATTGGATAGAAAAAACGCAGCTTTTCGATCGAGTTTGCGAAAATCACCCATTGTAGCCATATGGCAAATAATGATGAAACATACCGCGGGCTTTCTTCCATCCGTTCCCGTGGCAGAGCATCGTCCTTTGTAGCCATCTCTTCTCAATCAAGAACTGCACCTTAAAAAAATCAAAACTTTCTGATCTTTAACAAAATAATTTCCCTGATGAAGGGCTAGTTATCCGAGCGTTAAAAATAAATGGCATCAAGAATATCCTTAATACTTCAAAGCCTTTAAAATTTGCCAGGTTAAATCAATATGCGTATGGTTATGGCACTAAGGTACATTATACAGACTTTTCTAAATGTTGTTGCTACCTATGTACCCAACTTTTCAATTTCTAAGTTGAAGCTAAACAACTTTATCTTATGATCGTGGTTCGACTCATTCAATGGATTTATGTTTTTATTTTTAAGAAGTTATTAGTGTAATAAAAAGTAAAGGAGAAAACGCTTTCCCGCTGTCATTGTTTGAAGAACATTTCTCCGGATAACAGAACCTGGATAAAACATGCATTCTGGAACACGGTTCCCTTCCTATTCAGCGTCCATTTCCCCTCTCCTAATTACGGATAAATGAAATCACGTAAAAGTCCTAAGGAAATCCAATATCCATAATTTATCTGAAATTTGGGACCAAATTAATGCCACACTTAAAATGCTCGCATTCACGCAAATGCGTACAAGAGATATCAAAAAGTGCAAATTCACAACCGTGTGAACGTGCACTTTGATGCAGGAAGGCCGCAGCTTCATTGCAAATCTACTCATACATAACCTCATTCGTCTTATTCCTTCCAAATAAAACCAATAGTTTGACAGCAGACAGATAGCTGGTGTAACAGGTAAGGCGAAAGGTAAAGTTCAACGTAAATTTATTACCAAAGTACATATATCACCATATACAACCATGAGCGTCAATTTCTTGTGGGCATTCATAGTAAGTACAAGAAACACAATAGAATCAATAAAGATGGTTTTATAAAAATCACACATATTATGCATGGGCTCAAAGAGAGAATGGAAATGCTGCCTCCATGATAAAAGTCAATAGTCCACAAAAGTTGGTAGTTATTTATAAAACAGAATATAACATGGAGTTAGTTAGATCCAATGAAACTCCAATAGGTAGAAAGTCAGGCACGTTTCCTATTTTCTCTACTCTCAGTCTTAACCTTCCTAACTTTTTGGATGGGTAGTTGCGGGCTGGTGGAGTTAGGACGAAGAGTTTTAATATACCACTAAAGCAAGTGATCTTTTTTTTTAATTATAAACTTTAATACAAGAACATTTAAATACAGCGGTATTTATGCGTAAAATTTTAAATTGGAAGGGACTCTGCTGTCTTTCTAATACAATTCATCAATTAACTCCGACTTCCGAGATGCCTCACTTTCCTGGCAATTGATTCGCTGAATACTACTTATGCCTCTTCTACAATCCTACAGAAGTTGCACAAAAGAGTTACATCCGCGTGGTTTCCTAGAGATGAATCCCAGTGAGTACAACAATAAAAAATCAGAAGCAAATAACGTTTAGTTCTTAGTGTTTTCTGAATTCCTCGGATAACAATGCGCTCTTTGTTTGGGCATTCTGTGGTTCTGATATCATTATATCCCTACAAATGATTTTTCGATTACATTATATACAGACATATGCTTAAATATTAAAATGTCATCCGCACGGGCCCGTGAATCTTCTTTGAACAGTTGCCATCTGAATATTTGCTATCAAATATTTCTATTGCTGATGTCTTTGCGCTTCCATTTTTTTTCATTGCTGTTAATGTTAGCTCATCCTTCTTTACGTACTCCGGCATGATGCTACGAATGCGTGTCATTACTCTCATGTGTTTACAACATTACTAGCTTCTTTCAGTAACTTTCATCGCCGATTGCTGTTTGTGTTTTCTGTTATAAATGTGTCTGAGATTTGATTCCCTCTCTGCACGTCTTTGCATAATACGTAAATTGAACCCTCGGTTCCCCGTGTCAGCTTTGAGCATTCACAGATTGAAGATCTCACATTAAAATCAATTGAATTCTCCCTCTGTCGCCCGCAGCAATCCCCGGCTTTTTGTTTTGTTGTTGGACGGGAAAAGGGGAGAAGCGATTGTGGGTGAATCTTATCGCCTTTAGAAAGACCAGAATTCATTCTTTTAACAGTATTAATTAAATCAGCTATTAAATTACTTTGGTTATCAAATGTCATTTTCATTGCCACACACTTAGTGACAAATATGGATTATTCCTGCGCTAAGTCACAAGGCCGACTATCGAATTGATGTTCGTTCTTTTTACCTAACATGAATTATTTTTCACTAATGTATGTCACCGATGATTTAATTTATTGACTAACCCCAGCCCATCAACCCCTAACACGCGTGCACTTGCAGAGCCACATCCGGGATGGAAGCAGTAAGAAGCAAGTATCTAAATATGAGGGGGGAAAAAATAACACGCGGTGAAGTAACGCGGGCGTTTGAAATGTATTCAGAATTATCTCCAGAAGTAGAAGTTCGAAAATGAGGCTGAAACTGAGGCACTTATAAAACTTATCTTCTGTTCGAAGATCGTACTGGTTCGCCCTCTATTTGTTAGCATTTGTGAAAATAAAGACTAATAAACGACCCGTGTTTTTTTTTGTGCAGCGAGTGCTGCGACACGAAATTCCGTCTTTTATAGGTGTGCATTGGATATAGTGCTGTTTAACATTTCCCCGCCCAGCCCAGAAGCACTGTGCATCAGTGTCACAGCGACACCCAGCGGAGCAAACTAATCTACACACCGCTCCATTCAGCCCTGGAAGGAATCGGAATCTAAAATGTTCTTGTCGGCATTTAATGTTAACCGAGGAAACAGGCAAGAGAACTTGCTCCTTTCTCCCAAATCCTCGACTCAGATTTAACCTCATTCTTCAGTGTAGCTTTACTGTGAATGCGTACAATTATTTGTAATTCAATGTACAATAACAGAACCACTTTTATTTATGTGCCCGGTGTAAAATATTCAGCCATCCGGCTGCCAGGTTATCGGAAGAAGAATGGTGTTTTCTCTTTTGTTAAAAAGGTTGGGCATTGTTGTTTTGCAAAGTCTGGGATTTCAGATAAAATGGTAAATCTGACCGTGAGTTGTTTAAAACACTGGAATCTTCAACGTGAATCAAAACGACCGGCAGCATCCATATGAAAAAATGAAATGAGCATTAAAACTTCTGAGACAGTGTAACGATCACCTGAAGAAGGCGATTTAACAGCAGTAGTTACAAGTTAACTGTGAACTGATAAGCATTCACATTCTAAAAATCCCTGGATAATATACTGTATCTGCTGGGAACTTTATAAAGATCTCCTTTCCCAAGAGAAGGTCTAAAATTTGCCTGCAGGCTCTTAACATTAAAAATTAACTACCCAAGTTTAGAGTTCTGTTTGTGCATTCAAGCACAGCTCCTTTGTCACTAACCTCTGTGTAACTCATGGAGAAGTCATGGTATAAAGTAGGTCTGCTTCACCGAGGGTCACACCTTCAAGCAGCCCGGACTTCTGTTGCTTCCGCTTTGAATAAGTTATAGAACTTTCAAATCTTGTAGGCAATTTACTGAACTCCATTAAGGTTTATTATCGGAGCCAGGAATTGTTGTTAAAACAATGATGAGTATAAAGGCGCTTGTAGTTATTTAAGCTTACACAGTAGAGTAACTTTGGACATGGGCCGATATGAAATTGATTGTCAATATCCAAAGTTACTGTCCTAGTGCTCCGACACTATTCCCTCAAGTGAAAAGAGCTTGAGATGTCTGTGACTTTGGTGCCCTTGCACAGTGAAATCTGTAAAAGAAGAATAAGGCATAACATCTCAAGCGTTGATATACACTTTTTAAACTCTGATAAAGAAAATTGGAATGCAGTCATTAAATTCAGAGTCGTTTGTATAGTATTAATTTTTAAAGGCATACAAATGTTGGAAGTAAAATTGAAAACATATTTTTGTTTTTTTCTTTCCATCTATTTTACTCGTGCTATAACTAAATTTTCCCTCTCGATATGTATCTTACTGTAGTTGTGCGTACCCACTCTAATATACACTGAACTCTTTGTTACGTCCCAGTTTATACTGAACTCGTCAAACAAATTATTTAAAATACAAAATCCTTTGTTATGTTTAGGCAGGTCCTACAAAAGTCTAGTTCTAACTACCATACCGATAATAGGTTTCAATTTAAGAAATAGCTGCAGCAGAAGATTTTTTTAATAACTAAATATGAAAATTGTGACTAATGGCAGATGCCATTAGTTTTCATTCCATGTCTATTACTTTATTCAATTACATAAAACCTGTATGAATGATCAAGAACAATTTCCATTTATTTGACACGAACACCGTAAAACGTGGCAAGGTGCAAGGTCAGAGAAAAACAGGCATCTTAATGTTTTTGCTTTTTAAAGACGTTTTGAGTATGGACTTAGACCAGCATCCAGCATTACTTTAAATGAAGCAGATTATTCACCTCCCGTTTTCTAAAACTGGTGCCAGCTCCAGGTGTAACTGTAAAATTAGTTAACTAGAACGAAGCTGATGGGTAATCATTTCAGGCATGTGTATGTACCGAGTCATAAATTAACCAACGTGCACTGCAATCAGAACACACCATGAGTATTATACAGTTCAGGTCACCGTGACACAGTATTCCTCCTAGCGTCAGTGCAGATAAGAACCGTGAGGGTGACCTCTAGCGTTAGAAGTCTGACTTATGGGGAACGGTTGGTGGAACTTGGACTTTATGGCCTTAAAGTCAGTTGCTTCAGCGGTGGCTTTATGAAATTACATGCTTAAAAATATCTATCACAAAAAAACAATATGAATAATCAATGCCAATTTCAACAACCATTATTGAATTAGAGGCGAAATTTTAAACTACTAAAACAAACAAACTTGGGACCAACATAATATACCACTGGACAGGCAGTATGGCCCACGATGCTATGCCAATCTCGATGCCAGATTATATTAATGTCCTGCACTTCATCCATATCCCTCTTTTCCCTTCATTTTCATGAGCCATCTAAAAGACTCTTAAACTCCAAGCTGCTAATTCCATTGTGTAATCCATTCCAGGAACCTATCACTCTCCGTGTAAAAAAAAACTTGCCCTCATATCATCTTTAAATTTCCTCCATCTGACCTTAAAATAATATCCACTGCTATTTGATATTTCTATCCTGCGTGAAAAGATTCTGACTGTGTGCCTATCTATGACGCTCTTAATTTGGTATACTATGGGCAGACAGTCAGAATTGTTCGCAAAGTCATCGAAATATGTTAAAGGATTCTTCTTCATAGAAAGACTGACAAACACACATTGGTTAATGCTTTAGAGTCAAGGAAGAACCAACAATTGTCTGCAATTGAAAGATGTTACAGATACTTTGAATTGATTCAATGCTATTCAAAATACTCCCAAAGATTATGCAGACTATTTAAACTGCACCACTCAATCTTGCTACAGTGATACCATCACTTTTTAAAGAGGGGCTATGAAATACTATAAATGGAGCCTTACTAGTATTGATCACATCTCACAAACAAATTTTGGGAGCTCCTTCATATCTCTATGGACAGACCATTGGTCAGATTAGAGCTGACTGCAATTGCCATTCCAGTTATTTGCTTTGAATTTAAACATTTGAATCTGAATATATCTGAACATAAATTTAGCCATAGTGCTTTGTGTTAAACAGGAACACATCTTTTTATACATGTACTGTATGTTCATAGTATGAATCATTCAGGGTCAATTCCTAGCCTCTACGCAATTGTTTGATCCTAATTGAGGCTTGCATCCAGGAATCCTATAATGAATCCCATTGTCCATGAGCTGTTCTAGAGAAAAACAAGATGTTACTCTTCATCAGATTTTGGTGATTTGTATAGTAGATTCATAGAGCAATGTCTATGGCTCTATAATAAAAATCAGAATAAATTCCAAATCAGGACTGGGCCTGGCATTTGACATTCTCTTTAAATGAACGTCAATATTTCTCATCCTGGTTGATTCTATTGTACCTCTTTGATCTACTGTGATTGCTTGCAATAAAATGAATCTCAAGGTAGTGCGTGGTGACATATACATACTTTTGATAATAAATTTAATTTGAACTTTGATCCTAGATAACATGATGAATGAATAATAACTGATGAATTGTAGCCATTTTCAGAATATAGTGAACTTTCAGCAGAGGAAAACATCCTTAATCTATTAATCTGCAGATACAATATGAGCTCAAGTGTTCTGATTGACAAAAAGAACTGCATGCATCAAGCTTGAAACTGAACTGATATCAAACACTCCATTCTATGGTATAATAATAAGAGTTTGGCACAAAGGTGAAAAGCATTTACTTGTACATCCTAATGTTGAAGACTGTGAGTAATATATTACAGTTAATTTTCCACCTGAGTTCCGTATCACAAGGTTAAGGGAACTTGCTGATTCTAGATGGTATGTGCTGATACTAATTCAAGATTAGTTAGCTTTTCTCTCTCCCCATTTGTTTTTTATTTCTCACTGTGAACAGATGAATAGAACAATAGATGGTTGTAATTGAACAATAAGTATATAATTCAATCAGGAGATTCGGATGGGATCATAACCACAAGAAGAATGCTGCAATGTTTTATGGATACCACTCCAAAATCAGGATTAAATTATTTCCCTATTACTCAATACAACCCATATATTATTTTTACCATTAGGATATTATAGAATTTCAGCGAAACGAAAACAGTGCAACTGACATCTAAAACTAGTGTCAGAATCGAAACGTTTGAAGATTATGAAAGGTTGCTGTGATGCCATTCTACAAATTATTGAACATAATCGTGCTGAGTGCGAATGTGTGGTGGAATTCCGCTGCCCTTCTCGGCGTTGAAGCATCGGCGCCCCAGCAGTGGGTAGGCCCCGGGTGAGCACCTCCGAAGACCTTCTCCTGGGAAAAGCTTGACAGGCTTTAACCGACGGCAAACCCGGAGGAGTAGCTTTGTGTTCGTTAAAGTTTACCTTCACAGTTTTTTTTAAAAAATGGAATTTTACATACAGATTACGAAAAATAAGCACGAGACACAAGAGACTGGAGTAATAAATAATTTGCTGGAGTAACCCAACAGGCCGAGCAGCGCCTGTTAGGACAAACGAATTGAGTGTTTTGTAAAGTTCTACAAATTAAATGCAATTAAAATGGGTTAAAGCTTTAGGTAAGTTACATGCAATTATTTTCATTTGACTGGGGTTTCCCCATGCAACAACGATTCTCCTGGGCAATACTGGAGGATGAACACTACCCGGCTTCAGCACTGGACTTCACGGGGGGGGGGCGGGGTGTGGGGGTGGTGAACGTGATGTCCAGCTGCGAAGCCAAGAGTGAAGTGACTTACTGCACGTTCATTTCGATCCATAAATGGCTTCGGCGAGGACGGCTGATACTGCCGGTTCGTACCATCAGCGTAACCAGCAGGAATCAGTCCATGATTTCACATGGTACATCAAGCAGATTGCTACATTGCTGAGAACTGATGTTTACGCGACTGAATCTAGCACAGACATTTGATTGTTTATTGGTCCAATGCCTATTTTATCTCCCCCCCCCCCCCAAATATGCTCCACTTATCTTTAAGGTACTGACCTATAATTTTGTGGATGCTAGGATTCCGTTTATACTCGAACATAGTCAACTTTTCTATCTTACTTAGTAGTAAATAAGATATTTTGGGTAAAGGCATCAGACCCAAGCATGTCGGTGCGCCTGCCCAACACACGTAAATTTTAGAAGATGTCACTGCTATTCAAGGATGAGATACTGAAATCCCAAAGCAATTCGGTCAATCATGTTGAACAGCGTTCACAGTTTAGAGTTGTTCTCTACACCTGTACCTGTATGGACTGTAATTGGAGGGTCCTAGCACCCTTGGTGAGGAGCAGAGGCGCTGGAAGTGAAATCCCTTGGACAAGAAAATAAACTCCTCCCTGGTCTTAAGAGCTCTAGCATTCAGAGATATTAATATATATTAAAATTTGAGAAACACTTACGATAGTTAGAACAATTAAAACATCGAACTAAAACAAAATAATAAAATATAAAAAACGTAACTTTACCTCAGTATCTACATTGTTGAAAGCAGCGAGATTATGGATCAGGCACCCCGCTGATTCTGGGTAACGATTCACCAGTGTTATGCTGGAGAAACCCAGCCAAGACCGGTCCACCATTGAACTCTAAGCGGAGTCTCAGGAAGGACCATGGTAACCGGGTCCGCCCTGTCTCGCCCTCCGGCGCCGGCTCTGTCAATAAGTCCCGAACTCACAGTTCGGGTACTTGTGCACGACTTCAGTTTGAAAGGTTAAATGTCGGCAATTCCAGACCACTACGATCCTGTTCGTTTTGTTCTTTTGTAATTCTGTTTACAGTGCCCTTTCTATAGATAATTTTCCAAAAACAAATCCATCTGTGGACATTCCACGTCCCTGTTTTTGTAGATTTTCAGCAATTGTAATGACAATAGCATTACTAAAAAGTAAAAGACCGCAAAATACTACAAATGTCAAGCCCTGGCTAAATACTAATTGGAAAAAAGGGCATGGGTAGCCTGCTTCATTTCGCCAGTGTTACAAAGCTATGTGGAGAGGAGAGTTGCGAGTAGTCGGAATATGAAGGGAAATGTGGTTCTTTATTTTGGTAGGAAGATTGAGAAGGTGAGATTGTTGGCGCACGGAAGAACCCTGATGTGGTGCATAAACTTAGAATATATGAATTGCTTTACTATTCAATAAGGTCTTCCTTGAGCTTTTACATTAGGGCCACTTTAAAGGCGTTACGGTGACGCGGCTAATAGAGCTGTCGCCTTGTATCATCGGAGACTTGCCCTTCAGTCGGATTCGATTCAACCCTAGAGTTTGTATGTTCTACCCGTGCGTTCCGGTTCCCTCTCACATTCTGTGGAAGTGTGGGTTGGTAGGCTAATTAGGCAACCTGTACCAGTGTGTAGGTGTGTGTTAGAATATGGGGAGAAATGGAAAAAAATAGGGTTAATATAGGATTAGTCCATATGGGTGTCTCGTTGGGCGAAGAGTAACTTCCCCGTGCAATAACCATATAGTAATATACAGCACCCTATCGGGCGGGCGGCTAAACGGGGTCTGCAATCACGCTCGTGAGTATGCATGTTACACCCCATTAGTGTTTCATGAACTCCCTTCTTTTCCCTTCAGTCTTGGGCTTGATTGAAACATAGGGATAGCAATGTTCCCTGTTTTCTTAGTCCATGTTCTGGAAAAGATTACAATTCAGGTTGATGCTGCGGTATTAGTTTAGCATTAAGTTATTGCTTCCGAACCGCAGTGACGACATTAGATTTTGGATTGAGAGTTTTAGTTAGCGGCCCTGTTGGTCTAGTCAAGTGTTTATTATTTTTCCTTTTGTTCTGCACAATTCAGTGAGCTGCTCATTCTGCCCCTGTGTCTCTCCGTCTACACTTGGACCATCACCGAACACCGTGTCACACTCTCTTTACATATTCAGTGTCAGCCTCCAGAGCCTTCTTGGGTAGAAAATTCTCGAAGTTCCCTTCCTTCAGCGTGAAGAAATTTTTTTTCTCCTCTCAGTCCTAAACAGCCGGCTCCTTAGTTTGAGCTGGCGACTACTAGCTCAAGAAACCCCTTCATGGGAAAGCATCTGTTCCATGATGTCAAGCTCCATAAGACTTACCTGAGTGGAATCAGCTCTCATCCTTCCAAAATAAAATGAAAAGAGACTCATTCTGCTTAATCTTTCCTCATACCCAAACCTTCTATCTCAGAAATTAACCAGCTGAAATTTTGATGTCCTCACTCCATTGTAAGTATTTCCTTCCTTAGCTAGACAGACCAGATCTTACCCAATATTCCAGTTGCATTCTCACTAGTACCCCATATAATTAGAGCTAGAAATTTCTATTTCTACAGTACTGTGCAAAGGTCTTAGGCAGTCTAGATTTTTAATATACACTTTGTTTTAGATGTTTTTTGTCTTCTGCATTGGTGTGTCAGTAGAAAAGTGCAAATTTTAGATTTCTGAACATTCATTTTCCAAAAAATTAAATGTTACAGATGCTTGTATTTTATTAAAGAAAGCAACATATTAAGTAATAGATCTCTTGTCAAATAAAACTTGATTACTTTGTAGGTATACAGTACAATGATTAAACAAAAATAACAAACACATGCTAATGATCAATAACATAATGAATGAACTAAACTGATTAACTGGAACAAAAATGGATGTAGAAGGAATCAAATTGGGTGAAGGACAACCAAGTAAAAGGCGAAGATGTAGCAGATGTGACAGCTTAACCTTCAAATCATCATTTCTTTCATCATGACAAGAGTGAGTATGGCAACAAGACACAAGTGGGGGGGGGGGGGCATCTTGCATCCACAAGGTCTCTTCCAAGCAGAAATTTTGCGACCGACAGGAGTTTCAAGATATGCTGTCCAAGCTCTTATGAAGAAACACAAAGAAACGGGAAATGTTGTGGACTAGAAGTAGAGTGGCCAGCCACGGAAACTGAGAGCAGCAAACAAGAGACACATCAAACCAACATCCTTTCTAAATCAGAAGTCGTCCAGCACTGTTATCAGCTCTGAACTTACAGAATTGTTTACATGTGCCTAAGACTTTTGCATAGTACAGTATATTCAGATCCTCTTGCATAAAAGGTCAAAATGCCATCTAACATCCTGATTACTTGCTGGATCTGTATATTAATATCCTCTGAACACCAGCATCTTTGGTCTCTCGCTATTTACAAAAACTCTGCATTGCTATTTCTTTACTGCCACATTAAATAATTTCATAATTTTCCTCATTTTGTACCATTTGCCATGCCCCTGTACATTCATTTAACCATACTATATTATCCTAAAGGCACCCTGCATTTTTCTTATAGTCCCATTGTCACCTAGCTTTGTGTCATTAGCAAATCTGAATAAACTACACTCCATCCCCTCATTGTAAACATTGATAATGGTTTGTGAACAACTGGGCCACAGCATCAGTCCCTGCAGTTCACCATCTGTCACATCTTCCCAAGCTGAAAATTTCCATATTTACTGTGTTTGTATTGTTTTCTGGCTGCAGACCAATGCTCAACCCACACTATTACATTTGCCTCAAAAACCACATTTTGTTTAACAACTAGCTTTTTTTTGTCTCATCAAAGACCATCTGAAAGACCAAAACCACCTGACTTGCCCTTTTCTATTCTACTTGTCCCAATGTTGAAAATTCCAATAGGTTTGTAAAATGCAATTTCCCTCTCATAAACCCACATTACTTCTGCTCTTTCCTTATTATTATTTAAGTGCCTATAGCTAGTTCATTCATTAATGGGTTCCAGCATTTTCCTCAGTATTGATGCCAAGTTAAATGATCTATAGTTTTATATTTTATCTCATACACTTCTTAATCATGGGATATATTTACAACTCTGTGGGAATCTTTCCAGAGCCTATGGGATTTTTGTTAACGGTGTCTCAGTAGTGTACTTATCCATCAGATCTGAAGTTTTTACAGCCTTTGTGGTTGAGAACAAAAATTGCAGGATGGATGAGCAAACTGTCTATTAGCATCCTTGGTTAGGAGAGTCAATCAGGCTGGTGGAATGAACAGTAATGTAGGAGGGAGTATAGATAGGGCTATACAGTCTCCGCAGCTGTGCACATGAACCACAAAGGTCTATAGACTTCCTGGAACTAGACTTACTCAGAGTTGGAAAGACCATAAGACATGGGAAAAGAATCAGGCCATTCAGCCCATCAAGTTTGCTCCACCATTTATTATCCCTCTCAACCCCTTCTCCTGCCTTCTCCCCATAACCTTTGACAGCCTTATTAATCAAGAACATATCAACATCTGTTTTAAATATATCCAATGACTTAGCCTCTGCAGCCATCTGTGGCAATGAATTCCATAGATTCAATGCCCTCTGCTATAGAAATACTTCCTCATCTCTGTTCTAGACTGGGTCCTAGACTCTCCCACTATAGAAAACGTCTCCACCCATTCTATCTAGCCCTTTTAATATTTGATAAGCTCCAACGAGGTCCACCCACCCCTTCAAAACTCCAACGAATACATGCCCAGAGCCTTCAAATATTCCTTATACATTAACCCTATCATTCCCAGGATCATTCTCATGAACCTCCTCTCTAAAGCCAGCACATCCTTTCTTATATATGGGACTCAAAACTGTTCACAATACTAGACGGGTAGCCTGACCAATACCTTATGAAACCTCACCATTACATCCTCAAAAAGGATGCTAACATTTGCCTTCTTTACCACTGATTCAACCTGTAAGTTAACCTTCAGGGAATCCTGCACAAAGACTTTCAAGTCCCTTTGTACCTCTGATTTCTAAATTTTCTCCCTGTTTAGAAAATAGTCTGCACCTTTATTCCTTTAACCACAATCCATGACTATACGCTTCCCTGCACTAAATTCCATCTGCTACTTCTTTGCCCATTCCCCAAATCTGTCTAATGCTTCTACACACTCCATGTTTCTTAAACACCACTTGCCCTTCCACCTATCTTCATCTGTAAACTTGACCACAATGCTATCAATCCCATCATCCAAATCATTGACATATAACATGAAAAGAAATGGTCCAAACGCAAACCCCTGAGGAATACTACTTGCCCTTGGCAGCCAACCAGAAAAGGCCCCCGTTATTCCCACTCTTAGCCTCCTGCCAGTCAGCCTACTACACATAATAGTATCTTTCCTGCACTACCATGGACTCTTACTTTGTTTAGCAGCCTCCAGTGTGGCATCTTGTCAAGACCCTTATGAAAACTTGAGAGCAACTTCAAATAGAAAGGAAAGATGCTTAAAGTAAACATGCAAGTGCAGCAAATAATAATGAAGGCTTACAGAGCATTGCCTTTTGTTGTTAGAAGGTTGGAATACAAAATAAAGAGATTGTACAGGGCTTTGGTAAGAGCTCATTTGGAACAGTTTTGATCTTCATTCTCAAAAAAGGAATAGATCCCTTGGGGTTAATGTGCAGAATCTGAGTTCGGGGGGGGGGGGGGGGTTGTTCTATAAAGAGAGATTAGCCTGTGTCATGAGAACTTAGAAAATTGAAGATGGCAGTGAAACAAACAAAATTCTGGAAAGGTTTTACAAGGTAGGGGCAGAGAGGCTACTTTCCCAGGTTGCAGAATTTATAACATGGGGATGCATGTATAGCCTTTCCTAACATGGCGGAGGTAAGGAAAATTTTATTTTCATAGAGAGTTGTTAACTTTAGTATTACCTACTGTACCTCAAAGGGTAGCAGATTTAATTTGCAGGATAAATTCAAGACTGAGGTCAATGGTTTTTTTGAACACTCAATAAATCAGATATGGGGATCAGGTGGCAAAGAGAACTGAGCTTTAGGATCAAAATGGCCCCAAGGCACTGTATTAAAGTAAGTTTTTCTTTTGGTTTTGCCCTCTTCTTCGGTGGGTATTAGGTGAACTTTATTGCCTCAAATAATGCACAGGCTGAGGTCAGCTGACATTCCAGGAGTAACCTTTAAATATCACAACGTTAGAAACATATTCCGTTCAACCTTGTTGCCCAACTCAATTTTTGTCTTCCAATTAACAAACTCAAAGTGAGTTACATTCAGTTAGCAGCACAGAAAGAAAACAACCATTCAGCTGATGTGAAACATGAAACTGGGATAGGTCAAGATAAATGCAAATAACAAGCTAAGGCAACTTGCAATATTGGCACAATTACAGTATTTACTGAATGTCTGGACTCGTACTTAAATCAGAAAGCTTCCCAAGCTTCCAACATACCACTCGGAATTAATTATGTTTAAATAGATGTCTGTGGTTA
The DNA here is from genome assembly GCF_030144855.1 of Hypanus sabinus. NCBI lineage: Eukaryota > Metazoa > Chordata > Chondrichthyes > Myliobatiformes > Dasyatidae > Hypanus > Hypanus sabinus. The sequence continues at coordinate 27,586,136 of NC_082735.1, read as the reverse complement.
TGCTTAAAATATTAAAATCTATCTTAATTTTTTTTCATATGTACCATCAATTTGTTGAAGACTGCCAATTGCCAAAACAATGTAAAATATGCCAACTTTGTAGATTAACAGTTGTTGAAATATTTCAGTTAGCATTTTAGAAACAATATTTTTCTCAGAGATCAGCTTCAAACAATCCTACATTAGATGTAAATTTGACCAGTAGGTAGTTCAGCTTCACTCAAACAGAATGGTAAGGAAGTAAACCATTTTGAACTCCAGAGAATTGAGCTCGAGCTACCAAAACTCTTTTTTTACTAAGGACCCTTGTAGCCCATGGAATATGGGCTGGATTGAAACCATGTTCTATGATGCTAAACGGCGACTTCAGTTCTTTGTGGGAATGGGACCTGCTCTCAGGGTTTCACAATGGGCTGTTATCCGGCTGTGCCAAGGGTACAGCCTAAGAGTTCAACTCGCCTTTGGAGCCTAAGATCTCAGGGCTCTGGATTGAGGGTCGGTATCCCGACAGACCAGTGTGTTGTGGGAGCTGGAAGATCTTTGGCTGTGTGTCCAAAGACCTGAGATCTTTGGGCACAAAGCTCGGAAAAAGCGACACAACGGGCTTTTAACATCGTAAACCATTGAGTTGTTTGTTATGTCTCCCCTCTCGCTGTGAAAAGGAGACACCTCTTTCTCCCTTATTAGGGAGAGAGAGAGCCTGTGGTATGTTGAATACTGGGTGAAACACAAAGTCTTTGGAATACTGCAAGTCTGTGTCTTTGCTGTTGCTTTGGTCACGCTTGAGTGCTCGGTGGTGTGTGCCGATGCTTTTTTTTGCCAGTGGAGGGAGAGGAGATCGTTGCTTGCTGCCGCTTACGCACGGGGAGGAGGAGAGCTGAGGGGACTTTGGGATTCTAACATTTAACTGTCATTCACTCTTTGGGGGCACTCCTCTGTTTTCATGGAGGGTTGTGAAGAACAAGCATTTCAGGATGTATATTGTACCCATTTCTCTGACATTAAATGTACCTTTGAAATCTTTAGTTGAGATAAGATTATTCCAATCTTTCGAGCTCTGGTTGAAAATATCACTTGGTAATGAGAATTCTAATAAACAGTCCTTCATGCAAACAGAGGATTCTTTGTGTAAATAGAGAATTATTTGAATTGACTGGGAAAGTTGCACAGCATTTTGGTAGCATTTCAAATTATACAGTATGTATGATACAAAACAGGCCACTCAGCCCAACTTGTTCCTGCTGCATTGAAGCTCTAGAGGTCAATCTGCTCATTTCTCCTCATTTAACTTCAGCAGCATTTTTGAGCAGCAGCGATCAGCGTGAGGAGATGTGGCTCACTCAGCTTCGCCTATTGAGTACGTAAGGTATCAATTCACAGCAGTTTGGTGTTTTGAGCAATGGCCCATCAGCAATTGGGATTGATTGGCAAAAACAAATTAAATCTTCCTACCAGGCTTAACAAATTCTTTGCACGCTTCGAAGCATCAAACAATACAGCAAGGAGGAGAGCCAGTCCCTCCTTACCATCTGACCAGCCGGCTTTAATCATTGATTCAGAGCAAACACGGAGGACCCTTGCCAGGGTTAACCCACGAAAAGCGGGAGGTCCCGACAACATCCCTGGACGTGCGCTCAAGGAATGTTCTGATGTATTAGCAGATGTCCTGACAGACATTTTCAACATCTCCCTTAGTCAAGCCATTGTCCCCAGATGCTTCAAAACCTCCACAATCATCCCTGTAGCAAAGAAATTGGTTTTAGCCTGTCTGAATGATTACCGTCCCATTGCCCTGACCCCCATAGTGATAAAATGTTTTGAACGGCTTGTCAAGCCTCATATCACAGCCAGCCTCCCCTCATCGCTGGATCCTTTACAGTTTGCTTATCGTCAAATCGCTCTACGGAGGACACAATATCCACCACACTGCACACAGTTCTCTCTCACTTGGACAACAAAAACACTTATGCCAGAATCCTGTACATTGATTTCAGTTCAGCGTTCAATACCATCATCCCAGAGACTAGTGGAGAAACTGTTGCTGTTGGGCCTTAACACTGCCATGTGTCACTGGATTCTGGATTTCTTGACAGAGAGACCACAGTCAGTCCGTGTTGGCAGGAACATCTCTGACTCCATCACACTGAGCACTGGATCCCCACAAGGCTGTGTGCTTAGCCCATTGCTGTTTACACTGCTAACACATGACTGTGCAGCCAGATTCAAGGAGAACCTGATCATTAAATTTGCTGATGATACCACAGTGGTGGGGCTCATCAGCAAAAATAATGAAACAATGTACAGGGAGGAGGTTAAACACCTAGACAGCTGGTGCAGTGACAACAACTTGATGCTTAATGTCACCAAAACCAAGGAGATGATCGTCGATTTCAGACAGTCTCAGCCTGAGAACACATCCCTCAGCATCAGCGGCTCCACAGTGGAGAGAGTGGAAAACATCAAGTTCCTTGGGGTGCAGATCTTGGACAATCCCACCTGGTCCAGGAACACCACTGGGATTGTGAAACGAGCCCAGCAGAGATTGCACTTTTTGAGGAAGCTTAAACAAGCATCACTCCCCACTAACATCTTAACTACATTCTACAGAGGAGAGGTTGAGAGTGTGCTGACCTTTTGCATCACAACCTGGTATTCCAGCTGCAGTGCTGCTGACAAAAAAGCCTTGCAGAGGGTGGTTAGGGGAGCAGAGAAGGTTATTGGGGTCTCCCTACCTTCTGTCCAAGACCTCTTTCAGAGTCGATGCCTCCAGAAGACACGGTACATCATTAAAGACCCCTCACACCCTCTCCATGAACTGTTTGTTCTTCTGCCATCAGGTAAATGTTACAGGAGCATCAAAACTAAAACCACAAGGCTACTAAATAGCGTCTTCCCACAGGCAGTCAGACTGCTAAATAGCTGCTCTACCTGACTCTGCTTTGGACACTTTTAACTTGCACTGGACACTTATAACTTGTTTTTAACTGACATGTGGCTGTTGTGTTTGACTATTTACTGTTATGTTTATTATTTAGTGTTGCATTTGTTATGTTATGATTGCAGTGCTCCTGGGAAACGCTGTCTCATTCTGCCCTGCAGAGCTGATGTACGGTTAGAATGACAATAAAGTTTTTGAATCTTGAAAATAAAGCAGGGGCAAATGGAGTGGCCATTGTTGGAGCGGACAGTATTAGAGTGGAGATTTTGAGGCTTTAGCTCTTCGAGGCTTCAGCAAGGAGAGGGTTGAGTGAGAGAAAGCGAAAAGCTGGAGTTAGATTTTTTCACACAGTTTATTTATTGTTTTTCCTTCTTTATATTTACTCAGTTAGGACAGTAAGGATGCCAGGTAGGATAGCTGAATTTTTTGCGGGATGTGCAAAGGCAGGGAGACCTTCCCCCCAACCCCAGTATCCCTGACAACTTCACCTGCATGAAGTTCATCCAGCTGCAGCTTCTGATACTCCTTGTTAAGGAGTTGGAGCTGGAATTGGATGAACTCCAGATCATCCGGGAGGCAGAAGGGGTGAAAGATAGGACATATAGAGAGGTAGTTACTCACAAGGTACAGGAAACAGGAGACAGTCAGAAAGGGGAAAGGGGTTAGACAGTGAATGCGGTGTACCCCTGTGGCCATCCCCCTCAACCATAGATATACCACTTCAGATACTGTTGCTGCGAGGATACCTAGCAGAGGAAAAGTCACAAAGTTCTGCAGAGTGAGTTCAGGGAACTATGTGCCAAGTTAAAAGGGTTATGATCTCAGGGTTGTAATCTCAGGATTGCTACCCATGCCATGTGCTAGTGAGGCCAAAAGTAGAGAGATCACGCAGTGTAACATGTGGCTAAGGAGTTGGAGGGAGGGCATCAGATATTTGGATCACTGGACTCTCTTCCACGGAGTCTGTACAGAAGAGTCAGTTTGCACCTGAACTGGAGGGGGACTCCTATCCTAGTGGGAAGGCTCGCTAGTGTTGCACCAGATTGGGGGTGGGGCAGCAGTTTAAACTAGTGTTTCAGGGGATGGGAACCAGAATTCCAGAACAGATAGTGGAGAGGTTATGGAGTCATGTTGTTAAGACCTCAGGCAAAGTCAGGAATCAAAAGGTTGAGCATGGTTTAACTCATGTCCTGAGCTATGTATATTTCAATGCAAGTTATATTGTAGGAAAAGCTGATGAGTTTAAGGGATGGATTAACACAAAGAATTATGATTTTTCAGCCATTGGTTAGACTTGCTTACAGAAGAGCCATGAATGGCATCTCAGTATTCTGTGTTTCGCTGTTTTAGATGTGACAGAGCAGGAGGGATTAAAGGGGGAGGAGTGGCGTTACTAGTCAGGGAAAATGTCACACCAGTGCTCAGGACAGACTGGAGAACTCGTCCAGTGAGGCTTTATGGGTAGAACTGAGGAATAAGAAAGGTATGACCATGATAATGGGGCTATATTATAGACTACCCAGCAGTCTGTGGGATTTAGAGGAACTAATTTGTAGAGAGATCGCAGACTGTAGTAAGAAACATAAGGTTGTTATAGTATATGATTTTAACTTTCCACATATTGACTGAGCCTCCCATACTGTAAAAGGACTAGATGGGGTTGAGTTTGTTAAATGTTCTTAGGAAAATTTCCTTAATCAGTTCATAGAAGTCCAACGAGAGAGTGTGCAATACTTGATTTCCTAATAGGGAATGAGACAGGGCAGGTGACAGAAGTTTGTGTAGGGGAATACTTTGCATCTAGTGATCATAATGCTCTTAGTTTCAGAGTAAATATGGAAAAAGAAAAGTCTGGTCCACAGCTTGAGATTCTAAATCAGAAAAAAGGCCAATTTTGATTATATCAGAAAGGATCTGGCTAGTGTGGATTTAGACAGGCTGTTTTCTGGCAAAGCTGTACTTGGTAAGTGGGAGATCTTCAAAAGTGAAATTCTGAGTGTACAAAGCTTTTATGTACCTGTCAGAATAAAAGATAAAGGTAACTGTGGTAAACTATGTGTATACCTGCCTGGACACGCCCCTCTGCTGACTGCTTCTGTGGCTCCTCCCACAGACCCCTGTATAAAGGCGATTGGAGGCACTGCTCCTCCCTCAGTCTCCAAGATGTTGTGGTGACTTTTGCAGCTAATAAAAGCCTATCATTTACCTCCCGTCTCCGAGAGTTATTGATGGTGCATCAGTAACAGATACAGGGATCCTTAGTTTTCAAGAGATATTGAGGGCCTGGTTAAGAAAAAAAGGTTTCTTTTAACAGGTATAAGCAGTTAGGAACAATTGGGGTACTTATGTAGAAGAAATGCAAGGGAACACTTAGGAAAGAAATCAGGAGCACTAAAAGAAGGCATGAGGTTGCCCCACCAGACAAGGTGAAGGGGAATCCAGAGGGATTCTGCAGATATCTTAAGAGCAAAAGGATGCAAGGAACAAAACTGGTCCTCTGAAAGATGAGAATGGTAATTTATGCAAGGAGCCAAAAGAGATGATGGATATCTTAAATAGATTTTTTGCATCTGTATTTACTCAGGAGATGGAAACAGAATCTATAGGTGTGAGACAAAGCAGCAGCGACGACAAGGGCCCTATAACAGTTACAGAAAATGAGGTGTTTGCTATCTTAAGGCAAATTAGAGTGGATAACAATGGGTGATAAGGTGTTCCCTTGGATGATGTGGGTGGCATGTGCAGAAATTGCAGGGTCCCTAGTAGATATTTAAATCATTCTTAGTGACAGGTGAGGTACTGGAGTATTGGAGGATAACTAATGTTGTTCTACTGTTTAGGAAAGGCTCTTAAAAATAAACCAGGGAATTATAGGACAGTGAACCTGACATCAGTAGTGGAAAAGTTACTGGAAGATATTCTATGAGTATTAGAATAGACATGGACTGATAATGATTATGCGTGGTAAGTTGTATCAAGCCAACCTTATAGAATTTTTCAAGAAAGTTACCAGGGAAGTTGAGGAAGGTAAGGCAGTGGATGTTGTCTATGTGGACTTTAGCAAGGCACTTGTCAAGCTCAAGGTTGTTCAAGAAGGTTGAGTCACTTGGCATTCAAGATGAGGTAGCAAATTATATTTGATATTGGTTTTGTGGGAGAAGCCAGAGAGTGGTAGTAGATGGTTGCTTTCCTGACTGGAGGCCTGTGACTAGTGGAGTGCCGCAGGGATCAGTGCTGGGTTCATTGTTGTTCGTCATCTATACCAATGATCCGGATGATAATCTGGTTAACTGGAGCAGCAAGTTTGCAGATGACACCAAGATTGGAGGTGTAATGGACAGTGAGGAAGGCTATCAGATCTTGCAGTGGGATCTGGACATGCTGGAAAAATGGACCGAAAAATGGCAGATGTAATTTAATGTAGACAAGTGTGAGGTGTTGCACTTTGGGAGGATTAACCAGGGTAGGTCTTACACAGTGAACGGTAGGGCACTAAGGAATTTGGTGGAACAAAGGGTTTTGGGAATAAAGGTTCATAATTTATTGGAAGTGGTGTCACCGGTAGATAGGGTCGAAAAGAAAGCATTTGGCACCTTGGCCTTCATAAATCAAAGCATCGAGAACAGGAGATGGAATGTTATGTTGAAGTTGTATAAGACATTGGTGATGCCTAACTTGGAGTATTGTGTGCAGTTTTGATCACCTACAGGAAAGATGTAAATAAGGTTGAAGGAATATAGAGAAAAATTATAAGGATGTTGCCAGGAATGGAGGACCTAATTTGTAAGGAAAGATTGAATAGGTTAGGACTTTATTCCTTAGAACATAAAAAGACTGAGGGGAGATTTGATAGAGGTATACAAAATTATGAGGTGTATAGACAAGGCAAATACAAGCAGGTTCTTTTCACTGAGATTGGGTGGGAATACTGTTATGGTCTGATCCGGAGACCGCATTCTGGGTCTTGATCCAGTCCGCAGACTCCGGGTCTTGTAGCCATCCCTCCTTTCACCCTTTCTGGTGGCTCTGGGACTGAGTCTAGTTGGGGGTTGTCCTGTACCTGCTGTTCAGTCTGGTTTGCCTGCTATCCTGTTTTGACCCTGGTTTGGAGTACCCACTGTTAATCATCTAGTTCTGTAAGTCTGTTCTTGTAGTCACCCTGGACTGAGCTCTCTTCTGATCCCTTGCCTCCGTTGGGTAAGCAGGCTGGGCCGCTGTTGCCTGGTGGGGGACTCTGTCCCTTTCCTACCCCTCTCTTCTGATGGGTTGTGCCCTGCAACCTGCCCAGGTGCTCTGTCTTGCCCAGGCCCCTGTGTTCCTGCCTGGGAGGTGGCCCTGCCCAGGAGCTATGTGGCCTGCCCTGAAGACTCTGACCCTTTCCTACCCCTTGCTTCTGATGGGTTGTGCCCTGCATCCTGCCCAGGTGCCCTGTGTTCCTGCCTGGGAGGCTGGGTCCTGTCCAGAAGTAATGCAGCCTGCCCAGGGGGCTGTCCTCCCAGCATTCCTTGTCCCATAGACCCATCCTTTAGCCTAGCCAAGGTCCTGCCTTTGCCATGAACTCTCTGAACCCCAGGATCACCTTTGCATGCCATGGACTCCCCATCTTGTTCTATCCTTTAGTTGTTCCTGTCCTGCCCCTAGTACTTCAGTGCCTGCGTCCTGCATTTGGGTCCAGTCTCCATGTCCCCTTGTGACAAATACAACTAGATATCATGGATAAATGGTGAAAGGTGAAAAGTTTAAGGGGAACATGAGGGGAAACTTCTTCACTCAGGATTGTGAGAGTGTGGAAAGAGTTGCCAGTGTAATTGCTGCAAGCAAGCTCAATTTCAATGTTTAAGATAAGTTTGGATAAGTACATGGACGATAGGGGTAAGGAGAGCTATTTTTGGGGGAAATTATCTATGGAAGTAGGCAGTTTAAATGCTTTGGCATGGACTAGATGGGCTGAAAGGCCTGCTCCTGCGCTGTATTTTTTATGACCCCATGACTCTATCATAATCTTCTCTTCATTCAAGTTTCCCCATAAATCCAACCACACTATTCACCTGAACTTCTGTCTATGGTACTGAGTTCCACATATTTGCGATATTTTTCAGAAAGGTCTATTTCACTTCTTGGTGCATATTTTACATTGATGTCCTTTTGTTTTTACTTAGATATAGTAATGCTATCTTTGTGTGTCCAAACTAAAGCATTAATTTAAGGACATACTTGAGCTCTCCATTGAACTTTAATTTTTAAGTATAAAACTCTTCTGTCAATTCATCCTTTTTTTAAATAGATATATCCTTATATTTGTGTTGCAGTCCTTGTAATTTTGCATCCTTTCCTTTGGATCTATATCCACTTTATCATATGCCAACAATTGTGTCTACAATTTGTTGCAAGATTAGCATAACCTCACACTTTTTTCCATTCTAGAAATAAACCCTAATGCTTGATTGTTTCTCTTACGCTATTGTTGTGTCACAATTTTTAATTATTTATATATTTGTACTACTAGATTCTTTGTCCCCTTTCATTATTTGATTGTTATTTTGACAACCAAAACATAATATTTCAGACTTATTATTGTTGAGATTCATTCACAAATTATACATTATATCTACAATTTCATTGGTGCCTTCATGTAATTTTATGCAGTTGTCCTGACTATTTTGGCAACCCTTTTCAAATTCTAAATCCTGATACTGATTCTCTTAGATTGCCACATTCCATCTTCTGCTACTCTGTGCACCTATGCAATATTTATACTTTCAAAGTTACAAAATTAACTTACTGAATTTATATTTTTTGATTATTAGCATGATAATAGCACTGAAATAATTATGGATAAATTACTAATTCATTTTTCATAATACCTTCAACTAATTTATTTTCCTTTTCTCTCATCAATTTGAAGACATTATTTCCATATACGACCAACTTTCACATGTATACTAATATACATTCAGCCTCTCCATTATCGCTCCATTGCCTTGGAACTGTCAGATCATTTTCTCAAAAGCCAGCCCAGCCCAAACCTTGGAACCTTGTCACAAATTCCTTCCACCTACTCTGCCTTCAGCCTCAGGCATCCTGATTAACTCCAACCTGAGTTTCATAACTCATATCCTCTTTATCCCAAGTACTTTCATCTACATAACACTGCACCGTCATCTCCCTGCTACATCACAGCCATTTGTCATTGCACACTTTATGACTTTCTCAAAGTTAGACTCAAATAGCTGTATTTGTAAGAGTTCCTTTTCATGACGAAAGAGTTGAAGGCTGCGTATATGTTTTGTGAAGCATTCAGTCCTGAGTTTCCAGGTTGAGACATAATAGACTACAGATGCTGGAATCTGGAGCAACAAGAAATCTGCAAGAGGAACTCAGTAAGTCAGGCACAGTAGCATCTGTGGGAGGAAATGAATTGCTGACTTTTGAATCAAAACCCTGCATCACACCTTCCATCTGGGTATATTGCATCCTTCAGGACTCAACATCGAATTCCACAATTTCAGGTAAGGAACTTTTCCTGTCTGTACCAGAACCAGAATATCTGCAATATTAACCAATATGTTTGTCACAATTGCCTGATTAGCTAGGATTTTCATAAATCTCTAACCTGAATTTCAAAGCTTTAACATTTCATTGTTTGTTCTCCCTCCAATTCTTTAACTGCGTTCTTCAATCTACTAACAAGGCAGCTTCGTCAACAGTTTATCAACGCAGGACTCCTGGCCTCACTATTCCAGAGACATTGCATTTGCCATATTCATCCCTCAATACTCTGCAACTTATAACTAGCTTGTTTTTTGTTTCCTTTTCTAATTCTGATAGACTTCAAACTAAATTGCCAACTGTTTCTCCTGCCACAGACGTTCAACCTGCTGAAATCTATCAGTTATTGCAACTGGACATTTGTTGATTAAAGACCTAAAAGAGACCAGTGCCCTATTCAGGAGATCTGTGCTCTGTGTTAAAAGAGAAAGCAAATCCTATCGGATTGAACAATTCTTAATAAGACAAACACTAATTCATTAAATCAAGTGAAGTTAAGATGGGATTAATAGCAGAGATAAAGGAATCAAATTTTAAAGTTGTTGAACATAAAGAAAACAAGAGAAAAGTTGGTGATGCTGGAAATCTGAGCAACACATACAAAATGCCAGAGGAACTCAGCAGGCCAGGCAGCATCTAAAAAAAAGAGTACAGTCAACGTCTCCAGCCAGAACTCTTGGGAAGTCCTGCCAGTACATCTTTGGACTATGGGAGGAAACCCACACAGTTACAGAGTGAACGTAAACACTCCTTACTGTCAGTGGCAGGAATTGAACCCAGGACACCTATACTGTAAAGTGTTGTGTTGTGCTAACCACTACACTAGTGTGCTGGCGGTATTTGTAAGTACTTCAGCCTTCCATTTGAGGATTTGCCATTTGTTGAATGAATCAGGTACAACTGAGGACTTTGAGTTTAACTTATTGGTTGAGCCTACAGCATGACTCCTCAGCCATTTTATTTGAATGGAGAGCTGACAAGACCAGGTCCTCATACTTACAAAGCATGCTGTTACTTCCAGCATGCTCTTCTATAGTCATTTAAGTTGAGTTGGTACTTGGTTTGATGCCAATAACAGAACAGGACCATGAAAGTCTCTGATATTATAGATTCTTGTAGAATACGATGTGTCATAGACTATGGTGAAATATAAGTCTACTGCTGTTGATGTCTCCAGGATGTCTAGTCTGTTCTGTTGGATCTGTTCTGATCAATAGCATTTAGTACCATACAACTGCCACACAATATAACAGGAGGTCTCCTCAGAAAAAGGTTGAAATTTTTCTCTTCCAGAAGGATGACCGATACTGAAATGGGTGGGTGCCTACTTGGATGCATCAGCAACATGTAAACTGAGGGTGAGGTCAGGTAACTTTATCCCTGGTGTCAATTTCCACCAAAGTTTAGGAGCAGAGTCGGGATGCACTTCCCCACAGGGTGTGAGGGAAAACAGGAAATCTTCCTGTAGAGAGCTACTGGAGCTTGAGATATAAAGCCTTAATAGTGAGGTGGAAAGTTTGGTTAGATAGACGAAGATGTGGGGTAGGACAGGTAGTTGAGTAAAAACCAAATCCGTTCCACATATTTATATTTCACCATTTTTACACACCTTCATTTTCACAAGACTCAGAAAAAATGTCATAAAGCAAGTTTCCTTGCCTGTATTTGACATGATGCCATGAATTTTGATGAGGTCTGGAGAGGTCTGGGACTCCAGATATATATCACTGCACTACTACTTCTGGTGGGTTTATTCTACTAGTTAAATGGGAATCCCAGAGACTGTGATATTGGAGTTTCTGAAATTGGATTGAAGTTATGATTTTGTTTACAAATTGGACTGGCCATTGCATGACAGCTGTTTGACAGCTGTCCCATTTTAAACACCATATGTCCAGTGCTTATGAGGATAACTTTTAGGTTCTACTGGAATCTGTACTTTTTTAATCATGTTGATGCTAGGTGATCCATGGAGTTTACCCTTTTGCTTTCATTAAGCCATTTCATAGAACAATCAAGAGTTAACATTGTTCCATGTCTAAAGTCAAGTATAAATTTGGCTGCACAGGGAAAGTAGATTTCCTTGAACTTAGGACATTTGTGAACTAGGTGGGCTTTAATGACTACCTGATTGTTTCACGGACACCAGTACCAATTCTAGCTTTTTATTATAGATATATTGCAGTAACTGTGTTGAAATTTCTAGGTATCATGATGAGATTTAAACACGAGATTCTGCGGAAATCCACAGCAACACATGAAATGCCGGAGGAACTAAATGATGAGATATAAATTCTTGTCTCTTGATCATATCCTTTGGAGCAAATTATTGTCAATTAAGTTATACTATCATTATTGAACACAATCTAAAATGATATTTTTTGAACCTCTCGTTGAAACCTGTTCACTTGCAGTTGATCATCTGTCTTTATCTCATTGAAAAAATGTCAGTTTTGCATTATAGCTGACAAGAATATTAAGGAAACAATATGTATCATTTTCATGAAACAATGTATTATTTACATTGGGCCATACTGAAAGAATGTGGTCTCCCTACCTGATGAAAGCTATGTTTGTAATAGAGGAAGTGCAATGGAAGTTCAGCTTGTTAATTCCTGTGATGAAATGAATTGTTCTATGAGGAGAGATATAGCAGGCTAAGTCTGCACTTCTGTATTTTAAAGAATGAAAATTGATATAACTGAAACATATCAGCAGTTACCTGAGTAGATAGAATGTTTCCCCTGGCTGAACTATCCAGAAACAGTTTTGCAATTTCAAAATTAGGGATTCACTACACAGGACTGAGATGAAAGTAAATGTATTCACCAGTGTAAAGAAGCTTTGAGTTCTCTACCCAAGAGAGCTTTGGAGCTCCATCATTGTGTATGTTTGTGATAGAGAGTGATAGATCTTTGAATAAAGAAATGTGTACTATTACAAAAAACTGATGCAGAACAAAACTATATTTTGTGATCATATCGGTTATGGAACAAATGTAGAGAACATAATGGTCTTTTCCTGTTTCTATTTCTTATGTCCTTTCATTCCTATTCTCTGAGTGCACCAAACACAAACATTAACTAAATGATCAAGATCATTTGCTAAATACATATTGCACCTTTCTTATGGAATTTTTGTTATATAGCAACAGAGGGAATGAAATACGATGTCCTAAATCTATGACGTTATATCACAAATGGAAATAAGGAATCCCTTTCAAAAACAAAAGTACTTTGTCACCTTATTTCACCTAAATAATACACATGGGGATCTCCTAATCCGATTAATTTTCATCACATTTAATAGAATGAAGCAGTATTCTTGATCAGAAACACAATTATATAAGAAATGATGTGCTAGCATTGGAGAGGGTTCTGAGAAGATTCATGAGAATGAATCCAGGAATGAAAGGGTTAACGATTAAGGAGCATTTGATGGCTTGTACTCACTGGGTTTAGAAAAATGGTGGTGGTGGAAATCACATTGAAATTTACCAAATATTGAAAAGCCTAGATAGAGTAAATGTGGAGAAGATGTTTCTTATAGTGTGTGAATCTCAGATTAAAGAGCACAGTCTCAGAATAGAGGGGCATCCATTTAGAACAAAAATGAGAAGGAACTTCATTACCCAAAGGGTGGCAAATCTGTGGAATTCATTGTCATGAATGGCTTAGAGACCAAGTCATTGAGTATACTTAAAGCAGAAGCTGATAGGTTCTTGATTAGTTAGGGTTTCGAAGGTTACTGGGAGAAGGCAGGAGAATGGGGTTGAGAGAGAAAATAAATCAGCCATGGTGAAATGGCGGAGCATTTAGAACAATAGGAGCAGAATTAAGCCATTAAACCTATGTCTTATGATTATTGTTTTAAAATTTAGGAAGTATACAAAACCATAATAAAACTCCTTTAAGTGATTTATATAGTAAAATAAGGTAACAGACAATTAAAAGCCTGTAGCAAAAAAGGAAACTTTAAATTCTTGAGAACATGGTGGAGACTACTTGTATAATTGCAATAGTAAAATGAATTGAGATTTTCAAGTTTGTTAAAGCTGGAGGATAGTTAAATATCATGATTTTACTCACATATGAACACTAGGTGGCATCAATATATTCTGAAATTTTAGAATTATTTATTTATGTTTAACTGATCAATCTATGCTCACATCACTTGAGAGTGCAAATTGCTTCAGTAGCATAAACTATCCAGCACCTTGGTGTTCTGGACTATTGCGAAGCACTGTTTACATCAATGTCATCTGCCAATCTCTCACACTGAAATTTTGCAGGTTGTCACAGAAGAAAGGTAAACTGAGACAGAAATTACTTTATCATGGAGAAAATGGTGCATTCAGTCCTTCACCTCTGGGATCTAGGCCTATGCATGAAAGTCTCCTCTGTCTGCCAGCTGTGTCTAATGTAAAACGGTATTAAATCCAGTTCTGATTCAACATAACATAGAATTCCTTATTTAATACTAAATCATCAGTCACATTAGAAAAGAGGCTGCAGTATGACTGCAAGAATATCTGGTTGGGAAGAGGAAGAAAACAAAAATCACACTCTTCTTGTATTAAAGATCGATGATTTTAAGATGGGGTTCCACATTGCCATTAGTAATTTTGTCTCATAACTGGTACTATATATAACCCAGAAGTCATGCATGCTAATATTATATAACTGAACTATCCAGGAATAATCTGGCCTAAGGTAATCAAGAATAGGGTAAATTTAAATAAGTTTTAATATTGAATTACACTTCAAAATGTACATGAATTGATGTATGCCTTTTGATATATTTTAAAGAGCATAATTGGTATTCTTCTCCACTATGAAACTAAGTCCGCTTAAAACAAAAATGCTTCATGAAACAGTTATAGTAGTTTTGAAATAATCCTATTTGGGAAACTTCATTTTGTCAATAGTTCTTTAAAAGTTGGCCCAATACAGTTGAGAGATTTGAGTAGCATCAGATAAATTGACAGCCAAAGATCTATTTATCTGTTAAAGACACTAAGACGTCATCCCTTTATTCTCCATGCAAATCAATCTGCACTGGTAAAGATGTGCTAAAGGGTTTTTGCAAGGCTGAGCACTACAGGCTCGCTGTTGCAAAATTCAATAGAATAAGGTATGAAGTGTTTGTGTTTGCCTTTTACACATTTTCTTTCATACATTATGAATCACGTGAAAGAAAATATGGCAACTTCATAAACATAACTATATCCAATGATTCAAAGTGGATGGGGTGTTGGAGGTAGTCAAGAAAAAACAGGCAGTAGGCCCCTGGGTCATAGGATACTGGCAAAACAGTGTAGCCTTAAGGTTGGGTAGAGATGCCTAGAGATCAGAGCCTATTGTGAACCTTGTGCAGAAATCACATCAGGTATAAAAGCAAATTTCCAGAATTATGTCTTTTGAGCTAAAAATGCTTACAAAACATTCCACTTAAAGATTAGCCACTCCATTTAAATGATAATGAGCTTCACCATCCACAGTGTGATAACCATCATGTCTCCAAAAGCTCACCATCCTGTTATTTCTCCCTCTTCAGCTTAGCTCCCCAAATGTGACTCAACTCTTCCATCAAGTCAATCAGGTTGGCTCCCTGCTACTCAGACTGATTGTCAATGGAACATCTGTAAAAATTTATAAAGCAATTTGCTGTCTATTTGCTGGAATTTTCAGGAAATCAATACATCTGCATTTTCCTGCCAGAAATTCTGCTTGTTTCTTGTAAAAACCATTGCCAAGATTGCTACAAACAAAAAGAAAAGTTATTCAGACTTTTAAATCAGGCCTTCTATTTTTCTTCATTTGAGCATTTTAATTTTATTCCACTTATGCTTTGTTTCCACTCTCTGCATTTTTATATTCAGTTGTTTAAACAGTAAGTTATTGCTTTTTACAAGCCTTATTGAAAATTTGTCCATTATGAAGAATTCCATTTCTTATTCCTCTCAAGGAAATTTTTGCTACTCAGCCTTCTAATTTTTCATAATTAATTTAAACATGTATAATATTTTAGTAATGTTCTTACAGATTCTTAGTAATTATCTTTAATTATTTAGTTTTTAATATTTTACACCAAACTGTCTATTTTTCAGAAAAAGTACCAGCTTCTTCAGTTTTTGTTTCTAAATATGTATACTCTTCATCACCAAAATGTTCTATATTCTGTGATTAATTATTTTAATTGATTTCATATCCTTTTAATGGGGTACACATATAGAATAGAAAGAGCAAACTAATGATATGGCAAAAGTAACATCTTGTGTTTCTTTGTAGATAATTTGGAGTGAAGAAATTAAATGAATCAGAGGGGAGAGCTAAATGGGCCAGTAGCCATAGTTTGCCTAATCATATAATCAGTGTAATATAAACTTTAGTATCATAGTCACAGAAGGAAACAGCATGGAAGCAAGTCCTCCAACCCACCGAGTCCACCCTATCATTAATCCATTCATGCCAATCCTACATTAAGGCTGTGTTGGCATGTGGCCAAGTGGTTAAGGTGTTTGTCTAGTGATCTGAAGGTCGCTAGTTCGAGCCTTGGCTGAGGCTGCATGTGTCCTTGAGCAAGGCACTTAACCACACATTGCTCTGCGATGACACCAGTGCCAAGCTGTATGGGTCCTAATGCCCTTCCCTTGGACAACATTGGTGGGGTGGAGAAGGGAGACTTGCAACTGCCGGTCTTCCATGAAAAAAAACCTTTCCCAGGCTTGCGCTGGTGCAAATCCATGGTCTATCGAGACTAATGGAGGCCTACTACTACTACATTAAGGCCATCAGGCTATTAGCTGCTCTACTATGTCTACTTTCATGCTAAATGAGAGACAGGACAGTCAACGAAATCAGTACAAGTTAATAATGAGGATAAACTTATCAAATAAAATATAAAATTGATGACTATTAGAAGATTGGCTTTCCTACGCAGAGACTGATAGTGCATAAGTAGTGCTTAAATCAATGTGAAGCTGGCCTTTCAATATCCACAATGCTGTGCTCACTCTAAGAATCAGAATTTTTCCCCATTTGCCAGTCATTATATGAAATAATTTCAGCACAACAAATAATGCAGGTAGTATCCATTTGTGGCAAGGGAGGTACAAGAGGATAGCCAGTGTAAAGTGTGCATAAAATCAAGGGTAGGATGCCAAATTGTGTGGTTAATGCTGTAATATTACATGCACATTTTTATAAACAGATACACTGTGTTCTATCACTTTCATTTTAGTTAGCCAGTGTTTTTCCTTAAATGATAATTTCAAGATTTTTCATTGCTGAATTTCTTCAGTGAAAATTTAGCCACTCCCATAACTGTTACAATGAAAAAGGCAAGAACTTTTATTTTTATAAAGCACTTTCAATAATATCCAGTAATTCAAAAAAATCAGCACCAAAAAAGCATTTTCCAAATAAAATCATTAATAAAGAAATCAAATGGCCAACTTGAACAAACTGAGGCCTCACAAATGGTATTGAGTGACAGGAACAAGTAATCTGTTTCTAGATATGTTGATGGGAGGTAAGCATTCCTTAGAACCAGAATTCCCTTGATATTCTTTAGACAGTACCCTGGACCCCTCGTATTCACAGAGCTGAATAGACTCAAAGTTCATCTGAAAACTATGGAAATCAAGTGCCAGTATAGATGTTTTGTCTGAGGCTTTAAATGTTGCTCTTCTAGCTCAGCCAAGTTTTCTACCATTAAGCCTAGATTCACTCAGTATTTTTTTTCCTCCATTATATCTTCAATCTTAATTATTTTAAAGTGTGGTGTAGTTTTGATTATCTGGTCAGTTAATTGTTTATAGGAACAGACAACAAACAAATTAGATGCTATATTTATATATTATTCAGGGTACTTTAAAATTATTTTATTGGCTATAAAGTGCACTGGCACTTATTCGGTCTTATTTTCCAGAACTGATAACTAATTAGGCTTCCAGGCTAAGATCTGTGACTCAACAACTTGTTTATTCTTCCAGTTTTATGCTGTGATACAATTAGGATTCTCTGTACAGAATATAACATACAAGTGAGTGACACAGTACAAGTACAAAGTAGTTTATTTATGCATAGCATGTAGTTTTATATTTATTCTCCTTTAACAAAAATCTTAATTTTAAAATTTCCTTGGATGATGTATCTTAGCTCTTCAAAAATTCAATTCTTGGTGCCACTTTGGCAGCAAAATACTATGTCTCTATTTTTTTGACTTGGCTATTGTCGTTTCTTAGAATGGGTATCTTAGTATTTAATAGTGGCAGCTAATCAAATAGGCCGCTAAACCTGTGATCAGCATTTGGCGATATTCCATTGGCACTTATCCCAACATAGACCCACTTATTCCCTTTTGGCTCATCCAGTGTTTCCCAACAGGGGCGGTTACATGTCCTAAGGTGGTGTCAGGGAAAATATATTCTTTGGGGGGGGGAAACTAGACCTGATCAACTGTTAGTAGAGCGGGCACCTCCAAAAAATAAGGTAAGAAGAACCATAGCTCTGCAGGCAGTGAGCACTCATCGTCACAGCACGCCTGAAACTCGGCAATCTCATCTAACCCTACCAACCAAACAGACATCATTAGGAACACATAAACTAGCACTCAGGGTGCCCAAAAATTCCCCTTGATTCGCAGCGCAGAATGAATCATGCAATTTAACAGTTGATAAGTCAAGTATATCCCTTCGATTTTCTCTACAGATCTACAGAAAACAGGTCACGCAATGATACAGAACCAAACAGTGAAATAGAGCCAATCAGTAAACCTGCCAACCCCAAGAGTTCCTCTTGAATTGTTCAAAGTGACCATGGCTTCATATTTGTGGTCAAGAAGTATCTTAGGGTTATGAAACCTTGTGTGCTTGGTCAATTGTGCTAAATGGAATAGTATAAAGGTAGCTTTCCGAATACCAGCTCTATCCCAACTAACATTCAGATTCCATTCTGAATCCTTGTCAAAGTAATTTTCGCTGTTGTAATCATCTTCATCTTCACCTCACAATTCCTTTTGTGTGCTGCTACCATCATTCCATCTGTGTCAACACATTGCTGTCATCCACATTCATTAGGCATTCCCAGTTTGTGCTGATCTTTTAATTTAGCCCCATTAATGATGGATAAATATGTACAATGTGTTAGCTGCTAACCTAGTGTTAGCCCAGGTGATTCTTCAGGGTGTCCTGACATCAGACTAGCTACTTCCTTGGGGTTGCCCCAGATTTGGGCTTGAACTCTCCCCTTTTGCTACTTGTAATGTTCTGTCAGCTGTCACCTCCAGTGTTGGCCCGGGTTGTCCTCTGAATTGTTATATATTGGAAAACTGCCAGTTGGTGAACTATTCAATAAATGTCATTTTGGTGACATAGTTATCCAATAATTCTGTTTGATGTTTCTAGCCATCCCTGAATCATTTATTGGATGGGCATCTGTTACTTCACATTTTAACAGTCTCTTTTCTGATTTTACTTATTGTTGTTGGTGCCACATTTACTGGGTGGTGTACCTTTGGACCTAGATTTTCCCTCTCATGCACCAATTGTGGTTTTAAAAAAAATCTTGTATATATCTCAGAGTACAGTCATAAATCAAGAGCAATTTTTGTAATCTCTTCAGTGGTCTACGTAAGCTTTTCTTGTAGATCTACTGTAGGGTCTGTTTCTTACATGTACTTCCTTCTGTGGAGAAAAGTGTAGCATTTTTCATACTCATACACAATTTCAAAAAAGTTCTCTTTCTGGGTTAGTGAAACTTCTTGCTGCCAGGATGATGCAAATCCGATAGGCTTGTCATTATGCAGTAGACCTGTTACCAGGCCATTAACATGATCAGCTCCACTAAAATTAGTTTTTTTCCTCTCCTCTTTGTACAATGAGAGACTTGTCTCTTAGCACACAGTTTGCTTTAGAGAGTTTAAATTGACTGTAGCCAGTAGTATTCAGTATGTTTTCAATATTTCTCTCAGATTTGTGTGTTCTGGCACATGAGGAATGAAAAAAATTCACTTATTGGATCAGCCTCAGAAAACTTCTTAGTTCTTTCCTGATCTTTGGTGTTTCCATCACAGCTTTGGTTAGGACTTCATGACTCTGTTTGACTCCACATGTATACTCACTGATACATTGGCATTCCTTCTCTTTAATAATGCATTTGTTAGCATTCACTTGAGTACAAGCTTTCTGATTTTTACCATCACCTCATGGAGATGATAGTTAAGTAATTTGTGAATGATTCAATTGATCAGGTAATCTACTATGCTAGTTTCTTCTTTGCATTCTCTATGGGTCCGATCCATTTTTGCTTAAGCAGATCTTGGTTTACTCTGTGGCAAATGTAGACATTGGAACTTATGTGATCCAAATACTGCATTAAATACTGTTACCATAACAAATATGGTGAACAGATAAGACCCTACATCAAGCTTCATATTCCAGTACCTCATCGCTGAGAACGTTCTTTAAAAAAAATTGACTCATGTCTTTAACCGTCCATTAGATTTCTCTCTCTCTCTCTCTCTATGCAATGGACTTTACATACTCTATAGATTCAATGAGTTTGTCTATTATTCCTTGTGCTCCATGTTAGGGATTATTCTGGAGTTATGAAATTATATGGATAACAGGTATTAATTATAAATGGGAACCAGTCTTGGGGATACAGAATTTGTTTAAAATTTAACTTCAACTGATACTTTGACAACAAAACCAAACTCGCTGTGGGACATTCTGATTCTATACCATGGTAACTATATAGGGTTCCCAACCTGGGGTCTACAGACCCCTTGCTTAATGGTATAGGTCCATGTCATGAAAAAGGGTTGGGAACCCCTGCAATAGATGAACGTTCATGTTAACTGGTTTTCACTGAAATCTTCAGTGAAACCATTAAGTGACCATCTCCTGTATTAATAATATGTTCAACTTAATGTATAGTTCTGGACAAGTCTGTTTTGTCACAATATTCTGGATATTTGTATGTTTCCTCAACACTGTAACAAAGCAAATACATTTTAGGGATTCAAAAGCTCTCAAACCAGTTGCTTGAATTTCCAGCATCTGCAGATTTCCTTGTGTTTAACAGTTCTTTAAATATAGTTGAAAAATTGTACCAATACATTTTTTGCCCAAGTTAACTGTACTCAAGATGTTAAAGTCTAGTAGGTAATTATAGCCATTGAAACAGAGGCTGATTGTTTATTCTTGTCCTTGTATTTGAAAAGTATATAACAAAATCATTGTACTGTTGTGTGTGTGTGGGGGGTGGTGGTAAAGAGAAATGATCCTCCAGAATATCTGCTGTGTCTAATAAGGAACTTTTATTTCCTAACTACAGCTTCCATGAGGCCCAGTTCAGCAGTTACAACACTCCACTTCTTGGAATTCATGTTCAAGCTTCACCTTCAGTACGAATGTATTACATAGCTGTGTATGTGTGTTTGTGGAGGTTAGGAGTGCTGGGTTATATTACTGGCCTTACTAAGAGAGCAATGGTGATGGGATAGTCAAAATTTTCAAAGCACCTGACCTTTTTGAGTTCAAGTTTATTTTTCATTCAACCATACACATGTATGCAGCTGGACAAAACTTTCTTCAGGGAAAACACAGTACATACAACACAAACAATACATATAATATCAACACACTAATATTAACGGATAAAAAGTATTCTGCAGATATACGTTAACGTAAATTTATCTGAACATTAAGGGTGCATTTGATTTAAGCCTGTTTTGGCTCTTATTGAATGCAGAGTGCTTCTCCGTCCGCATGTTATTATCAGTTTTCAATTGTTGGCTTCCCCATCTCATTGCTTACTGTTGTCAAATGTGGCTCTTGACAAATTTCTGTAACTTGATCATGAATTGATTTCTTTCCCTGTGTGTCCTTTAGATTCAGATTGTTTCACGCTGTGGAATTTCACCTCCATATGCTGCTCATTTTACTTTCTTCTTTTATGGATTCCCACCTTCTTTCAGTTTTTCAGGGAACATCCTTTGTAATAAACAGATGTGAATTTGCATTCCTATAATCTTGAATACTCGTGGCTTCCTATGCTCCACCTGTATCTGCAGCCCATGATAAAAAGAGCTGCATCTCACCAAACAAATGTTTTCTGCACATTTAGGTATTCTGCATCCAGCACTTATCTGCTGAATTTTTAAGTTGTCTGGAAGAAGAATATCAGTCTCATCTGTCTTTTGTATCAGGTACTGATATTCCAATTTGTTAGTCCAGTGACTAAATTTTGACTTGTGTTATGTAATGAATTTTTGAAAAAACACATCAGGCTTTTTATTTCTGTTACCACTTTTTGCCCAACTGTTGATATGTCTACAAAAGGCATTTATTGATCTTCCCTTCATTACTCCTGTTTTTCAAAAAACTACATCTTTTTCACAAAGCTTACATTAAATCTTTTCAGCATCAAATCAGTAAAGATGTGACATAGGATTGGAAGATGTTGAATCCTTATGGGTTGAGTTAAGAAACTGCAAGGATAAAAGGACCCTGACAGCAGTTATGTACAGGCCTCTCAACAGTAGCTGGGATGTGGACCACAGATTACAACGGGAAATAGAAAAGGTGTATTAAAAGGGCAAGGTTATGATAGTCATGGGAGATTTCAACATGCAGGTCAATTGGAAACTCAGATTGGCAATGGACCTCAGAGTGACTTTGTTAAATGCCTACAAGGTGGCTTTTTAGAGCAGGTTGTTGTTGAGCCTACTAGGGGATCAGCCATACTGGATTGAGTGTTACGTAATGAACCAGAGGTGATTAGGGAGCTTAAGGTAAAAGAACCCTTAGGAGGCAGTGATCACAATATGACTGAGTTCAACTTGAAATTTCACAGGGAGAAAGTAAAGTCTGACGTAGCAGTATTTCAGTGGAGTAAAGGAAATTACAGTGGTATGAGCGAGGAGTTGGCCAAAGTAAATTGGAAAGAGATATTGGCAGGGATGACAGCAGAGCAGCAATGGCTTGAGTTTCTGGAAAAAATTAGGAAGGTGCAGGATAGATGTATTGCAAAAACAAATAAATACTCAAATGGCAAATTAGTACAACTGTGGCTGACAAGGGAAGTCAAAGCTAATGTAAAACCAAAAGAGAGGGCATACAACAATGCAAAAATTAGTGGGAAGACAGAGGATTGGGACTCTTTAAAAACTACAGGGAGCAACTAAAAGAATCATTAGGAGGGAAAAGATGAAACATGAAAGCAAGTTAGCAAAGAATATCAAAGTGGATAGTAAAAGCTTTTTCAAGTATGTAAAAAATAAGAGATGGGAAATAAATGTGCAAGTTATTTTCTAAATGGGGAAAAAAATCCAAAAATCTGAGATGCAAAGGAAGTTGGGAGTCCTTGTCCAGAACACCCTAAAAGTTAACACAGGTACAGTTGGTGGTAAGGAAGACAAATGCAAGGTTAGCATTCATTTCAAGAGGTCTACCATACAAGAGCAGGGATGTGATGCTAAAGCTTTATAAGCCACTGGTGAGGCCTCATCTTGAGTATTGTGCACAGTTCTGGGTTCCTTGTCTAAGAAAAGATGTGCTGGCATTGGAGAGGGCTCAGAGGAAATTCACAAGGATGATTCCGGGAATGAAAGAATTATCATATGAGGAATATTTGATGGCTCTGGGTCCGTACTCACTGGAATTCAGAAGGATGAGGGGGATCTCATTGAAACCTTTAGAATGTTGAAAAGTCTGAACAAAGTAGATGTGGAAAGGATGTTTCCCATGGTGGGGGAGCCTAGTATTAAGAGGGCACAGTCTCAGGATAGAGGGACATCCATTTAAAAAAGATGCAGAGAAATTCCTTTAGCCCGAGGTTGGTGAATTTGTGGAATTCATTACCACAGGCAGCTGTGAAGCCTGGCTCATTCGATGTATTTAAGGTAGAGATTGATAGGCTCTTGATTGGACATGGCTGAGGAGGGGAAAAAAGGATCAGCCATGATTGAATGGCGGAGCAGACTCAATGAACTAATTGACCTAATTCTGTTCTTATGAATTATGATATTTTATATTGGATAAATTTCAGAAACATATATGAATCCCAAAAAACTGTAATCACCATTTCACAAGAAATATGTAAGTCCAAAACAAGAGTTTAGATGTCAAGTGTACATAGAGGGTGGTGTATATGTGGAGTGAGCTACCAGAAGAGGTGGTAGAGGTTTGGTACAATTATGGCAGTTAAAAGACATTTTACAACTACACGGATAGGAAAAGTGTGGGCCGACTACAGGCAAACGGCACTAGTTCAGTTGGTATGCGCAACTTGGGCCAAAGGGCCTGTTTCTCATGCTCTCTATAAGTGTAATAAATAATAACATAACACAATTAGTAACCTTACCTCTACTTCTTTGACCAGCATGCATAAGAAACCAGCAGATCAGAGTCGTCTGGAGCAGTAATGAGAAAGCTCCCAAGCCAACATCTATTTGAACCAAAGGATCAGTAACCAACGTCAGCGCCGTGCAGGAGACAGATCGACTGGGTGTACATTATGATGATGTTCAGCTCCCAAGATTGCTCAGCTCCCGGTGCAGCATCATGTTAACCAGCCTATCTACTTATCCTTCGAGGGATTGACTGCAAATTTGCAAAAAGGCTAAAGTCAAATATACATTTCTTGTTTACATTTCTGAATGCTTCTAAGTTGACATTGGCTTCCCAGTGCATTGAAGGTTGAAATTGTGCAGGGATTATAACTATTTCACACACAGGTTCAGCACAAACACTTGTACATATTTTTTTCTTCACTTACTTAACCCCTGCCATCATGCTACATTTTGTTTATTTTCCAGAGCAGTTTGTTAGACTTTTGGACTGAGATATATGGTTCAACAAATCTTTTATTCATCTGTTTCATGCTATACGTTCTGCTGCATCATACATTATGGGACAGAAGGTGGCTAACAGGGGAGGCTGAAGGATAGCTTGTGAGTTAGTGCATTCCTTCCATCACAAAATCATGGAGTATTTATCCTCCTGATGCATGTTTTTTTTTTCTTCAATATCATCCTTATGGCTCCTTCTCCATTTGAGCAATTTGGTCACAGGTTCCCAGGAGGCTACTGTAATTCAAGGAAGCATTGTGAGTGCATCTTCAATTCATATTTTCCATCTGCTTGGCAATTTCCAATAACAGAGCACAAAATAGACTCTTCTCTGAAATCCAGCGCAAGGCTTGTGAATAATGTTGCAACCCAACTGCAAATAACTAAGATCTCCCTGCTGGATCTAGACAATGACAGGTTCACTTCTACTTCCAGTGAATTTAGATGACTTTGTAGAGAAAATAGAGGTGCTATTTTTCCAGTTCATTGAGGTGC
This sequence comes from Hypanus sabinus, assembly GCF_030144855.1. NCBI lineage: Eukaryota > Metazoa > Chordata > Chondrichthyes > Myliobatiformes > Dasyatidae > Hypanus > Hypanus sabinus. The sequence continues at coordinate 27,561,295 of NC_082735.1, read as the reverse complement.
CTTTTATAGATAGTCTTAGGAACACATAGCAAAAGCTGTTGTTTAGTAGATCATAATTTTGAATCAGGTTTGCATTCTTCAGACTTCAAATTTCCTTTTTTTCCCCAGCCATTGAAAATCCCGGCGAACGTCATCGTTTTCTCGGGCCTTGCTATGCGCATTTATAGCGCTAGGAACACACCTCTCAGAGGATTTTTAGTCTCGCCGTGGTGAGTGCATGGCACGTGCTTTGTCTTCTTCGTTGTTTTAATTAACAAGGTGTAAAAACTAAGGGAAAATAAAGAGGTTAGATTCAATCAGTTATCAAAGCTCAGATGTATCTAAAGTTAAAAGAAACTAATCAGACAGGAACGAGTTCCCGCCCCGCCACGAAGCGCGTGAGCCGTGTGGCAGTTGGGGCGCGCGGGGGGAGAGTGGCAGTTGGGGCGCGCGGGGGGAGAGTGGCAGTTGGGGCGCGCGGGGGGAGAGTGGCAGTTGGGACGCGACGGCGCGGGGCCTGGATCAAAGGCGAAGCTCCGCAGACATGGCGGTAAAGGAATTCGATTGAAAGGCTCTTGGCTCTCGCCTTCTTTTCCACCTGCCCCTGTGATTCTATCCCCACCCTTCCTCCATTAAGTTCGCCTCTCGCCTTCATTGCCCCATCGCACAATCAGCCCATCTTCTCAGATCTCTCACACCCCCCCCCCCATTCAAGTGCCCCCTCTCCGTTATCCCTGTGGCGCCGGTATCGTCGTTTCTCCTTTCATTCAATCTCCTGCGCTTTCCTTTTAACTTAAATGAATTAATCTATCATTTATCGTAGGATTTTTTATCTCCCAATATCTACAAGGACTTGCCGGGAAGTTCAACGGAGGCTTCTTTCGTGTATAGGCGCTCGGTAGATCTGAATATTTCGTGTGCAAGTTAGTCTTAGAGAATATATTGTAGGTTATTAGTGGTGCTAAACTAGCATCATATGTTTTTAACGTAAGCGAATCAACTGGAGGATATACAGCTATTTTCTTTTTCGTCTTGTTAAAACAGTTAAGCTATTGTGGTAATGCAAATGTTAATACCTAGATTGAATTGCATAACCGTATTAATTTCGATGGCTAACGTTTATCAACACCAGGCATGTCACTACTGTTGTAGGTTGTTGGTAATAAATGTACACCAGTTTATCATGAAACGCTTATAATATTACTGAATTTACAACTAAATCAGAAATATTTTATTAGTGTAATTTAATTTCTGCCTTGAGTGCACCGGAAAAACATGCCGAGTTTAAAACATGGGCTCTTTTGCCTGTGTTAGAAAATAGGTTGGAAATTAAATGTACTATGATGGTACAATATTACCATCATATATTTGAGGGACAACTGGGTCGACGATGCAGATTGAGTCCTTATAAAAGAAAGTATTTTTGATTTATCAGGTCCTTGCCCTTATGGACCACAGCTCATAACAGAATTTGCATATTCCCCCCATCTTTGTCCCATCATGTTTTTTATCTTATTTTCTGAAGGTCTATACTTTAGCCCACAACCAATCCACCAGGCTCTTCCCCCTCCCCCAAAATCCTCGACCTTTTAATTTTAACCAGGCCCACCAATCTGCCTTGCAGCCCTGAATCGCTGCCTTGGCCCCTGATCATCTGACCTTCTTAGCCTGTAACTTTAAACTTTGATCTCATAATCTTCCTTGCACCTACACTCTGCCTGATTTATTCACCCTCTGTCCCCTTGACCCTAACCACATACTTTGCATCTATCTGATATCTAGTTCTGATCTTAGTTTTGCTTCTAAATCCAACTTGTCTATATATCAAATAGTACATTTTTTGCATGGAAATTGAGGTAGCCCTCCAGTAATTAAGTCTATAACATTAAGCTCTGAAACTGAAGTAATTGATAGAACACTACCACTATAACAGTATTTGTGCACCTCTTAAGCTCTAGTAGAATTTCTATACCTGATCCCTGAGTAGAATGATTTTTATTAAAATAAAATGTTTGATGCAAGTCACGTGCATATCTCACCTCACTCTCTAAGGATATATTTTCAATAAAACGTGAGAGGCAAGTAAAAGTAAAGGTTACCCTCCTAACATCCATAGGATTTGCTAGGAAGTAAGCAATAGCCTTTTTGTAAATGTAGGTTAGTCCAGCTGTTACTCACCAGAGCACTAACCCTGGAACTCTGCACACTGAGTCTTTGTCAGGTTCAACTGTGCTTTTATAATGGATGGGTAAGATTGGGTGCTTGGAGAAAAAGAGCTTTTTGCTTGATTTAATTAAATGAGTTCAAATGCAGTTAATTTTTTATCTCTCTTAACTTCCTGAACAAAATTAGAAACTTTTCACCAGATGTGAAGACATTTTATAATATAAACCTTGGCATAATTGTCTCACCAACTGACAAAACCGGTCTCCCTTTGGAAAACTGCATCTGGATCTACTGAAAGAAATCATGTGGTGCAGATACAGGCAGCAAAGATTTTCCATTGACTGTAATTAATAATCTGACTGGGGAAAATCTTTCAGATGGCTTATTTAATCAGATCAACCAGTATCTGATGTCTGCAGCCTCAGAGAAGATGATTTCTGATTATCTATCAAAGGAACCATTCCACTTCTTTTAACTTACTATGTCCTTGCAGAGTTCTTTCAGGTACAATTATAGGATGCTGTAGTCAACTGGACAAAAACACATAGATGACTGTTGACTATTTCACTGTGTAAAGAAGTACAACAGAATGAACATGCGCCAAGATGTTCTCAATATTGACAATATAAACATGACAATGGAGACATTCCAAAATATGTATGTTAGTCAACAAGAGCTTACGCTCCAACTCTAGCTAGATTGCAACTACAAATATTGTACATTTCTGTAGGTGCTTGCCAGCTTCTTGGATCTGCCATGGTATTTCATTTATATTTCCTGATATCTTCAATTAGTCTTGGAGGTTGGGCACCAGAAGCCCAGGGTTTGGCTGATGAAACCTAAGGTGAAATGTAGTATTATAACAGTGTTTTAACTACTAGGTTTGTGGTTATACAGTATAAGTCATTAGTAGAATCTGAAGATAATGTTTGGTTTACGCCATCTAGATTATTAGAAGCAATCATGATGTGCTTATGGTACTGAGTTATGCAACATTAGGATGTGGAATTCTAGGAGGAATAGTTGTTCAGGAGCTCAAATCCCCCTTGATAAATTGTGATGGGGAGGAGAAGAAAGAAAATGTTAATGAAGATACTGGTCTTCAGTGCCTGGTGTGCCAGGAGAGATCTTATTGGACTCCTTCAGTTGCTGAAGAGTTTAAAATGAATTTCCCAGTTATCAGCAAATAGCTTCTGATCTTGGGATGACAGGAAAGTCATTGAAGCTGCTGGTTAGGCTAAAGGCCTCCCTTCAGGAATTCCTGTAGTGAAAGCTTGATGCTGAGATGATTGATCTCCAATAGCCTTAACTATCATCCTTGTTAGTTATTGTGTCATTGGCCAAGAGTGCACAAAGACTGAGAAATGCAAAAATAGTTTTAGTAACTACAGATAAGTCAGTTTAATGTAAGTGGGGATAATTATTTAGAAACAATAATTGGAAGAAAATTAACAAATACCTTAAGACATTTGAATTAAAGTGAATCAACATGGGATTGTAAACTGTCATGTTGACAACTTGATTTTTTTTGTGAAGTAACCGGCAAGTTTAAAGAAGAAAATGCATAGTTTGTCTATATGTATTTTAAGAAATCATTTAACAAGATGCAAAATAATTAGCAAAATTGATGGTCATAGAATAGAAAGATGCATCTCATAGATTTTTAAAAATTGTCTTAAGGATAAAACAGTGTTTTGTGATAAATAGTTGTTTCTCAGATAGAAAAATTTTGAAATTTTACGCCTTATTTTCCGTTAGTTACAAATGTAGTACAGCAGACTGTGAGATTGATACCAGCTAGTGATAAGGATTTTATACAGTCTTAAACTGATTTTTCGTTGATGAAGTACTTTTGAGAGTTTGATCATGAAACACTCCTGCCTGAGGAGTGACTTCGATCTGCTCCAATTTGCCTACCATCACAACAGGTCACAGCAGGTGCCATTTCATTTGCTTTTCACATAGCTCTGGAATACCTGGACAATGAAGGTGCATACTTTAGGATGCTCTTCATTGACTACAGCTCCGCATTCAACCCTATCATCCCCTCGAAACTAGTCAGTAAGCTCCAAGATCTGGGCCTTGATACTTCCTTGTGCAATTGGATCCCTGATTTTCTCACCCCAGTCAGTACAGATTGGCAACGGAACCTCTTCAATCAATATCAGCACAGGCTGTATCCTTAGCCCACTGATTGACTTGCTTTATTCTTATTATTGTGTAGCTAAATACAGGTCCAATGCCCCAATGCCATAGGTAAGTTTGCTGATGACACCAATGTTGGCTAAATCAAAGATGGCAATAAATCACATATAGGACAGAGATTGAAAATCTGGTTGAATGGTGCCACAACAATGATGTCTCAATGTCAGCAAACCCAAACAGTTGATTATTAACTCCAGGAGGAAGAAACCAGAGGTTCATGAGTCAGTCTTTGTTAGGGGAACAGGGGTGGAGAGGGTCAGTAACTTTAATTCCTTGACATGATTGTTTCAGAGAATCTGTTCTGGGACCAGCACATAAGTGGCATTACAAAGAAGGCATAACAGTGTCTCTACTTTCTGAGAAGTTTGCGTGGATTCAGCATGTTACCTCAAACTTTGACAAACTTCTATTGATATGAGAGTATCTTGACCGGTTGCATCACAGTATGGTATGGAAATGTCAATACCCAAATACAGAAAAGCCTACAAAAAATAGTGGACGTAGCCCAGTCCATCACAGGAAAAGCCCTCCCTACCACTGAGCACATCTACAAGGAATGCTGCCATCATCCAGGCCAAGCTTTCTTCGTGCTGTTGCCATCTGGAATGAGGTACTGGAACCTTAGGTCCTATACCAGCAGGTTCAGGAACAGTTAATACCCTTCAACCATCAGGCTTCTGAACCTTTATGGATAACTTCACTCACCTCAACTTCCACAAGCTATGGACTCACTTTCAAGGACTGTGCAACTTGTGTTCTCAATATTATTTATTTACTTTAGTTTTACTTGCACAATTTGTCTTCTGTACATTGGTTGCTTGTCAGTCTTTGTGTGTAGATTTTCATTGATTTGATTGCTTTTCTCTATTCCACTGAATATCTGCAAGGAAATTAATCTCAAGGTAGTAGATGGTGACATGTAGATAAAGAAAACAATTGCCATTAGAGTGAGTGCAAGAAAGATTCACTAGAACAGTAATAGTGAATTTGCCTTTTGAGGATATATTGAATAAGTTGGGATTACATTATCTGGAGTTAAGGAGAGTAAGAAATTTTCTCAAATGATACAAAGATTTTTAAAAGGCTGAGAGGAAGATGTTTCTCAGTGTCTGAACATGGGTTACAATCTCCAAATAATGTGTAGGATTGTGATTTTTAAAAATTCTAACTCAGAATGGATAATCTTTGGAATTATTTACTCTTGGGGGTTCCTGGGGCTGCTGTCTTTATTAAAAATACAGATAGATACATTTCTGGATAATAAGAAAATCAAGGGATATAGAAATGATACTGATTTAGATCAACCATGGTCTTAATAAATGTTAGGGAGGTTCATAGGGCCAGGTGCCGCTCTCCCCTTCCTATTTCTTGCATTGTTATATAATCTAATGTTGTCATACCTTTTCGGCATCAATAATTCTTTAACTTATGGCTCCATTTCAGAAACTTATTCAAAAATAATAATCAATGAATTTCAAGAATCTGAGTGGAGTTTAATCCATCGAGAATCGGAGATAATCAACAAAACCTTTTTTGCACAATTCTTTGATCTGAAAAAGCCAAATGAGGTAATAGCCAAATGCTTTTAAATCTTGGGTGTATCCTTTGCCAATATCCAAATTCTAAATTCTTCCTTTCTCTTTAGCTAGCAAAGAGCTTCTGAGATTAGTAAGTGCTATTCTATAATTTTATGAAGTGAATAAGGTGAGCTGGGGCAGCTTGTTTATTAATAACCTTTTAGGGAAGGAAATCTGGTCCATATGTGAAACCAATATCACAACCATGGTTGATTATACACTAAACATTCCAGCAATCCACTTAATTCAATTTAATGGGAACTAAATGCCCATCTTGTGTTCCTACTTCATCACATATAGGAATAAAACATCTTCTATTGCAAGAAGAGGGATAAGATAGGCTTCTTCTCTCTCCTGTTTCTGGTTGCCTCAGTGTGCCTGCTTTGTTTATCTTTAATGTTTTTTGATAATTATGGATTATTATCCTTGGGGAATGCTCCTCCTTGCATCTACTTGCGCAGTTACTGTAGATTTGTCTTTTCCCACCCACTCAACGTCCATTTTGCGGGCCTACTATCGGTATGCTTTGACGCATAATGCCTTATTAACTACCTATCAGCAATGATCCTGTTGACCTGACTTTCTCTTCAGTTCTCGTGTACAATAGATTAACTGATAAAGTTAGTAAACTATTTTAATCACGAGATTCTGTAGATGCTGGAAATCTTGAACAACATGCACAAAATGAACTCAGCAAGTCAGCCAGCTTCCATGGATGGGAATAAACCGTTGTTTCAGGCAGTGCCCTTCATTAGGACTGGAAAGGAAGAGGCTAAAACCAGAATAAGAATATATTTTAATGTTAATTTATTAATCTATATTTCCAACCTTAAACTTATGTTGAAATAACATGACGCTATTTATCTTGTATCTATTAAATACCAAGGTGTATATCTAGCATGTCCAGATTTCCACTCTGCTTCCCACTCTAGACATTCATCCTTCCTAACTTTCAATTCATCTAGGGTGGAAGTGTGTTTCAAGAATTAAGGAAATCAGTAATTATTATAAAAGGTCATCCATTAGTTGCTACCATAAGCATAAACTATCCTTGCTTCTTGATCATTTCCACCTCCAAGATCCTGTGCCATCTTCATGCCAGGATAGAATATTTCATTGTAGATTGTTGCTAGAGTGGAACCATGCATGAAGGTGACAAAAACCTCCCAATAGCATTTAACACCTGTCCAAAAGCTGGAGAATTTGATGTTCAGATGGTTGGGTTGTAGACTACCCAAGTGGAATTTGAGGTGCATTTCCTCTAATTTATGCTTCACCTCACCCTGGCAGTGAAGCAATGTAGAGGGGAATCAAAATAGCTTGCCGCTGGGAGCTCAAGACGGCATGCCATTCTTCATCACTTCCACTAACAGCAATGTAATCCTAGCACCAGCAAGATATTCCTGTCATTACCCCTTTCTGCTTTCTATAGGGATAACTCCATGACTTCCTGGGTCATTCATCCCTCCCCAGCCATTCCTCCCTGTCCCCAAGCATTTCTCCCTACAATTTTAGAAGGTGCAACATCTCTCTTTACACCTTCTTTCTCACCACCATTTGGAGTATGAACAACCCTTCCAGGTGAGGCAGATTCACGTGCACCTCTTTAACCTCGTCTGTTCAATTTGGTATTCTCAATGTGTCCTGCTCTACATTGGTAAGGACAAAGACGGACTAAGTGACTGCTTTGCCAAACACAGGCTGTGTCTGTAGTGGTCATCTTAATGTCCCAGTTACAAGCTATTTTTAATTTCCCTCCCCATTCCTACATCAGCCCATTTGTTTTTGGCCTCTTTCGTTGTCAAGGTAAAGCCAAACTAGAGGAACTGGTTCCACTGATCGCCTTCCATCCATCAGATTATATAATTTGCATCCCTTTGTCTCAGTTGATCACCCCCTTGCCTCTGTCACTACCTCAGCTCTTCATGTATATGTCTCCATCTACCATTAATCTTTACTCAGCTGGATCCACCTATTGCTTGTCAGCTTCTGCTTCACTCCTCCCAATACCTCTTTAGGCCTGCTATTTTCCCTTTATGCTCTCAGTCCTGACACAAGGCCTTGACCCAAAGCATTAACTACCACTTCACCTCCATTGAATCTGCCTGATTCACTGATTGACACCAACAGCTTTATTTTTGCTCCAGATTCCAGCATCTACAACCTCTGATAGTTTGCTACACCCATTGGAAGCTAAAAGATTTGTAGACTACATAGTTCTGCCCTCAGTTCCTGTTTGTTACATCCTGTAAATGAGTAGTATCTTGCTGTCATTAATCCTTAATGGAATTTTTAATTTCCCTATCTAGCCATGTACTTTTGTTTTTATTAGGTTGATCTTGTACGTCTAGCCTCAATTCTAGAATGCGGTGCTAACGTGAATTTCTCAGATAAGGAAGGGCGCACTGTTCTACATGAGGTATAAGGATGTTAATTTTTTTCATATGTGTTAATGGAATTTTAACAACCACACCTTCATATTCATTAGGATAATTCCACAAATTAGAATTAATTAAATAATGTGTTCAAGCTGATCAGGTCTTCATCTAACTTGGTCATGTGATTTTATTAAAAAATCTTAGCTGCAATACAAATCTTCTTATTTAAATTAAATTATGGAAATGTAGCTTTCTTATTCATATGCCTCTATGTCTTTAACACTGGCTTGTGTACTCAATCATGCCTTTCTTTTCTGTATTATCTTTTGCTAAGACCATGATTTATGACTTTTTTATGGATATGTGCTCTTCTAATTAGACCACCAGTTCACTTGATCTCTTTTAATGCAGCCAGCATATTTCCTACAACCACTTCTCAATGACTAGAAGATGTAGAAGCAGAATTAGGCTAGTCATCCCATCAAATCTGCTATGCCATTTGATCATTGTCAATTTACTTTCTCTCTCAACCCTATTGTCCTGCCTTCTCTCCAATCTTTGATCCCTTGGTAATCAAAAACCTATCAACCTCTACTTTAAGTATTTCCAGTGATTTGGCCTTCCCAGCCAGTTGTAATGAATTCCACAGATTCACCATCCTCTGGCTAAAGAAATTAGAACATAGAAATCTACAGCACATTACAGGCTATTCAGCCCACAATGTTGTGCCAACCATGTAACCTACACTGGAAACTGCTTAGAATTACCCTACCGCATAGCCCTCTATATTTCTAAGCTCCATGTACCTATCTAAAGGTTCCTTAAAATACTCTATTGTGTCTGCCTCCACCACCGTTGCCAGCAGTGCATTCCATACATCCACTGCTCTCATTCCTCCTTATCTCTATCTAAAAGAGCATCCTTCTATTTTGAGGTTGGGCCCTCTGGCCCCGGATCCTCCCATTACTGGAAACATCCTCTTCACATCCTCTCTAGGCCTTTCAATATTTAATATGATTCTTCTAAATTCCAGTGGGTACAGGCCCAGAGCCGTCAAACACTCCTCAAACCCTTTCATTCTCAGGATCATTCTTGTAAGTCACCTCTATATCCTCTCCAATGCCTGCACATACTTCCTTAAGTAAGGACACAAATCTGCTCACAATGCTTCAACTGACCAATGCCTTATAAAGTCTCGGCATTATATCTTTAATTATATCAGGTTTTATACTCTAGTCCCCAGAAATGAATGCTAACATTGCATTTAACTTCCTTACTACTGACTCAACCTGCAAGTTAACATATAAGAAATCTGTACCAGGTCTCAAATCAACTTTGCTTCTCTGATTTCTGCAGTCACTCACTGTTTAGAAAATAGTCTATGTCAAGTCAAACTTGAGTTTCTAGAAAGTATTGGGACCTAGGTGCAAAAGAAAATAAAATTTAAAAGTAATACTGTAGCAAGAATTCACTGATAGACCGGACGGAACCCACTGCCTGAGTGCTGCTTCTGCCCGGAACACTGGGGGGACCCCGCAGCATCACACTGACAGTCCGGGAGCAGCGTTGGAATCCACGGTAAGATGCTGAACTTTAAGTAACTTGAGAAACTGCTTCATGGAAAAGAGCACTGCTGTCACTGTACTTGGGTTAGCGCTAGCTTCGTGACGGGGATCATTGTGCGCAGGCGCTTCTCGGAAACGGTGCGAGGTTTTAAGAAGAACTCATGAACTTTCAAGAGGAGCAGCCCAGTTTGAAAACATAACGGTCTATTAGAGAAACAGAGTCTTCATTCAGAGAGGTAGCCAGTCTTATGACTAATGACTGATGGAACTAACAGAACTATCAAACTGCCGCACTTGCGAAAAATAGGAGAAAAAGGAAAAGTTGTTTGGTCATTGTGTGGAATCCGGTTTAAAAAACCTTCAGGTAGGCGCATTCAATCCCTTTCAATTGGGGAAGCTGCACATGTTCAAAAAAGAACAAGAACTCCGACTTGACAGTCTATGCTTTTATTGCCTTTGCCAAAGTGCATGACTATAAACTTCCCTACACTGGATTCTATCTACCTTTTCATTGCACATTGTCCTAATCTTTCCAAGTCTTTCTGCAAACTCCTTGCTTCCTCGGCACTTGCCATTCCGCCAACCTTTGTATCATCCATAAACTTGGTTACAAAACCATTAATTTCATCATCCAGATCGTTAACATGTGTCATGAAAAGTAGCATGCCTAACGGTATTAGTCACTGGCAGCCAACCAGAAAAGGGCTCCATTATTCCTACTTTTTATCTTCTGCCAGTCAACCAATCTTCTATCATGCTAATATTTTCCCTATTATACCATGACCTCACATCTTGTTTAACACCTTGTAAAAGACCTAAACATCCAAATAAACTACATCCACTGACGAATAAACTTTTCTCAGGCCATCAGTCAGTTACAGGTACTGATTTTAACTGACATTTTGATGACAAACTGCCATCTTCATCAGTGATGATGCCTGGACGTGTCGAGTTCAGTGGTATTTTTTTCCATCCCTCCTGATTGGTTAGTCCTCATCCAATCAAGTTTCGGCTGTCGTGCCTTTTTTTACAGTCAAATTCCAACTTAGACCAAGATCTTTGTCTTTTTTAACAATTTAAAGAATTTTAACAAGCTTATGTGGGTCAACAATGACCTAGGAGTCAGGACTGCTGACATTTACACTATCCCCTAAGAATGCAGAGCAGTATATATTCGCCAGACAAGACGCACGGTGGAAACGTGCACGAAGGAGCACAGGAGGTGTATCAGTTAGGGTTACCTGGAGAAATCAGCGGTAGCAGAACGTTGCATTCGCAATGGCCGTACAATTGACTTCAGTGGTATAAAACTACTGTGCCATGTTAATGGCTTTTAGGACCACCTGGTGAAGGAAGCCATTGAAATAAAACTGGAAGAGAAGAATTTTAACAGTGAAGATCTCACTCTATGTAAGAACTGGTATTCGATTATAAACAAGGTGTGATAGCGGAAACCTGATTGGATGAGGACTAATCAGGAGAGACAGATGACAGGGGTATAAATACCAACAGACTAGACATGCCCAGGTATCATCGCTGATAAAGATAGCAGAGTTTGTTATTGAAACATCAATTAAAGTCGACACCTGTACCCATCCAGAAGCCAGAGAAGAGTTTATTTGTCATATGTGCAGGGAAAGCACTAGATCTTTTTTTACATTCACTGACTCTCCTTTGTTTGCCCTACCTGTTATTTTCGCAAAGAATTCCAACAGATTTGTTAGGTAAGATTCCCCCTTAAGAAAACCATACTTTTATCAGTCTTAATAATGGATTCTAACGTTTTGCCAAGAAACCAGGCTAATTGGTTTATAATTTTCAGTCTTTTGCCTCCTTCTCTTCTTAAAGAGAAAAGTAACTTCTGCGATTTTTTCCAATCCTCTGGAACCAATTTGAGAATCTAGTGATTCTTGGAAAATCACTGCTAATGCCTCCATAATCTCTTCAGCTAACTCCTTCAGAACCCTGGGGTATAATCCATCTGGCCCAGATGACTTATCTACGTTCAGACTTTTCTCCTTCCCAAGTATCATTTCATTTGTAACTAGACTCATTTCTGCACCCTGACATGTGAATTTAAAGTATGTTGCCCATGTGTTCCATAGTGAAGACTGTTGCAAAATAGTTACTCAGTTTGTCTGCTGTTTCTTTTTATTCCTCATTAGTATCTCTCCAGTGTCATTTAAAACAATTCTATGTACACCCTTGCCTCTCAATTACATATCTGAAAAAAACATTTCAAATCCTTTTTTTTATATTACCAGCCAGCTTACCTTTGCCTTTAAATTTTTTTTCTCTACTTGTATTTTTAGTTGACTTCTGTTGATTTTTAACCTTGTCAGCTACAGTTCCCTTATCCTCCCTTTTGAATGTTTCTTTGGGATGAATTACCCCTAGAAACTCCAGCCATTGCTGTTCTACCATCATCTCTGCTAGTGTCCCCTTCCAATCAACTTTGGCCAGCTTCTTTCCCATTCCCCTTTAGTTCCCTTTACTCCACTGTAATACCAATACACCTGATTTTAGCTTCTCCCTAGGTGAATTCTGAGGTTATAATCACTGACTCTGAAGGGTTCCTTTACCCTAAGCTCCTTAATCAAGGCTAGTCCATTACACAGCACACAATCCAGAAATGCTTTTCCATATAGGGCTTGACCACATCCATCTTGATCAGCCCCAACTTAATTTTCTAATCTATTTGCATATTGTACTTCCCTATTACCACTGTAACATTGTCCTTTTTACAAGCCTTTTCTGTCTTCTGTTGTAACTTGTACCACACATTCTGGTTATTCTTTGGAGGCCTGTATATAGTTCCATATGGTCTTTATACCTTGTAATTTCTTAACTCTACCCACAAAGATTTTACACCTTTTGATCCTATATCTCTTTCTAAGAATTTGATTTCATTTTTTTAATAACAGGCTTTCCCACCTCCTCTGCCCAGCTGCCTGATCTTTCAATGCGATGTGTATTCTTGGATGCCAAATTACCGGCTGTGATCTTTCAACCATGACCTGGTGATGACCAGAGTCCTACCTGCCAATGATCTACCTTGTTTCATATACTGTGTACGTTCTCTCAACCATGACCTGGTGATGACCAGAGTCCTACCTGCCAATGATCTACCTTGTTTCATATACTGTGTACGTTCTCTCAACCATGACCTGGTGATGACCAGAGTCCTACCTGCCAGTGTCCTACCTTGTTTCATATACTGTGTACGTTCAATCCTGCATTCACCACCATTACCTGGCATTGCACTAAGTTACATTTTTATCTCTGTCTAAACTTTTTGTCTATTTCCTTATTCTGGAGACTTCTGTAACCTCTGCTCCACTGTTTTTCCCTTTCACTTGATGCATATTTTTCCAAGCTGTTGAACCCTCCCCCAACTATTTAGTTTAAAGCCTTACCAACAGCCCGGCTTGTGGGATTCACCAGTACTCTGGTCTCTGTATGGTTCAGGTGGAGTCCATCCTGCTGGAACAGCTCCCTTGCCACAATACTAGCCCCCTTGTCCATGAATTCAGACCAACTTCTTCCTCACCAATCTTGGAACTATATATTTAACTCTGATCTGATTAACCCCATGCTAATTTGCACATGGCTCAGATAACATCCAGAGATTGATGACCTTTTTGGTTTTGCATGTTAATTTAGTTACTAGCTGTTCAAATTCCTTCAGTGGAGCCTCTTTCATTGTTCTTCATACATCATAGGTACTCATGTGGACCATGGGAACTAGATCTTTCCCCTCCCACTCCAGATTTCACTCTGCAGGTCAGATAGGATGCCCCAAATGTGGCCACCAGGCAGACAACACAACCTTCACAACATTTGACCCTTGCAACAGAGAATTCTGTGTATTTCTTTGATTTTACGGTCCCCAATTGCAACTACATTCCTCTTCCCCCCCCCCGCCCCCCTGAATGGCTCATAGTTTAGTTGCTCATCCTTCCTGCAGCCCCCATTCTCATCTTCACAGGGAGCAAGAATCTCAGATCTGTTGGATAATCTCCAGGGTTGATTCTCCACAATGTCTGGATACCTTCCCCACCCTAATGCATTGCAGTTATGAAGATTATATTCAAAGTCAGTAATGTTGAACCTGAGCTCCTTGAGCAACCAACACTTAACTGCAGGTTATTCACCCGTAAGCGCAGTGGGTCCACCAGCTCCCACATCATGCAGCTACAGCACACCAGTTGATCCTGCATCCTTATTTAATTTGTTATTATTTGTTATTTTTTTTCAGTTAACTGCTATAAAACCTTACCTATTCTCACCTGCTACTTGCCAGTGCCTCTTTGCTGAGGTTTCTCAGGCCAAAGCTTCAGACCTCATACTCTTACATTGGCCCAATTATATAATGGCTGATCCAAAATGACCTCTGGAACCTTGGCTTCTGCCTCTTCTCACTGAAACCTCCTGAAGCCAGAGCCTCCATCCCTCACTCTAACCTGTCCATTCTAACAACGGCCACTCCACTTTAAATTCCCTTCTTTTTATTAGGTAAAGTGAAACTCACACACAACAGGACTTACTCTTTTCAGAAGTGCCTTTGGTCACACAGATTTCACTCTTGCTACTTCAAAGTAAAACTCACATGCATTAAGGCTTGGTTTTTTCAGTGGCTTTCCCATTTCAAGTTTGCCCTTTTCCAGTTAGTCATTGCATTGTTTTCCGTGCCAATTTTGTTCTTCCAGTTCCCATTTCTCTTCAGCAATGATCTCTGTATGCATGGTCAGATCTATACATTGTCATAGACATATTTAACTTCACCGTTATCAATTTGCAGCTAGTCCTACTTTTCTGAAGCATTATGTGAACAAGTCTAAAGCTACCCTAACTATCTGCAATTATAATAAACTATTCTCTGTAGTAATTGACCTGAACCCTGCTTCCCCCTCCCCAAACATGACCTCAAAATTGAAATTAATTAAACTGTGCAGATTCCTAGTGTGTCAGATTTCAATGTTTCCTGATTTTAAATTCTTGTGTTTTTTTTTCAATGCTACATACTTGCACACCTTTGATACCTTCACTTTCATTTATATTTTACCTCTACTGTGTTGGATGCACCAACAGCAGTGTAGACTCTTAACATAATAATAAGTACATTATTGATCCTGATTGGGAACTTATTTCATTAAGCAGCATTTAAAAACACACTTAGCAATGATAATAAACAGTAATGATGAACATAATAATGTTAACTGAATAAATACTGAAAAATATACACAATAATAACTTACTAATGTGCAATGTTTGAAATAATAAAACAGACTATTGCACTATGATGTGTGTTCTTTTGCACAGAGATGAACTGTTGTATATGCTTATTTGGTAGGAAAATTTTTTGATAATGATCTGTGTGACAGCGGAGCTGAATGAGCCTGTTCAAAAGGGTTTGCCGCGGCTTATTCAGTAGGCCATGGAGAGGATGTGCTTGATTGTCCGTAATGGACAACAGTTTTTTTTTGGTGACTACTAACTCAGAAGAGTCCGGGTTGTATCCAGGGACAGATCCAAGCCTTTTTGATGAGTTTATTTAGTCTTTTTGCAACACCAGCATTGCTACTTGTTAACATGCTTCTTACCTCAAATTTTATAAACTAATTTGTTCAATTCTTGGCCTCTGCTTTATGTTCTGCTCTAGGTCTCACATTCCCAATTTCTTATTTTATCCTGAAATTCTTTGACTCTGAATCTATGTGTTGCTATTTATAAAGTCCTTGTTTATTAGTGCATAATACAGAGAGAAAAGTTAATGAAGATCTGATAATAACAATGGCATAGTCCATGTCCATCAAATAAAATGAACAGAAAAAAAATGTTGTCCTTTCCAGATTGGTAATAATTTTGTCATTTTTTTCTGAATTAAGGGTGATTTATAAATGACCATAAATTAGTTCACTACATTGACAATGTGCCCTATTAATGTCCTATAATATAATTGATTTCAGGTGGCTCGAAACTGGCACGTAGACCTTGCATCATTTCTTGTAGACAGAGGTGCTGATGTGAATTGCAGTGATAATTTTGGTAGAACACCTCTTCATGTGGCAGCTGCTGCAAATAATGTGGAAATGATTGCGTTTCTTATCCGGAAAGGAGGTAATGAATTCTGACATATTTTAGTGAAATCAAGCAAAATCCTTACAAACACATTACTACTAACAATATTATAAGAAACACGAGATTCTCCAGATAATGGAGCAACATGCACAAAATGCCGGAGGAACTCAGCCAGTCAGGAATAATCTATGGAAATGCATAAACAGTCAACATTTTGAGCAAAGACTTCTTCAGGACTGGAAAGGATGGGGAAAAGATGTCAGAAACAGGACTTGCTAGAAGATGATAGGTGAAGCTAGATGGGTGGGAAAGGTGAAGGGCTGGTGGAGCGGAGAATCTAATAGGAGAGGATAGTGGACTATTGGAGAAAAGGAAGGAGGAGGAGGTAAGTGTGGAGAACAGGAAAGAGGCCAGAGTATGGAATGGAAGAATACGGAAGGAAGAGGAGAAAAAATTACCAGAAGAAGAAATTATTGCTCATGTCATCTGGTTGAAGACAACCTAGACGAAGTATGAGCTGTTGCTCCTCCACCCTGAGGTGGCCTCATTGTGGTAAAAGAGGAGTCAATGAATAAAAATGTTGGAATGGGAGTTGGAATTAAAATGGTTGACCACCGGGAAATTCTGCTTTTTGGGGATGGAGCGGAGTTGCTCAACATTTTAAGAAACAGCATTTCTTAGTTTGAAAATTTACTGACACAAAAATGTATATAAAAAACTGACATAAAGCTATATAAACAAATTTTATTAGTTGTTTTAACTAGAAAATTTTCACTCCTGAATTGGATCTCTTGCACAGTTCACTTGTTCCAATTCTTGCTAGTACAGCAGAGAGGTCACAATACTTCAAAAGCATAGTTTTACTTTTGCTGGCCCAATTACATGATGGAAAGCTAACAAGCAATAATTTAGCATAGATGCTAATACTTTGTGGTGCTGAATGATATTGCAGCTTCAGAACTTACTGGAATGGAATGATAATGGGGCTCCTTCTACAGTGAGCTAGCCACATCAGTGCTACTACACATGTTCTTGGTGAAGTGAAACATATAAAGGCAGGAGGTGAGAGTAAATGATCCCTGCCCTCTCCTGCAAAAATTTGAAGAGAAGGAAAGAGGTCCTGTGTTCCAAAAGGTCACCAAGGACTACCATGCATGTGAAGCTGGGTATAAGGTTGCCCCAGACTGATTCTTACAGATTGACTCCAAGAATACCAGATCAGTGCTACAGAAAATTCCAGGATCTCACGAGGAGAGAGATCTGATACTTAGAAGTTTACCTTAATTGAGTTGTCTTCAACTACAATAAATCCACCAGGTGGCAACTCACATAAACAATATAAGAAGTTGGGCTCTCAGACATCAAGGTTTTGTCTGACAAACATATTGTATTGCTTTGAAATATTTCACCTTTTTCTGGCTAGAATTACCCAAACGAACTTAAGAGAAGAAATTAAGTGTGCTGATCATACTGAAGGAGACTTTCCTTCTGATGGACTACATGGAATATGAAGTCATGTTGCTGATGCTGCAGAATCTCTTGAGCTCCTGGTAGATGTGCATCTTATGACTCTTTATAAAATAGTCCTCCTACAATGGAATGGGTGAATAATTTGCATATTTCTGCACGTTAATAGACACTTCCCAAAATTTACTAGAGCTGTGTCTTTTTTGTCTTTATTACTACATGCTCACTTACAGATTTACAATCTATTCCTTCCCCTTTCTTTTACCTTCTTCCATCTGAGGCCTGAAAGAGGAGGGCCAATCAGAGACTGAAGCTTCTGCTACTGCAAAGCATTAGCTCATACTGAGCTGAATACTGTTTCATATAGAGAGACGTTTGACACTGAGTAGCTGTTATCAGGCCAGAGACTACAGAAGATTCATATGCCAGTTCACTAGAGAAAGCATTCCCAAATTAATGCTGTCTCAGAAGATTTGATTGAATACTCTGAAAGAGAAGGATCACACTATACATGGCAATGTGATGTGGACGCATAACCATATGTTTAGTATATTGATTGGCCTACCTATTAGGAAGGAACATAGAGGATTCTATTTCCAACCAGTTCAGAATTTGTAAAGCAAAGAGCATATCACTTCCACACGAATTGATACTACTGGCATCATTATGTCTCTGTTACAGGAGCTGATGGACCTGTTTCTGTTTTCATGAATCCACAGGCAAAAGCCATTTGAAGTTTTTTTTTGTGTGATAGTGTCAACTTTGCTTACTGCTGGTTGCAGTTTATTTTTGTGAAAGGCTAACATAACCTTAAAAGATCTAATAAGGATTACTTTGGGGGGGGGGGGGAATCAATTGTTGTGCCGATGACAGCAATCAAGTGTGTGGCCTTCTCCATTGTCTAGAATAATTTATGTCAAGAGTGCTGTTCTAGATTTTTTGGCATTCAATGCTATTATCCCACATACCTCAGTAAACAAATTCCTACTGCTTGCTCTAAATACATCACTGTGCATCTGGATGTTCAACTTCTTAACAATCAGACCTCACAGTCAGGATGAACCTTCCTTCCCCATCATACTCAACATGTGCCCCCCCCCCCCCCCCAGGTAATGCGCTGACCGCATTGATATACATTCTGTTCACAAGTAACTCTATGGTCAAGCAATCATACCATCAAGTTCACTGGCTCATCATCCACAATGATGAGACTGCCTACAGAGAGGAGCTGGGAGAGCTCAAGGCCTGTTGCCTAGGCAAATGACCTCTTTCCTAATGTCAACAAGACAAAGGAGATGGTTAATTGCCTTCACACTCTACATTGGTGGCACAGCAAGGAGTTTCAACCTCTTGGGAGTGCACATCATACACAACTTCTCATGGCCCCAGAATACATCAAGAAAGCTCACCAATACCTTTACTTTTTGAGGAGGCTGAAGAGAGCTGGACTTAGCACATCCATATGCACATCATTCTACAGATGCGCAGTAGGGAGCATACTAACAAGCTGCATCACTGCTTGGTACAGAAACTGCGCTGTGGTGGATAGGAGGGCTCTACAACTGGTAATCAAAACTGCCCAACACATCAAGGACGTGCATATATACAGAAAGGGGCCAGGTAACATCATGAATTATTTCACACACCCTACACATAGTGTTTGTCCCATTCCCATTAGGGAAGAGGCTACATAGTATTCACCCCAGGATCACTAGACTCAAAATCAGTAACTTTCCCCAAGTACTAATGTTGATCAACACTTCCACCTGCTATCACCACCACTACTTTATTATTTCCCATCAGTTACCTTAAGTACAGCCTATTATCAACTTAGGGACATTCAATCAGACTATGTAGATAAGCTAAAAACACAAAATGTTGGCAGAACTCAGCAGGCCAGACAGCATCTATGGGAGGAGGCAGTGACGACATTTTGGGCCGAAACCCTTCATCAGGAGTCAAGATAAGCTGTCGTGTTTTTTTATTATTGTGTTCTTCATCTTATTTTTGTGTGCTGCTTCAGATCTGGAGTAACAGTTACTTTGTTCGTCTTACACTTGTATATTGGAACTGACATTAAACAATCTTGAATCTTTCTTATCTTGATGGCCTTCTAGTTATGACCTTTCTCCTACTAACCCCCTTACACCATCACATTGATTCCATTCCTTTCCATATCACAGAAGTTCACAGAGTAAAATGGTACTATTGCTACCTCCTTTCAAAAAGATAGATTTTTAGTTGCAAGGTATTGTGAAGACCAGGATGCTCATTTCTTTTGCTAAGCTGAGTAAATTATGCTCACATTTCAAATGTGGGTATGTTCTATAAAAATGTAATTAACTGCTCTGTGTAAAGGGAGTTTTAGCTCAGGCATCCTTTGTTACTATAATCCATGGTTTAATTGAACGGATAGTGACATCCTGAGATTTTCTGTGTAGCATTCTCCAGAATAGCACAGGGTGCACCTTGTAATGCATCGTATGTGAGGAAGTCAGCTTGTGTTTTATTCTAATGTCCTACATTTCTGATTGATGTGCAGTGTAAAGACTCATGTAGAAAGTGGGTTAATGGAAGAATCAAGCAAGGTTATGGTTCATTAGATAAAGAATTATATTGGTTGTAGGCATTCAGTATGTGGGTATAGGTAACTAGTTACACTTGTCCAATACTCAATTTGATTGAAGTCATTGGAACCATACAGGAGGAGGTGAGCACAAACAACAGCTGATACTCTTGGATTCATGTAATGCTAATAACTAAAGAAAATTGTATTTCTGCCAATACCATCCTCTGCTGTCACCAATCCCTTTTATTTACCAAAAATAAATCCTTATTTTGCATATAACAAACTCCCAATAGATTATAGGCATCCGTTAGTCTCGAGAGACTATGGATTTGCACCTTGGAAAATTTCCAGGGCGCAGGCCTGGGCAGGGTTGTATGGGAGACCGGCAGTTGTCCATGCTGCAAGTCTCCCCTCTCCACACCACCAATGTTGTCCAAGGGAAAGGCAAAGACCGATACAGCTTGGCCCCGGTGTCGTCGCAGAGTAATGTTTGGTTAAATGCCTTGCTCAAGGACACAACACGCTGCCTTAGCTGAGGCTCGAACTAGCGACCTTCAGATCACTAGACCAACGCCTTAACAACTTGGCCACATGCCAACAAAGTTAAATTCATAAACAGCAACATGAATTGTATTTCTTTGTGAAGGATGGTAGGGATCACAGTCAATGTTAAGACTAGCCACAACAGACAAATGAAGTTAAGAAAGAGCATATAGACCTAGGAGTTCAATAAAGCAGTCCTTTTTATTTCAGAATTATCCAATTGAAATTAAGATTTTTCTAGTGAACAATTGATGGATTCTTTTTCTGTCATACCCAGACGAATTCCTTGAATGAGTTGAGCTAATGTGCCTGTGTCATGACAATTGTGTCAAATGGCACTATTCCCTATGAATCTCTTAGTAGTTTTTGTGGAAAAATATAATTTGCATGATTGATTGGTGCTTGCCAATCTGAACATAACTGGACTATGCTCAACTGCAATCCCATTAAGTTATTTCTTAACATCTATTCAAACTTCCAGCATCAAGCCACCTTACACCACCACATGCCCTCGAACACTTTGATTTCATCTCTTCCCAGTCTCTGACACCATAATTGTCCCGGGCATCTTTGGTCTTGATGCTTTTTTTTTGCACCCCACCCTAACAACAAAGTTCCAAATATTGGCCCCTTCTCTCTTTTCCAGCAGTACCGGACATTCAGTCCAGCAGCTTAGGTTTCTTAAATACTTTTGTTGATCTTCCAATCCAGCTTTCAGTTCAGCATCTAAAGCTCCCTTTCTTTCCCTCCCAGCTTTGCCCCGATTGTCTGACTTTTGAGTACTTTTTTTTATCCCCCACAATCTCTTTAGAACCAGATCACCACATTTTGTTTTGAGTACTACCGAGATTAGAAATTAAAGTTTGTGATATACTTGTATATAATTGGTATCAATTTGACTGGAAAGATACAATTGTGTTATTTGCTGCTTTTTTTTTTAGCAAAAGTGGATGCAGTTTCAGATGGTGACTTACTGACACCCGTGCACTGTGCAGTAAAACATGATGCCTTTGAAGCTCTTGTATGCTTATATGATCACCATGCAAATATTCATAAAAGGGACTTCAAACAAAGAACACCACTCTTTCTTGCTGCTGAACATGGTTAGTGTAAGCAATGAATTTCTGTTGCTAGATATATTTGTGTTCTTACTGGAAATTGAACATGTATGTTTATCTTACAGTGGTAAGAAAATGAATATTCCCAGCTCCAGGAATTGCTGTGAATGTTATTTAGGTTAGCATCCTGGATCCAGTTCTGTTCATTAGCTTTATTAATAATTTCTACAAAACATCTGAAATGTTTACTGATGGTTACTGTGTGTTCCAGTTCTTTCCCCTTAATGAAGCAGTCCATGCCAGTAGCTTGAATTAAACCAGTCCTGTGCAGATTAACCTCTCTCTTCAAATTAATATACATGTCAGAAAAATGACATGGTCTGATTTGTCCAAAAGGGTTATGGAGATTTGATTATTCATGACTGTGCTATGGATTTTATGAGAATTCATGGATTCGGGACTAGTGCAGGAAAGTGGTGCCAAAGTAGAAGATAAACCATGATCTTCTTGAATGATAAAACAAGTACAAGGATTCAATTGTTCACTTGTTTCTGTTTCCTGTGTGTTAACATTGGGCTCCCTGGCATTAGATCAGCCATCTCTTGTAAAGTTAACCTATAACTTGTACAATAATGTTTTCTTTGTGTAGGACAAAATCTCTGTCTCTTACTTAGAAAAGATTCTGTATTGGAAGGCAATAGCATATTCATTTCTAGTACAAATGTGACTCCAATATCCAAATATTTTACCTGATCACTGATTTACATTAGCCTCTAATTCAGAATAAGGTAAGAACAATACATCTTGTATATACTCATAAGCATAAGCTCAATGCAGGTATTCCCAACCTTTCCAGCACTATTCAAAATTAATTTGAGCATCTCACCTCCAGTTGAAGAGAAAATCGACTAAGGTCCAAATGCACTCTTAATTCTCTTTTATGTCATGTGGCTGATAGGCCAACTATTGGTCTTCTGCCTTATGGCATCAATACTAAAAGAAGCAGTCAAAGGCATGATAGAACAAGGGTACAATGATATCATAGAAGAAATGGATCCAAACTGCAATTACAGGGGAGAAAATGAAATTCATCCCTTTCAAAGATAAATATGGTTTTCATTTTAAATACCTCCAGTTAGGGACCTATTGTTTTCTGTGACTGAAGGCTTGGCTAATGTCTTTTTGAATAGTCAAGTGTTCTACTTGAATCTCTAGTGGTGTCAATAACTGCCAGTTAAATGTAAGATCTTTTCAGAAACCTAGGAATGATGGTAGAACCAGTGATAGAGTTCCAGTCAGATGTGTCACATTTTTGCAGTATTTAGAAAAAAATTCATTCTCAAAAACTCTTAACTGGAATGCAAAGCTACGTTTATGCTTTTCTGCTAACCTTTAGCAATGTGTATTTATATATCTATATTTAGGAGTTTTATCCTTTAAATACACTGCAATATAGAATTTGTACTCAGGCATGCATAATTTTGTTACTTGGTATTTGAACTCTGGTTCATGATCAAACTGCCAAAACTCCTCTCCTCTGACCCAATATGATCAGTTCATTGCCTTTCTTACCTGTCAATCCTAGACAGGCAGGCATTTCTATTCTCCACTCAGCTAACAGGAATCACCTGCCACTCATTTCCAACTGATCACCTGCAGCCTATTTAAACCCAGCTTTCATCCACAGTCTTTGTTTACTCATCCAAACCAGATAGCCTCAACCAGTTGCTCCCAGCCTTCAGTTGCCTTGTTGCTTTTGGTGCTTAGTACTTGTTCTCTCTTGTTTTATGGCCCCTTGTGGCTTGCTGTTTTGCTGTTTATTATTAAGGCTTTTGATCACCACTAAATCTTGCTGCTGAACATGGTTAGATAAGACGGGAAAGAATAGGATCTATCAAGTGTGACAGTGGGAAAGTGTGTATGGAACCAGAGGAAATAGCAGAGGTACATATTGAATACTTCAGTTGTTGTGGCTATCCTTCAAGGTCGAGGATGATGGTCTTTGTTCTGTTTCCACAGAGTGAAGACACCTGTGTGTGTTTTTGTTTAACGTGTACTTGATGTTGCACTCCAATAAGCACACGATACTTCACAAATCAACCAACTGATTCCGATGGCATGGAAACCACGACGATTGGAACTGATGGATTTGTTGCAGCCTTCATCTGTCTTCACAGCCATTGAATTCAAAGTAACTTTGTCCTCCTGTTCCACCGTTGAGGTCTTGGTTGGATTGTTCTTTGTCAAGGACCTCACCCTCGAGCTCTTAGGATCTCAGGACCACACCAGCTTCTCCACCACAACAAGGTGACAATCCACGGAGAAGTTTACTTCAGTATTCACTATAGAAAAGGATCTTGATGATTGTAGTGATGACTTGCAGTGGACTGAAAAACTTGAGCATGTAGATATTAAGAAAGAGGATGTGCTGGAGCTTTTGGAAAGCATCAAGTTGGATAAGTCGCCGAGACCGGATGAGATGTACCCCAGGCTACTGTGGGAGATGAGGGAGGAGATTGCTGAGCCTCTGACGATGATCTCTGGGGAGAGATCAGTGATCAATGGGGAGAGATTCCGGAGGATTGGAGGGTTGCAGATGTTCCCTTATTCAAGAAAGGGAGTAGAGATAGCCCAGGAAATTATAGACCAGTGAGTCTTACTTCAGTGATTGGTAAGTTGATGGAGAAGATCCTGAGAGGCAGGATTTATGAACATTTTGGGAGGTATAATATGATAAGGAATATTCAGCATGGCTTTGTCAAGGGCAGGTCGTGCCTTATCAGCCTGATTGAATTTTTTGAGGATGTGACTAAACACATTGATGAAAGAAGAGCAGTAGATGTAGTGTATATGGATTTCAGCAAAGTATTTAATAAGGTACCCCATGCAAGGCTTATTGAGAAAGTAAGGAGGCATGGGATCCAAGGCGACATTCCTTGGTGGATCCAGAACTGGCTTGCCCACAGAAGGCAAAGAGTGGTTGTAGACGGGTCATATTCTGTATGGAGGTCGGTCACCAGTGGAGTGCCTCAGGGATCTGTTCTGGGACCCTTACTCTTCGTGATTTTTATAAATGACCTGGATGAAGAAGTGGAGGGATGGGTTAGTAAGTTTGCTGATGACACAAAGGTTGGGTGTGTTGTGGGTAGTATGGAGGGCTGTCAGAGGTTACAGCGGGACATTGATAGGATGCAAAACTGGGTTGAGAAGTGGCAGATGGAGTTCAACCCAGATAAGTGCGAAGTGGTTCATTTTGGTAGGTCAAATATGATGGCAGAATATAGTATTAATGTTAAGACTCTTGGCAGTGTGGAGGATCAGAGGGACCTTGGGGTCTGAATCCATAGGACACTCAAAGCAGCTGCGCAGGTTGACTCTGTGGTTAAGATGTACAGTGTATTGGCCTTCATCAATCGTGGAGTTGAATTTAGTTGCAGCTATGTTGGACCCTGGTCAGACCCCACTTGGAGTACTGTGCTCAGTTCTGGTCGCCTCACTACAGGAAAGATGTGGAAGCCATAGAAAGAGTGCAGAGGAGATTTACAAGGATGTTGCCTGGATTGGGGAACATGCCTTATGAGAATAGGTTGAGTGAAGTCAGCCTTTTCTCCTTGGAGCGGCAGAGGATGAGAGGTGACCTGGTAGAGGTGTATAAGATGATGAGAGGCGTTGATCATGTGGATAATCAGAGGCTTTTTCCCAGGTTTAGGGTGCTGGGGAGTAGGTACAAAGGAGATGTTAGGGGTAAGTTTTTTAAATCTGAGTGGTGAGTGTATGAAGTGGGCTGCCGGCAACGGTGGTGGAGGCAGATATGATAGGGTCTTTTAAGAGACTTTTGGATAGATACATGAAGCTTAGAAAAATACAGGGCTATGGGTAAGCCTAGTAATTTCTAAGGTAGGGACATGTTTGGCAGAACTTTGAGGACCGAAGAGCCTGTATTGTGCTGTAGCTTTTCTATTTCTATGTTTTAAATCGTCTCCACTGCTGTGTATTTGGGTCAAGTCTCTTCTACATTTCCTGATAAAATGAGTGAAGTATAGATTGACCCAGCAGAGTATACTTGCCTAAAGGAAGTAGTCCTTTGACATGAGCACATGATCCAGAAGCACCAGGAAGCCATTGCTTGCCATTTTCTTCCAATTCTCCATCTTGGTACAGCAACCCCGTGCCAGTCAACTTTCTCCCTTGGAGCCCCTGATTTTAGTGCCTGAATGCTTCGACAGATCCCCAACCTAATGCTGCAACTTTCTGTCCTAGTATGTTTTTACACACAGTTGCTTTACACACACAACAGGTTCTGGTGGATTCTAGCACAGGAGGCAACTTTCTGGACCAGACTCTGTATTTGCAGCTTAGACTCCTTACTGAGTCTTTCTCTCACTCCTTCTGCATCACAGCTATTGATGGACATCACTTGGGATTTGGGATGGTCAGAGTGCGCACACAGCCAATGCACGTGAGTATTGGAGAACACCGTGAGTCCATTTAATTCCTCTTGATAGATTCACTTAACACTCCCCTCATTTTGGGTTACCCCTGGCTCTTCACTCCCAACCCTCACTTCACCTTGTCATCTGGTATTCTTAAACTTTTGTTAGCTGGTTAGATAGCGAACCTAATTCTCTGACATATGGTTCATCTCCATAGCCTCCCTCAGGACATTGTGTTGGACCAGGGTGCACAATTCGTGTTTCGCTTCTGACTGGCCTTCTGCTCCCTCCACCACATCTGAAACATCTTTAAATAGTCATTAAAGATGGCATTACTGAAGGTGGATGACAGCTTACTGGCGGTTTCCAAAGCATGAAATACAACTAAATACTCTTAATAAACAATACTTATGTGGAAAATTGTGGTAAAGGATCACTGCAAACAACGAAGGTGCAAGCAAAAACGAGGCTGATCCAAAGGTTGGGGCATGAGAACACCTGAGAACCCTCCGGCTCACACTTGAGTTCCACCCTCTCTCCACCCAATGCTGGCTGCCTCTCCATCTGACCCTCAATACCTTCCCTCCTCTCACCCAACTCAGTATGGGAAGGGCCAGGAGCCTCCTCTTCTGGTACTGGAGCACCAGCGAATGGGAACAGGGGCCACGCATCTGAGTCATCATCTTCCGAATCGGTATCCATTCCCGGGTTAAGGACCAGTCCCCGCTCTTCAGCAGCGGCCTCTTCCCTTGCTCCGCGCCCTCACAGAGTCCTTGTACTAGACACAACCTCCCACTCTGGTTCCTTGTCCACCTGCACTGCTTGACCCAGGGGCAGCAGCTGATTCCAATAGAGTACCTTGATAGGCCCATTCCCATCCTCAGGTTTCACCCGGTAAACTGGTAGATTCAGCATCTGGCTCTCTATTACATAGGGGCTGGCCGCCCATCCATCTGCCAACTTGTGCTTACCAGGGAGTCCCAAATTCCATAAAAGGACCCAGTCGCTCGGCAATAATTGGACAAATTTCACCTTTTGGTCATACCGCAACTTATTCCTTTGATTTTGTTTGGTAGCCACCACCTCGGCCAACTTGTACGCCCGCTGTAACTCCCTCTTCATGTCGGACACATGAAGGGCTTCCCGGGTAATTCACCCACTTCAACTCCAAAACACAAGTCAATGGGCAACCTCGCTTCCCGCCCGAACATCAGATAATAGGGTGAGTACCCTGTAGCATCTTTGCGAGTACAATTGTAACAGTGAACCAATTGTCCAATATGACGACTCCACTTACTTTTCTGCCCAATCTCCAGTGTCCCAAGCATGTCCAACAGGGTCCTGTTGAACCTCTCTGGCTGAGGATCTCCCTGTGGGTGATAAGGGGTAGTCCTGGATTTCTCAACCCCAAGCATAGTCAGTAATTCATGGATAAGGCAGCTCTCAAAGTCCTGCCCCTGATCACTATGGATTCGCCTGGGAAGGCCGTAATGAACAAAATACTTCTCCCATAACACCTTCGCCACTGTCTTCGCCTTCTGATCCTTAGTGGGTAATGCCTGAGCATAGCGAGTGTAATGATCAGTGATGACTAAGACATTCGCGGTGTTGCTGGTGTCAGGCTCAATCGACAGAAAATCCATACATACCAAGTCCAGAGGTCCCGCACTCTGCAAGTGCGACAGTGGAGCCGCTGACGCTGGCAGGGTCTTCCTCCTAATGCAACGACAGCATTTCCTACAGTATTCTTCGACCTCCCCCCTCATCTGGGGCCAGTAGAACCAGTCTTTGAGTAATCCATAGGTTTTTTCCACCCCAGATGTCCAGAATCATTATGTAAGGCCTGGAGTACAGTCTGCCGATACTTCTCTGGCAGGACCAGTTGCCATCGGCAGGGTTGGTCAGGAGGCGCCGGTAGCCGGTACAAAATTTGGTTCTTTAACTTTAACCGAGACCACTCCTTCAATAACAGAGGCACGGACGGGTGTTTTGCCTTATCAGCCAACTCCACATCCCCCTTCTCTACCACTCTCCACACAGTGCCAAGACCTGGGTCATTCTGCTGAGCAGCTGCCACTTCCCCTGTACTCAGTTCTGGCAACTGTTTAGTCCACAGTGCAGTCAGGTCACAGTAAGCTAGGGGTATGGCGTCATCAAAAACCCCCAAATGGTCCATGGCTCGCTCCAGCCTTCCTCTTCCCTCGGCCTTCACGGTGATAGCAAACTGACACATTGCCTTCACTCCAGGGGCAGGGACACTCTTCCACTCCTCATCCTTCTCCTGTTCCCCCGACTCCCGATGTGTCAAAGCATCCGCATTGACATTCTTGCTTCCTGGGCGGTACCTCAGGCTGAACTCATATACCGAAAAGGCCGCCAGCCACCGATGTCCTTTGGCATACAGTTCAGCCGAAGTCAAAATATAAGTGAGAGGATTGTTATCTGTTCTCACCTCAAACATCGCTCCGTACAGGTAATCGCTCCGCTAGTCCGCCACCACCCACTTCAACGCCAGGAACTCCAACTTGTGAGTGGGATAGTTTCTCTCAGAGGGCGACAAGCTTCGGCTGACAGATGCTACCGGTCTCAATGCTTTGCCATGCTCCTGGTACAGAACAGCCCCTAGACCCTCTTGGCTGGCATCCGTGTGCAGCACATATGGCTTTTGGGGATCAGCAAAAGCCAACACCAGGGCCTGGGTCAGCGCCCTTTTCAAAGATCGGAATGCCTCTTCACATCGATCATCCCATCTCGAGCCAAAAGGTTCCGCCGGGTTCCAGTATCCTCCAACGTCTTGCCTCCGGTCCCCCTTCCTTTTCTTTCCCAGCGGGGGATATCCACACAACAGCTGAGTCAACGGGTGACACATTTTGGCGTCTCCTTTCACGACTCGGCGGTAATACCCACAGAACTCGGCCAGGTGGTCACGGCCTCTATCTTGGTTGGATCAGTAGCCACTCCCTCTTGCGAAATGATATGGCCAACCTAGCTAACCGACGACTTGCAGAACGGCATTTGTCCAGGGAAAGCTTCAGCCCTTCTTCATTAAGCCGGCTTAACACCTTCAACAGCCTCTCCTCATGTTCCTCCAAAGTCAATCCAAACACTATCAAATCGTCCAGGTACACCAGCACCTCCAACAGATTCATATCCCCCACAGTTCTCTCCTTGAGCCTCTGGAAGGTGGCTGGGGCCCCTGATATGCCTTGGGGCATTCGTTCGAACTGAAAGAACCCCAGCGGGCAGATAAAGGCTGTCTTCTCTTTATTGCCCTCACTCATCGGGATCTGGTAATACCCACTTCTTAAGTCCAGCACACTGAACCACTTCGCTCCGTCGCCTGCGTAATTCCACAGCCCCTGACAATCCAATCCCGGACGTGCCCCCACAAATGTAACACTCACCCAACAGGCTGGTATATGTCTAGGGGAAAATGAGATCCAGCCACACACCACCCCCACCTCCCGTACACGCAGGTGCTGTGGGAATCAAGTTTATGCCTCGCGCACGCACAGTATCAAATTCACACCAGTTACCGTTATGAAATACACTTTAAAGAGTTTACTAAAACTATGAGTACTAGGCAATACAATATATATGAAAGAAAAGAAAAAGCAAAAGGCGCCAACTTATCAAAGTTCAGTCAGTTTAGTGCACATCGTTGGAGCTCAACCATCGAACCATTCGACCATTCGTCACTTTCCTCTGACCTCCACGTCTTCGCACCGATGTCAACCAAGCAGTGCAGCACACGTCCACCTTTCTCAGTGTCTTCTTCCCAACTCTCCTGAAAACCCGCGAAAACCCCCCAAGCTCCCAGCCTCACAAGACAAAATAACATTCCCCATTGGTTATCAAATGAATACAATCCCCATATCAGCAAGTCTAAAGCTAACTAACTGCGAGAGAAACACTTATCAGACAAAGAAGCATTTCTACTCTTAACAAGCCAAAGAAGCCATTTTGAGTAACATACACAGGACATTGTACACGGGTGTGAGATGGAGTTGGAGCAAGTTTGAGGCATGTTCAGGTGGCTGGAGTGAGGTTAGGGCATGTTCAAGACAGAGTTGAGAGAGTGGAGCGGAGTTGTTTCGGAGTCCATCTACCCAAACCAGGAGCATGGTTGAATCCATCTAAGCACTGGGCTGATCTGGAATGATTGAGTCCAGGCCAGAACGTGGAGCCCAGAGCATATCACTATGTCAGGGCCCGAGTCTAAGAATAGGGATGACCCTGGTTTAGACAATTTCAACGTGGGGCCAGGTGGACTGCAAAGGCAGGGTGTTGGAGGGTCCAGTTCTGCTCTGCAACTTTCTACTCTGCTCTCCTCAGCACTGAGGCTGTGTGGTACTCTGGCTGCTGCGGGCTTAGTGTCTGCAAGCTTTGCAGCGATTTGCTGTGTTGTGTGATGAACTGAGGCTATGGAACTGCTCGGTTAGCTCCAGGCTTTGGGTGTATGGAGTCAGTTTCATTCTGAATGTTGATACTTGCTTTATTATTTGCATGTTTGTTATTTTCTCTCTCTGTGCATTGGGTGTTGGTCTTTTTTTTAATTGGTTACTTTCGGGTTTTTTGTTTTGTGGCTGCCTGTAAGCAGGCTAATCTCAAGGTTGTATAATTTATACATACTTCGATGATAAATGTTCTTTTGAACTTTGAACCTGGGTGAGTTTACCCTCTGGCTATTATCTGCAGACCAATCTTCAGTCAGAGAGCCAGTCAGCAAGTGGAGAAGCTTCTGCAATGTTTCACCACCTCTAACCCTTCCAAATGAATTAGAATTGGGTTTATTATCACCAAAATGTGTCATGAATTTTGTTAACTTAACTGTAGCAGTTCAATGCAATACATGATAATGTAAAAGGGAAAAATTAATAAGTAAATCAGTTACAGTCATTATATATATTTATATTGAATAGGTTAAAATGGTGCAAAATCAAAAATAATATACATTTTAAAGAAGTGAGGTAATGTTCATGGTTTCAATGTTCATTTAGGAATCCTATGGCAGAGGGGAAGAAGCTGTCCCTGAATCACTGAGTGTGTGCCTTCAGGCTTCTGTACAGTCAGCCCTCCTTATCCACGGGGGATTGGTTCCGGGTCCAAAAAAACGCGGCTGCTCAAGTCCCTTATTTAACCTGGCTTAGTGCTGGTGGACATTAGGACCTGGGGGAGCTCAGACCCGCTGCCTGTGGCTGCTGCTGAATCCGCAGTGTTTATGTTCCGTTGATGGAAAATATTGAAAATAAAGTGGAAATAATAAAGCGATCAGAAAGGTGAAATGTCATTGGAAAAGCATTAGGCTACAGTTAGTCAATGATTGGAACAATTTTAAAGGATAAAGTGAGAATAATGGAGCATGTGAAAGGCCTTGCCCAATGAAAGCTACAATTATTACTAAGCAACACAGTGGTTTAATTATTGAAATACATACCTTTCTTAAGAGTTTTATATGCATAGAAAGGTAAAATATATGCAATAAACTAAGACAAACGTTTGTCTAACTGACGCTAAATAATACCGGATGTACCTGTTCTGACTTGTGTACAATGCCTGTATTTTAAATCATCTCTAGATTACTTATAGTACCTAATACAATGTAAATGCTATGTAAATAGTTGTTATACTGTATTGTTTAGGGAATAATGACATGAAAAAGAAGTCTGTACATGCTCAAACAATGAGTGCTGGAGAGAGAACTTCCAGGTTTTACTGATCCGTGGTTGGCTGAATCCGTGCATGTGGAACCCGCAATAAGGTGGGCCGACTGTACCTCCTTCCTGATGGTGATATTGAGAAGAGGGCATGCCCTGGTGATGGGGGTCCTTAATAATGGATGTCGCCCTTCTGAGGCACCTCTCCTTGAAGATGTCTTGGATACTACAGAGACTAATACGTTAACTAATATTACCACTTTCTGAAGCTTCTTTCGGTACTGTGCAGTAGTTCCCCCCGTCTCACCCCTTCCTCCTCTCCCCCATACCAGACGGTGATGGAGCCTGTCAGAATCTTCTCCACGGTACATCTAAAGAAGTTTTGAAGTGTTTTAAGTGACAAACCAAATCTCTTCAAACTCCTAATGAAATATAGCCGCTGGCTTGTCTTCTTTATAGCTGCATTGATATGTTGGGACCAGGTTAGATCCTCGGAGATCTTGACACTCAGGATCTTGAAATTGTCCACTCTCTCTTCTAATCCCTCTGAAGATTGGTTTTGTTCCCTCATCTTACCCTTCCTGAAGTCCACAATCAGCTCTTTCATTGTACAGACATTGAGTGCACGGTCGTTGCTGTGACACACTCAACTAACTGGTATATCTCATCTGTGTACACTCCTTCATTTCCATCTGAGGTTCTACCAACGATGGTTGTATCATCAGCAAATTTATAGATGGTATTTGAACTATACCTACCCACACAGTCATGGGTGTAAAGGGAGTAGAGCGGTAGAGTAAGCACAGATCCCTGAGATGCACCAGTGTTGATTGTTGTCGAGGAGGAGATACTATCACCAATCTGCACAGATTGTGGTCTTCTGGTTAGGAAGTTGAGGATCCAATTGCAGAGAGAGTTACAGAGGTCCAGATTCTATAGTTTATCGATTAGGACTGTGGGAATGATGGTGTTAAATGCTGAGTATAGTCAACGAAAAGCATCCCGACATAGGTATTTGTATTGTCCAGGTGACCTTGCTGTGTGAACAGCCGTTGCTATTACATCTGCCATAGACCTATTGTGGCAATAGGGAAATTGCAGTGGTTTGAGGTCCTTGCTGAGGCAGGGGTTCATTCTAGCCATGACCAACCTCTCAAGCATTCATTAAGGCAGTTCACACTACTCTTCTTGGGCACTTGTATAATTGTTGCCTTTTTGAAGCAGGTGGGAACTTCCAACCATAACAACAGAAGGTTGAAAATGTCCTTGGAATACTCCCGCCAGTTGTTTGGCACAAGTTTACAGAGCCTTACCAGGTATTCCATTGGGGCCTGCTGCCTTGTGAGGGTGTATCCTTTTTAGAGACAACCTGACATTGGCCTCCGAGACAAATCATGAGGTCACCAGGTGCAGCAGGGATCTTTACAACTGTCGTTATATTCTCCCTTTCAAAGCTCATTTGGTAGTTAAGCATCTTTGCTATTCATGCTATCAGGTTTTACTTTGGCAGGATTTGCAAGACATCACTTCCTGCAGAGTTGATGTGCATCTGACGTCACCTCCAACCTCTCTCTGAATTGCCTCTTGGCTCTAGAAATAGCTCTCTGCAAGTCATACCTGGTTTTCCTGTACAGATCTGGGTCATCAGATTTAATTGCCACAGATCTACCCCTCAGCAGATGACATATCTCCTGGTTCATTCATGGCTTTTGATTTGGGGATATACAGCAAGTTTTCATAGGGACACACTTGTCCACACAGGATTTAATGAAGTCAGTAACTGTGGCATATTCATCCAGATTCAAAGATAAATCCATGAATACAGTCCAGTCCAGTGATTCAAAGCAGTCCTGTAAGCACACCTGTGCTTCCTTTGTCCATACCACCTTGGTCGTCACTACTGGTGCTACAATCTTGAATCTCTGCCTATGCTCGGAGTAGAAGTACAGCAGGTGATCAGACTTTCCAAAGAGAGGGCATGAAATAGCATGGTAAGCATTCTCGATAGTGGTGTAATAGTGGTCAAGTGAGTTGTTTCCTCTGGTACAAGGATTGTTGATGGTAATTATTTAGTGATTTTTTTCAGGCTGGCCTGTTTAAAATTCCCCAAAGTGATGGTGAAGGTGTCAGGGTGTGCTGTTTCGTGCACATTGATCCCATTGGTCAGATCTCCTAGAGTCTTTTTGACATTGGCCTGAGGTGGAATATACACCACTGCCAAAATGATTGCAGAAATCTCTTGTGGCAGGTAAAATGGATGGCACTTAATTATGTAACATGCTGTAGGGTTTCACTGCTAATGTAATGGCTTCTCTGTAATGTTCCACTGCTAAGGTAATGGTTTCTCTGTAGCAGCAATGTTTGGGTTATGACTAGAGATAACGGGGCATGTTAGCCAATGAGTGGGATGATGTTCTTTCTGGTGTGTCTAGAAGCTGAGTATTCGCGGTCTTTTGCCAAGGAGAGAAGACGCGAATGGAGAGAGTTGGTAGACTGCTGGACATAGTGAACTTGGAGCGAGAGTCCAAAGGTCAGCAATGATTGGAGGAGATCGATGGTGGATGAATGGCCTTATCAGTGAGCTCCAATGTTGTGCATTAGACTGTTTCATGAGAATGGGCCCTACTCTTTTTTTTTGTTGTTTGATTACTAACCATATAGTCAAATTAAGAATTATGAAGCTCAATCATTTAAGTCATGTACTGTTTGTTATTTCGGGGTACTGATTTGTAACAGGGGACACATCGCACAACATCCACCCAAATGAGATTTTTTAAGTTTGGCCAGGCTGTGGGCTATCATCCCCTATATTTAGATGCTAGCCGAACCGAGAGTTACAATTACAAGGTATTCCAGGTCTGGTGAGCAGAATTGGGACAACACTGATAAATTTATGCACCAAGAGGCGTAGACCTTCACCTCTGCTTTTGAGAGACTCAACAGACTTATCGTGGCGGTGTATAGTGAATGCATCAATCTGCATCGCTGCATCTGGTTCGGAAGGGTTAACCAGGATTCCATGAAACAAAGGACACACGTGGTCCTAATGTCTCTCTGATGCAGCACCCTAGCTCTGAGATCTTTGATTTTATCTACTAGAGACTACGTTTGCCAGCAAGTTAGTTGGTATTGGGAGTCTAAAATCCTATTTCCTTAAATGCACTTGTAACACTGACTAGCAGCCGTGTTTCCCGCGTGGAATCTGGTGAGAAGTACGACCACAATCAGCATTGTTTCTGTCGGTTTTAAGCAGTGATAATTTGTTCAATTGCCTTAAGACATCTTTGTTAACTGTACAGACCTTGGAATTAGTTGTGATTCTCACAAACAGTTGTGGAAGAAGTATTTGCTCTGAGCCAAGCTGTCCCACAATTTACATACCTACTCTGCCACAGGTATGTCACCTGTTGAAGTGCTTCATGCTACCAATGCCAGTGTTCCCTATAGAGGAGCCAAAGTGGAGGTCCCAGTTGCCACATGCTTGAAAGAGGGTATGGACGTCCATCCTACCTGCCAGCTGCTCCTACTGCCACCAGGCCAACCACCAGCAGTGCCCAGCTGAACTACTCCAGCTGCTATTGTCCTTCAGGATCACACCTAACTTCCATGTTTCCTGCCTCAAGCCTGTTGTCTGTGAACCACTCAAGACACCTGAGACTGCATTTCTGGAACCCAGGATGATGGAAGGTGGTCTAGTGTACTACACAGTTCACCAATTGATGGATTCATGTCGTTGTGGATGGGGTGTGCAGTACCTGGTCGACTGGGAAGGGTACGGCCCGGAGGGTAGGTATTAGGTATCATCAATTGAAGGGTTCCACCAGACACGTGGATTGCTCTGGGCCATTGGATGACCAGTATTATGAGGAGGGATCCTATCAGGTCTGCACAGGCAGGCACCTTCCAGTCTCCACCTAGCTAACTGTTTGTGGTACTTTGTGATTTGTTATTTTGCCATGTATCACTAAAGTTATCATTCACTGCAAAATCATCTCCACTGCTTTGCTTTTGGTCATACCTCCTCCACATTTTTGACATTACCTTCTTCTGTTTGCATTTCCATCAAGTATGAATTATGAGCTTGTAATGTTTAGTTCCTCACTTCTTTGTCCAGAAGTCTGTCCTCCAATTAGATTTTTCTCTTGTCTTCAGAATTGTGTATTGTGTACTGGCCTTTACCCTTTCTAGACATTTTTATTGCAGTTTGCTTGAGTGATATTGACTTTCTTTTTCTATCCTTCACTTAAATTCCATTTTAAACTATCCTCATCTTTGTCAAGGCTAAAATTAGCTCTTTGAAATCTGTTCATACCTCTCTTTAGATGAAGAGTCCATTAAATTTTAGAAACCTTAATGATTGCATGTACCTTCGAAGGTTTTTGGATCATTTGCAAAGGATGATAGGTTCACTTTTTAAAGATGGTTATTCTTGTCACATCTGGAGGTCCAACCTGTGTTAGATGTGTTTCATATGCAAGCACATGTATGTTCTTACTATCTACCAGATGCCCTGTTTGGCAGTTCATCTTCTGTCCTTCACCATATTGTGCTTTAACAAACACCTTTTTTAATGGCTGTTGGGTATAAATTTCTCTTGGATATTTGTGCCCCTTCTCTTTTCTCTTTACCGAATTTTTTTTTCACTCATTCTCCTGTCTTATCTTTACCCTAAACACAAGAGATTATGCAGATGCCTTAAATCCAGAGCAACACACAGAAAATGCTGGTGGAACTCAGCAGGAACTGAAGAAGGGTCTTGGTTCAAAATGTCAATTGTTTATTGATTTCCATAGATGCCTTCTGTCCTGCTGAGTTCCTCCAGCATTTTGTGTCTGCTGCTCTTATCTTTACCCTGCTGTGCAGCCCTAATGGTTGGCCTCATTGAAGGGCTTAGTTTCATCCTGTTACATCATAATTTCCTGTAGGACTCTGTCCCAGTAGCAGTGGTATTAACTGTTCAGGCTAACAAAATGGCTTCTCTGTATTGTTATAATGAAATGGCTTCTCTGTAATGCTGTGTCTGGTATGTTTGGGTTATGACTACTGATAAGGGGGAAAATAACCAATGGAGAATTGTTATGCGATCTTGTATGTGTAAGCTGAGTGGGAGTTAGCGGTCTTTTTCGGGAGGAGAGCAAGGAGGACAGCCATTTGAGGAGCGGACAGCGGTTCCAGAGCAACAGATACTGGACTTTGGCTGTTCGGAAGGTGGCTGAAAGCTCAGAAGGTCATTTGGGATGGAACCAGAGGGTGAGCTCAAACGTATTAAAGTATATTATGTGCACAAACTGACAAATTTGGCACATTTAGATTAACCGTTTCTACTAACCCGTCTCGAAGAGATAACTATAAAGTTGCAATTATTTACTTGCTTTTGGGTGTATTGTCTGATATTTGTATTGTGAGCGTGTACTGGGGGGGGGGCATTACTCCGTATTTACAGTGAAGTATTGCACTATTGGCGGGGCGACGGCGGTTCACCCTGGGCGAACGGGGGCCAACTGGGGCCACGGAGGCTACATTCCAATGGATTTATGGCACCACACACAATATTGACTATTTCTGCTGACTCCATTTCATTACCCACATTTTGGGCGAAAGTCATCATTCCCTTTTATCTTCCAAAATAATTAAAATAAGGATTATTTGTCAATCTTCCTCTTCATAAAAGAAGCATGAAATCTCTTAATAATTCAGTTTGGTTTTTATGTTGATTCATAAAAGCTATGCACAACAAAATATAGATCAGTTGTTCTTCACATGTTAGCCCACAGAATTTCCATTTCCCTTTTATCTGTATTTCTTAAAAATAAATACTGTACTTACTAGCTTCAGAAGAGATCTGGTATTATTGTAACATTTTTGTGAAAAACAAAATATTAACAGATTTATAAGATACATGCATAAATTATTAGTGTTTTATTGCCACACTCTGTTCAGAATCATCAAGAGACTAGACAAACTACTGTTTTGATTCATAAAAGGAGTGAGAACAGGAGAGCACAGATTTTAAATTGAATTGGAAATGAATCAAAGGTGAAAGAAGGAAAGACTTTTCCATGTGGCATGTAATCATGATCTACAATTCATTGCTGAAAGAGTTCTGATATTGAATTGTGGGCTTCAAAAAAGAATTTGATAAATAGTTGAAAGAGAAAAATAATTGCACAGAAGTGCTAGAAAAGGGACTGATTGGAATATTGATAGTAGGTGTTGGTGGGAACTTTTAAGACAAATGGCCTTCTTTCTTCCAGCAATAATTCTTTTAATCTATATTGTAAATCTATCCTCAATTATAATTTTTCAATTTTTTTATCTATCATTTGCTGGTGAATGAATATGAACTACAATGAACTAAGAATCCTCATATTTACTGTTATTGATGAAGGTTATAGTGACTTAGCCATGATGTTACTGAAGATGGGATCTAGTGCAACAGTGGAAGATGACTCTGGATTCTCATGTCTAATGGAAATGATCATCACAATGCCTACTGTGGTATGTGTTTGATTAAACAACCTGTTAATAGAAAATCCATCCATGCATTCAATTCAAAAGAAGACTAACTAACTATTCAAAAGAAGTCACATAACACCAATGAAATACATATTACTGATGCAACATCCATTTCTCCACACACAAAAGTCAGGCCCAAGGTGAAAGAAGCCATTTCATTAGATTTCTTGCGTCTTACCAGAAGCCTTTTTGGACTTGAATGGGATGCTCTGTGGTCTTGGACTTGAATATTGAGAAGTAAATCAAAGTATTGGACATTTTATGATACTACTACTTACCTCAGGAGCTATAGAAACACTTAGCACCATGAACAGCACAGGTTCTTGGGGAAAATTTGGCCAGATTTTGTTTATACAAAAGTATCCTGAGGTCATAAAAGTTACTCTAGATAGTAAAATCTAACACTGGGTAACATGGAGTCTCTCTGACTTAGATCAAATCAACTATTGCTGATAAATACTCTGACACTAAAAGTAAAAGTTGCCATTTTTCTGTCTCTTTTGCTGGACAAATTAGATACTTTTTCAAATGTGTTGTTTTATAAATGTTATAATACTTTTTTTGTGTGTTTGTAGATGTGAATCACTTTGGATAATGAGCAAGCCAGGTTCGGGAGCAGTTGCTGTTCTGCAGCCGTTGTCTCCTCGACCACTTTCACTCACCTCGGCACTGAAATGACTCTGCAGCCTGCGGACTCACTTTAGGGGACTCTGCAGCTCGTGTTCTATGTATTTGTTTACTTTTTATTTACACGATTTTCCTCTTTTGCACATTAGATGTTTTTCAGTGTTTGTTGTGTGTGGTTTTTAGTAGATTCTATTGTATTTATTTTTTCCTGTGGGTGCCCGCAAAAAAATCTCAAGGTCGTATATCGTGTGTATGGTGTATATACAGTGATAATAAATTTACCTTGAACTTTGAATTTTGAAGTCTTCCAACTTTAGCATATGCTTATGTTCCATCCTCTGATTTGCCTAGTCTACCACCAATCCAGTTATTTCCTGTCTGCTTGATCAGCTGCTTTTCTATTTGGCAGTTATTATTTG
Organism: Hypanus sabinus; assembly: GCF_030144855.1. Lineage (NCBI taxonomy): Eukaryota > Metazoa > Chordata > Chondrichthyes > Myliobatiformes > Dasyatidae > Hypanus > Hypanus sabinus. The sequence goes on along the minus strand of NC_082735.1, from coordinate 27,522,055 downwards.
TCAGCAAAATTACATCTCATTAACAGCACCATACAGAAATTTATCTAAGTATATTGTTTGGTGATAATCACCTGTTTCACCTACTCTCCAAATTTGGATAAGATTTGTATTGAGTTGGATCTTTACTCTTCCAAATTCTGTTCTGTTAAACTCATTGTTGTGAAAACATGAAAACCCATTGAATAAAGAAGCTGAATATAATGGTAATACAAATCCAGTTTTGAGCCAAGATTAACCAAAAATGTATTCAAAATGGTATTTAGAAAGAAGTCATTACAAAGCAAATGTAATAATGTTGTAAAGATGGTGACTTTCTTTTAAATTTCAGGCAAAATACGCATTAGACCAGCTGCATATTATTGATGAAACTGGAAAGGAAGAACACTATTACCTCAAATACTTAACAACTACTTCTGATATTGGTGAGATGTGGTGGAAAGGTTGAATCAAATTTCTCTTAATTAAGCATTTTATAATTTTTTGTACCTAAATCATTTTAATAATTTAAAGAATCAATACTTCCTTCATTTGAAGGCATCACACCATGTTATCTGATTGAGTCCATTTTAAATATAGCAGCTTTGTAAAATTGTAGCAGTTGTTGATGAGCATAAGTTTGGGTTTAGCTTTAATATGTGTGGTTCTGGAGTTGAACTTCATTGCCTCTTTCTGCCACTGATGTTTCATCATTGAGTTGAAGTGCTTCCTCAGCCCTAGAGATGGAGCACCTGTCCATGTCTTCCACTATGACATGTCAAGACATGTCCCAAAACAGAATATTTTCATTTATCCCTCTTTTGTCATATTGTCAAAGCTCTGGTCTTAATGCTCTTCCCAAAGCTTTGGCATGGCTTTCAAGAAGGGTTAGTGGCAATGAATATAGTTCCTTCAAAAGATGCTAATACAGACTTGGATCATACCTGTCAGTTGCAACAGGTCCAAACAACATCTAATAAAGAATTAAACAGCGCTAATTGAAATTGGTTGGTTGATGTGATCATTATAATGAGTTTACACATGAGATCTAATGTGATTTACATTCTGTCAAACTCCTAAACTTCTATTGCTGTACATTTTCAACTCAATTTCGGAATTTTGAATAAATAGTAAAAGAAAGATGTTACATTACAAACAATGTACCTTCAATTGAAGTACATTCACATGTACTGTTGAAATATTTGTTTATGCATTTCTGTTTTTGTTTTCCATATACTTTACAGATAATAAAACTATATTCTGCAAGACTCTGGTAAGCTAGTCTTTTTCTTAACATTGGCCGTTTTTGCTTAATGTGTCAGTATTCTCTCTAACATGTTAACGTTTACACACTAAATTCAGGTACGTATATCTAAAATTACTAATTTTTGGACATAGCAATATTGACTCCAGATTCCATGAAGTCTCAGCATGAGGTCAGACAAAGGCAAGGGTGTCTGTTTATCACCAACTATTCACCGTTCATTGGTAAAGTAGTATTCCTCCTTGTTGAACAATGCTTAGAAGAAGCACAAGAGTAGCAAGGGAATAGAATGTCAACTGGGTGATGTACTTTATTGTCATAATCAAGAAAATTCCCACTCATTATTGACTGAGCCAGTTGAGTTTTGAAGGAAGTGATGCTGAAAGTGAAGCTAATACTTTTGCAACCATGAAGAAATCTGCAGATGCTGGAAATTCAAGCAACACATACAAAATGCTGGTGGAATGCAGCAGGCCAGGTAGCATCTGTAGGGAGAAGCACTGTCAATGTTTCGGGCTGAGACGTCGTCAGTGCTTCTCCCTATAGATGCTGCCTGGCCTGCTGCGTTCCACCAGCATTTTGTGTGTGTTACTTTTGCAACCATGTTCAGACAGAAGTGTCAATTAGGTGATATATCTTAGCTGCTTCCAGAGATTTCCTCTATATTATCACTTCACTGGAAACAATAAGCAACTTCTAGGTAGAGGACAGAAGAGCTGTCATCCAGTATTAGCTTTATCCTAGCCAAGCTGCTGTAGTATATCTTTAGCACTGACATCCATCTGACCCTGTGAAACATTACTCAGCTATGTCCTGTTCATAAAAGCAGGACAAAACCAATTTATCAACTTTCAGTCTTTGGCACAGTGATGGACTGTGTTATCAACACAACTGTAAAGTGACAGTAACTTGTCAAAATCTGCTTACTGATTCCCAATTTGGATTACACTGAGACCTTTTAGTTGTAGACTCTATAACTGCCTTGTTCTAAGCAAGTCAGCATTTGACCCAAGTGTGCATCAGGGAGCCCTGATGATATCAAAATAAATGGGTTTTAAGGGGATAATACTTTGCTCAAATGGGAAATGTTGTGGTTATTGGAGGTCAATAATTCTAGATTGCAAGTGTTGCTCAGGTCACTCCTTGGTCCAGCTGTCTTTAGCTCTTTTTCAGCGATCTTCCTTTTATCAGTAGGTCTGAAATGGAGATGCTGATGATTGCTCAAAATTCAATTGCATTCACAACTCCTCAGTTAATGATCCGGTCTATACGTATATGCAATAAGATTTAGACAATGTTCTGAGATAGACTGACAAGTAGTAGGTAATACTTCTGCCACAAACTGCTTGGTAATAACCATCTCTGACAAGAAAGCATCTAAACACTTAACATTAATATTCATCATTGAGTAAGGGTCACTGTTGACCAGAAATTCAATTGGACAAGCCTCATAAATACTGTGACTCCAGGTCATTAAGCTTTGTATCCTGCAGGATACCTCCTAACCCACTAAAATTGATTGTATAAGTACAGTTCCAACAGTTCTCGAGATGCTTGATTCTCTCATCAATCTATTTAATATGTATTCCATTCACTAGTCTAAGCCTTCATTTTCTCTAGCAACACAGAATTAGGTTTAAGATCATTAGCATATGTCATGAAATTTGTTTTGCGGAAGCAATAGGTGCAATAAATTAAAGTAAGAAATATATTTTTTAAATATTAAATAAGTAGTGCAAAAATGAACAAAAAACAGAAAAAAAATTGAGGTAGTGTACATGGGTTCATTGTCCAGTCACAGTTCAGGTGGTGGAGGGGAAGAAGCTGTCCCAAAAATGTTGAGTATGTGTCTTTATGCTCCTTGATGGTAGCAATGAGAAGAGGGCATATCCTGATTGATGGAGGTCTGTACTGATGGATGCTTTTTTATTTTGAGGCATCACCTTTTGAAGATGTCTTTGATGCTGGAAAAGATAGTGTCCTTGATGGTGCTAGCTGAGTAAGCTTTCTGCTGCTTTTTTCGATCCTGTGCAGTTGTCCCTTCATGCTATACAGAGATGTAAACAATTACAATGCTCTCTGTGGTACATCTGAAAAATTTGCAAGTGTCTTTGATGTCATACAAAGTCTCCTCAAACACCTAACGAAAATAGCAACTGTTGTGCCTTTTTTGTAATTGCAACAATATGTTGGGCCCAGGATAGATCTTCTGAGATGCTGACACACAGGAACTTAAAACCATTTCAGTTCCTATCTCCATTCCCATTCTGACATGAGAGTCAATGGCCTACTCTTCTGCCATGATGAGGACACTCTCGGGTTGGAGACACAACATCTCATATTCCATCTAGGTGGCCTCCAACCTGATGGCATTGACATCGATTTCTCTAAATTACTGTAATTTTTTTCTTCTCCCCCTTCCCTCCTCTTAATTTACACACTCTGGCCTCATACTACTTCTCATCTGCCTATCACCTCCCCCTGGTGTCCTTCCTCCTTCCCTTTCAATAACATCTAAGAACATAAGTCATTCAGCCCATTGATGCTGCTCTGCCATTCCATCATGGCTGATTTATTATCCCCCTCAAACACATTTCCCGCCTTCTCCCTGTAATCTTTGATGCTGGACTAACTAAGAACATATCAACTATCACTTTAAATATACTCAATGACTTGGCCTCCACAGCTATTCATAGCAATGAATTCCACAGATTCACTACCCTCGAGCTGAAGAAATTCCTCCCCATATTACGTTGACCATTCTATTTATTATAAATTACTACAATTGCACATTTAGATGGAGGTGTAACATAAAGAGTTTTACTCATGTATGCGAAGGATGTAAGAAATAAAGCTAATTCAATTCAATTCTAAATGGACGTCCTTCTACTCTAAAGCTCTCTCATCATGGATTCACCCACTATAGGAAGCATCCTCTCCACATCCACTATCTAGGCTATTCAATATTTGATAGGTTTCATTGAGATTCCACCCTCCACCTTATTCTTCTAAACTCCAGCTAGTACAAGATCAGAGCCAAGAAATGCTCCTTGTACATTAACCCTTTCATGCCCACTATCATTCTTGTGAACCTTCACTGGACCCTCTCCAATGACAGTACATCATTTCTTAGATAAGGTGTTCAAAACTGCTCACAATACTAAAGTGAAGCCTGAATAATGCCTTTAAAGCCTCAGTATGACTTCTTTGCTCTTATTTTCTAGTCCTTTCAAAGTGAATGCTAACATTGTATTCAACTCAACTTGCAAGTTAACCTTTAGCGAATTTTGCACTAGGACTCTTTGCACCTCCAAGTTTTGAATTTTCTCCCTGTTTATAAAATAATCTATGTTTTTGTTTATTCTGCCAAAGTGCATAACCATACACTTCCCTATATTATTCAATTTGCCTTTTCTCCCAATCTGTCCAAGTCCTCCTTCAGACTCTTTCCATCCTCAACACTACCTGACCCTCCACCTGTCTTCATATCATCTGCAAACTTAGCCCAGACCTATCAGTTCTGTCATCCAGATCATTGACAGATAATGTGAAAAGAAGTGATCCCAATTGGAACAGGACTAGTCACTGGCAGCCAGGCAACCTGCTATCCATATTAGTTCCTTTCCTGTAATACAATGGGCTCTTATCTTGTTAAGCAGCCTCGTGCATGGCATCTTGTCAAAAGCCTTCTGAAAATCCGAGTAAACAACATCCACTGACTCCCTTTTGTCTGTCTTGCATGTTTCTTCCTCAAAGAATTCCAACAGATATGTCAGGCAAGATTTCCCCTTAAGGAAACAATGCTGACTTTGTAAGTCCCTCCAAATACTTGAATCCTCATCCTTAATAATGGACTCTAATATCTTCCCAAATACTGAAGTTCAGCTAACTGGCCAATAATTTCCATTCTTCTGCCACCCTCCTGCTTTAAAGAGTGGAATGATATTTGCAATTTTCCAGTCCTCTGAAACCATTCCAGAATCTAGTGATTCTGGAAAGATCATTACCAATGCCTCTTCAGTCTCTTCAGCTACCTCCTAGAGTTCTGGGGTGTAGTCTATCTGGTCCAGGTGACTTATCTATCTTCAAACCTTTTAGCTTCACAAACAGTTACTCCTTGGTAATAGCAGCTACACTCCTTCTGCCTCTTGACACTCCTGAATTTCTGGCACACTGCTAATGTCTTTCACAGCGAAGACTGACACAAAATACTTACTCTGTTTATCTGCCATTTCTTTGTCCATGTTACGACCTCTCCAGCATCATCTTCTAGAGTCCAATATCCACTTTCACCTCACTTTTGCTCTTTATAGATGTGCAAAAGGCTTTTGTTATCCTCTTATCTTATTGGCAATCTTACCTTCATAATTCATCTTTTCTTCTTCTTATGCCTTTTTTAGTTGCCCTCTGGTATGTAGCCTCCCTTCACTGGGTTTGTATACAAACTTGGCTTGTTAGCCAACCCTGCTAGCAACCACGTGCCTCAGCGATGAGAGGGCTACCTTACAAACAATATATGTCTAGGATCGGTATGATTTGGGGTTCAAACAAATGGGAAGGTTGTGATGTGCTGATTTTAAAAACAAAACCTTGATTTGAGCAAATACTGTGTAAAAACTTCCCATACACAATTGTCAGTGGGCAAGAAATAACAGACTGTAAACTGCATAAAATTATAAAGAAAGCATATTTACATATTTCAGCTTTATCAAACAATTAGTAGGAAACAGGAAAGAAAAAATAAAACAGCCCATTGCAGTTAACCCAGTCCAATATGTACATAAAGTTGGAACTCATCCTGGAGTTGTCTTTTACTCATGTGCTAGAGCCACGGTCTGCAGGAAAGTACACACCACATTCTGAACTTCACTCAAAATCCATCTCGAACAAACAGACTCTTTCTCAGGAGTATTGATCCTTCCTTCTTGGAGCCATTCATCAGCACAAAACACTCAGTGTGACAGGGACGCTCCTTTCCATGGCATTCTCGGGCATCTTCCCTGCTGTCCTTTCTATAGCTCCCATGAAAAAGACCTGAACCAGGCCACTCTCCATCACAAATCTGTCTCCACCCCACACTCTAGAACTTTCTCCTGTTTCCATCATCCTGATTGGCTGACACAACATTCCTAAGTTGAACAGCAAGGCTTCTTAGATGACCAGAGAGACTTGGTCATGTAGCCAACACCAAAATATTCTATCACCAGAACTCAATGCTTTTGCAGAAACTGCTAAAATGCAATACCTACAGCATAGTAGTGGAAATCTTAACCAGGGCATTACAATTGTTTTTTAAAGGTTTTCCCATCCTCTAACTTCCTACTAATTACTGCTATATTGTATGCACTCTCTTTTGCTTTTATGCTGTCTTTGACTTACTTTGTCAGCCACAGTTGCCTCATCCTCTCTTTAGAATATCTCTTCATCTTTTTGATGTATCTATCCTGCACCTTCTGAATTGCTCCAAAAAACTCCAGCCATTGCTCTTCTGCCGTCATCCTTGCTAGTGACCCCTACCAATCAGCTTTTGCCAGCTCCTTTCTCATGCCTCTGTAATTCCTTTCACCCCACTGAAATACTTCTACTTCTGGTTATGCCATTTGGCAGAAGAAATAGAAGCATAGATTATTTTCTATGCAGGGTCGCTTCTATCATATTATGATCACTACCTCCTAAGGGTTCCTTTACCTACAGCCTCCTGATCAAATCTGGTTCATTGCAAAACACTCAATCCAGAATTGCCTTTCCCCTCATGGGCTCAACCACAAAATGTTCTAAAGTGCTAACTTAGACGCATTCAACAAATTCCCTCTCTTGGGATCCGGCATCAACCTGATTTTCCCAATCTGCCTGCATACTGAAATCCCCATGAGTATCGTAACATTAACCTCATTACGTCTTTTCTATCATATGTTCTAATTTATATCACACATCCTGGCTACTGTCTGAAGGCCTGTATATAACTCCCATCTGGGACCTTTTTACCCTTGTGGTTTCTGAACTCTACACACAAGGATTCTACATTTTATGATCTTTTGTCATCTCTTTTTAAGGATTTTATTTTATTTTTATCAACAGAGCCACACCACCCCCTCTGCCTACCTGTATGTCCTTTCAATACAACATATATCCTTAGATGTTAAGCTCCCAACAATGATCTTCTTCCAGCTATGACTTAGTGATGCCTACATCATACCTGTCAATGTCTACCTGTGCTACAAGATCACTTACCCTATTCCATATACTGAGTGCATTCAAATATAACACCTTCATTCCTGTGTTCATCACCCTTTTTTATGTTACACTTCAACTCATCCCACTGACTGCAATTTTGCTCTATCATCTGCCTGCCTATCCTACAGTCTCAGTATACAGTGCATCAACTTGTATATCAAGTGCCCCATTCCTCGTCCCTATCACTCCATCTCCCATCTGCTGTCAAATCAATTTAAACCCTCCCTCAACACCTCGAGCAAACCTGCCTTCAATAGTAATGGTTCCCCTTAGGTTCAGGTGCAACCTGTCTTTTTTCTACAGATCATGCCTTACCCAGAAGAGATCCCAATGAGCTAGAAATCTGAAACCCTGACCCCTGTACCATTCCTTCAGTTACATATTCATGTGCTATCATTCTATTGCTGCCCTGACTAGCATGTGGTAGTGGGAGTAATCCAGAGATTACTACTGTGGAGGTCCTTCTCTCTTCTCTATCTCACTCTGCTTGCTGCACAGGACCCCCTTCCGCTTTTATCCATGGTGTCAATGACTTCTGACTGCTCGCCCTCCTTGAGAATTTTCTGCAGCTGCTCTGTGACCTACTGGACCCTAGCACCTGGGAGGCATACCATCCTGCCATCTGTTTTGAAGCTACAGAATCTATCTGTCTCCCTAAGTATCAAGTCTTCTATCATACAGCTTTGGCTGATTTTACCCTTCTTTGCAGAGCCTCAGAGCTGACCATAGTGCCACTGGTTTAACAGCTGTTGGTGTGCCCTGTTAGGTCATCCCTCCCCTGCTTGTATCCTAAGGGGTATACTGTTGCTGAGGGGAATGGCCACAGGGAAATTCTACACTGACTGCCTACTCCCTTTGCTTCTCTTGGTGATAACTCATCTACTAACTCAAGCTCGCACTCTGTGCGTGACTACCTCAATAAAACTCATCTATGAGGTTCTCAGGCTCCTGGATGTTCCTGAATACATCCAGCAAAAGCTTCAGTTCCTTGACCTTGTCAGTCAACTGAACTTCCTGCAGATGTTGTCATCAGGGAAACTGTCAGGTACCCTGAGATCCCACATCTCATAGGAGGAGCATTCCACTGCCTGAACTACCATCCTTCCTACAGTTGTTATACCCCTGAACACTCTAACACTATCCACTCCAAAGATGGCCACCTTGCTTACACGTCGACAACGCTTCTCCCTATATGCTGTCTGGCCTGCTGTGTTCCACCAGCATTTTGTGTGTGTTGTTGTTTGAATTCCCAGCATCTGCAGATTTCCTTGTGTTTGCTTACACCTCGCTGCTTTTTATTGGCTCCTGCCAAGTGCCAAATAGATTATGATTGCAGCCCACCAAAAAGTTCTGTCAAGTCCCCAAGCTCTTTTTAAACCTTGCACTGCCTCACCAATGAACGATTTCTCGTGATGATGGCAGCCCACCAAAAGGTTCTAAAACTCCCCTAGCTCTTTTTAACTCTCGCGTTGCCTCACCAACAAATGACTCCTCGCAATGATTACAGAGTGCCAAAAAGTTCCCTCTTTGCCCCCCCCCCCCCACCACCTTACTCTGGCATCATCCCTCTTCTTTTCCTGCTGAAGAGGCTTAGTCCAAAATGTCAACTGTTTTATTCATTTCCATAGATGTTGCCTGACCTGTTGAGTTCTTCCAGCACTTTGTGTGTGATGGGCAGTAAATGCTGATCTTGAAAAATAAATAAATCAACTGAAATTGAAAATATAATTAATGAAATTTATTGTGATATTTTTCAGTATAAAAAAGGTACCTATTTTTGCGAATGAATTGGACTTCTGTGGTGCTTGTTTGTTTTAAGAAAGTAATCAACTAAATTAATGTTGGCAAGTTTAAATTTAATGTTTTTGGATTTCTTTCATTATTCATACTCTGCAGAAGAATGCCTTTAACACACAGCATCCATGCCAGTATTCTAAAAAGACTACCAATTAGACATTTATTTTAAATAGTTTTAAGTGGATATTGAATTCACTTTTGAAAGCTACTATTGAATCTCTTTTCTCCCCCATACTGTTGCTAGTTCTTTCTATTTACTTTAAAACCAACTCTTATGATTTTTAATCCTCTTGTTATAGGCATAATTTATTACTGTCTGTTTTATCAAAACCTTTCTGAATACCATTATAAAATCTCTTGTAGCAAGTCCATTATAATATATCTCTTCTCATGCTGTAGTGTGGTGTCAAAATTGACATCTGAGTTCCAAACAGTGTTTTATAGAAGTTTATCATGACGTTATTGCCTTTTGTATTTTTTCTCCTCTTAACAAAAACCACATTTATACTCGCAAGTCTTTCTGGTCATCTGTGCTCTATAAAATGGTCAGATCTTCCATTTGTGATTAACTCCTGAAGGAATAGCCATTTTTGCACATGATTCTTGTATCCACATCAAGATTTCTTGATTTTAAAATTGGTGCTGAAGGTCACAGAATCTCTATTATTTGGAATTTATGCTCAAGATTATGTAATCTTTTCCATGGTTGCACCAATATTGCAAGTATTCCACTAACACGTGCAGCCAAGCTGCAATGCCAGATTACTATTTGTAAAATATAACTTTTTTAAACTAGTTGTTGAATATGTACTTTTTTCTCATCTACGCAGCTGGGGGTTGTGCTGATAAATAAGTGTTTTGCTGTTGTGGGACATCCAGTATTGAAGAAATTGATTGATTTAAAGTGGAAGAACTATGGACTGTGAGTAATATATAAAGTATTCAATAAAATATGAAATCTACAGACTTCACAAGGAAGTTCCAAGTAATTAGTGTGATAACTAATAGCCCAGATATTGCTGTGAGAAGCATAGAAGCAACATTTGTTGTCCATTTTATAGACAAATTTTCCTAGCATATTAGCAAACTTAGCAGAAATTTCCATTTGTTTGAGTCCAGTGCCCCCTACAGAGGAATTTTAGTGTCTGTGAGCAGGTGAAACTAATTCAGTTTCACTTAATACATGTACATTGAAGAATATAGTGAGATGCATCACTTTTGCATTAACAAACATCAAAACCAAAGAACGTGCATCACACATTCTGGCACCAGCATTACATTCCCACAATGTTCAGCAGAACAACACAAACAGCAAAACAATCCCCTCCTCCCTCTCATCCACCTACTCACACACATCAACAAGCCTCCAACCCTATGACAGTGGACTTGCAAACACTGTTGGCACGCTGACCCAAAAGACTTCAAACAGAGTTCCTCAACATCCAGATTTTCCAACTTCAGTCTTTGACCCCAAACGCCAGACTCCAGACCCATGTAGGCTTCTGAACACAGGACTCATTTGTCTGACAGGTCACTGGCCTTTGTGCTTCCTGCTCACACGGACCTCCAGTCCCAGGACTTGCCGAAAGGGGAATCACCAGCCCTCACCACAGGGCCCATCAACCTCCGTCATTGAATATAGGGATCACTGGCCCTCATCCAAGACACTTGCTGATGATATCTGTCCATGGAGATTACTGGCCTTCTATTATGGAATGCTCCAATATTTACCCTAGCTCCTTCCCTTGGCTTTTCATTTAGACCTCTAGTTCCCCTTTATCCCTAAATCCTAAATCCTAACCTGTCTCAGAACTCCCTGCACTGCTCCCCGAACTATTCCTATGAATGTAAAAAAAGCAGTTGCTTTTTTAAGAATTCAGAATGAGCCACAACCTCAACAGAATGTTTTTCAGCCAAACAGTTTGGGTGATTACTGCTTTAAAATTACATATAGGAATCTGGGCCTTGTATTCAAGGGTGTGATAATGCTAAGAAATCAATGCAGGAACAGTCCTTATGCCCCCATGTGCCCACTTCACCTTTCAGTAGCATCATGGCTGATCTGATTTTTACCTTTAATAATGTTGGATTACTGTAATCCTTATAATTCTCTGATATCTGAGCCTTGAATATACTAAATGGCACAATATCCACAGCTTTCAGAGGATTCCAGCAACTTAAAATCGTCTGAGGACAGAAATTCCTCATCTTGTAAATGAATATATTGATACGGTGCTTCATGTTCCAAATTTGCTCAGCAGGGAACCATCACCACAATATCTACCCTGTCAAGCTCACTTTGAAGCTTGTGTTTCAATCAGTTCATCTTGGCTTCTTTCAAAATCCAGAGAGCATAGGTCCATTTTACCTCATCTTTCCTCTTACGATAACTTATTTTCAGAAATCACTGTACTGAGCCAGTTCTGCACTGTTTCTAAAGGAAATACATATTTTCTTAAGTGGGAACAAGCAAGTACATGTTACTTCAGGCAGGCTCTCATCAATGTCCTCTGCTGTTGCAGAAAGATGTCCCAATTTTTGTCTGTTTCTCTTGCAATAAGGATAAACATTCCATTTTCCTTTCTAATTACTTGCTCTATTGACATGATAATTTTCTGTGCATCTTGAGTGAGAGCACCTGGAATTTTGAACTCCATCATTCAATAAGTTCACAAAATTTAAATAATATTGTATACTTCTGTTCTTTCAACCAAAGTAGAAAATCACACATTTCTTTAATTAGGTTCCAAATTTTTTTTGCTCTTAATGCTTAATCTTATGCTCTTAATCTACCTTTATTCCTATGCAGATATTTCTTGCCACCAAACTATGTAGAGGAGAACCTTGCAGTACAAGGGACTTGATTCCTGTGAAAGCATCAGTATCATGATTTTCTGTAACGTATGGTTATATAATCTGTATGTGTCAGGAAAACCATTTGTTTTCACTTAAATTACATGAAAGCAAATTCTTATTCTGCAGCTGACTTCTGGTAGTGACTTGTGAATTTCGTAAGGCGAAATTATTATTACTCAAATTGCTGTAATGCAGGGATTACCATGCAAACCTGCATAACAATATATTCGAGTCATTTATACTTTTCAAAAGCTGAGGACCCAACATTGATTCTGATATCCATAAATTATGACATACCAAGCTGAAAGTAATCCATATACTTCTGCCCACTTTTTCCTCTCTCATATAATCTTGTTATTTATTCCTAATTTCTGGAATTCGGGCATTATAACAAAACCAGCATCTATTGTGCATTCCTAACTGCCTTTGAGAAAGTGGTAGAGAGCCACTTTAATGAAACTTTGCAATCTTTCTGGTGAAGATAGTTTACGATCTCTCTGGGTAGTATAATCCAGAATTTCTACCCAGTGACCTGCAGATGGTTGTGTTCACATACACTTAAGGTCCTTTAGCTATTTCAGTGACAGAGACTTGGAAATTGGGAAATGAAGTTGGAATATTCTAGGCAAGTAAATGCATAATATTTAGTGATGGTACATATTATATCTCTGGTGGAAGGAATGAATGTTTAGAGTGGTGGTTGTAGCTTTTCAATTATCCTAATGTATTACTCGTAGTTGCATGAGCTTTTATTTTGTGAAATGAACTTTTTGGTGGCACTTAATCTAATGATTTTTGCCAATCCCAACAACGGTGCTCCTGTTGATTTTCTCTTTGTCTACTCTGATAGTATCTCATCAAAGAACTCTTAAATTTGTCAATTTTTTCCATGAAATCACATAGACTTTGTCTAATGATAAGATTTATAAATATCTACTACTTGCTATAAGTTTGTTACTGCTTGTTTAATAATGGATTTTCCAGATGATATATTAGGATAACTAGCCTTGCTTCTTTCCTTTTAGTTGTTTTATATTTATGTTTTCCTTCTAACTGGAGCAATTCCATTCTGAAAGCTCACAACTAATGCATTCTTCATCTCAGCAGCCACTCCTTTAGAATCCTAGGATGCTGGTAATCAAGTCCATATAACCATATAAACCATATAACAATTACAGCATGGAAACAGGCCATCTCGGCCCTTCTCATCCGTGCCGACGCTTACATTCACTTAGTCCCACTGGCCCACACTCAGCCCATAACCCTCCATTCCTTTCCTGTCCATATACCTATCCAATTTTACTTTAAATGACAATACCGAACCTGCCTGTACCACTTCTACTGGAAGCTCATTTCACACAGCTACCACTCTCTGAGTAAAGAAAACCCCTCATGTTACCCTTAAACTTTTGCCACCTAACTCTCAAATCGTGTCCTCTTGTTTGAATCTCCCCACTCTCAATGGAAAAAGCCTATCCACATCAACTCGATCTATCCCCTCATTATTTTAAATACCTCTATCAAGTCCCCCCTCAACCTTCTATGCTCCAAAGAATAAAGACCTAACTTGTTCAGCCTTTCCCTGTAACTTAGGTGCTGAAACCCAGGTAACATTCTAGTATATCTTCTCTGTACTCTCTCTATTTTGTTGATATCCTTTCTATAATTTGGTGACCAGAACTGTGCACAATACTCCAAATTTGGCCTTACCAATGCCTTGTACAATTTTAACATTACATCCCAACTCCTATACTCAATGCTCTGATTTATAAAGGCCAGCATACCGAAAGCTTTCTTCACCACCCTCTCCACATGAGATTCCACCTTCAGGGAACTATGCACCATTATTCCTAGATCTGCATTCTTCAATGCCCTATCATTTACGATATATGTCCTATATGGATTATTTGGATTATTCCTACCAAAATCCTACCAAGTCCATGGGATTTCTGACTTCTGTCTCAACAGTTTAAGTGCATTTCCTCTTTCTTTACACTAATGTTGATACATTTTTAATTCTAATAAGTAAAACAGAAAAACAGAGTGTTATATAAATGGTGATGAAGGAAAGTGTTAATGGATCTATGTGCATATAGGTGCAACATGCATTGATGAAGGCAAATGGATCTTGGCCTATATGAAAAATCTTTTGTGTACAAAAACAAGGATACCCTGCTTCAATTATGCAAGGTCATGGTGAGACCACACTGAAAGTATTGTTTACAGTTTAGGTCTTTTTACTTAAGAAAAAAATGACTTACCATTGAGGAAATACAGAAGGGTTTCACCAGTTACATTTGTGGGAGGAAGGACTGTTACATGTGAAGAGATTGGGTTAGCCAGACTTGTTTTCACTATAGTTTAGAATAAAGATTGAGGATCTCACTGAAGTACAAATTCTGATATGCTTAGGTATACTAATGCGGAAAGGAAAAGTCCCCTAAATGAAATGTTATGTGGGGGGGGGGGGAGGGCTGCATCACCGAGTCATTCTGTTTCTTCCTACATCCCAAAGGCATGCAGATTAGTAAATTAATAGTCTACTATAAATTTCCCATTGTGAGTGGGGAAGTTGATGAATATGTGTAGAGAATTTTAAAAATGGGATTATTATAGGATTGATATAAATGGGTTTATTATTTCCATGTTGAATGGTTCTACAAATTTCTTTGCATATGAAGAAGGACTTTAAAGACTTGAAAAGAAATTTGTCCTGCAGGAGGTGATGAATCTCTACACAAAAGACAATGTCATTGAATAAGTTTAAGATTTCTAGACCCACAGACATCAGGATATAGGGGAGAATGCAGCTCTGATACTATTAAGTGATACGGCAAGCTTGAAGGGACAAATGGCCTATTTTTTTCTACATTTTATGTTATGTAAATTAACTTTCATATTGCAGTTTGAAAATAATAAACAGCAGACCTAATGTTAGTGTAAGAAAGTTACTGTAAGATATTGCAGATTTATAGCAACTTGTACATAAACAAATATAGAGTTTCAATTCTTTTAACAAGTAAGGCTCATATTTTACAGTATCACAATAGTCAAATAGTGTGTGTGTGTGTATGTGTATATATATGTTATATCTTGCTGGACATTTGTTAAATTGATTTACTTTTTGGGATCTTGGTATTATTGGCAAACCCAATTGCTTTTGGGGAAGTAATGCTAAGTTTCCATCTTGAACCACTGCTATCTTTCTAGTGAAGCTATTCCTGCATTGCTATTGAGGGATTTCCAGGATTTGGTCTTAATAGCAATGTGGGACCAGCATTATTTTTATAAATCAGGTGATGGTGTTTCCATGCGTTTGCTGCCCTTGATCTGCATTGGTTAAGATCACGTGTTTGGGAGGCTGTATCAGAGTTCCTTGGTTGAGTAATTATAGTGTGTGTTATAAGTGATACAGAGAATACTTAAGCAACTAAGTGCTGTTGTGGAAGAAGTGATATTTTAAGTGAGCAGCACTACCAGAATAGTATTACGTTTTGTGAAAGTTATTAGGATTACATATATTCTGTCAAGTAGAGAGTATCCTACCATACTTCTAACTCATTTAGTTAAATTTCTGCTCAGCGGTGACTCCGGGGGATGTGGGTGGTCAAGGATTTGGCAGTGGTAATGTCAATGGATATCAAGGCTAGCTGGTTAGATTCTCAGGTAATGGGGTCCTTAATAATGGATGCCACCTGTTTGAGGCATCGCCTTTTGAAGGTGACCTCGATGGCTGGGGGAGGCTAGTGCTAATAATAGAACTGGCTATGCACACAACTCTCTACTAGGTGTTAAGACAAAAAGAATGGTACTGTACAGGTTTCCTAGGACACCACTCTATCAAGGAAAGAAGTACAGAAAGAAACATGGGAAAATTGAGCTGGTTTGTGAGAGATATGTAGAAGTTTGAAAAGTTGGGATATAGAAGCAGACCATTTCCAGAAACCAAGAGATAAGATTGAGTTATGTTTGTGTAAACAATACTTGATAGAAATACATGCTGCAGTAATATTCTTATGCATTTTGTTTTTGCTTGAATAGTTTTCATTGAAAAGATTATCTAATACTGTCATTATCATTTGTCACATTGTCGCACTATATCCATAGCTTAATATTTTGTATTACTCTGAAGCAGAGGCAACTAAGTTATATTTAAAGACAAAATAAAATTTGGAAAAAGTCAAGTTGTTTCAGAATATTATGCTTACAATTTGTTCACCTGTATGAAGTAGTTAAACCATTGTGTTCATTTACAGTGTAGCAATGGGTCATGAATTTGTAGATCTTGTCCATGTGCTTTTAGATGAGTAATGTTTCCTATTTGTAGAGCATTTTCATTAACATTCATTGTCATCTGGCTAGATAACATTAATAGAAAGAGTAAAAAATATATTTTTTGTTTTCACAGTAAAGCGAACCAACTGTTGATCATAATGGATTTTATTTTCATTATAAGTTGGACTATTTTAATGATGTTTCACAAGTGGGAGATAAATTATAACTCACCCAAGGTAGATTATCATCTGGATGTTGTTTAACTGTGTTTGTAGTACGTGTATACCAACAAATGCCTAAAAAATATTGATGTATTTTTAAACCAGGAAACTTAATTCCCAATATCTGTTCCATATTTAAGTTGTGGCCAACATTGTGATACATTTTAGTGTTACAATTCTGCAAATTGAAACTATTTTGGTATTTTAATTTAATTTCATAATTTAAAGTAGGTTCAATAGGGGAAGGCACTGGGAGAACAGTAGCTGTATTGTTAAGTATGCATATTTCTTAAAAGATAAACCATTATTATAGACTTTAATTTGTTGTGGTCAGAGATTAGTGTTAATAATTCATTCATGTTTTTTCAGCCACTAGCTAGTCAGGAAGTGGATTCGTATTACTAGCTGGAAATATATTACTTGTCATGTTGTAAAATTTTAAATAGTTAGCAGCTACTGTGCACCCTTGTCCCTGTTGATTTTCTTCCTTACTAAGACATCCCAGACACCATTTTTCCCCTTTTTTTATGATGTTTATTATCATTCCATGCATAAATACTATTCAGCTACTGCTAATTTCTCCCACAATGTACCTCATGTAGCTGCCTGTCTCCCTTCCTGACCTGGATGCACCAATTGCTTGCCAGTTCTTGCTCCACCTCTTACCTTCACCTTTATGTTATGGTTATCTCCCTTCTATTTTTCAGTCTAGATACAGGGTGTTGAGCCAAAACATTGGCTGTCCATTTCCCTTCTTGGATGCTGCTTGACACACTGAGTTCCTCCAGCATTTTATTTTTGGCTCTATATTCTAGAATCTACAGTCTCTTGTCTTTATGTTCCTGCTTGCCTCACTCATTTGGTTTTCCATAGACAGACAGACATACTTTATTGATCCCGAGGGAAATTGGGTAAAATATTTCCAGTGCTAAAAACCAGAAAACTCTCTCCACCAGCATGTTAGAGAGGTTGCAGCTTCGATGTGTTACCATGAGAGGGAAAAAAAAATACAACAAATAACGTAAGTTAGAAAAGTAAGAAAACTCGTCGGAGTGACTGTAACAGGCTGCATGCATGGCTGGCGCATGCACAGTATTGCTCACTATAGCTCACTTCTTTAGCTCACTGTTATGACGTCAATTATTGTTCAGTGTCAAACTAGACATTTCCAAACATTTTGTCTTGTTTCTAAAATATAGATGTTATCAAAATGCACTACAATATCCTGTCTCATTTTTTTTTGTTTGAGGATGAAATGTGCAATATCAGTATCACAGTACATTTAATTACTTAGTAATTTGTCTTTCCAGAACTGGTGGCTTACACTGTTGAGTATCTTCTGTATTGGTGAAATGCTGCTTGTAATATTTGTGGAGATTCGTGCATTCTTAGTTTTGTGGAATACAGTACGAAAGTGGAAGAAATGGCGAAAAGATCAGATATTACGAGAAGAAGTTCACTGCCATTCCTGCTGGCCCCAGGTAAAGAAATTAATTTGAAGAGAAAAGTGCACATGTATACTTATCAGCTGTTTCCTTCTGGACCATCAAAACTGCTCCGAACTCCATTGTTTCCACTTTTATATGCAGTCTGATATTAAATGAAAATAAGCAAGTAAAACATATATTTCTGTTGATTTCTGTTGAAAACAAAAAAAACTGTTCCCTTTATTGTCTATAGTCATTTTACTGAATCACTTACTCCATGCACAGTATTTATAAAAAGTGTTCACCCCACCCCCCCCACACCCCCCCCCCCGGAAGTTCTCATGTTTTATTGCCTTACAACATTGAATCACAGTGGACTTATTTTGGCTTTTTTGACACTGATCATCAGAAAAGGACTCTTTTGTGCCTAAGTGAAAAAAGATCTCTACAAGATGATTAATTACAAATATAAACCACAAAATAATTGATTGGATAAATATTCACTCCCCCCCCCCCACCCCCTTCAAGTCAGTACTTAGTAGATGCATCTTTTGTAGCACTTACAGCCTTGTGTGGATAGGTCTCTATCAGCTTTGCACACCTGGAGTTTTTCCCCATTTTTTACAAAGCTGTTCAACCTCTGTCAGATTGCATGGGATCATGAGTTGAACAGCCCTTTTCAAAGTCACCTACAAACACTCAATTGGATTGAGGCCTGGACTATGGCTTGCCTTCCAGGACATTAATTTTGATGTGTTTAGGCCATTCCTGTGTAGCTTTAGCTTTGTGCTTGGTGTCATTGTCTTCCTGGAAAACAAGTCTTCTCTCAGGTTGCAGTTCTCTTGCATACTGCTTCAGGTTTTCCTCCAGAATTTCCCTGTATTTTGCTGCATTAATTTTACCCTCTACCTTTACAAGCCTTCCAGGGCCTGCTACAGTGAAGCACCCCTACAGCATTTTGCAGCCACCGCCATGCTTCATGGTAGGGATGGTGTGTTTTTGATAAAGTGTGGTGCTTGGTTTACACAAAACATAGCATTTAGTCTAATGGCAAAAATCTTAATTTTGGTTTCATCCAACCATAGAACCTTCTTCCAGCTGACTTCACAGTCTCCCACATACCTTCTGGCAAATTCTAGATGAGATTTCAGGAGTTTTTTTCAACAGTAGCTTTCTCTTTGCTGCTCTCCCGTAAAGCTGCACCTGGTGAAGCACCCAGGTAACAGTTGCAGTATGAGCACTCTCTCCTATCTCAGCCAGGGAAGCTTGTAACTCATCCAGGGTTATCATAGGTCTCTTGGTGGCCTCCCTCACTAGTCCCCTTCTGTGTGGTCATTCAGTTTTTGAGGACAGCCTGCTCTTGGCAGACTTACAGTTGTGCCATTTTCTTTCCATTTCTTGATGATTGAGTTAACTGTACTCCTAGGGATATTCAGTGATTTGGAAATTGTCTTGTATCCATCTTCTGATTTGTGCTTTTCAATAACCTTTTTGCAGACATACTTGGGAGTTTTCTTTTATCTTCATGCATCTTCATGCATCTTCACAGAACTGCCAGCAGCAGGAGATGACACTGGTTTGAAGAAAGTGGTGAGGGTTGTTTGCTTGGCAGCATTTTGTTTATCAACATAAATTTGCTTGTAGGGAAGAAGGGTTGACTGCAGGGAACAACTGAAATGGTGACTCCATTCTAAGCTTGGGTCTATGTCCGTCGCCATTTGCACCAAGTGTTCCGACTTCCACCATTCCCTCACTGTTGGTAAACTCCCGGGATTTTCAAAATTGTATGTTGCTTGCAGCATCTGAGAGATAGTTCGCTGTAAAAAATACGCCTTGACTGTAGATCATACCTTGGTTCAGTGGTTGAATCAGCAATGTTGTGTTAGGCGGCAGGAAACGCACTTATGTTAAGATGAATGCTAACCAGATGTTTAGGATGGGCTGGCACACTGTCAAGCAACAAAAAGAACTTTAAAGGCAAGATCCTGTTCCTGGCAGTAGTGTCCCAGAACTGTATTACCTTCACCTAACGCCACCCTGTTTATAATTTCCAACTTTTTTTCAAGTGTTAAAGCCGTTCTCTGCAGCTTGGCTGATGGCCCAGGAATTGACATCGGATGCTTAGGAGGCATTGTTAACTATTTCAAGCACAAAATCACTGCACCATAGGTAAAAACTCAAAAGTTTAAGAGTGCAAGATCGCACATCCACACCTTGCCAAAACCAATACGAGACTGGCGGGAGTGCGACTGTGAGGCGCACGCACCTGACTTGTATTGGCGGGCAAGCGGTGCTTCTCATCCCACAGTGAGACTGTGAAGTGTGTGCACGTGACTTGCATTGGCGGGAAAGCAGTGTTCCTCGCATAACTTTGCGTTTTGGATGCATATAAGGAGACGTTGGTAGAAATAGGTTCCATGCAAAACTGAATCCGCATTGTCTGGATAGAGTGTATGTGACTTCTGAAACCAATTGGGTTCACCGGTGATGATTTGGTATGTCATATTAAAAGGCAATTGAGGCCCCATGTGCCACCTAAGTACCAAAGGTTCAGATGATGACGACTTCTGCAATCAATTATTTTGTGTTTTATATTTGTAATTAATTTAATCACTTTGTAGCAATCTGTTTTCACTTTGATAAAAAAGAATAATTTTCTGTTGATCAGAGTTTAAAAAAAACAAATTAAATCCACTGTGATTCAATGTTGTAAAGCAATAAAACATGGAAACTTCCAAGGGGGGTGGGGAATAGTTTTTATAAGCATTGTATAACATTTGGAAAATATTTTATACCCTCCTCCTAACTCATTTTCTCTCTCACCTTTGCATCATTAGCAAACTTGGATATATAACACATGATCCCTTAATATTATTATTTACTTAAAAGCCAGTGCATGCTAGACTTGACAGGTACAATTCATCAAGTATGTTGGTTAATTCTGAGTTATGTTAACAAATAAATCTACTATACTGTATATAAAAGATAGATAATAAGCATGAAATAAGAAGTATGGGGTCATGCCACCAGGAGCACATACTATTAGTATTGGAAACTACACTTAGTAAACTTAGGGAGCTTCTGTCATATCTGGATAATCCTGATAAGGAATCCAGTTACCATACAATGGTGGACTGCATTGAGAGAATAATGAGAAGCTGGTTACTAGAGTGTGTGTGATTGTAAAATGCTAAATAGCTAAGCTTTTGTTTCTTGGGATGTGTATATTACTGGCAAAGCAACATCTATTACTTACCCTAATTGTCCTTGACAAAGCAGTGAAGCCACTCTTTGAACTATTGCAATCCTTCTGGTGAAAAGACTTTCAGAATCCAGGATCACCCCCCAGCAGCCATGAAGGATTAACCATATAATTGCAAGACCCAAAAAGTGTGCAACTTGAAGGGAAGCCTGCAGGGGGTCGTGTTCCTCTGCTTCTGCTGCTGTTGTGTTTGGTAGTACAGGTCATGGGTTAGGGACTATATTTTGTAAACAATGCACAAAACAACCATTGTATTTGGAGATTATTGCCTGGGCTTTAGTGGAGTGTTGTAGTGGTGGAATGTTTTTTCTTTGCCATTTATAACCACATGCCTAAATGTAATTATTAAGGATAAACAACACCTCTGCCATGCTTATCTTCAACACTGGTGCCCCTTGAAATTGTGTCCTCAGCCCCTACTTCCAATGCACTCAAGACTGCGGGCTAGATTCTGTTCTAACTTCCACTTTCTACAAATTTGCAGATAGCATCACTATAGTGGACTATATCTCAAATAATGATGAGTTGGGATATAGGAAGCAGATAGAGAGCTTAGTGCCATGGTATCATGGCATCTTTTATGTTTTATATCTTTGAAATAACCATTCAAATTCATTTTGTGGAATGACTGAAACAGCTGAGCCAGCGTCCAATTCCATTTTAATTAATATGCCATTCACCTCTGGTGTAATCCATACTGCTTCTCTATTGTTAGCTTTCACATTGTAAGTCTCATGGCTACACAGTCCTGTGTCACTCTTATCATTATCAGATTTTTCATCAACAGCATGCAGATTAGTGTTCTTTTTGAAACTGCATCTTGACCTTTTAGCTTTTTCTCTTCCCTGTACAGTCCATTTATTTTTGTCTGCCCAACACACTCTTTGTATGTGTCCTACTTTGTTGCATTTTCTGCAAGTTTTGCCTTTAAGCCTGCATTGGTCTGGTGTATGTGAGCCCCTGCCACAACAGTAACACAATTTGTTTGGACATTGCAATTTTGTTCACACTCACTTTCATTCCTTACTGTAACTAAATTGTAGCTCTGTCTACTGTTTCAATTGATATAACTACTTTAACTGCTCTTTTAACAGTAAGTTGTGCTTCAGTTAGGAGCTATTTTCGAATAGATTCTTATAAGAGTCTGCAAAATAAAGATCTCCTAGTGCATCGTTAAACCCATTACCAAACTGATAATTACACAGACAATTTCTTCAATTCAGCTATGTATGCTGAAATGGACTCTCCTTCCTTTTGATTCTGTTTATGAAAACTAAATCATTTTGCAACCGACATTGGTTTTGGTTCTAAGTGTTCCTGCATTACTCTCACAATATCAGAAAAGCTCATTTCGGCTGGTTTGGTTCAATTGCTGAAAATACTGCTCAGTTTGTTGCATATACAATATCTAGTTACCTGTTGTGTAATCAAATGTGACAATCTTTCCAATATAGTGAGCCATTTCTGCTCTTTTTTTAATGACTAATATCATCCTGTATTCATTGTGTATGATGCCATGAATTCTTGCATTTTCTGCTTTTTTTAAAATTCGATTGTCTCTCCTTTTCTGAAGAAACATGCTGTACTGCTTTTTTTAAAAAACCGAACATCTCTGTAAAACTTGCTTGTCACCACTGTGATGGTTTGTATGTGTGAAATGCCTTTCAAATTCATTTTGTGGAATGACTGAAACAGCTGAGCCAGTGTCCAATTCCAATTTTTCCCCATCTATAGTAGTGAGTTCAAGGGGTGAAGCACAGCAGCCAGAATTGGCAGGGTACTCTTATAGGATACTCTTGTAATTGACAAATCCTAAGAAGGACTATGACAAGTCCTTTGGCCTTGTGGCATCCACCACTGCTTGAATTTTCTCATCATACTTATGTAACCCTTGTGTGTCAATAGTGTGACCAAGGTAAGTGGTGCTGAGTTTAAAGAATTTACACTTGTTGCATGTGCTCTGAGCCCATAATCTTCTAATCTTTTTAACATCATCTTCAAATTCTGAAGATATTCCTCATCATCCTTACCAGTAACAGTGAATGCCTGGACAGTCTTGCAGCACCTGGTCCATAGCTTTCTGCTAGAGTGCAGGTGCAGATGCTACTCAAAAAATAAGCCTATTATAGCAATAAAGCCTGTTGTGAATGTTTATGGTGAGAAACATTGTGGACTCCTCCTGTCATGTCCATCTCTAGGTAGGTCTCAGCTAAGTACACATTGCTAAGGTGTTTCCTCCAGAAAGGTTTCCTTTATCTTGGGCAGAAGGCATTGACCTCCTTTCAGTTCTTAAAACCACCACAGATTCTGCCAGACCCATTCTTCTTGGCTACTGGGGTCACTCAACCTTGGTCCACTCAACCTTAGAAAGAATTCTTTCAGCTGCTGTGCAAACTTGCTCTCTGGCTACTTTATCATAGAAGGTATAAGGAACCAGAAAGAGTTTGTAAAGCTTGGGTCTGACATTTTTATTTAACACTATTTTTCCCTTGAAATGTTTGAATTTTCCATTGGCATCCTTGAATACTACTGTGGCATCATCTAGTACATTTCTTGATTTGCCTTCAGTTGACTCTTTTGCAGGGGATTGGTATGCAGTTGGTGGATGGATCTCCAATCAAGCTGTAGTTGTCTCAGTTATTCATGTCCTCACAGGCTGTCCTGTTTCTATCATATGCAAGTCTAATGTGGCTTGTTGGTCGTTGTACCTCGCTGTTACAAATGTCATTCCCACAATAGTGAACTTTTCTCCAGCACAAGTACTTAGTTGAATATCTGATACCTTTCCCTCAATGTCAGCAAAACAATTGAGCTGGTCTTTGACTATATGAATGGTACTGAGGTCCAGAGGGTTGAGAACTTGAAGTTCCTAGGAGTGAATATCACCAATCACCTGTTTTGGACCGTCCACATGAGATTCATGCCCCTTCCTCAGGAGGCTAAAGAAATGTGGTATGTTCCCTTTAATCCTCTCTAATTTTTATAGATGCACAATAGAAAGTATTAAATGTAGATGCATAACAACTTGGTATGGCAGCTGCTTTGCCCAAGACCACAAGAAACTGCAGAGAATTATGGACACAGCTCAGCACACCATGGAAATAAGCCTCCCCTCCATGGATTCTACTTTTCACAGCTTTGGTAAAACAGCCAACATAATCAAATACTGCACACACCACAGACATCCTCTCTTTTGCACACGCTCCTATCAGGCATAAGATATAAAGCATGAAAGCACATACAACCAGGCTTGCTATTACAATATTTTTGAATGGTTCCGCAGTATAAAATAGACTCTTGACCTCAGAATGTACCTTGTTATGGCCTTGCACCTTATTATCTGCTTGTACTGCACTTCCTCTAAAACTGGTAACACTATTCTGCATTCAGTTATTGCTTTTCCCTTGTACTACCTTAATGCACTGATGTGATTAAATGATCTGTATAGATGGCAGACAAAACAATGCTTTTCATTGTACCTTCTCAGCTAAGAATGGAGAAGGTTGACACTTGCATTTATAGATGCAGGCTTTTATACCCTCGATATGTTGTGAAATGTATTATAACCAACAAGACATTTTTCAATTCCCATTACTGATTTATTTTATATCTTAAAAGAAATTAGAGTTTTTCTTTGAAAATACATCTCGAATCACAATAGTTTAAATTGTACAAATATGTACAATTTTACTGCAGGAGGAAATCAATTTAAAGAGAAAGATTGTTGCAGTGGACTTAATAAAAGATTACTACTTCCTAGATTGGTGGTAAGTTTAAACATGCTTTAAGAATTGCTCTCTATGTAATGCCAACAAATAAATAATAAGTAAGATGTAAAAAATTTGTTAATCTCATTGTGGGCTATGTCTGAAGAGAGGAAAGGTTTTTATGATTACGAATAAAAATGCCTCCTTGTGTTAAACCAATAATTTCAGTCAGTCCATTTTTTCAGACTTTTATATGAATGTTTAATTATAAATTCCTGTGCCTACAATACCTATTGAATTATTCTGTAACAACTTTCAATATTGTTTTTATGAGATAGCCAACTCAAAAATATTCTTTAAAAATATAAGCCATTTTTTCTCTATGACTGAAGACTGTATTTTTAAACAAATTAGATATGTGAAAATAAATTTGACAAAAATGTAGCTTATACCATAGTATTGTTCTTGATAAAACTGAATGATGAAAGTATTTATTGGGTTGAACAATATCTGTGAAGAGAGATGTTAGAAAATGTTAACTTTGTTTCTTTGCAGGTGTGTCCTGTTCTGCAGAGTACTTAAGAGAATTTTCTCTTTATCTCAGATTTCCAATATCTGCAGTATTTTGCTCTTGTAATTTTTTTTAAAGTTGGAAACCTGCTTTTTTAATGACTATTGATAAAACTTGAAAAATAAAGACAATAAAAGCAGTACCCACCTGCTGTTGGTAGAACCATTCTTAGCATCTGCTGTCCACAAAAGTGAGAACAGTATTTATATTTTTAAAAATACAGTGGATTTTGGGTTATTGGGACACAATGAAAACAATTCATTTTGGCCCAATTAAGCTACTGCTCCAATTAGCCAAAGTTTCATAAAATATGGTGAATTCTGGTTAAATGGGCCATCAGTTAATCAGGGCAGCTATTTAATTGACACAATTCTTAAAGAACAAAAACTGAATTGAGAAAATAGCAGGGATTACCTTCATTTATTTGGGGCACTATGCTACTTAATTGGACCAGGTGACTGTTACCAAACAGTTTCTAACTAGTATGCATTTGTGTGGCCATTAGATGGTCGCCATTCGTGTGGCCATTGGCATACAGCACGGGAGCTTCGTGGTCTTGGTTGTAGCAGGGACTAGGCCTCAAGTCGCAAGTCACCAAGGAGAGAAGCATCAGAGTCAGTGTCTTCCACCAGAGGTGGTGTTGCACTGCGTCCAAGCTGGAGAGCTGGAGTTGGTACTCCCCCCGCCCCCCCCCAGTGTTCACTTGGCAGGAAACAACCCGTACTGTGGTCACTGCAACATTCATGGACTCAGAGTTTTGAACTATACATTTTTGTGTGCCTGTACTTTACAGATATCTTAAACGTTCTTGGTCTTATATGTGCTACATGTGCCTCGTGCTATGTACTACTGTTGTACTGTATTACTGTATTTTCCACCTTGTCTCCAGAATAACGCTGTTTCATTTGGCAGTATTTGTGTATATTCATGGATGGTTGAATGACAAATTAACTTGAAAAAATGGCGGCAGTTGTGTGTGCTCGTGTTCAAAAAGCAGTAATTTTTTTTTACTTTTAGTTGGCAAGGAATAACAAGGAAGACAAATTGGAACTGTTTTGCTCACCATAGTTACAAGCATTCAGGCTTGGAGATGCCAGAAGCAGCCGGGAGTGAAAATGAAAAGATTTTACTATTTCAACAGGTTAGGAATTACAAAGAAGTTGAAGGTATCAACAATCATCTTGAATGTTACGATGAAAATGAAGATTTGGAGGCATTGTATGAAGGTAGTCCATTATTTGCACTAAGTGGCTGCATTAATTTTGTTCATTTATGGCAGATGAATTTATCTATTGATAACTCTTGGGATCTAATACAGTTTCATAGTACTGTAGAAGTATTGGTGGTGTTCTAATTCATTCTGTATTTCATTTAAATACATAAATTGTTCCTCAGTTAAACTATAGTGTTTTTTACACACCTTTTAATTATTTCCATGAAATTTCAGCTAATTGGGGCAGCCACTCAATTAGCCAAAATACACTGGCCCCAATGTGTCCCAATTAACAAGAAAAACGACAAAATACCATTTAATTGAGTAATAATTCATATATTTAAATGAAATACTGAACAAATTAGTACATTGTCAATACCTCTACAGTACTATAAAACTGTGTATTAGTTCTTAATAGTTATTGATGGGAAGATTCATAGTGTATGCTACCATATTCTTTTGACTAACTAAATAAAATCAACCCAGACACTTAGTACCATAATGAATTGCCTTCATTCAAAGTTTTAAATGATTGCATCCTCCAAATCTTCATTTTCATTGCAACATTGTTGATACCATTAAATTCTTTGTAATTCCTAACTTATTGAAATAGGGAAATCTTTTCATCTTCACTACAGCTGTTTAGTGAATCTCCAAGCCTGACTGCTTGAACTGGTAGTGAGGAAAACAGTTCTGGATTGTCTTACTGCTTATTTCTCCCCCAACCATCAGTGATAAAAATCACTGCTTTTTGAACACAAACAGTGTAAATGACGCTATTTAAGACCGTTTGCACTAAGCATAGTGTAGTGTCTTAACTGCCACACAATTACACATGACTGACGCTAGTTAGAAGCTGTTCGGTGACAGTCTCCTGTCCCAGTTAAGTGTCAGTGTCCCCAGTAAGCAAAGGGAATATTGGCTATTTTCTCAATTAGATTTTGTTCTTTGAGTTGTCCTAAATAAGTGGCTGTCCTAATTAACTTAACAAAAAAAATCTGCAGATGCTGGAAATCCAAGCAACACACACAAATTGCTGCAGGAACTCTGCAAGCCAGGCAGCATCTATGAAAGAGCATATAGTTGACATTTTGGGCCAAAACCGTCTCGGCACAAAATATCAACTGTCCTCTTTTCCATAGATGCTGTATGGCCTACTGAATTCCTCCAGCCTTTTGTGTGTGTTGCCCTAATTAATTGATGGTTCAATTAACTGGAATTTACGGTATTTAAACTTTGAAAAGGATAAACACTAAAAGACACAATTTGAAATTATCTTGGCTTTTGTAAAACCATTCACATACTTCTCCCAACACAGTATTTTTCCTTTAAAATATTCATCAATTTCTCTTTTGAAAGCAATTAATGAATATCCTTTTACCACCTGATTGAACAGTTGTTGCAACTACAAAAACTCATTTAAAAAAAATAATTCTCCTTGTTTCCACTTTTTTGTCAGTCACTTTAAATCCATATACTCTGGTTATTGACATTTCATCCAAATTAATTAGTAAATTGAAGTTAGAGAGGTGATATAAAATTTGGCAGATGTGTCACAAAGATTTCTCAAGTATTTGTTTCTTACTGAAGTTGTTAGACTAACTACACCCAAAGACCTTCAATAAATATGGTTTCTTGTAATACAGTATACCCATTTCTTGTTCCACATGGCTTCCATCTCCTTCCTCTATTAATTTTTTGTGATCTTCCCTCATTTTCTTGATCTTGCTTAATTCACAAATGCAGTCTCTTCTAGATTTAAGTATTTAACTTACTTAAGCACAGACTTTCAATTCACAGAAAGTAAATCAGCACCCGCTAGCGTGACTGCTGTAGGCTATTTAGACCTTAATCAAATAAAGCGAACTATGAAGATTCAACAATTCTAACACCTGTGATGTAGCAACTAACTTTTTATTGCAGCATGAAAGAGAAGTGTCCAAGATAGATCAGCTTTGATCATATTGAATGATTGGGCCTGGTGGGCAATTCCAGCTCCTATTTTATTGTGTTCTTGTAACTGAGTTTTGTGTTGGGTGGCTCACTTTGATTAATGCATATTCAGCTGTGCAAGATGTAAGGTAGGATGAAAGCTGAAGCATGGTGTTTGTTGCACAGTTGATAGTTTACTGGTGATGCTGGCATCAATCTGGTAAAGAGACTGGTGCTTTTTTTGCCTTCTGATACAAGTGGCTATGCCCATTCAGATACACATCTTGAACAACGGAGGGCTGCAAACCCGGTGCTATACTGCTGTTTCTCCTCCCATTAGGTTGCTGATAGCATTGTTCATAAAGTGCCAATATCCAAAAACTAATTTTTGAACACGGAGGGAGTTGCCTACCCTTCCAAAAAAAAGTAAAGTGGACAGTCAAGATTATTCCTCAGATTCACTGATTCTCTCACTAGATGTCATGCTATATATAGTAAGCACCATGCAAGACCATCTTTCCTGCTGATGGAAGGAAAGAAACTGCAGTCAGTACTCAAAACCAGAGGCTGGTGATACCTGCAGAACTAAATTGCAGGAGTCAATGCTGTAAGTGTTTTAATGAAATTGTCCTGTCCTAAAGTGTTAAAATGCCACTCACATTGTTTTTCAGTGTTTCAAGACTGATTAGCATTTTGATTAGCAGTTCTGATGCTGTTATCAATTGATAACATTAACTTTGATTCTCTTGCCACAGATGTTGGCTGACCTACTACATATTTACAGCATTCATTACTTTATAAAAAGTCAGACTTTTGCAGTTTTTATACACAAGTTACCCACATAACACTATTATTAATGATTTCTACTTTCATTAGACTGATTGTATTCTTTTTGTAGGCATACACATGACTGCATTGTCCTGACCTTTTTATTCGCGGTGGTTTGCACCCACTTGATTGCACTTGGTCTGACAGGAAACATCAAGATGCTTTGTCAGCACCTTATTGCATTGTCATTCATTCCATTATGGCTGAAGAATATGAAGCATCTTCGTGCTTTAAGGTAAAATATGGGAAGATTTCACTGAAGTGTGGCTGTCTATCTCCAAGATATAATAATTTTCACTTTTTACCTTGTACATCTATTCTAAATCTGTGTATTGTTCATTAGTATTATTACTCATTTATATCTGTGTCTCGATGGTTTTGTTTATAGCATGGAAAATAAGAACCAGACATGTTAATTCAGCCTGTTTGCCTGTTCTGTCTTTCAATACTGCCATGGTTGATTATCTTTCTTAGTACGTTATTTCTGTTCTCTCTGCAAAGAACTCGAACCTTTTTTATATAGAAATGTGGGTGTTGTAGCTAGTAGAACTGTTGCCTTACAAATCCAGCAACGTCCAGTGCTTTCTATGTGAGGATTGCACTTTGTCCTTCTGATAGTTGTTTCCTCCAGATGTTCCCGTCTTCCCCATATCTCAAAAATAAGCGGATTGGTAGGTTAATTAGCCACTATAAATTGCCTTTAGTGTGTAAATATGTGATAGAATTTGAGGAGTGGATGGGAATGTGGAGAAAGTAACATAGTCTAGTGTGAAACTAGCTTAAGGATGCATGAATGATGGTTGGCATAGACTTGGTAGCTGGAAGAATTTGCTTCTATACTCTATCTCTCTCTACGACTCTAAATTTATATGTCTCCTTATTCAATACGTCAGGTGTCTTGATTCACCATCTTCTGAGTGAAAAGAAATCCTCCTAATCTCAGTCTTAGAACTGTCACCCTCAACCTGAGATTTTAATCTTTATTCAGGGTGCCCAGTCATGGGAGACATTTTCCCCACTTTTGATGTGTCTCATTCAGTGAGAATTTTACACGTTTCAAGTCCATCTCACTTTACGTTCCTAATCTCTCTGCCATCCCTGGATCAGTTTGGTGAATCTTCACTGCACTCCCTGTGCAGCAAATGCATCTCTGTTAAGTAAGGAGACTAAAACAACATGCAGTATTTCAGTTGTAGTTTTACCAAGTGCTGACATAACTGTGGCAAGACATCCTGACTTCCATATTCAAAGTCTCTTGCTGTGAAAGCAAACATGTCAATACACCATAACTGTTTGCTTCATTGGCATATTTGCTTCCGTAACTGGTGTTCAAGATCATCCAAATCTCTTTGTGCATCAACACATCCCAGTTTAAATACCATCTAAATAATAGGCTTCTTATTTTCCTACAGAAATAGTTACCTTTTTGGTACTTTGTACAATCATTCAACTTGTTAAAATCTCCTTTAGCATCTGCACCCTTTTCACAATCTGCCAGCCTACATATTTTTGTGATTTTGATATATTTAGAAATATTGCATTTTATTCCCTCTCTCAAATCACTGGTACAATATATCTTATGAATATGAGGCCCAAGCATTATATCCACAGGACCCCATTAATTATTGCCCACTACCCTGGAAAATTACTTCTTTGTTGCCCTTTTGTTACTATTTTTCATCAATTTTCTATACAATAAGATGGCGGTGTACTTGCTTGCAGTGGCTTCTTCAGGTCCAACTAATAGTGCAAAAGTGTATCTTAAATGTTTTCTTGTGATCACAAAACCCTGATGGACATTGGTAATACAAAATATTGCAAGTCTGGTTCATTAGTTTATTGGCGAGACTAATGATAGGGGAGCTGTGTGGCCTCAGTTGTTGCACAGATCAGACCGTTATGCTGCAGTGTCACCTGTAACAGTTGTCCAGAGTGGAAGTACTGGAAGTTGTATGGGAGAGAACAGAGGAATCCATGCAAGGTTGAGAGCTGGCTCCTCCCATTGATGCTGCTCTCAAGAATTTGCTCTTTGGAAGATAAACTGGATTGCCTGAGGCTGGCTTAGTGCAAGACACGCTGATTTGCTTATATCTGCTGAGTCAAATGTCATCTGCTGATCCAGTGTAAGATGAAGAACTTTTGGGTACTTATACTTGCAAAAATGTGACTCCAGGGCAACATGACATGCATCATCAATCTTAAAGCCATGCCACTTGGGGACCTGTGCTAGTATTTTTGTGACTGTATGTGCTATTGTAACTATATGTGTAGTGCATAACTCTGTGTACTATGTTTTGCACCTTGGGCCCTGAGGAAAGCTGTTTACATGTATATGGTTAATTGACGCTGGAGATATTGATATTGTAATGAGAGACGCAGAAATGGCAGAGGAAAAGAATGTGTATTTTGCATCAGTCTTCACAGTATACCAGGCATTCAAGAGTGTCAGGGAAGAGAAGTATGTGCAGTGAACATTATGACTGAGAAGGTGCTCAGGAAGCTTAATGGTCTGAGGGTAGATAAATCTCCTGGACCAGATGGAATGCACCCTCAGGCTCTGAAGGAAGTAGCTGTAGAGATTGCGGAGGCATTAACAATGATCTTTCAAGAATCAATAGATCCTGGCATTGTACTGGATAACTCTGCTATTTAAGAAGGGTGGGAGGCAGCAGAAAGGAAATTATAAACCTGTTAGTCTCACATCAGTGGTTGGGAAGTTGTTGGAATTGATTATTAGGGATGAGATTATGGAATACCTGAAGCCACATGACAAGATAGGCCAAAGCCAGCATGGTTTCCTGAAAGAAAAATCCTGTCTGACTAACCTACTACAATTTTTTTGAGGAAATTACAAGCAGGATAGACAAAGGAGGTGCAGTAGATGTGGTGTACTTGGATTTTCAGAAGGCCTTTGACAAGGTGTCACACATGAGGCTGTTTAACAAGATAAGAGCACATGGAATTACAGGGACGTTACTGGCATGGGTGGAGCATTGACTAATCAGCAGAAAACAGAGTAACAGAATCACATTCTGGTTGGCTGCCAGTTACCGGTGGAGTTCCATAGGGATCGGTGTTGGGACTGCTGCTTTTTATGATGTATGTCAATGATTTGGACTATGGGATTAATGGATTTGTGGCTAAATTTGTCGATGATACAAAGATAGTTGGAGAAGCGGCTAGTGTTGAGGAAGCAGAGAGCCTGCAGAGAGACTTAGATAGTTTAGCAGAATGGGGAAAGAAGTGGCAAATGAAGTACAATTTGGAAAGTGTATGGTAACGCACTTTGGTGGAAGAATTAAACAGGCAGACTTTTATTTAGATGGGGAGAGAATTCAAAATGCAGAGATGCAAAGGGGCTTGGGAGACCTTGTGCAGGACATCCTAACCTCCAGATTGAGTCAGTGAAGAATGCGAATGCAATGCTGGCATTCATTTCTAGAGGTATAGAATATAAGAGCAGGGATGTAATGTTGAGGCCCATAAGGCACTCATTAGACCACACTTGGAGTATTGTGTGCAGTTTTGGGATCCTTATTTTAGAAATAATATACTGACATTGGAGAGGGTTCAGAGACGATTCACGAGGACCATTCCAGGAATGAAAGGGTTACCGTATGAGGAATGTCTGGCAGCTCTTGGGCTGTATTCCCTGGAGTTCAGGAGAATGAGGGGGGATCTCATAGAAACATTCCAAATATTAAAAGGCCTGAACAGATTAGATATGGCTAAGTTATTTCCCATGGTAGGGGAGTCTAGGACAAGAGGGCACAACTTCAGGATTGAAGGGCATCCATTTACAGCAAAGATGCAGAGAAGTTACTTTAGTCAGCAGCTTGTAAATCTGAGGGATTTGGTGTATTTAAGGAAGAGATAGATAGGTTCTTGATTAGCCAGGGCATCAAAGGTTATGAGGAGAAGGCGGGGGAATGGGGATGACTGGAAGAATTGGATCGGCCCACGATTGAATGGTGGAGCACTCAATGGGCTGAATGGCCAGCTTCTATATCTTATCTTATGGACAATTAAGTAACATATTTGAATCAAATGCATTCATTTTAAGCACTTCTTTTTTATATGGGACTTCATCAAAGACCTTCTAATAATCCAAATATACCATATGTACTGATTTTTCCATTATCAATTCTAACAACTGCATCCTCAGAAAAGTTCCAATGGGTTTGTCAATCTCAAATTCCCTACTGGTGCTCATTGTGATTATTTCAAAGTCCACCTTGCTGAAGTGTTTTCCTCCAGAAAGGTTTGCTTTAATCATAAATATCGTCATTCGAGGAAGACGGTATTGATCTACTTTCAGAACTGTTTTGAATGCTTTTAAGATTTCACAAACTGAACAATCATTAAGCCCATTACTGAGTTAGCGATGCTCAGACATCTTCAATTTATCATGTACCCTTCCTTTTGATACAATTTATGAAACCTAAAGCACTCTGCAATCAACAGTGATTTCAATTCTAAATCTTCTTGCATTACTTTCATGATGTCAGCAAAGCTCATTTTGGCTAGTTTTGGTTAGAGCAGTTAAAATTCTAAGCAAACTGTATGCTCTTACAACAATTACACTCAGCAAAACTGGCACTTGTTTCTCATTGGTTATTTCATTTGCTTCAAAATACTGCTCAACTCACTCAGTATACATGAGCTAGTTATCTGTTGTGCAATTAAACGTGTATCTTTCCAATGTAGCCAGCCAGTTCTGCTTTGTTTGTTTATTGTCATTATCGCCTGGTACTATTTATGAACCTGTGAATTTTTTCCTTTTACATATACTTTTAAGTATAACCCATAATGAATTATATAAGCAACAAAGATGCTTAATCAAACAATAGATTTACAATATTTCTGAAATATTAAATACACTACTGTAACTCAGTGGGAAGCATATCAGAGATTAACTGCAACCACTTGAGAGAAAATGTCTGAAGGTCTTCCAATAGAATATCACTTTTTCTTGTGATATCATCCATGGAAAATCAGAAATGGCTGTTCTGCATTTAGTGACCTTGTTTGGTGTATACCTGATGCTAGGAAAAGTTCACTGCAATTAGTGCTATTTAGCATTTGTCTAATGTTGGGGGTAGTTGGGAGTATGTAAATTGTGCCTAAGATCCATAGTTCAACATTGCAATTGACAAAATGGTCACCTGTGCTTTTTTGTTTGGAAAATTTTAAATTAGATCAGAGTGCAGAAAAGAATGAGTGTTATGTAATCTGATTTATATGATATAATGATTTTTTTCTCTGGTCTTTTCAAAATGAACATTTTGCATTTCTGTTACAGTGTCTTGAAGCACTCTATAGTACAGAATAGGAAATAGACCAATAAGCTACTGCTTCTTGACATTTTTTTTTACTGTTCCTCTTGCGATTTTCCTCCACATTCTTCATTAGTTTTGATCTTGCTAAGATATATAAATTGGGATGCAATTTTTTTAGTTGGGTACCTGAATCATGAGCTGGGGGGCCTCATAACTATATAAAATTTGTCTGATTTACATTAACAGATTAGATATTGTGAGCCTACATTGTTGAGCATCCAAAAGATATTTAATACTTAAACTTGTTATAATAATGTGTGTTATCTGTTCCTGCTCTTTTGAAATAAAATGAATCCGATTTGTTACTCTTTAAAGATTCATTACAAATACAAGGTTGATAACATCAATCTTTAATTAAACCAAACTTTGAAGAATCTAAAGAACAATATCCTGAGAATAATTGATCATGGTTTTAAAATTAGAGCACACTGACAAAATTAAATTCGACATTTTTCTATATTTTTGTATTTCTGGCTGCTGCAAAACAACAAGTTTCATTACAACTGTTAATGTTAGTAAACCTGATTATGATTCTGATATTCAAATAGTCACTAAAATGTATGAGTAAAAATAATCCGCCATCCCAAATTACAAGTATGCGTTCTAATAGCCAAAATCTAGTGCAGGAATTACAGAATTTTTTAAAATATTTATATCATGGAGATTCTTTTAAGTGGTAGGTATATAGATATGTTTAATGCTTTTTTTTTTAAATTTCATGGTATTCTTCTGTTCCATCAGAGTTATAGGGCCCTTTATTGTCACAATTGCCAGGATGATGACCGATGTTGCAAAGTTCTTATTTCTGTACTTCGAATTTTTTTTTGCTTTTGCCTACTCCATTTGGCTGATGCTTGGAGGTAAGTTCAGTTGTTTATTGCCTTTCCTGTTGTTTTGCTTTTGCAATAATCCAAAAATTTGAATTTGTATTTGTCGAGACATAGACAGAAGTTAAAATGGAGAATAAGGAAGTGGCAGTGATCTTAAATATTTTACATTAGGTTTGCAATTGAAGTCAGAGAATATCGAGACTAATGGGAAATCAAGTGTTCCCATGAACCTGGCCTAGTTTTAAGAAGTATGAAGGGTGATTGATAAGTTTGTGGCCTAAGGTGGAAGAAGTCAATTTTAGAAAACCTAGCACATACATTTTTCAACATAGTCCGCTCCTACATTTACATTTACTTAGTCCAGCAGTCATGAAGCATACAGATCTTGGACCTCCAGAAAGTGTCCACAGTATGGGAGATACAATAGGAGGTGTGATTGATAAATTTGTGGCCTAAGATAGAAGGAGATGAGCTATACAGTTCTCATTACATGCACATGCATGTCAACTCTTTGAGTGATTATGCAGGAAGTTTGAATTTAATAACTCATCTCCTTCTACCTTAGGTCATGAACGTATTAATCACCCCTCATATCTCTTGAGGTAGATACACTGATTTGGTATTCTTCAGTTGTCTGGCTACAAAAAGAAAGGAGCAAATTATACAGGTAATATGGGCTAGATGACTTTCGAATAGCTTGCTACTTTAACTCTCCATCCCACTGGTATTTTGATTAATCTGCTTGTGACTCATGCACTGTTACAACAATACCCAAAGCAAGCTTGAGGAACAACACTTCATTTTCCATCTTTGCAAATTCCTAGACTAACTGTCATATTCTCCAGTTTTAGGTAACTTTTTCATTACTGCTGTATTAGAACTGGCCATTACTACCAGTTATTCATCTGTGATATTGACTCAGTCCTTTTCTATCAGTTAATATAGCTTGGTGTACTGGGCATGTCTCACAGTTCTCTTACCAACAGTGATTTTTCTTGTGTGTGCCATACTCTGCCAGAGCCTCAGCGACCACTTTTTTTTCAAATGGCTGTCTTGGAGCAAAGATTCTGTGAGTGGTCCCTATGTCTTTCTCACAGTGCAGTGTTTTTTTTTAATGAAGCTGAGTTGTGAGCTCGACACTCAACCCAGCATGGATAGAAAGCATGTCCAGGAGCAGCCCGACTAGATTTGAACTCAGGAACCTTCGCTCCAGAGTCCGGAGTCACTGCACCACCAGCCGGCCTACCAACGATGAGTATCAGACACAGAATAACATAGTCTGCTTCTAACTGCCACATTAGTATATTTAATCTCAGATTTTCAGAATATTTCTTTCACTCTACCCATCCTTTTCCCATGTTCTCTTCAAAAGAAAATTAACTTAACACTCTTTCCCAATTCTTGTACCTAAAATTTCAACTCTGTTTCTCTTTCCATGGATGTTTGATGACTTGCTGCGTTTACTGCATTTTCTGTTTTTATTTATTGAATCTTATCTTTTTGATAATCTCTTCCCAAGACACGGCTCAGTGCAGAGAATGTACTTTTGGAGTCTGATGTCAGGCATGAGAAAGACTTGGTATACACGATAGAGCCAGCTGAATATCCCTAGGGAAAAGACACAATTTTTTTGTTCATCTTTCTAGTGACAATTTTGTGGTCACAGCATAGGTGATATGTTTCCATTGCCATGAATTGCTGATGTCTTCTCCACATCATGTTGGAAGCTGGGGATTATTGCTACCAAGTGGGCCATGAGTTTGCGCCAAGTCTGAAGTCTTGATCTTTAACACCCTTTTCCCAAATTAATCAAGGACTTTGCTGTCATATTGACAGGTGGCTTCCAAGGGATCCACATTTTCCAGGGTCTTACTGTGAATTTTTATGTTTGCAGTGCTGTGTTTTACAGTATGAGCAAATTGGTAAATAACGCTTATGTTATGGATGCTCATTGCAAGGCCTATCCTCTCCTTAAGTGAATGAGTTAATGATAGGTGGGAGATCAGTCTCTGAGCACATGCAAACAGAGGCATCATCAGATCCTTCAGCCCATGATATCTGCTGACCAAGCCAAGTTTAACCCTCTCTGCTTACATATGATTTATATCCCTCTATTCCCTGCCTGTTCATGTGCCTGTCCATGTGCCTGTCCAAATGTACCTTAAACATACTATCATATCTGCTCCCACCGCTTCTTAGGCAGTGTGTTCCAAACACTACCACTCTGTGTAAAGAATTAGCCTTGTAACTTTTCTTTAAATTTTTTCTCTCCTTAAAACTATGCCCTCTTGTAGTTGACATTTCCACTCTGGGAAAAGCACTATATCTCCCCTGTTTAGGCCTCTCATATCTTTATTTAATTCTATCATACTGCCCCTCAGTCACTGACATTCCAGAGAAATCAATCAAAGTTTGTTCAATCTCTCCTTACAGTTCTAGGCACATTATGATGTGCCTAGTGCTTGTGACCTCTTGACATCGATGCAAGAATGCTAAGTGTCTTCTTTACCATCCTATATACTTATGTAGCCACTTTTCAGGGAGCCATGGATTTCAAGTCCCTCTGCATATCAATACAGTCTGCCCTCCTTATCCGCAAATTCCACATGCGCGAATTCAACCAACCGCGAATCACGAAAACCCAGAAGTGCTCTCCTGCACTTGTTGTTCGAGCATGTACAGACTTTTTTTCTTGTCATTATTCCCTAAACAATGCAGTATAAAGGAGGAATTTAAGGTTATATGAGAGGCAGGGTTTGTGGGTCAGCATAACATTTTGGGCTGAAGGGCCTGTAATGTGCTGTACTATTCTATAACAACTATTTTACATAGCATTTACATTGTATTAGGTATTATAAGTAATCTAGAGATGATTTAAAGTATACGGGAGGATGTGTGTGGGTTAATGTGGATCGAGATCAAAAAAAAAACACGGAAGTTCTCTTACTAAGTGAATCAGGACAGATACATCCGGTATTATTTAGTGTCAGTTAGTCAAACATTTGACTTAGTATTTAGTATATATTTTACCTTTCTATGCATGTAAAACACTAAAGAACATACATTTTAGCACCGTGCTTGGGAACGGAAGTTCCTGAGTTCGATCCAGGGACAGACTGCTCCTGAGTGCGTTCTCCACCGTGCCGGGTTGATGTGGAGGATCAAAAACCCAATAATTAAACCACTGAATTGCTTAGTAATAATTGTAGCTTTTATTGGGACAGAGCCTTTCTCACTTTATCCTTTAAAATTGTTCCAATCGTTGACCGACGTAGCCTAACGCTTTGCCAATGACCAATGGCATTTCACCCCTTTCTGATCGCTTTATTACCATAAAACATATAACAATTACAGCACAGAAACAGGCCATCTTGGCCCTTCTAGTCCATGCTGAACACTTACTCTCACCTAGTCCCACTGGCCCGCATTCAGCCCATAACCCTCCATTCTTTTCCTGTCCATATACCTATCCAATTTTACTTTAAATGACAATACCAAACCTGCCTCTACCACTTCTACTGGCAGCTCGTTCCGCGCAGCTACCACTCTCTGAGTAAAGAAATTGCCCCTCTTGTTACCCTTAAACTTTTGCCCCCTAACTCTCAACTCACGTCCTCTTGTTTGAATCTCCCCTACTCTCAATGGAAAAAGCCTATCCATGTCAAAATTATTTCCACTTTATTTTCAATCGTGATCGTGGTTATTTTCGTGAACAGAAACTGCGGATTCAGATCTCTGCCACTGGGTCCTAATGTCCACCGCACTGAGACAGGTTGAATAAGGGACTTGAGCATCCGCGAATTTTGGTATCCATGAGGGGTCCCGGAACCAATCCCTCGCGGATAAGGAGGGTCAACTGTACTCCCAAGGGTCCTGCCACATACTTTTCTCTTACATTTGACTGCCCAAACTGCAACACCTCACACTTGCCCAGATTAAACTCCCTTTGCCATTTCTCTGCCCACCTTTTTGCTAAATCTTTTGGCAACTTTGTGAATAGTGAGGAGAAGTGGCAATGTTTGTGTCTTTTACAAACTTACTAATTAGTTCCCCTACATTTCATCCAAAACATTATTATAAAAAAACAGGTTTCAACATGTCTCCCCTCCACTGTTTTCTTCTGTCTTCTATGATCAGGCCAGATTTTTGCAAAGAACAATATTGGCTATTTTCTGGATCTCGAGGACCTCTGCCTGTGACTGAAGACGAAATAATCTCTTTCAAGGCACAACAGTTTCTACTTTTGCTTTTCTCAATAACCTGGGATAAATTCCAGCAGTTTCTGGGGACATATTTATTTCAATATTCTTCAAGAGCTCAACACTTCCTCCTCTTTATCAACATGCCCTAGAATAACAATATGCAGTTGGTCTTCCTGATCTCATTATCCTCCACTTCCTTCTCCTTGTTGAACACCAGTACAATGTACTCGTAGTGCCTCACCTTTTTCTGCTAGCTTCAGACACAATTTTCTTCCTTTGTCTTTAAGTGAACCTATCCTCTCCCTAGTTCTTTTCTTATTTGTAGTACAATATACACTTGGGAAATTTTAAAGAGTTATCACAAAGAAGAATACTAAGCAAACTAATTCAACAATGATATAATAAGTTCCCTCAATATGATAGTATGCATCTTAATAGTCAAAAATAAGAGTAAGTGGTGGAATATGATTCTGGAAAGGTCTCAGTTGAGTGGACAACTACAAAAGTAACAGTACTATTCAAGAAAGATGAAAGAATCAAATAGAGGACTATAGGCCATTTAACTGTATGTCATGTGGAATCCATCATGAAGAAAATGACAGCACAGGAAAACATAATATGAATAGTAATAGTCAACATGTTGTAGTTTTATTAAAAGTTCTACCCATGTTAATTTTAAAAGTTATTAATGAAGTGCCACTTAAAAATCAGATGAAGGCTTATAAGGTTGGGGTAAAAATATATTATCATGGATAACAGCCAATAACGTACAGAGAAGGTATACACTGATAATTCTTGAACTAGAAGGCACTAACTATTAAGGACACGGGATCAATATTGTTATCTTGGTTATTTTTGGTCTGGGTTTTGTGCCTTTTGCCAGTAGTTCCAAATGAAATTGCCAGCATTCAATTGTTAAACTGAAATAAGTTATGGACTTGCACAAGTATGCTGTAAAATGCAGAGGTTTGGGACTAACTGACAGTTTTGGAAGGCCGAATCTTTCAGATTACCCCTCTGTTTGATCTGGGTACAGAGACTGGAGGAAGGAAGTGTGGCCAACTATGTCAAAAACTGCTCTCGGGTTGAAAATAGGAAAGGCTGATCCACCATCAATAACTCACTCTGAGACATAAAGGCGAGATATCGGCTTTTATTGACTGGAAGAAGGAACCAGCAGTGAGTGACCACCGTACTACATCCTGGAGACTGAGAGCAGGGCCCAGGCTCTGATTGCCTTTATATAGGGGTCTGTGGGAGGAGCCACAGGAGCAGTCAGCAGGGGGCGTGTCCAGACAGGCACACGTAGTTCACCACAAAGGCTACCTTAAACACTCATCTAGGATCAGAGCTGTCTTAGTACTGTAGCTAATACAGAAAACTGATTCAGTCAGCAATCTTGGGGTAAATAGGGCATGGATTTGGGAAGCTACAACACATTTCTGGATTTGAAAAGAAACTAAATTTGGAAATGGATTTTAATTTGTAAATGGAGTACACTTTCTTTTGAGGAGAACCAGTGATAACAGCAGATTTGAAGGAAAGGGAACGAGTTCCTGATGAGAGAGATTAGTCAGCAGTTTAGCAAGAGTAGGATCAAGTGCATCAGTAGTTTTTGATATATTTTATCAAGCAGTGTGACGTGTGAAGCAGAGTGTCCAATTCTAACAAATTAATTGCCACTGCTTGCAGCCTCTACGGATTGTTACCCGTGTATGACAGGCCTTCCAATCACTCCAGTAATGATGTTCCAAAATTCAAAGAACTGCAATCAATCTTTTGTTAGCAATTAGCAAAACATACAATCTTGAAGTAATGAAACTCGTGTAATCAAGCGTAAAAAAGCAGACTTAAGCAGCCAACAAAAGATATAACCTCAGTACCCAACTCCAACCTGCCCAGAACAAAGTACAGATATGTAACTTACTCCCTTTGCTTTTACCACGCCCCTACTCACGTGACTAGTTTCCATAATACCAATAATAAACATACAACGCAGAATACAATGCAGATAGAAAAGAGATGCATGAGTCCTACTAGAGGAGATAGGAGAGAAGCTGGAGAAGGGTATGTCTTACAGTCTGTGGAAAAGAAAGGAAGCAACAAGTGGTGTTAATCTTAATTACAAAATACTCCAAGATTCTTGGACTTGTTTTTGAAGATCAGGGCAAGAAGAAAGGGGAAAGGGGGTTAAGAATTTGGTTCACCCTGTGGTAAAGAAATTAAGGCTGGTGTCATGTTGTGATCTTCTTGTATAAAACCATCCTTGTAGAATAGGAGGATCTGAGCTAGTGTGAAAAGTAACATTAGTAACATTAGCATTTAGATGAAGGGATTAAAAGTAACATTAGCAAATTTGCCGATGACAGAAAGCTGGGTGGCAGTGTGAAATGTCAGGAGAATGTTATGAGAATGCAGGGTGACTTGGACAGGTTGGGTGAGTGGGCAAGTGTATGGCAGATGCAGTTTAATGTGGATAAGTGTGAGGTTATCCACTTTGGTGGCAAGAACAGGAAGGCAGATTACTATCTAAATGGAGTCAAGTTAGGAAATGTACAACGAGATCTAGGTGTTCTTGTACATCAGTCAATGAAAGCAAGCATGCAGATACAGCAGGCAGTGAAGAAAGCTAATGGCATGCTGGCCTTTATAACAAGAGGAATTGAGTATAGGAATAAAGAGGTCCTTCTGCAGCTGTACAGGGCCCTGGTGAGACCCCACCTGGAGGATTGTGTACAGTTTTGGTCTCCAAATTTGAGGAAGGACATTCTTGCTATTGAGGGAGTACAGCGTAGGTTCACAAGGTTAATTCCCAGAATAGCGGGACTGTCATATGTTGAAAGATTGGAGCGACCGGGCTTGTATACACTGGAATTTAGAAGGATGAGAGGGGATCTGATTGAAACATATAAGATTATTAAGGGATTGGACACGCTGGAGGCAGGAAGCATGTTCTCGCTGATGGGTGAGTCCAGAACTAAAGGCCACAGTTTAAGAATAAGGGGTAGGCCATTTAGAACAGAGATGCGGAAAAACTTTTTCACCCAGAGAGTGGTGGATATGTGGAATGCTCTGCCCCAGAAGGCAGTGGAGGCCAAGTCTCTGGATGCATTCAAGACAGAGTTAGATAGAGCTCTTATAGATAGTGGGGTCAAGGGATATAGGGAGAGGGCAGGAACGGGGTACTGATTGTGTATGATCAGCCATGATCACAGTGAATGGCGGTGCTGGCTAGAAGGGCCAAATGGCCTACTTCTGCACCTACTGTCTATTGTCTATTGAAGTTTTATCAGATAACAAATTTGAAGTTGCTTTACATGGACTTGTCTTAATGTTGTCATCCATACACTATTATCATCTTCCTTTAATATTAAGGGTAATCATGGTGGAAGTAGTTGCATAAGATAAAAGGGGTGGTAAAAAAAAATAGCTATACCAATTAAACATAGCCCAAAACAGGAGGAGTTAATTGCTCCAGAATGGAGAGTCTTGAGATTTACAAAATATGCATTGGTTCCCACTCATTGAACCCACAAGCTGCAGATATTGAATAGGTAGTCCACAGAAGTTTGGCTTCTGTGACCATATATTTGCACCTGGAGGTATAATATCAGTAAGTATATATTTACTCAGTCATATATGAGCAGTTCTGATATTTCTTTTACTATGTTGTTAGCAATACTTAATAGTGTTTGTTTTTGTGTTCATCAAAATGATAGGTAAACTTCAATATTAAGTGAATCTATTTTCAAATAAACTGTAAATTTCTACTCTTTCTGTGCACATGTAGGAACTTCAGAACTACGAACATTGGATGAAGCATTATTCTTTATTTTTCGGATTAGTGTTCAAGATCAATGGCAGCTGGGGGATACAGCAGATGAAGATCGTGTTTTAGCATACATTA
Organism: Hypanus sabinus; assembly: GCF_030144855.1. NCBI lineage: Eukaryota > Metazoa > Chordata > Chondrichthyes > Myliobatiformes > Dasyatidae > Hypanus > Hypanus sabinus. Next base: position 27,478,214 of record NC_082735.1, on the reverse strand, counting down.
TCATTGGGACTTACATTAGCATTACGTCATTCCTGTGTTTCAGTATGTTTACTGCATTATTCAGCAATACGTATATGAGGTGAGAAAAGTTTATAACCGTCTTTGCCAAAAGTATTGACTTATATTTAGAATTTAATGAATAATAGTTTCTTTTGTATCAGGGAATCCATGTACATTAAATCAAACTCCCAATGCTTTGTAGATATGATGTATCACCACCTATTTCACCATTGCAAGAGTCTTAGACACTATAGCTAGGGCGCCTATGACTTTTGCACAGTACTGTAGTAATTTTATGTTGTACTGTACTGCCACAAAGAAAAAGAAATCATGACGTGTAAATGATGATAAATCTGATTCTGATATGGGTCTCTATTGTGGCTGAGAGTGGGAAGGGAGAGAGGAATCATGGTGGGGAAAAGGGGGAGAGAGTAGAGGAAGCAGGAAACACCAGAGAGACAATCCTTAATGATCAATAAACCAATCAAATGACTTTGCCTACTGTCTTAGGGCTGCGTGTGTCTACACCTATGCCATCTCCCACACCAGCACTCTGTTTCTACCACCTGTCCCATACCCTTCCTACAGTGCCATTCCCAACATCCTTTGCTCGGGCAAGGTTTACAAACTTGTTCTCTGCTGCACATTGACAAATACAGTACTGTGCAAAAATCTTAGGCACCTTAGCCACATATATCTGCCTAAGACTTTTGCACAGTACTGTAAAATGCATTCTCAGTTGCTTAAATCACAATTCCTCCTGTTAAATTAGGGCAAAGTGGAAATCTACCATCAGAGATGAGACAAAGGTGGGAGCAAGAATGAGAACAGATTTCCTAGCCCTTTGATAACTTATTGACAGATGGTTTAAGATTACAATTTAGCAAGTACAAAGATCCAAGCTCAAGTTTAATCAACTGATTAAATGGAAACTGACTCAAATTCTTTCTGTAACACTCTTATATGGCTATTCTACAATCCTAGAGATTATTCACCTCAAAAGGAGACCATTTGGCCCATTGTAAAAATGATAGTCAAATAGAGAGTTTCTCAACCTAATTAATCTTCCACCATTTGATCCAAAGCCTACAGTTCACAGCTCCTTAATATGCATGCCTCTTATTAATCGCGATTAAGGGTTCTCTTCTGTTACCATTTCAGTTAGTAAATTAAAGACCGCTGTCATGCTTGTTCAGTATCTAACCTTTGTAACAGCTACATTAAATATTTGCCGCCTTGTTTATGACCTCTCAGCTGGAGGAATCATGTCCTTCCTGTTTACTCATTCTGGACTCATCAATGTTATACATTTCCAATTAACCGAAGACAATGACCACAGTCCATCTTTTTTACAGTCTTGGCCATCCATTTCCTCTGCACCATCTCTAATGAATCCCATCTTTGGCACAATATAGTGCCCAGAAATGTATGCAATAATCAAGCTGTGGTGTAACGAGGCTTAGATGAAATTGGAGAGTACCCAATCTGCTCTTGTACTCTTTGCCTCAGCTAATATAGAGAAACTGTAAAAATGCTTTTTAAATTGTTTCATCTACTTGTCCTGCTAGGTTTCACTGTTCCTCTACACCTCCCAGTCATTGTGTGTTCTGCTGCTTTCTTTTTACCTTCTCAAGTGTGCACTTGGATTAAGTTCTATTTGCCACTTTTTTGGATAGAGCAGCATAGTTTAGTATGCCTTGGTAATTTACCTTTTTCTTATATGTACCTAATTTCCCTACCTCTTGAGACAGTGTAATTTATCCAGTTATGCTTGTGCAAAAATATTATCCTTCAGATCTTCTGTTAAACCTCCCACTGCTCACCATATACCTATGCCTTCTTATTGAGTTGCTGGTTGAAATGCAGTCATAAGGAAAGCATGTCTTTAACTTCTTAGGAGGTTAAAGTGACTTAATTTGTCACCAAACACTCGATAACAAACTTATACAGATGTACTGTTGAAAGTATCCTGACTGGTTGCATCATGGTCTGGTACAGCAATTCAAATATGTTGGAACATAAGAAGCTGCACAGAATAGTGAACTCTACTTCATATATCACAGGCACATCCCTTCCCATTATTAATAGCATCTACAGTGGAAGCTGCCTCAAGAAAGTAACATTCATCGTCAATCATCACGTAGCCCCACTATCTGGTCCATACCATTTTTTGCAGCTACCATCCAGCAGGAGGTAAAAAAGCCTTAAGTCCCACACCAATTATACTTCCCTTCAACCATTCTTGGTTGGTTATTGAACCATCCAACAAAACCCTTATCATCATTACTGTTTAAGGACACTGACCACTCTGATCACTGTGTATTAAAATGGACTTTGTTTCCTTTGAAAAATTATGTACTGTACAACTTTTGTTTCCTTGTTGCTTGTATGATACTATATGTGTTTGTGATATATTGTGAGCTTGGAGGTGGAAACATAGAAACATAGAAAATAGTTGCAGGAGTAGGCCATTCGGCCCTACGAGCCTGCATCGCCATTCAGTATGATCATGGCTGATCATCCAACTCAGAACCCTGTACCTGCTTTCTCTCCATACCCCCTGATCCCTTTAGCCACAAGGGCCATATTTAACTTCCTCTTAAGTATAGCCAATGAACCGGCCTCAACTGTTTCCTGTGGGAGAGAATTCCACAGATTCACCACTCTCTGTGTGAAGAAGTTTTTCCTCATCTCGGTCCTAAAAGGCTTCCCCTTTATCCTTAAACTGTGACCCCTCGTTCTGGACTTCCCCAGCATTGGAAACAATCTTCCTGCATCTAGCCTGTCCAATCCCTTTAGAATTTTATACATTTCAATAAAATCCCCCCTCAATCTTCTAAATTCCAGTGAATATAAGCCTAGTCGATCCAGTCTTTCTTCATATGAAAGTCCTGCCGTCCCAGGAATCAATCTGGTGAACCTTCTCTGTACTCCCTCTATGGCAAGAATGTCTTTCCTCAGATTAGGGGACCAAAACTGCACACGATATTCTAGGTGAGGTCTCACCAAGGCCTTGTACAACTGCAGTAGAACCTCCCCACTCCTGTACTCAAATCCTTTTGCTATGAATGCCAACATACCATTTGCCTTTTTCACTGCCTGCTGTATCTGCATGCCCACCTTCAATGACAAGTGTACAATGACACCCAGGTCTCGTTGCATCTCCCCTTTACCTAATCGGCCACCATTCAGATAATAATCTGTTTTCCTGTTCTTGCAACCAAAGTGGATAACCTCACATTCATCTACATTAAGTTGCATCTGCCATGAATTTGCCCACTCACCTAACCTATCCAAGTCACCCTGCATCCCCTTAGCATCCTCCACACAGCTAATACCGCTGCCCAGCTTCGTGTCATCCGCAAACTTGGAGATGCTGCATTTAATTCCCTCGTCTAAATCATTAATATATATTGTAAACAACTGGGGTCCCAGCACTGAGCCTTGCAGTACCCCACTAGTCACTGCCTGCCATTCTGAAAAGGTCCCGTTTACTCCCACTCTTTGCTTCCTGTCTGCCAACCAATTCTCTATCCACATCAATATCATACCCCCAATACCGTGTGCTCTAAGTTTGCACACTAATCTCCTGTGTGGGACCTTGTCAAAAGCCTTTTGAAAATCTAAATATACCACATCCACTGGCTCTTCCCTATCCACACTACTAGTTACATCTTCAAAAAATTCTATAAGATTCGTCAGACATGATTTTCCATTCACAAATCCATGTTGACTTTGTCCGATGATTTCACCTCTTTCCAAATGTGCTGTTATCACATCTTTGAAAACAGACTCTAGCATTTTCCCCACCTCTCATGTCAGACTCACCGGTCTATAATTCCCCAGTTTTTCCCTCCCTCCCTTTTTAAAAAGTGGGGTTACATTAGCCACCTTCCAATCCTCAGGAACTAATCCAGAATCTAAGCAGTTTTGAAAAATTATCACTAATGCATCCACTATTTCTTGGGCTACTTCCTTAAGCACTCTGGGATGCAGACTATCTGGCCCTGGGGATTTATCTGCCTTTAATCCCTTCAATTTACCTAACACCACTTCCCTACTAACATGTATTTCCCTCAGTTCCTCCATCTCACCAGAGCCTTGGTCCCTTACTATTTCCGGAAGATTATTTATGTCTTCCTTAGTGAAGACAGAACCAAAGTAGTTATTCAATTGATCTGCCATGTCTTTGTTCCCTATGATCAATTCACCTGTTTCTGACTGTAAAGGACCTACATTTGCCTTGACCAATCTTACTTTTCACGTATCTTTAAAAGCTTTTACAGTCAGTTTTTATATTCCCTGCCAGCTTTCTCTCATAATCTTTTTTCCCTTTCCTAATTAAGCCCTTTGCCCTCCTCTGCTGATCTCTGAATTTCTCCCAGTCCTCAGGTGTGCCGTTTTTTGTTTTGCTAATTTATATGTTTCTTCTTTGGACTTGATGCTATCCCTAATTTCCCTTGTCAGCCACGGGTGCACTACCTTCCCTGGTTTATTCTTTTGCCAAACTGGGATGAACAATTGTTGTAGTTCATCCATGCGATCTTTAAATGCTTGCCATTGCATATCCACCGTCACCCCTTTAAGTATCATTTGCCAGTCTATCTTAGCTAATTCACATCTCATACTTTCAAAGTTACCCTTCTTTAAGTTCAGAACCTCTGTTTCTGAATTAACTATGTCACTCTCCATCTTTATGAAGAATTCCACCATATTATGGTCATTCTTACCCAAGGGGCCTGGCATGACAAGATTGCTAACGGACCCTTCCTCATTGCTCAATACCCAAACTAGAGTGGCCTGCTCTCTAGTTGGTTCCTCGACATGCTGGTTCAGAAAACCATTCCACATACATTCCAAGAAATCCTCTTCCTCAGCACCCTTACCAATTTGGTTCACCCAATCTATATGTAGATTGAAGTCACCCATTATAACTACCGTTCCTTTATTGCTCGCATTTCTAATTTCCTGTTTAATGCCATCCCCAACCTCACTACTACTGTTAGGTGGCCTGTACACAACTCCTACCAGCGTTTTCTGCCCCTTAGTGTTATGCAGCTCTACCCATATCGATTCCACATCCTCCAGGCTAATGTCCTTCCTTTCTATTGCGTTAATCTCCTCTCTAAACAGCAATGCTACCCCACCTCCTTTTCTTTCCTGTCTATCCCTCCTGAATATTGAATATCCCTGGATGTTGAGCTCCCATCCTTGGTCACCCAGGAGCCATGTCTCTGTGATTCCAACTATATCATATTCATTAATAACTATCTGCACATTCAATTCATCCACCTTGTTACAAATGCTCCTCACATTGACACACAAAGCCTTCAGGTTTGTTTTTACAACACTCTTAGCCCTTGTACAATTACGTTGAAAAGTGGCCCTTTTTGCTTTTTGCCCTGGATTTGCCTGCCTGCCACTTTTACTTTTGCTTCTACCCTCATTTTACACCCCTCTGTCTCTCTGCACTTGTTCCTATCCCCCTGACACATTAGTTTAAATCCTCCTGAACAGCAGTAGCAAACGCTCCCCCTAGGACATTGGTTCCAGTCCAGCCCAGGTGCAGACCGTCCTGTTTATACCAGTCTCACGTCCCCCAGAACTGGTTCCAATGCCCCAGAAATTTGCACCATTTTTCAAGCCACGTAGGTGAGTGGTAAGGGAAGGGTTAGTGGTATCAGTGTGGAGTGCCTAGAGATGGTAACTTATTAATAATTGGCTAATTTACCCCAGAATGCTCAAATTCAAGGACAGTGACATCATCCCACATGCAATTGGCAATTGCATCAAGCCCGGTTGAATTTCCAGAGTAAAGTGAACAATCCAGAAAATGTCATTATCACGTTTGACTGAGGGTAAAGTTATTTTCAATTGCATAATACTGAAAAGATAGCAGCACTGCACAATTGTATTTTAGGCAAAAATGCCAAAAGCAGGAAAAGGTGAATCAGTAAAGGTGAATGGAAGGAAAAAAATGTTAAAATTTTATGTGTAGAACATTGCATGGTCAAAATTTTAAACATGGCTTTTTTTTGTTGATTCTCTCAGTTAAAGTAAACCCAGAGGTAATTGTAGCACTATTTTCCACACCAATCTTGTACAGCATTGAAAATATTTTGATCGTGGCAATAGACCAAAGTCATTTTTCCAAAAACTCTGAATGATATATCAGTAACAGTAGTTATTTTTTTATTAAAATATTTAACACTTTTACTACTTTTGTATCAAACTACTTTTATAATATTGATTAACATTTATATATTGCAAAATGTGACTTCATTTATCTTTGTATTCAGAATTCATGAGAATTCGAATGTCGATGTTCTTATGCAACGAGTCAGTATTATACTGCAAGCAGAAAAGAGGTGGTGTATCTTCCTACACCAGGACAAATGTCGAGATTTCATATTAAAAGAATGTGCACCTTTAAAAGTACGATACAAGAAAAAAGAAAAGCATTGGAATGAAAATGTATTTCCACTTAGAGAAACTAAAGCAGATAAGGAAGCAAGACTTTCAGAACTTGCATTGAAAATTAAGGTACAGTATGCTAACTGGCTTATAAATATTTATTGATATCAATAAATAAGTGGGAAGGTTTCTGAGAAATCATAAATAGTTTAAGATTTGTATCTTAAAGTTCATCTTTGCAGCAATCACTTTCTTGTGCAGTGAGTGAGCCCAAGGAAACGACCAACAATATTCATAAAGGTTGAAAAACTGCTACAGATCCTTATCCAAAGATTTTAATTGCTGAAAGATGGTTCCTGTATTCAGGTAATTTAAAAAAACAATTTAACATTTTCCATCTAATTCCATTCACTTGAACCTTTGGGTACCATACTTCATGAAATGCTATCTTGGTGCATTCTCTTTGGAGTTAAATTTAGCATCTCTCTGGAGTTCAGATATTTAGACTATATTTGAATATCTAGAACCAAGTAGTATTTGTTGAAGTCAAGTTGTTTTCTTAAGTGAACAGGTGATGAGAGTAACTTATTCTTTATACTTTGTGTCACCTCACTGATAATTAATAGTGGGCTGATTAAAGAGTGGACTGTGGTGAAATGGGTTTTCCCTGCTTTTGTTCATGGATTTGATGTATGCAACTTTCCACAAACATAAATGCCACTGCTAACAAGTGTAGAATAAGTGTGAAACAATACAATCACGATAATACCAACAGCTCTGGTCTTTGCGTCTAGTGTACTCAGTCAGTTCTGGACATTAAGTGGAATTGAATAAGTTCGATGTTCAAAGTAAATTTATTATCAAGTATGCAAATGTCACCAAATCCTACCCTGAGATTCATTTTCTCACAGGCAGTCACAATAGAACTAAAGTGCAATAGAATCAATAAAAAAAAACTACACACAAAGACTGACAAACTGTGTAAATACAAAAAGAAAATATAGTAGTAAATAAATAATACAGAGAACATTTGTTGGAGAGTTTTTGAAAGTGAGTCCATAGGTTGTGTTCAATGGTCAGTTTAGTGTTGTGGGGAGTAAAGATATCCATGTTGGTTCAAGAGCCTGTTGGTTGAAGGATAATAACTTCCGGAACCTGCTGGTAAAGGACCTGTACCTCCTTCCTGGTGTGTTAGCAACTAGAGAGAATAGCCTGGGTTGGTGGGGAGGGATCCCAGATGATGCATGCTGCTTTTGTATGCACTGCTCTTTGTAGATGTGATTAATGGTGGGAAGGACTTTTCCTGTGATGAACAGTAATATGGAAATAAATAAACTCTGCTACTTATCATGGTGAACTGAGCAGGAATAGGGTAAGATGTTGATCATAACGTGGTAGAAAATAGCAATCATTTCAGCTTTTACATTAGCATTTATTTAATGGATGAATTGTGTTCATTTAGTGGCACAAATATAAATGATAGATTCAAATAGATTCAGATAGATGGAGATTCAAACTAGAGGGCATGATTTGAGAGTTAGGGGGCAGAAGTTTAAGGGAAACACGAGGGGGTATTTCTTTACTCAAAGAGTGATAGCTGTGTGGAATGAGCTTCCTGTAGAAGTAGTAGAGGCCAGTTCAGTTGTGTCATTTAAGGTAAAATTGGATAGGTATATGGACAGGAATGGAGTGGAGGGTTATGGGCTGAGTGCGGGTAGGTGGGACTAGATGAGATTAAGGGTTCGGCACGGACTAGGAGGGCCAAGATGGCCTGTTTCCGTGCTGTGATTGTTATATGGTTATATGATAGGTGACTGTCAAATGGCTGTGACAAAGGCAAGGTTGTAAAGGGGCAGAGATTAAGAATTGATTATTCAAATGTACTTTTAGAAGGAATGAGAGAAATGCATAAAGCGGAGAAAATGTCCTGATAAAGGACAAGATAACAATAACAATGAAAATGGATCAGTCAAAATATCAAGAAATAGAATCAGCTTGGGTGGAGCTAAGAAACAGCAGTGAATGGGGCAGCATGGTGATATGGTGGTTAGCACAATGCTTTACTGTATAGACGACCCAGGTTTAATTCCGGCTGCTGCCTGTAAGGCGTTTGTACATTCTACCAGTGGCTGCATGGGTTTCCTCCTTACGGTCCTTCGAGCTGCTCCATACAGCAGTCACCCAATTTAATCCTAGCCTAACCACAGGACAATTTACAATGACTAATTAACCTATCAATTGATAGGTCTTTGGAATGTGAGAGGAACCAATCGTTGGACTGTGGGAGGAAACCAGAACACCTGGAGGAAGCACACGCAGTCACAGAGAGAATGTACAAACTGCTTACTGACTGTGGTGGGAATTAAACCCAGGTTGCTTGTGCTGTGAAGTGTTGTGCTAACCTCTACAATACCGTGATGCCCTACTATATCCTGTAGTAGCTTCCATGAAAATGTACAAAAAAAAGACAATTAATGAAGGTTAAGACAGGTCCTTTGCAGACTGAGATATGAAAAGTTTTTGTGGTGAACTACATATACCTGTCTGGACAAGCCCCCTGCTGACTGCTCCTGTGGCTCCTCCCACAGACCCCTGTATAAAGGCGATTGAGGCCAGAGCCCAGCCTCAGTCTCCAGGATGTAGTATGGTGGTCACTCACTGCTTGTTCCTTCTTCCAGTCAATAAAAGTCGATATCTCACCTTTACGTCTCAGAGTGAGTTATTGATGGTGAATCAGTTTTATTAGGGAATAAGGGGAACGCAGAAAATTAAACAAATATTTTGTCATTCTTCATGGAAGAAAACAGAAAACCTCTCTGAGAACAATAGGTGCAAAGTAAATGAGGAGCAGAAATGAATTTGTGGGAAAACTCTATTGAAGAAATTAATGGGACTGAAATCCAATAAATTCTTATGAACTGATGACCTGCATTGTCAGGTTTTGAAAGCAATGACCATGGAGTTGGCGCATATGCCATGACATCTTCCCAACTTTCATTCATTTTAAGTAGCTCTCATACATTAAAAAATAGAAAATGTAACTCCACCAATTCAGAAAGGAGGGAGGAAAAATAATAACAGAAGTGACTTGTGCCAGGGAAATCACATTTAAGTTTTGTGAGTTGCTGTTGGTAGAACAGAGTGTGGGAATAAAGGGATCCTATTCTGGCCAGCTGTCAGATAACAGTGGAGTTCCACAGGGGTTAGTGTTGGGACCATTGATTTTTACGATGTATGTCAATGATTTGGACTATGGGATTAATGGATTTGTGGCTAAATTTCCCGATGATACAAAAATAGGTGAAGAAGCGGATAGTGATGAGGAAACAGGGAGCCTGTAGAGAGACTTAGATAATTTAGCGGAATGGGGAAAGAAGTAGCAAATGAAGTACAAAGTTGAAAAGTGTATAGTCACGCACTTTGGTGGAAGAAATAAATGGGCAGACTATTACTTAGATGGGGAGAGAATTCAAAATGCAGAGATGCAAAGGGACTTGGGAGTCCTTGTGTAGGGTACCCTAAAGGTTAACCTCTAGGTTGAGTCAGTGGTGAAGAAGGCAAACACAATGTTGGCATTGATTTCTAGAGGTGTAGAATATAAGAGCAGGGATGTGATGTTGAGGCTCTATAAACCACTCATGAGCCCACACTTGGAGTATTGTGTGCAGTTTTGGACTTATTTTAGAAAGGATATACTGACATTGGAGAGGGTTCAGAGAAGATTCACGAGAATGATTCCAGGAATGAAAGGATTACCACGTGAGGAATGTCTGGCAGCTCTTGGGCTGTATTCCCTGGAGTTTGGGAGAATGAGGGGGGATATCATAGAAACATTCCAAATGTTAAAAGGCCTGAACGGATTAGATATGGCTAAGTTATTTCCCATGGTAGGGAAGTCTAGGACAAGAGGGTACAACTTCAGGATTGAAGGACATCCATTTAGAACTGAGATGCAGAGAAATTACTTTAGTCAGAGGGTGAGAGTGGTAAATCTATGTTATTTGTTTCCACAAGCAGCTGTGGAGGCCAAGTTATTGGGTGCATTTAAGTCAGGGATTGATAGGTTCTTGAATAGCCAAGGCACCAAAGGGTATGGGAAGAAGGCAGGAGAGTGTGGGTGACTAGAAGAATTGGATCAGCCCATAATTGAATGGTGGAGCAGCCTCAATGGGCTGAATGGCCTACTTCTGCTTCTATATGCTGTGGTATTATGGTGAATTAGGATTTTCAGAACACTGAGTTATTAAACAAAATTACAGCATGTTATATTGGGGCTTTTATGGATTGAAGAATGGTTAACAGAAAACAAGGGGAAGAAATAAATAGGTCATTTTCATATTTAGAGACTGTCATTTGTGTGGTGTTGCAGGGATTGATATTATGTTCCCATCTCTTAAATCTATGAACGTTTTGAATGAAAGGATCCATAGTAATATATCCGGGAAAAAAAACAAAACAAGAGCCTGCTAATGCTGGAATCAGAAGCAAAAAATGAAACAAGCTGCTGGAGGAAGGTAGCAAGTTGAGCAGGTTGCATGGGGGTGGAAGGAATTGTTAAGTTTTGGGGTTGAGACCCTGAATCAGGACAAGATGGAAAGGGGAGATATCTGGCAGATCAGATAGCAGCATCGAGAAAGGCCAGAGGTGACTGTTTCTCTTTCATGATAAACTAATCGTGCTCGAACATAGTGGACTCTGTCACTCTTGTTCTATTGACCTGGAACATCTATTGATTAATTGCTGACCATTCTACTTACTGAAAGAGTTTTCTGCAGTGATCCTGACCACAGTTTACATAGTGCCAAAGGTAGATGTCAAGCAAGCACTCGATGTATTGACAGCTGTTGTGTATTTAATATTTTAATAATATTTGAGTAATCTTGTATTTATGTTGGTTGATTAAGCATTCTTGTTTGTTTAAATGATTCATTAAAGGTTATAAGTATAAATATGAATTGTTCATGAGGTCACACTGCCATGTGATATGTGTGCGCCTTGCTTAAAGGAAACATGAAGTTAGAACCATCTTTCAGACTCCCATGTCTTTCTTTGAATTAGTTTAATGTTTTGAAGTTACAAAATATAACATTGGCAACAAGATAATTTTAAAACAAGCCTGAGACGGCTATCAACCTGATGAAGTACAGCGAAATGTTTGAACCAAACAAAAACGCAGTGAGGAATGGTGTATAAAAAATGAAGCCCAGCATGTGCAGATATTGTGTGGTTTTAAAAAAAGAGGTAGTAAACGAAAGAATTCACGTTCATAAAGTGTGAGTACTGGGTGATAATAATCATGAAAAATGCAGAAATGGCTGGCTACTTCCGAAAGTGACACATTTGATTACACAACAGATAACTCAATTTTGTGTACTAAGCAAATTATTTTGAAACAAGTACCAGTTTTGCTGAGTGCATTGGGTTTAAAAGCAACACACACAAAGTGCTGTCCTGACGAAGGGTCTCGGCCCGAAATGTTGACTGTACTTCTTCCTTTAGATGTTGCTTCGCCTGCTGCGTTCTACCAGCATTTTGTGTGTGTTGCTTGAATTTCCAGCATCTGCAGATTTCCTCGTGTTTGGGTTTAAAAGCATACAGTTTACTTCGAAATTTGACTGCTCCTACCAAACCAGCAGAAATGAGCTTTACTGATGCTGTAAAAGTAATGCAGGAACATTTCAAACTGAGGCAATTGTTGATTGTAGAACACTTTAGGTTTCATAGATGGAATCAAAAAGAAGGGGAGTCCATTTCAGCGTATGTGGCTGAATTAAAGAGATTGTCTGTTCGATAATAGGTATAGTGATGCACATAGAGATAGTTTAGTTTGTGGAATCATACAAGAAAACATTCAAAAGCAGCTCCTGATTGAAGCACAGCTCAAATTTAAAAGAGTTGTTGAAATCACAGTTTCATTGGAAACTGCAGATACACATGCAATTGAATTGCAGTCAGGAATGAGAGTGAGCATAACTAAAATTGTCGTGTTTAAACACAAACCAATTTAGCCAAACAAATTGTGTTACCTTTGTGGCAGGGGCTCACATGCACCAGACCAATGCAGATTTAAAGGCAAAACTTACAGAAAATGCAACAAAGTAGGACACATACAAAGAGCATATCAGGCAGAGAAAATTAAGTGGACTGCACAGAGATGTGAAGAAGAAAACAGTTAAGTTGCAGTTTCAAAAGGAACACTAACCTGTTGTTGGTGAAAATCTGATAATAATGAGAGTAACAGCAAGTCTGTGTAGCCTTAAGATTTATAATATAAAAACTAACAATAGACAAGCAATATAACTTAGACCAGAAGTGGATGGCAAATTAATTAAAACGGAATTGGATACTGGTTTGGCTGTTTCAGTCATTCCACAAAATGAGTTTGAGTGGCATTTCAAAGATACTGAACTACAAGATGGCACTGGCAATCATCATCAGTTTTCTCACGATCAACTGAAGAACCCAGACCAGTCAGGCACAGTGCTTGTAAGGCTCATTGCCATGACTGAAAGTGTGGCAGGAGAGGGAGGATCCAAGCCGGGCTGAAACATAGAGGGATGAGGCCTCCTCTAACCAGCATCTTGTTGGAGAATATGCAGTCACTGGAGAACAAAACTAAGGATCGGAAGGCAAGACTGCTATATTAGAAGCAGATGAGAAACATCTCAGTTGTTTGCTGTATCAAAACTTGGTGATCTGTGGACACACCAGATGCAGCAGTCAGACCAGAAGGATTTACAATTTACAGAATGGACTGAACTGCAGACTTGGGGAAGGCAAAGAGAGGATGCATGTGTTTTATGGTCAATTCCTGTGGTGCTTCAATGTGGCAGTTCAGTCAACCTCATGTTTCCCCATCTTGGAACACCTACTGGTCAAATGCAGACCATTCTGTTTGCCTCAGGAGTTCATCCATGATCCTGACTGCAGTTTAAATACCACCAGAGACTGACTATGAGCAAGCATTCGCAACACTGCACAATGTCATCTGCAGACAATAAACAGCCTATCCCTATGCATTTCAAATGCTTGTTTGAAGGAAACCCTACCCAATTATCATCAGCATATAACCTGTAGCACCAGAGGTCCTAATATACTGGAACCACTGTTACAGAAATATAAGGAATACCTACCATTCTTTGCCCAGACCACATTCTGGTAAATCAGATCACTTGGCTGGTGTCCTTCTACCGGCGTACAGGCAGAGCCTAAAAAGCAAGGCTCCAGAGATTAAGACAACTAAGAGGTGGTTGCAGGAAGCAGAGGAACAATCACAGGATTGCTTTCAGTCAGTGGACTGGGCCATGTTCACACATAAAGTGCTGGAGGAACTCAGAAGTGCAGGCAGCATCCATAGAAAAGCATATAGTCAACGTTTCAGGCCAAAAACCTGGACCAGAGAGAAAAAGCTGAGGGGTAGATTTGAAAGGTGAGGGGAGAGAGAAATGCCAGGTGATAGGTGATCATAGCAGGGGAACAGTGAGAGAGAGTTTCACTGAACTCCTGTCGAAGGGAAGATTTAAACTTCTTCAGGGTATGTATCCCTGGAAGAGACTTCACAGAGTAATAATCAAATCACAAACAGGAGAAAATCTGCAGATGATGGAAATCCAAGCAACACATATAAAATGCTGGAGGAATTCAGCAGGCCAGGCAGCATCTATGCAAAAAAGTACAGTCGACGTTTCGGGTCGAAACCCTTTGGCAGGACTGAAAAAAGGCTGAGTAGATTTGAAAGGTAAATTCCTGCACGTTACTATTTCAGAGGATCTGTCCTGGACCCAGCAAGTAGGTGCAATTGTGAAGAAAGCACAGCAGCACCTATTCTTTCTTAGGATTATGTGGATATTCGATATGACATCCAAAACTTTTGACAAACTTCGAAAGATGCATAGTGGAGAGTGTATTGACTGGCTACATTACAGTCCTGTATGGAAACACCAATGCCTTTGAACATAAAAACGTACAAATGCTAATAGATTCGACCCAGTACATCATAGGTAATGCCCTCCCAACCATAGAGCACATTTACATGAAATACTGTCAGAAATCGGCATCCACTATCAGAGATCCCCCAACAACCAGGCCATGTTCTTTTCTCACTGCTGCCATCAGGTAGAAGGTACAAGAATCTCAGGGCTCACACCACCAGTTTTTACTACACCAAAACCATCAAGATCTTGAATAAAATGGGATAGCTACTCATGTTTACACATCCATTGAGATATTCCCACAACCAATGATGTCACTTTAAGGACTCTATCTCGTTATCTCATGTTCTCATTACTTATTGCTATTTAGTTATATTTGCTTTGCACAATTTGTTGTCTTCTGTAGTCCTGTTGTTCTTTCATTGATCCTGTCATAGTTACAATTCTCTCGATTTGCAGAGAATGCCTGCAGGAAAATAAATTTCAGGGTTGCATATAGTAATATGTATGTACTTTGATAATAAAGTTTACGTTGAACTTTGAACTGAAGCCTGCGGATACTCAACTAAGAACTTGTATTGGAAAAAAGATAACTCCTATGAGAATGTTATTCTTGACAATGAAATACAACAGCCAAAAAACCACACTGAGGTTGTACATGGTAAAGATGGGAAGACCAGCATTGTGGGGACGTGAGTGGCTGAGACAACTACAGCTTGATTGGGGATCCCTCCACCAGTCGCATACCATAGGTTGGAAATGTGACGAGGTCTTGAAGAGAGATTTTAGGGAGCTAGGTAGAAAGCTGAAAAGCAGAACCTCCAGAGCAGTAATCTCTGGATTGCTGCCCATGCCACGCACCATTGAGGGTAAGAATAGGATGATTTGGTAAATATATGGCTGAGGAACTGGTGTAGGGGGCAGGGGTTCAGATTTATCTATCATTGGGATGTCTTCTGGAGAGCTACGACCTGTACAATAGAGTCAGATTACACCTTAATCCGAGGGAGACCAATATCCTTGCAGCCAGATTTCAGGATGGTTTAAACTAATTTGGCAGATGATGGGGCAAAATTGTAGTCAACAGGATGAATTGCAATGTAAAGGCAGATAAAATCGAAAAGGATGAATACAGGACTGAAGGTGTTTTATTTGAATGCACTCAGTATACAGAATAAGGTAGATAAACTTTTAGCACAGTAACAGATTGGCATGTATGACATTGTGGGCATAACTGAATTGTGGCTGAAAGAAGATTATAGCTGAGAGCTTAATGTACAAGGATACACATTGCATCTGAAGGACAGGCAGGAAGGCAGAGGGGGTGGCCTTGCTCTGTTGGTAAATAATGAAATCAAATCATTAAAAGGAGGTGACATAGGATCAGAAGGTGTAGAATTGTTGTGGGTAGAGCTAAGGAACTACAAACGTAAGAAGACTGATGGGAGTTATATACAGACCCCCAAACAATATTAAAGATGAGGTCTACAAATTACAATGGGAGATAGAAAATGTATCTCAAAAGGGCAATGTTACAAAAGTCATGTGGGATTTCAATATGCAAGTAGATTGAGAAAATCAGGTTGCTTCTGGATCCCACGAGGAGGTATTTATAGAGTGCCTGCAGGATGGCTTTCAGAACAGCTCATGGTTGAGCCCACTAGTGGAAGTCAGCTATTCTGGATTTGGTGTTGTACAATGAACCAGAATTGTTTAGGAAGCTTACGGTAAAGGAACTCTTGGGGTACACTGATCATAATATGATAGAATTCACCCTGCAATTTGTGAAGGAGAAGCTAAAGTCAGATGTATCAGTATTATAGTGGAGTAAAGGGAATTACAGAGGCATGAGAGAAGAGATGGCCAAAATTAATTGGAAAGTTACACCAGCAGGGTTAACGGCAGAGCAGCAATGGCTGGAATTTCTGGGAACAATTCAGAAAGTGCAGAATATATACACACTGAATAGGTAAATGTTTCCTAAAGATAGGATGACACAACCGTGGCTGATACATAAGCCAAAGAGAGGGCAGATAATAGAGGAAAAATTTGTGTGAAATTAGAGGGTTGGGAAGATTTTTAAAATGAACACAAAGAAATTAAAACATCATAAAGAACAAAAAGATGGAATATGGACATAAACTAGCCAATAATAATACAGGGGATACCAAAAACTACTTCACATATAAAAAGTGAGGTGAGAATAGATATCAGACCACTGGAAAATGATGCTGGAGCAGTAATAAAGGGGGGCAAGGAAATGGTGGTCAAATCAAATAAATATTTTGCATCATCTTCACTATGGAAGACACTAGCAGTATATCAGACATTTGAGAGTGTTTGGGGCAGATGTATGTTAAATTGCTATTACTAGGGAAAAGGACTTGGGAAACTGAAGGGTCTGAAGGTTGATCAGTCATCTGGACCAGGATGCACCCCAGGATTCTCAAGGAGGTGCCTGAAGAGGTTGTGGAAGCAGTAGTAATTATATGGTTTTGGAGGAATGGAAAATTACAAATGTCACTCCACTCTTCAAGAAGGGAAAGGCAGAAGAAAGTGAATTATAGGCCAGTTAGTCTGACCTCAGTGGTTAGGAAGATGTTGGAGTCAAGGATGTGGTTCCAGGGGACTTGGTGGCATATGATAAAATAGGACGTAGTCAGATTGTTTCCTTAAGGGAAAATCTTGCCTGACAAATCTGTTGGAATTTTTTGAAAAAATTAACAAGTAGGATAGACAAAGAAGAATCAGTGGGTGTTGTATATTTAGATATTATAGGAAAGGTGTTGGCCTGGATTGAGCATTGATTGATTGGCAGGAGGCAAAGAGTGGGAATAAAGAGAGCCCTTTTTGGTTGGCTACCAATAACTAGTGTTGTTCTACAGGGTTCTGATTTGAGACCGTTTCTTTTTACATTATATGCCTGTTATTTGGTTGTCTGAATTGGTGGCTTTGTGCACAAGTTTGCAGATGTTTTGAAGATAGGTGGAGGGGCAGATAGTTTTGAGAAAATAGAGAGGCTTCGGGAAGACTTAGACAGAATAGGAGAATGGGCAAAGAAGTGGAAGGTGGAATACAGTGTTGTTAAGTGTGTGCTCATCACTTTGGTAGAATAAAAGCATAGACTATTTTCTAAGTGGATAGAATATTCAAAAATCTGAGGTGCAAAGGGACTTGGTAGTCCTTGTGCAGGATTCTGTAAAGTTAATTTGCAGTTTGAGTCAGTGGAGTCATTTTTAAATGTGAAAGAATGAAAGACAATGGAGCGCATTTCAAATACTTTACACCCTCTGATGTCCTATCTCAGGAACAATGTGCTTGTGATAGAGGGAATGTGATGAAAGTTCACCAGATTGATTTCTGGTGGATGGATTGTCCTAAAGGAAAGTTTAAACAAGCTAGACTTGCCTTTGAGTTTAGGTGAATGAGAAGTGATCTTGTGAAATGTACAATATTCTTAGAGGGTTCAACAGGGTAGAGAAATTATTAGTATTTCTCCTGGCTGGAATGTCTGGAACCAAGGGTCACAGTTACAAAATAAGTGAATTACCATTCAGAACTGAGATAAGAAAAAATTTCTTCACCCAGAATGTTATGATTCTTTGGAATTCCTTATCTGACAAGATTATGGAGGATCAGTCACTGAGGATATTCAAGGGAGGGATTATATGGTTAATAAGAGAATTAAGGATATAGGGTTAGTGCAAGATTGTTGTGCTGATCTTGTGTAAGTGCACAGGACAAGATACTATATTCCTGCTTCTATTTATTAAGTTATTACGTTCTTTCGTCCTCTGCATTACTGAATATGAACATATCCTTAGCTGTTTAATCATATACCTCAGTATATGGATATGACAGCATTGTAGAATTTTGTTATAGTCAATTGGTTATGGGGTAATTTTTCACTGTCTTTAGCATTTTATTTTTGTCATACATGTATCTTCATCAGTTAACCTCTCATTTTCAGGTCTGCCTGTTGCTACATTTTGTCTGCTCCTCTTCTTCCTCAGTAAACTAGAAATAGTTTCCTATCTTGCTGCTGATGAAAGAGTGGTGAATATGCTTAGGCTATAGTTACAGATTACTATGGAATGCAATTCTGTCGCTATGGGTGTTCCACAATGATCTATAGATGACCTGTTGAGAGCTTTTAGATTTATTCTTTGTCTAAAACTGTGTTAGTACCACACAGGTCTGGAGGCAGTTCTTATTAAGGAAGAGGAACTGCTACTGATTCAGTCATGGAGTAGTAACTAAAACTGATAAATTATAAAGAAAATGGTTTATTTCCTTCTATTATTTTTCTTATCACCTGCTCCAAGTCCTTCTGGACTTTCTGAAGCTACTTTGATTATTTATGGTAGTATTGACCAACATTCTGTTCCATTGCATGCTTAGAGTTATTTTTTTGATGATATTCATTGAGGGTGAGTATCAATTAATTGGTTTGGTGAAAATCAGCTTGAATTTCAGTGGATCCGTAATTAAAGCTGAGAAACCTCGGGGCTACTCCCATCTGATCATAAGACCTTCTGTTGCCAAATTCAAAGTACTCACGGATATTTCACTTGACTTTTAAATATTATCATTTAAAGATTACATTGCAAATTCACCAAAATGAAAACATAGTTTAGAATTCATTGAGTTAACTTTGATTATAAGAAATTATAAAATGATTCAGAATTTGATAGGAGGGCATTCAGAGGGAAAATAATGCGTTCAAAAGTAAGATTGAAGCTAGACCATTTAAGACTGAAATTAGAAAATAAATTTTAATATATGAAGTGTGAAATTTAAAACTTCGAAAAGGTTGTTGAGAAATAAAGACAGATTCTCATTTGAGGAAAAGGTGTCAAAAAATAAAGCTAACATGCAGATCGACCTTGAACTAAATCATAGAGTTTGTCTTAGGAGTTCGTTGGCCTTCTACTGTTTCTGTCTTGGTATGGAATATTTTGAATCTAAATGAAAACCAAATGAGAAAAACAACATTTTTAAATTATCTCATTTATTCTCATGTGAACATATTTATTCATAAGTATGGGAATTATTTTATTCACTTTCTTAGGAGATGCTCAGGGATTGCACAAGTATAGCTACTGGTATCCCAAATAAGGATGAAGAAGAATCTAGAACTAATCTGCAATCTAGACAACAGTAAGTTCTGATTCAAAACTCAATTTATAATAAGAACAAAGAGCATCATTTCAGTAATTTTCTTTATCTTCTATCCTCCTAGTGTAGCTATAAAAACCTAGTTCAATTTTTCCTAGAAGGAAGAACATGCTGGGTGTTGACTTGTAAACATCAAGAGGGAAATAAGTAAGGCAATGGGACTGGAAAGATTTCCCTGAGTTCTAGTTTAAACTTCATAGGCTGAATGGTCTCCCTCTACACCGGAAGGAAATGTTCAGCCATTTTAACATAATTTACATGAACCAAGTCGGAGATGAGTATCAATTTATTGGGAGAGCTGAAATTAAGCAGATCGGAAACAAAAGCAAGAGAATTAGAGGAAGGTCGAGACAGAGAGCAGAGTTCAGTTTAGGAAATGTGAGTAGACACAAATTTAGTGATAATTTGTTCCTGGTTAACTGGTCTGAAATGTAATGTCACAGAACAGGTGGTGGGGTGGTAGCGATTTTTTTTGACTGGCCAGGAAATTTAAAACGGGCATTAGCATAGCAAGAAGTACACAGTTGAAATAATTCAATCTAGTTAAGAAATTTAAAACAGGGAATATATGTATAGCTAAGGAGTGCACTTTTCAAATAATTGAATCCAGTCTTTTTAAATAAATCAAAGGTACATTTAACGTCAGAGAAATGTACACAATATACATCCTGAAATGCTTTTTCTTTGCAACCATCCACGAAAACAGAGTGCCCAAAGAATGAACGACGGTAAAATGTTAGAACCCCCCCAAAGTCACCCCCCCTCCAAGCTCCCCTCCCTCCCGCGTGTAAATGACAGCAAGCGACAATATAACATAGATGAATGGGCTGATAATGTGTTGTAGCTGCAACGTACAGGAACTGGTGGATACCAATGTGGATCAGATTGACTAAGATTGACTATACCTGCAGCATGTGTTGGCAACTCCAGGAACTTTGCCTCAAGGTTGGTGAATTAGATAGAGTCCAAGTTTCAGACCCTGACACATCAGAGAGTAAGAGAGTTACTGGACACTGAGTTACAGGAGGCAGATATATCCTTGGATTGGTTTCTTCAAATTAGGTCAGATCAGGGACTGCAAATAAGCTGGTAAATGAATCCAGAGAGTAGTTTTGGAGGAACATCAACTCTTGCCCTTGTCATACAGACATAAGGTTGTCACAGGAAGGATGTGCAAACTGCATAGGAAATGTGGGGAGAAAAGAAAAATGTTGTATACATTGGGGAGAGCACAGTTAGGAGAACAGGCACTATCTTCTTTGCAACAAGAAGAGAACCCCACAGCCTTTGTTCCCTGCTCAGTAGCAGATTAAGACATTTCCTCTGGACTGGAAAGCTCAGAATAGAGAGGCTTATCCAGAAGTCATGGATACATAGGCACCAACAACTTGACTAGTCCTGGGAAGGAGGTTCCATTGAGGGATTGTGAGTAATGGGAAAAAATTGAAAGGCAGAACCACAATGGAGGTAATCTCTAGATTACTACCTGACTTGTGTGCATATTGTCAAAAGGTAAGTAGGATTAAATAAGTAAACTGTAGCTGCAATGTTGTTCTGGGAGAAATGGATACAGATTGATGGGGCACTGGTATTGAAGGAAGGGGGAACTGTTCCACTGGGACAGGTTTTATTTGAACTGTGTTGGGATCAGGGTTCTGATGGATTGCATAAATAGTTATGGACAAGGCTTTAAACTAATTGAAGTGTGTGGGGGCAGAGTTCTATTGACAGGAAGATCAATAAATCAAAAAACTGAAAGATCACTCACCATATAGTAAAGAAGGGAATGAACAGCAAAGAATGACAGGAAGACAAAGAAAAAAATAAACCAAGCAACACACACAAGATGGTGGAGGAACTCATCAGGCCAGACAGCATCTATAGAAAAAAGTACAGTCAACATTTCAGGCTGAAATGTGTGTGTTGCTCGGATTTCCAGCATGAGCAGATTTTCTGTTGTTTGTGAAAAAATAAGCCAAAATGTGTACCAGAAGTCAAGTAAAAATTGTAAATAATCAAAGAATAAGGCTCTATTTGAATGCATATAGCATTAATAACAAGTTAATAAAAGTGAACACCTGGATTCCAAACCAATGATCTCAATTTAAAAAAGGACAATTGCATGTGTATGACCATAGAGTTATCTTGAATGAACTGACAAAACAGTCTAAACCAATGAGTAGTGACGCATCTCTCAAAGCAGGTTTTCCAGAGTTCAGTAGAAATAAATCCCAATTGGAGGGATTCCATGAAGAAAAGGGAACTAACTGTGTTTAACAAATGAGATTGATGAACAGAGTAAATCAAAAACTTGTTCACATAATGCAGCAAAAACTAGTGAAAGACCAGATGAAATGGAATTTTTCAGAAGCCAGATAATAGATACTTTAAAAAGTTAATAAGGAGGGAGAAAATTTGTTATAAAAGAAAAATGGAAATCAAAACAAATACTAAGACTTCCATACATCTATAAAGAATGGAAGAGGGTGGCTAAGGCAACTGTACATAAAAGCTGGCTAAAAGCATAGCTTTCTATTCCTCTCCCACCAATGTTTTTAACTTGCATCCTTTTTTCCTGGCATATATGCTATGTGGTTCAGCTACTGAAAATTTAGTCATATTTTCAACGACAGAAGATTGACATGTCCTTGTTTAAAGCTGCTGGTTTAGCAAAACTGATATTTGCGTAAGAACATTTTTGGACTAATTCGTACAATATTAAGAAGCAGCTTTCAATCCTTTATGAACTTGTATGACCTATGCCCACGTAATATGGATTTCATTAATTTAGAGTCATAGATTCATATAGCATAGAAACAGGCACTTGCACCCACAGAGTTCATGCTGTTCATCATGAAAGTCACAGCAGCAGCTCTACATCCTTAAAAGTTTCTTAAGATTCAGCATTACATCTAAAACTTTGACAAACTTCTATAGGTGCATGGTGGAGAGTATATTAACTAGCTGCGTCACAGCCTGGTATGCAGACATCACTGCCCTTGAATGTAAAATCCTACAAAAAGTAGTGGATACAGCCCAGTCCATCATGGTTAAAGCCCTTCCTCTCCATTGAACACGTCTACACAGAACGTTGTCGCAGGAAAGCAGCATCGATCATCAGGGACCCCCATCACCCAGGCAACACACTCTTCTCACTGCCATCAAGAAGAAGGTACAGCAGCCTCAGGACTCAAACCATCAGGTTCAGGAACAGTTATTACCCCCTCAACAATCGGGTTCCTGAACCAGAGGGGATAACTTCAGTTTCACTTGCCCCATCACTGAATAGTTCCCATAACCTATGGACTCGCAGTCAAAGACTTTTCATCTCATTTTCTCAATATTTATTGCTTACTTATTATTATTATTATTATTATTATTGTTTTATTTTCTATTTGCACAGTTTGTTGTCTTTTACACACTGGTCCGCCCTGTTGGGTACAGGTTTTCATTCATTTTATTATGGTTATTGGATTTACTGAGTATGCCTGCAAGAAAATGAGTCTCAGGGTTGTATATGGTGACATATGTATTTTTATAATAAATTTACTTTGAACTTTGATTATCTAAACTCAAATTTTAATTCTCCCTGATTCTACCACTATCCACATACCATTATGATGTGGAAGAAACCCAAGGCACCAAGAGAACAACTCTGCAGTTGTAGTGAGAACATGCAAATTCCACACAGACAACACTGAAGGCCATGATTGAACCCAGGTTGCTGGAGGTGTGAAGCAATATTTCCATTGACTTGCCCCTTTGAATGGATTTGATTTGGATATTTTTATCCTGGCTGTGTAATCTTTGTGCTGACTCTTACAAGTGCAGAAGTTTAAAATATTCCCATTATATTTTTTATTATAAGGTCAAAGAATAAGAAACTAGTTGTGTTGCAGAAAGATCTCTGGAGACTGCAACAAGGACTGGAAGTATTACAATCTCAACAAGAAATCCTTGATATGGAATTACAGGAAGTCATGGACAAACTGCTGGAAAAAGCACAGAGAATGTGTGAAGTGTATCATAACAGAGGTACAGTACATTTTTATACTGCAGTTTAATAGGATAAGAATTTGAAGTATGATGGTACAAATATTACATTTGGGAGAGATACAAGTTTTACTCCTTTCATGGCAGCTGGGGAATGTAAATTTGCATAGCTAAACAAATCTAGAATTTGGGACAGGGACAGAGAGCTGGACTCAGTAACAGTAATAACAAAACTATTGGATTGTTCCAAAAACCGTCTGGTTCACTAGTATGCTTCAAATAAGGAAGTATTCTATCTTTATGCAGTCTAGCCTATTTTTTGGTCTAAAACCAAAAAATGCTGGAAAACCTCAGCAGGTCACACAGCATCTGTGGAACAAGAAAAAAATGTCTGAAATTAAGATTACCTTTCTTCCAATTTCTTTTTCCTAGTTCCCATTTCTGATGAAGGGTCTATATTTCTCTTTCACAGCTGTTGCCTTATTTCTGAGAGTTCATAGCACTTGCTGTTTTTATGTTTTCAGCAATTTCCATTTAGCATATCTTTGACTTCAGACACAGCATGGTGATCAGTTCTTAACTACCTTCTCAAACCACGGGTAATTTACTGTATGCAACACACACAAAATGCTGTGGAACGCAGCAGGCCAGGCAGCATCTATAGGAAGAAGTCATGAGTCCCGACGAAGGGTCTCTACCCGAAACGTCGACTGTACTTCTTCCTATAGATGCTGCCTGGCCTGCTGCATTCCACCAGCATTTTGTGTGTGTTGCTTGAATTTACAGCATCTGCAGACTTCCTCGTGTTTGCATAATTTACTGTATGTTGGCATTGCTAACAGGACCCATATAACAAAGGAGGAAAAAGTAGTTGGAGTTTTAAGTTTTAATACTGAATTTGTACTGTAGCCCTCTGCCAAAGAGTATCAAAGATCATTATAAAAAATATGCTACAACCATTGAAATAGCATTATGAACTTTCATAATTATGTTTAATATAATTGCATTTTCGAAAATAACAAACTCATAGTGGAAAGAATCAATTTATTTCCTTCTAGCGTATTTAGTTTTTAATACCTCAAATTCCATTTCTATGATAATATCTTAGTGGTCCCATTGTTGTCTTGTACTTTTTAAACTAAACACAATCAATATTTGTGTATTTACAAATGAGGGTATTATTGCAATGAAACAAAGGTTAGATTTACTTTCTTTAATTACAAGATTATTTACTATTTTATTAATAACAGAAAAACTGGAAATACTCAAAAGATCAGTCAGCACCTCTAAAAAGAGAAACAGGTTTAGGATTTCGGGTTGATGACCTTTCATCAGAATTGTTCTGATGAGAAGTGTTCAACCTTACTCATGAACTGTTTCTGTCTCCACTATTGCTGAGTGACCTGCTGATATTTCCAGAACTTTTATTTTTTGTTCAAATTTCTTATGTATTTTCTTTTTGCTTTTAGGTTACTATTTTTATTAAAATTTTTCTGAATTATTTTCAAAAACTTCAATCTGTTGTTTAAATTCAGATATTGGCTATTATTAATTTTTATTATATGAGAAGGTATAATAGAGCTGTTTTTTCTCCTTAATAAATAGCTTTGGTCTTAGTAGGGGTTAGATTCTTTTTTTTTGATTAATGATTAACTTACATGAATATGGGGTAATGAGATTGTTATTATGAACAGGTATAATGTAAATGGTAGTTTTTTAAGATCTTTTTTGACATATATACTTTCTTGTGTATTCTTCTATGTAGAAACTATTAAAAATATTGGAAAGAGAACATTTTTATGGCTCATTTCAAGATAAACAAATGTTAACAATAGGTTTTGTGAAAAATTGTAAAAATACTCTTCAGCTTTATGAGGCAGCCATTTACAGTCACCATCATCATTGGGTCGTGTCATATGGCATCATTGTAATGTCTGTGTCATATGACATCATCATTATGTGCTGTGTCATTATGACATGGACGATCATGGTCTTTCCATAAACATGATTATTCTTAGTTAGTCACCTACAATTGAGGCCCTCAATTAGTTGGGGTCAACCATGGGTGTTGCGTCTCAGCTGTCTACATAATATGCAAGCCAGGGCAGAATGATCTGGAGAGCAAGTTGTTGTCCATGTGGCAGGCTTTTCTATTCCATGCACCTGATGAATCCAAAGGAATGGCAGAGACCCATACAGTTTGGCACCAGCAGAGTTGCCAGAGTTGCCATTGGAAGTTTGAGATCAGAGTTTTCCTTCTAGATGAGCTGCCAACCATGGTTGACAAGCCCCATTTGCCCAAAGTGGCTGGTTTTAACGTGCCAGTAACTTGCCTTTGACCCTTTCCCCATCAGTAGAAACAGATTCACCAGGCTTAGGAACTAAGCCACACATGAAAGCCAGGAGCTGGACTTGGTTGTCAGAGACTGTTTGAAACACTCACCATTGGAAGTATTTAATAGGTATTAGGAGCTTATCCCCACAGGAGGTATAGACTAAGGATAAATAATAAGCAGTGTAAGATTAAGATAAGGGAAAGTTCCTTTGCCCAGAATCTAATAAACTGGTGGAATTCTTGACCATAGAATTCACTTGAAACAAAATATATTCAAGTTGGATCATGTTCATAGGGTTAAGGGATCAAGTGATATGGGAGGAAAGCTGGAACAAAGTACAGATTTTGAATGATCAGTCTGATGCAATTTGAATGGCAAAATAGGCTCAAAGGCCTGCTGCAGCTTGTGTTTTCTGTGATTCTATATTTCTACATACATCCTCATATATGTATGTATATTTCTAATTTATAGATCAGCTTTGAATTACTTTTTTCAGTGTCTGTAGTTCACATTTCTCAAAACTCCTGCTTTTGTAGGTTTGACAGATAGAGTGCTTACAAAGGAGGAATATCAACATAGTCAATCTATAGAATTCTTTCTGAGAAAAAAGATACAAAGTGTCAACCATTATTTAGGAAGGTATGTTCCTCCTAAAAATACACAATAATATTGTTAAGTAGGTTGAGTATATGAAGTCTGATGCATCTCTCAAATTAGTTGATCAATAGACAAAAACGGCCAGAAATGCAAAAGCTTTGCTGTAAGGTATGTCTGTTAAAATTTGTGTCAGTGGCTAATCAATGAATCAGTGGAAGTTAACTTTCAGGTACAGCAGGTAATTAGGAAAGCGTAAAATAGTGGCCCTTTTTGCAACAAGATTTGAGTATAAAAGTAGTGTATTGCTCCTTTTATATTAGGTCTGGTGATAATACATGTGGAGAACATCCCCTACCCAAGGAAAGAAAGATAAATTGCAATGAAAGTTCAAAAGATTGATTCTTGGGATGATGGGTTTGTTGATTAAGGATAGATAAAGCAATCTTTGCATATATTAAATTTAGATTATTAAGGGGGGGCATTCATTGAAATATACAATCTTTTTCTAGAGCTTTACAAGGTACATACAGGGATATTGTTTGGCTACTTGGAACATACAAAGTAACAGGAGGTTAAGCATTCAGTACAGAAATTAGAAGAAATAAATGTTTTTGCAAATGGAGCAGTGAATCCTTGATTTTTTTTAATCCAAAATGTCTGTGAATGTACTACCACATAATGTAGTAAAAAACAAGATGGATATACTTTTAGATATTAAGAGATTCAAGGAATATGGAATTAATGTTGTGCATGCTTCATATTGCTGGTACTTCTTGGCCAATATCCAAGAACATTAGCATCAAGATAAGTGGAATTAACTTGGTATTTGCTGATCAGATGCAATGTGGGCCTCAAAGAAAATGTGGTTATGGCCTGGAGGAAGGTTGATCAGGTTGAATGATCAAGTGATAGGGGATTGTGGTATTGAGTGGATGGAAACAATTGATTAGGGGACGGGATTGACATTGTGGAGTGAGGGCAAATGTCAGACTTTGCAGGCATGAAGACTGAAGTTCTGAGTCATGACAGAGTCAAGGGGTGATTGGGAGCTGAATGAGGGTTGTTTGAAGTCCAACTATTTAAGTAGTTTGTATGAACATTAAATTCTCAATTTAATTTATTCCCCACATTTATTCAATGGCTAAGTAATCTATGGGTTAATACAATTTTGTTGCTGATAATCAGTGCTGATTTGCTGAGGCTAAATTCTGATTGATCAGCTTAATTTTCTACTTTGAAAGAGAACATTGCTGAAATCACTGTCTGCTTTGAAATTTTTAAAAATGTGCATTTGTCTATAGTACTGTGCAAAAGTCTTAGGCAAGGAATTGCAAGGGTCGTAAGACTTTTGCACTACTGTATTTGTCAACATGGAGTGGAGAACGAGTTTGTAAATTTGGTGGGAGCAAAGAATGGATGGATTGGTGAAGGTGGAGCACTGTGGGAGGGGTGTGGGGCAGGTGGCAGAAAAGGAGCACCAGGGACAGACGCACCCTTCCCTGTGATTCGAAGCAAGGTTATTTCATTCCAGACAATTGGTTTATTGACATTACAGGATGTCTGGTGCTTCCTGCACGCTCCCTTTTCCCAATCATGATTCTCCTCTCTCTGCTGCTTCCCACTCTCAGTCCACAATAGAGACCCATATCAGAATCAGGTTTATCATCACTCACATAGGTCATGATTTTTTTTTGCAGCAGCAGCAGTGCAGTGCAATACAGAAAATGACTACAGTACTGTGCAAAAATCTTAGGCACCCTAGCTATATATATTGCTTGTGACTAAGACTTTGCACAATACTGAATTTCCTAGATTAATGATAAATAATAATCCTTCCTTAAAACCAATGATTATCATCACAAAAGAGAATCTGACCATCTACAGTAATACATAAAAATGCCGGAGGAATTCGGCAGGTCAGGCAGCATCCACCTATGGAAAGGAATAAACAGTCAATGTTTCAAGCCAAAATCCTACGCTTTCAATACTTGACATTCATTGGAAATTACATAACTGAGCACTCTAATGTCACAAGTTGTGGGGATCTCCATGAAACGAAGTTCTATTAGACCAGTTACATAAAGCAAACATCTTCCACAGAAGGTTATCTGAAGCATCGTGTAATGAGTGACTCACCCTTCCAAAGCTTGTCCAAAAAGCACGACAGGAAAGAGATGAACTGCCCTCAACTTGCTTGGATGAATGTAGTTCCAATACACTGGTTAGACCATATATGAACTGTTGTGTGCAGTTCTGGTCTCCATGTGATAGTAAAAAGTAAGTTGTGCTGTGGAGAAAGTACAAATAAGATTCACTGGGACGAGGTCTAGATGGGAGAACTTTAATAATGGGGAGACGTTGGGTTTGTTTACTCTAGAGCTAAGGAGGCAAAGGGGTAACTTAATAAAGCTATGTATATAAATCAATAATTTATATACAGAACAGATAATCAGAGTCTTCTCCCATGTAGGAGTATCAAAAACAAAAAGACACTGGTTTAATGTGAGAGTTGGGAATTAATTTTTTAACACAGAGTGGTTGATATCTGGAATTCGCTACCAGAAGAGGTAGAAGAGTGAAATAAAATCACTACATTTAAGAGACATGTGGATACTTAAAATCATCAAGACACGGAAAGATACAGAACAAGTATGGGCAAGCTTGCATTATTTTCTCTGACGTGTTGCAGACTGAGAGGGAGACCCCAATAGAAGTTTATAAAATTATTAGAGGTATAGATAGGCTAAATCAGCAGTCTTTTATCCTGTGGTAGAAATGTCAAATACTAGAGGGCATAGTTTTTAGGTATTGATGGTCACTGAGGAGGAGATGAGGTTTCCAATCTGGACTGATTGTGGTCTCTCAGTGAGGAAGTCAACGATGCAATGCAGAGGGAGGTACAGAAATGATTTGTTTGGGAGGATAAAAGGTGCTGAGTTGTAGTCAATAAACAACAGCCTGACATATGTGTTCCAGTTGTCCATTTGGTTCAGAACAGAGTGGTGAGCCAGTAATGTGACATCTGATGTAAATCTATTGAGCCAATAAACAAATTGATGCAAGTTCATGTCCTTACTGAGATGGGAGTTGATTCGAGCCATAACCACCCCCTCGAAGCCTTTCATTACAATAGTTTCAAGTGCATCCCTTGAAGCAGATTATGCTGGTCTTCTTGGGCACTGGTACAATTGATTCTATCTTGCAGTAAGTGGAAACTTCAAACCACAGAAACAAGATGTCGAAGAGGTTCCTGAACAAATCCAGCTAGTTGTCCAGCATAGGTTTTAGCACTTGACCAAACAAGATGCCTTGTGAGGGCTCACCGTCCTGAAAGGTGTTCTGACATCAGCCTCTGAAATTAACATCACTGGGACATCAGGTGTTGTGGGGATTCACGCTGGTGTGTCATTATTCTCCCTTTCAGTGTGCATAAAAGGCATTTTGCTCATTAAGGAGTGATACATCATTGCCATTTATATTATTTGTCCTCACATTGTAGGGGGTAATGCCAGGAAGTACTGCAATTGCTCAGATATTGAGTATATTCGAGGTTGAGAATGACAACATTTTGGACATTAAGGAGACTAACATGTGTGGATTGAGGGCAGAGAAATGTAGCAAAAAATGATCAACCATGAAGGGAAAGAGTTGAAGGGCAATCAAGAAGGAGCATGAAAGTGTTTTTGTGTTGTTTTACTAAACAAGTGTGATGCACCATCAATAGCTCTCGAAGACGTGAGTCGAGATTGACTTTTATTAGCTGGAAGAAAGCACTATCAGCAGCAAGAGACCACCACACAACCTCCTGGAGACTGAGGGAGGAGCAGTGCCTCCAATTGCCTTTATACAGGGGTTTGTGGGAGGAGCCACAGGAGTAGTCAGCGGAGGGCAGGGGGGGGCATGTCCAGACAGGTATATGTAGTTCACCACAGCTACTAGAATCACTGCCTCACAGTGCCAGAGACTCAGATTCAATCCTGACCCAACCTGGGTGTTTGTCTCTGGGTGCATGTCCTCTCTGACCCACATGGTCACAGAATGAAATCATGTCAGATCATGTTTGTTTCGATATCCCAAAGACATGCAGATTGGTAGGTTTATTGCCAACTGTAATTTGCCCTTGTAATTGAGTAGTAAGATTTGGGGGAAGATTTAAAGAAAATGGATGGTTGATGGTTATCATGGAGATGGGCCTATTTCTGTGCTATTTTTCTCTGACTCTAAATACCAGAGGCAGAATGGTTAAAGTAATGATCTCTATTGCTTTATTATTTCGTGACTTAATTTCACTTCTAGCTCTATTGATATCTGTTTCTTCCCCTTGATGGTGGTTTTGTTAGGTGTGAGATGAAAAAGTCATCATGTTCGTTTCACCCCAAGTTTTGATTTTAAGTACTTGGGTCACTTTTTTTTAAATAATCATTGCTCTGATATAGCAACCTATTTATGAAGTCAACATAATGGG
This sequence comes from Hypanus sabinus, assembly GCF_030144855.1. NCBI lineage: Eukaryota > Metazoa > Chordata > Chondrichthyes > Myliobatiformes > Dasyatidae > Hypanus > Hypanus sabinus. The sequence continues at coordinate 27,447,300 of NC_082735.1, read as the reverse complement.
TAATATACACCATCAATCAAAGCAGAATAATTTTGTTGATTTCTTTGATTCATGATTAATTTGATATATCAATTTTCATTGTTTAATTTGTTTTGTTCTGTGCAGTCAAGGGGTAGAAAATATCAATCAACACAATCAACAGTTGTCTGAGTACCAATCAGACTGAATTAAATCAAGCAAATGATGGTAATAATCTTGTTTTATAAATTTTGCTCAATCAATCCCAATTAGTTTTCTCAATTTCTTGATAAAAATAAAGCTATGAATGTTACTGGGCTGCTTTGCAGACATTGTAAAAATTGATCTTGATTTTAATATGTGTTTTGTTGCCTTACTGAGATCTATGTTTAATCTTGAAAATTGGGTACTATTTGTTAGAATTCTCAAATGGGAGTAAAATTGTTTGAATTGATCTAAAATTGTTATAATTATTTGTTGAGGAGAACCATCTTATGCAGCAATCTAAAGCCTAAATGTAACTTAGATCATAATCTGAAACCAATTATTTAAGGATGTTGTCTGTGTCTCTAAAGCAAAATCACTTCAATAGACTATTGCTTATTTGCTATAATATTTTCACGTTACATAATCTGCCTCAACCTACAAGCCTCTTATATCTTTGTAACTGCCAATGGTTAGATTTCAGACTGTAACCACATAACAGTAAAACAATGTAAATTTCAGTAAATTCTATAATTTCTAGTGAATCCATTACTATTAGATAGTCGCAATGTAGTTAATCCATGATGGCCTGTTTCTGGTTGGTTCTTTAGCATAATGGGGCCGATTTTCTGTTTTCCCTGTGTGCCAGTGGACCTCACTTTTATTCAGTCTAGTACTGAATACAGTCTTCCACTTGGAGCCCAGCTCCCAGCCCATCAACATGGGCCAAGGCTTCACAATAGTGCACAGGACTCCCTTACTGTGAATGGCTCACTGTACTGATCGGATATGCAAAACTCTATCTCCATCATTTGAAGGATTTTGACACTGCTGGCAAAGTCTACATTTATGCCCTATGCCAAAGAGCTCCTTAAACTGGATGTCTTTTTCTCAGTCATGTCAGAGTGCTGTTCCAATTCAACCATATTGTCATTGGCCTAGAAGTAAATTTAAGCTGTATCAACTAGATTTCCATCACTGAACAAGCAATTGTGAACCAAATCGGTTTTTATGATAATCCAGTAGTGTCAGGGTATTCTAGCTTGCTTAATGATTTTTTAAAAATCTTTTTAAATCCTGCAATAGTGTCACATCATCTGACTTTTTTTTAGTACATCCTAAATTCTTTATCTGTTAATTTTTCTCCTCTTTTTACCCATATTGATGATAGAACCATTGGTTACTATATTTCTTTCAAGATATCATTTTGCCTCAAGAAAAACTACTGAAAATATGCTCAGAAGCCATCCTGTCATAAAAGCTTTCTGAAAAATGTAGGAAGAAAATAAAAGTATCAGCATTTCACCAAAAAGTTTCAGTTTCTTTCGACTGCAAAAGCTTAAGTTGTTTATGGAATTGTTATTTTTATGTGATCTGACGATCAAACTAAAATTGATAAGAATCACACTACCTAGTCAAAAACTTGGATGTTGAAATAAGAATCCATACAAATCTTAACTCTTTGAAAAATAATAGCTTTCCTTTTAAAGTTACTTTAACATGGTTATTTAAAATAGTAACATTCTTTTCATATTTTTGAAAATATTAGAGAGACTACACCCTTCCCACCTCAAATCTCAAAAGCAACAATCATTTGGAAGACTTGTTTTCTAGTCAACATGATTAAGAATTGAATGCTAAATATTTTTTAAACATTGTTTTTGTTTTTTGAGGTACTAGTAAGGCAGAATGCAACACCAAAAGTTCTGGTACATCACCCTTTTGCTTATTTGTGTTTTAATAAGACATACATGTTCTCCATTGTAAATAGCAATGTATCTTTCATAATCCAATCACCATAGTCTGAAACCTACTGCAACGATAATTGCAAATAGTAACTTCCACAGAAACTTTTGGCAAGATCTTAATTTTCAGCCTCAAAAAGTAGATTAAAATGATAAGGAAACAAGCTCAAATTCCTAAAATATGTATGCACAGATATTGCTGAGAACATTGAAAATTTAGCCTAAAAGTCTGTATGGTTCAGTTTTACACTGTATCTCTCAATCACTTTATTTTGAAATGAAACTTGCACTTTAACAATAGTTGATATTGTTTGTCCTCTTTTTTTTAAATCTGTAGTGAAAGGAAAATAAGGGGAACAGTGATTCAATTATAATGTAAAATTACATAGGAGTACAAGTTTGTCTTTGTGTTGAATTGGTGCTATGATGTCAGCTGCCATTGTAATTTCCTCCCAATAACTTGTTCCATTGTCTTCTGTGGAATCGAATATTGAGAGGGGAGTACTGTAGGCCGTAAAAATTAATTTCTAACTTTTACTGCATAATAACCAATACCATACTATTAGAAAATGCATTGAACATTTTAAATACATTTTGTGATTGTGTTCTTCCTATCACCATATTATAACTGTTGTTGGCTGAGCTTTCCTCGCAGTAGGGTGGGATATAATGTGTTTGATGTTTCCTCTAAGGTGATATATTTTCATTTGCAGGGTGCTCCAATTGGTAAATACTTCAGTGTAATAATACATTCAAGCTCATGGAATCAAATCCTAATTAACACAAAACTGTAACATAAATAAAACTATTTGTTAATGCATCCTGTTTGGTTATGAAAAAAGTGATCTTTTATGTATGACAAATTGTAGGACTGGCTTTTTATCTATTCTCAATATAATTATATTGATTTATTAAATAGGCTTAACTTACATTAAATTCAAGTGTTGATATTCTGAATGTATCTTACAACACTATTATTAAAGATTTTGTTGCAACTTGTCACAATAATAAATAAACTAAAAAAACTTACAAAAGTGTATTGTCACTTAATTCCTTCACTTATCAATTATATATTTTGAAAATGATTGAACAGAACTGCAAATGTTTGTAAAGCAAATAGAATACTAAGGGTCTTTATTATAAATTTAAGTTAAGCATTGAGTCTGTACTAAAACAAATAAAAGCACAATAGTTTAATTACCATAGATATTTTAGGACTGAAAACATTGTTGTAGCAATGAACAGAAAATGGCCAGTGTGGTAAGATACAGAAGTATTTACAGAACACAATTTGCATATGTTTTAATATTTTTCAGTGTTATGTAAATGCTTTTCTGGTATGTTAAACAGCAGAAAACTGAAATCATTAAAATCTGCTAACAATAAATTATGTTTCCATTTGAAATTGGTTTATTATGGTCACATCTGTTAAGGTACAGTGAAAAGCTTAATAAGCTGTTCATACAAATCAATTCATTACAGGGTGCATTGAGGTAGAACAATAACAGAATGCAGAATAAAGTGCAACAGCCACAAAGAGAGTGCAGTGCAATTAGGCAATAAGGTTCAAGACCATAACGAAGTACTTTGTGAGGTCAAGAGTTCATCTTACCGTACTAGAGAGCCATTCAATAGTCATGGTGGTATGTGTTGTCAGGCGTTTGTATTTTCTGCCTGTTGGGATAAGTGAGGTCTTTGGGTAGGCTGGCTGCTTTACTCATGCAGTAAGAAGTATAGACAGAATCTACTGAGGAGCAGTTGGTCGCACTTAACAGTTTCTTGCAGTCATGGGCAGAGCGGTTGCTGTACCAACCAATATGCAATCAGATAGGATGTTTTCTGCAGTGCATCATTAAAAATTGGTAAAGGTTGATGGGGACATGCTAAGATTCTTTAGTCTCTGAAGGAAGTCATGATATTGGTGAGCTTTCTTGGCCATAATGGTTATGTGTTGCTGCCATTAACGTTCAGTCCTAGGAAATTTAAGTTCATGACCCTCTCAACTTCAACAGCACTGCTCTCCTTTCCTGAAGTCAGTGGCTACTCTTATATTTTGTGGATATTGAGGGAAGAGTTATTGTCATGATACCATGTTATTAAGCTTGCTATCTCCTTCCTGTACTCTGGTTCATTATTAGTTGAGGTACAGTTCTCTGTGATAGCTGCCAACTATGTAAATTGTATGAAGAAACTGAAAGGCTACAGGAAATTGGTGTTCAAAATAACAGGCAATTTATTAAAAACTGGTGTGCACCAGGAGACTAGTCAAAGCTGATCTACCTGAGCATGAATTTGATACAGTTTTTACATTCTCAGTTGATGAGATTACCTGTAAAACTACATTTTGGTAACTGAAATGGTTAGAAGAATACTTAATTGAGTAAAGACTGGGTCCTCAGTACAGAATAAAATGATTATCCACAAGTCTAACAACAAATCCAATGCTCTATTACAACAGTAGGTGTACATTACAAAAAAATTGGTGAAGTTCTTGATACTTGGTTGTATTTGCTGCTGTATTCCATGTCTCTACTTCTAGGCTTTGTGTGCTGTTCTCTGTTATCGCATTAGCTCAATCCACATCCCTATTTAATAGTTAATGGGCCTCTCTGTTCTTTCCCATTCAAGTTAGTATCATCTACAAACTTGTAGATTGAGTTAGAACAGAATCTGGCTATGTAGTCATGAGTGTATAGAAAATAGAGTAGGGAGCAGTCTTTTGGGACATCAGTGTTGAGAATAATCATGGCAGAGGTGTTGCCATCTATCCATATGTACTCTACTGGGCACGAAGTCGAGAATCCAGTTGCTGATGAGATGTTGCCTTCCAGTTTGGTGATGAGTTTTCTTGGAATTATAGTCTTGGATGCAGAGCTGTAGTCAATAAACAATAGTCTTAATGGAAGAGTCTTTCCTGTGCAGATGCTCCAGAGATTAATGTAGGGCCAGGAAGATCGTGTCTGCCATAGATCTATTCAGAGGTAGTACCAGATGATTGGAGGGTGGCAAATGTTACTCCTCAGTTCAAGAAAGAGAGTCGTTAAGATGTTTTAACCTTGTTTTTCTTGGGTACAGGAACCTAAGATAACGTCTTTGGTTAGGCTGACAAAGCAGGAGAGAACTTTGGATTGCAGCTGGAGAGGTTAAAAATATCTGCAAATACTCCGCTAGCTGATCACAATATTTAAGAACAATGCCAGGGATACCACAGCAACACACATAAATTGCTGGAGGAACTAAACAGGTCAGGCAGCATCTATGGAAAACAATACAGTCGATGTTTTGGCCTGACCCTGAAGAAATTTAATGAAGGGTCTCGGCCCAAAACATCGACTGTGCTTTTTTCTACAGATTTATTTCCTCATATTAGCATTGTAAAACTTTCTGTACTGGATCCTCCATATCAGCTGTTGTTTATATGCAGGAAGAAGGAGCACAGCCTGCTGATTGTTTTATGAAAGTGTGGTTGTGTGGGGTGTGTGGATGCTGGTGGGTCAGGAGATGTGCAGGTAGGGTTTTGGTAACATAGCTGACTGATTTGATAATATAACCTGATTGAAGTCAGCAGTTGCAGACCACAGAGTATGTACTTCATTTAGTGCAGGCTTCAGGTCTGTCTAAGGAGGGATGTTGACTGCCGTTTATAGAGCTAAAGTGAACTCCTGTGGCAAACAATACTCTTCACTCATTAGATATTACAAGCTAGGTGAGCAGAAACTCACTGGAACTATCATGTATGAGCACCAGAGTCCTCTGGTTCTAACATTGCCAAAGGACAACTTGAGGCCCATCCAGTGAATTGAGAACCCCTTACGTATTATGGCGCAGTCAGGTAAAGCAGTGTAAGCCACGCTTCAGTGGGACATAATACACCAATAGTTGCTAAGTAGCATTTAGAAATACAACCATATTCATTATAAAAATTTTTGATATGCACATACTCTTAATGGGAATGTGATCTGAAAACTTCTTCAGCTTCCAAATGTCGCGTATTATACTTCCAAATTGTCAACCGTGGAGAGAAGAATGATAGATTCGGCTTCCACTTCCCTTTCCTGTCACTTTGAACTATCATATACTTATCCGCTTTACACAAATAAATTGCATTTATATTGTATCATTGCAAATGTCCAGAAAAAAAATCAATGAAGCACTAGTTCCCCAAACTAAGTAATATATTGCGTCCACTGGTGAGATTCAAGTTACTACCATACGATTGGCCCCAGCTCTCATGCACGTGCACACGCGCGCGCCGTTTAAAGATCCCGGTCCGCGCACGCGTGTTCTAGAGGTGGGTTGTTAGGGACATGCGCAGTATTTGTTCTGTCTGAAGCGTCGTTCGGAGGGGAATCGGGTTCGATAGGTATCAGGAATCGGCGGCGACGGGAATGGAGCCAATGGCGCCAGGTAGGGACTCGGCTCGGGGAGCTTCGGGATTGCTGTAAAGGGAAATGTGATAAGTAGCCCAGCCCTTGACAAAAGCCAAAGCATCGACGAGGAGTGGTTTGGGCCCGTGAAAGTGAGCGCTGCCTCGGCCCAGTTCACAGCCACGCACAACCAGTGTCGGGGTATCAGAGCAAGGGAAAGCCATACAGTTTGTAATCGCAGACAGTGCTTTGCCGGCTACAATTGATTGTATTTTCCGTACGTATGTTCGGGAATTGAGACTTGCCACGCTTTTCCCGAAGGGCGAAGGCCCTTTTGATCCTGCTGTCTGGCAAGCATGCACCTGAAGCCTGTTTGTAAACAAGCGAACGAAGGCAAAGCCAGCAAGTAGGCGAAAAGCCATGGTCTGGAGCAAGCGATTGCTATGTATACCTGTTGTTCTTTTCCTCGTAGCTTGGTGAAGAGGCGAATAGTCGGCGACTTGGGCTAGGTAGATGGATGAAATCGTGGGACGATTGGTTTAAGAGTTAGAGGAAGGCGAAAGTCCAGATTAATGAAAGTAAATGAAGGTTGAATTCGCACAATGCACGTAATTATTACGAACGTGGGTTGTGGTTTATGAACACTGGGTCTACGAATGGAATAGTAAAGTGCTGTGGGAACTTTAGTGGTTAGTTAGAAGAACGTAACATCCGCTTCCAGTAGTCTTGCATAGAGGAACAGGCGAAGTAATTCAACCTTCCATCTGATATACATTACCTCAGTATGTACCGAACGAGTGCAGTTTGTTCAGCTTCAGCGATAATTGAATAATGACAGAAATACACTGTTAGAGGAAGCCTATTGTACGGGAATGAAATTAGGTAATGCTCTGAAGCTGTTTTGCGTTTCTCTTTTGCGTTAACTCTGGTGTCGTTCACTAAGCTACCAAACACGGGATTCTAAAACGCAGGTTCTGAGTGTAGACCAAGACATGTTTTTGTTCACGCAAATATTTCATTTTAAAATAAAGTTGTAGATTTTGGAGAGACACGGAAGAAACTGGAGGAGCTCAGCGAGTCAAGCAGGTTCTATGGATGGAAGTGGACAGACCATTTTTCCAGTCCAGACCCTTCATCAGCAATTGAATGAAAAGAGAGATAGCCAGTATATTAATAAGTTGCGGGGGAAAGTGGAAAAAGATCTGGTGGATGATAGGGGAACCAAATGAAGGAGGGTGTGTGATGTGTAACTTGTAGAGATATTATTTTTAAACTAATTTATTAAATGGACCTTTTCTTCCAGTTTACACTGGTCCTGGATATGTTTTGTAATGTGTAAATAAAATACCAAAGTCATTACTTTCAGCAATTCCCTGCTATTTGCAGCAACCACCACACACTTTACCATTACCAATGGTGTCTTTTCCATTCTGGTCTTTTATTTAAAGCTGAACAATGCTGTCTTCTGGTCGTTGTTTTAGTTGTGTTTTTAAATTTCTTCCTATAAATTACATAGAGTTTTCCATTTTTTACCACACTAACTTGCATACCCTTGTTGCCTGAAGCCATGTCTTCTCCCTTTCTACTTTTGTAGTCTCTTAGGGTCGTGGATGACCTCCATGCTATTTTTGTGGATAGTTTGTGGGGCGGTCTGCTGCTTCTATTAATCCGTTGCCTCAATGTACTAACAAAGAATGACCTCTATTCTCAATATCAGCAATTGTTCCTTTATTTGAGCAATCATGTTTCAGAGGTTTTGAGGAACCTGAAGGTGTTCCATTTGAGACAAAGCAGTTTTCTGACAGCCATGAATTTTTGAATCTTCAATGCTGAAGAGCCATCTATTGCCTAAATGGCCAAGACACCACTCCACTGACAGCTGAGAACAGGTGTAATGCATCAGAAATAGGCAGTCAATAAAAGCTAGAAGTAATACTTCAAAGACCTCTTCAACTATCCTAATAATGTCCTTGACCTTGGCCCATAGGCTACTTGAAGTAGCCTATTACCAATAAAGTGAGAAGACATAGAACAATTCAGCACAGGAACAGAGCATTCAATTCACAATGTTGGCCCAACTAAAAAGCAAATCAAAAATTCTTGTACTAATCTCTCCTATCTACATCATGTCCATATCCTTTCATCTTCCTTGCATCCATGTGCCTATCCAAATGTCTCTTAAAAGCCTATAATGTATTTCAGAATTAGAATCAGGTTTATTATCACTGGCCATGTGTTGTTAAATTTGTTAACTTAGCAGGGGCTGTTCAATGCAATACATAATATTAAAAATAAATCAATTACAGTATATGTATATTGAATAGATTAAAAATCATGGAAGAAGCAGAAATAATATCTTTAAATAAAGTGAGGCAGTGTTCATAGATTCAATGTCCATCTAGGAATTGGATGGCAGAGGGGAAGAAACTGTTCCTGAATCGCTGAGTGTGTGCCTTCAGGTTTTTGTACCTCATACCTAATGGTAGCAGTAAGAAAAGGGCATACCCTGGGTGCTGGAAGTCCTTAATAATGGACACTGACTGTTTGAGACACCACTCCTTGATGATGTCCTGGGTACTTTGTAAGCTAATATGCAAGACAGAGCCGACTAAGTTTATGGCCCTCTGTAGCTTCTTTCAGTCCTGTGCAGTAGCCCCCACCCCCCATACCAGACAGTGATGCAGCCAGTCAGAATGCTCTCCACCTTACATCCATAGAAGTTTTTGAGTGCTTTTGTTGACATACCAAATCTTTTTAAACTCCTGATGAGTATAGTCGCTGTCTTGCCTTCTTTATAGCTGCATCGATTAGTTGAGACCAGGTTAGGTCCTTGGAGATCTTGACACCCAGGAACTTGAATCTGCTCACTCTCTCCACTTCTGATCCCTCTGAGGATTGGTATGTGTTCCTTTTTCTTACCCTTCCTGAAGCCTACAATCAACTACAATTCATCTTACTGAATGCAAGGTCGTTACTGCGATCAATATATCTCACTTCTGTATGCTCTCTCATCTCCATCTGAGATTCTACCAACAATGGTTATATCATCAACAAATTTATAGATGGTATTTGAGCAATGCCTAGCCCACATAGTCATAGGATAGAGAGAGAAAAGTAGTGGGTTAGGAACACCCCCCTGAGGTGTACCGATTTTGATCGTCAGCAAGGAGGGGATATTATCACCAATCTGTATAGATCGTGGTCTTCTAGTTAGGAAGTCGAGGATCCATTTGCAGAGGCAAGTACAGAGGCCCAGGTTCTGCAACCTATCCATCAAGATTGTGGGAATGATGGTGTTAAATGCTGAGCTATAGTCAATGAACAGAGTCTGATGTAGGTGTTTGTATTGTCCAGATGGTCTAAGGCTGTGTTAAGAGCCATTGAGATTACTTCTGTCGTTGACCTATTGTGACGATAGACTGCAATGGGTCCAAGTCCCTGCTGAGGCAGATGTTCAGTCTAGTCATGACCAACCTCTCAAAGCATTTCATCACTATAGATGTGAGTGCGGCTGAGCGATTGTCATTAGGGCAGCTCACCTTATTCTTCTTGGGCACTGGTGTAATTGTTTTCTTTTTGAAGCAAGTGGGAACTTCTGCCCATAGCAGTGAGAGGTTGAAAATGCCCTTGAATACTCCCGCCATTTGAATGACACAGGTTTTCAGACCCTTACCAGGTGCTCCATCGGGACCTTCCGCCTTGCGAGGGTTCACCCTCTTTAAGCTAAGATTGGCCTCTGAGACAGAGATCACAGGGTCACCAGGTGCAGCAGGGATCTTCACAGCTGCAATTATATTCTCCCTTTCAAAGCAGGCATAAAAGGCGTTGAGTTCATCTGGTAGTGAAGCATTGCTGCCATTCATGATGTTGGGTTTCACTTCGTAGCAAGTAATGTCATGCAACCCTGCCAGAGTTGTCGTGCATTCAATGTCACCTCCAAGCTTCTTTGAAATTGTCTCTTCACCCTTGAAATAGCCCTCTGCAAGTCATACCTGGTTTTCTGGTACAGAACTGGGTCGCTAGACTTGAATGCCATAGATCTAGCCTTCAGCAGACAACGTACCTCTTGGTCTATCCACAGCTTTTGGTTTGGGAATGTACAGCAAGCCTTTATAGGTACACATTTATCCACACAGGTTTTAATGAAGTCGGTAAAAACTGAAGCATACTCATCCATTATCAAGGATGAATCCCTGAATATGGTCCAGACCTACAATTCAAAGCAGGCCTGTAAGCTCTCCTGTGCTTCCCTTGTCCATTCCTTCTTGGTCCTCCCTACAATCATTTTGCCTCTGTCACCATACCAGACATCACATTCTCGGCATTTACGTCTCTCTGAGTAAAAGATCACATCCCCCTTGAAACTATCCCCTCTCATCTTTAATGCATGCCCTCTGGTATTAGACACTTCAACCCTGGGGAAACAGATGCACTCTGTCCACTATCTATGCCTCTCATAATCTTGTAAACCTCTATCAGATCTCCCTTCAGCATCTGATGCTCTAGAGAAGACAGCCCGTTTATCCAGCCTCTCATGATAGTATGTGCCCTCTAAACCAGGCAGCATCCTGGTACACCTCTTCATGCATTCTCTCCAAAGCCTCAAAATCCTTTCTGTAGTGGGATGACCAGAACTGTACTCCAGATGTGGTCTAACCAGCGTTTTATAAAGTTGCAACATAAGCTCCTGACTGTTGAACTTTATGCGCAAGCCAGTCTTGAATCCAAACAGCCAATTCACTGCAGATCTCATGCATCTTAATCTTATGGATTAGCCTCCCATGAGGGACTTTGTCAAATACCTTACTGAAATCCATGTACACAACATCCACTACCCTACCCTCACTGATCTCTCTTGTCACCTAGTCAAAAAAAACTCAATTAAGTTAGTAAGGCATGACCTGCCACACATTGATTTGAGGAGTTTTGGTCACTAGGAGGTTGATCCCTTCTTAAATAGAGATACTACATTAGCCACTCATCAGTTCTCTGGGACCTCCCCTGCGGATAGAGAGGACACAAAGATACTGGTCAAATATACAGCAATCTCATTGCTTGCCTTCTTCAATAACTTGAGATAAATCCCATCAGCCCCAAGGGACCTGTCTACCTTAATACTCACAGGAGGTCCAACACTTCCTCCTCCTTGAACTCCCTGATGTATTTATATACTCAGCACTGATCTCCTGATCCTCCATATCCCTTTCCTCAGTAAATACTGAAGCAAAGTACTCAATAAGTACCTCACTCACATTCTCCACATCCAAGCAAATGTTCTGCCCTTTATGTCCCACCTTCTCCTTAGTTATCCTCTTACTCTTGAACCATGTACTGAATGCCTTAGGAGTCATCTTAATCCTACTTGCCAAGAGCTTTTCATGGCCTCCAGTGTTGCTCCTAATTCCCTCCTTTAGTTCTTTTCTGGCTTCTTTATACTCCTCAAGTTTGATTCTAACGTTCTAAGCTTTACATACTTTTCCTTTTCCTTCACCTGTCTGGACATCCATAGTTCAATAGTTCGATTTAATATCAGAGCATGTATACAAAATACAACCTGAAATTCTTAGTCTTTGCAGACACCCACGAAAACAGAAGATTACCCCAAATAATGAATGAGAATAAAAATGTTAGAACCCCAAATCCACTCCCCCTTCCCACACACAAGCAGCAACAAGCATCAACCCTCCCCCTCCCACTTCAGCAAAAAAGCATCAGCACCCACCATCCACCAAGCAATTAATAGCAAAGCCACAAGAGAGACCATGATCTGCAGTACAGAGAAACTAAATGTTCCCGCAACCAATTTGACTCGCCATAGGTGCTCTCTCTCCCTAGTAAACACAGAGGGGAGACCAGCAAAAGCAAACATCTCACTGATCTATGGTGTTAAAGTCTGCTGCGTCGCTTTTCAGAGTTCAACTTTAGAATTGGCAGTGTACGCTTCCCCCACCAATGAGAGAGAGAGAGCAGTTCATCAAGTGCAGAGACTTCCTGACTGGTGATCCACTATTCTGGATTTTCTGTTTCCTCCCACAATGCTTCAGTTGGTGGCCTCGGCATAGAATCAGCTCAGCCATAGGGCCATGAAGCCTTGGAACCCTAAAGGCACACTCATCTTCTGGGTCACACTCTTGGGAAATCGAAAAATGGGAGTGGGTCCCATTGCTGCAAAGAACCACAGTTTGAGTGCAGTTGCAGATCAAGGGCACAAATAGAACCCATCCACCTTGAAGAGGATAAAAAGAGAGACATTAGAGGTAAAAATTAATCTGTCCCAGCAGATGAGCTCAAAGAAGCTCCTTGAGGTTCTCTTATCTTTCCGTCCCATCCTTCCTTCCAACAGGAACATACTTTTCCTTTCTAAAGACCTTGCCAAAATGTAAAAAACTTAATAAGGCCTTGAAAGTGAACAGTATACTTGCAAAACATTTTAATTTTTTATTTTGAAGAAGCAACTAAAAACTTAGATGAGAGTAGAGCAGGAAATGTTAGTTGTTGGACTTTAGCAAAGCCTTCAACAGGGTCCCACATGGTAGGCTGGTCTGGAAGGTTAGATCGCTTGGAATCAAGGGAGAGATGGTTAAGTGGATTAATATTTAGTTTGGAGGTGGGAAGCAGAGCATGGTGGTTGAAGGTTATTTCTCAGAATGGAGGCTGGTGATTAATGGGTGCTGTAGTATTCAGTGTTGAGGCCCTTATTTGTTATTTATATAAATAATTTAAATGCAAATAAACAATGTTTGTTAAGTACATTTGTGGATAATAAAATTAGGAGGCAGCATTGTTGTAGAAGGTTACCATAGATTGCAATGCAATCTTTCAGTTCAGGAATTGAGCCAAGGAGCGGCAAATTAATTTCAATGCAGATAAGTGTGAGATGATGCGTTTTGGAAAGTCACACCAGAGTAGGTCTTGTACTGTGAATGGTAGGGCACTAGGGAGTGTAATGGAACAGAGGGATATAGGGGTACAAGTGCATAGTTCATTGAAAGTGGTGTCACAAATGAATAGGATGATTAAGGAAGAATATTTAATGTGCTGACCTTAGTCAAGGCATTGAGTAAAGGAGTTGCACAAATAGTTGGTGAGGGTACTTAGAGTGCTGTGTATAGTTTTGGTCACGTTATTATAGTATAGTTAAAATGTGGTTAAAGTGGAAAGATGCAGAAAAGATGTACAAGGATGTTGCCAGAGCTAGTTGCCTTGACTTGTAGGGAGAGGTCTTTATTCCTTGGGACGTAGGAACATGAGGGGTGACCTTAGAAATGTTTAAAAAGATGAATGTTAACAGTCTTTTTCCCCCAGGCTAGGGCAATCTAAAACTAGGCAGCATCAATTTAGGGTGGGAGGAGAAAGACTTAAAAGTGGCAAATTCTTCATGCAGAAGATTGTGAATACGTGTGATGATCTGTCAGGAAGTGATTGAGGCAGGTAAAATGGTATTATTTAAGAAGAACTTGAATAGATTCATGGATGGCAGGGTCTTAGAAGGATCTAAGTCGAACACAGGAAATTGGGCTAATTGGTTTGAGTGGCCCCAATTTCGGCATGGATTTGTTGGACTGAAGAACCTGTATCTGCACTTTATTGTCGTATTGACTATACTTTTTAAAAAATATTTTCACTATATTTTTTAAAAGTTACATCTACAATTTTATAGTCTGCATATGGGAAGAGGAGGATATACCAAGGTTCCTCAGAAGTGGTGACCATGACCATCATCAAGAAAGGAGATGAACCTAACTCTGCCGACTACAGAGGCATCTCACTGCTGTCTGCCACCAGGAAATGTCAACGCCACAGACCTCCTTAACTTCAACCTCCCAGTGGCCAAAGCTCCTCAAATCAGTGTATGGATTCTGACAATTTTAAAGTTGATATGATTTTCACAGTGAAGCAACTACAAGAAAATTTCAGAGAGCAGTGTGAGCTACAATACATGTCTGTTCATTTTATTAAAGCATCTGACCCCGTAAACTGGGAGGGTATTTAAAGCACCCTCCTTAAATTTTGACTATTCTCATTCCAGTGTGGACAGTGGCTCAGTTTGTAGAATTCTTGCATGTGATTTAATGTTGTATTATCTTCTTCAGATGATTGAATGCAAAAGGTGCCATGGCACTAAATTGAAAATGAGATGGGGCATTCTATTGCTGCAGTGGCTAATATTTTGTGTTCAACCAGCAAAAAACTGATTAGTCATTATTACATTGCTATTTATATTGGTTTGCTGCATTTTGTACTTTCCAGAGTAATTTAGGCTGTAACTGCTTTACTGGAGCATTGTATCCAAATTTTTGGACACTTCAATCAGGAAAACCCTGAACAACTGTTGAATCACATCTGCTCTACCACTAAAGTAGTTAGCATATTAAAAAAAATAGATCAAGGCCATGAGCATTCATTCAATCTGTTGCTGTAGAAACCTCATTTAGTTTATTGAAGATTCATCCATCAGCTATTTGAAGTTACAGCCCAATGCTGCTGATGATGTAATCATCAATTAATTACCGTACAAAAGAAACATCATCCTATGCTCCGGATTCTCAATAACTATGTTTCAATTGCTGGTCGTAAAGCAAAGGTTTTGTGATGTGTTCTTAACAATTTAATAAAAGGTTTTTGTTCAGGCTTTAGTTGATGTCGAATAAACTCTTTTTGGCTTCTTGCTGGGTACAATTATTGATTATAACCGATATTTCGATGACAAAGTTCTCCTATCTTCATCAGAGATTATACTTGGGCATGTTTAGTCTGGTGGTATTTATACCCCTGTAGTCCATCCCTCCTGATTGGTTCTCATCCAGTCAGGTTTCTGCTCTCCCACCTTGTTTACAATCGAATTCCAGTTCTTGCTTCATTGCAATTGCTACACTCTTCTTGACTTAAAGTCCTTACTCCAAGTAAGAACTGGAATTTGATTGTAAATAAAGTGTATCATTCTGAGAAAACTAATAAGATAAATGGTGAGAGGCCTTCTCCTGTGGTTAAAGAGTGGAGAATTTAAGGCTTAGATTTAAAGGTTTGGACATTTCACACTAAGGTGAGCACTCTAAGGTAGATACTTCTTAAGATGTACAAAGGAAATTGGCATCTTTCATAAGTCCAACACTTTAATCTGAATCAATGCTGCAAGTTCAAAATATTATTATGTACTCTCATCAGTATCTGAATTGTATGTTCCAATAAAATCACCAGTGTTCTTCAAGTGAAGGACAAACTTTACCAAAAAAGATAGTGATCTCATTTTAGTAATTCTTCCTGGGAATCTCCATTTGCTTTTCAGTCACGTGCATTAAAGTGGATTTCTAGCATTTTCCCCATGTTGGGCTCCATCTGACTCTACTGCTTACTTCACCTGTCAAACTCTTTGCAGACAACTTTTTCTCACACCTACCTTTGGTTATAAACCTGAATGCAATATCCAGCCCATCCCCAGGTAACAAAAGGGTTCAGTTTTTACAGGCATCCTTAACTTGATTTTTTGTTCACAAGGCTGAAAATACATAAAATATGTTAAACGTACCTCCGCTGTATTGCAATGAATAGTATTAAAAATATGCAAGGCCGATGAGGAAAAACAATTGCTAAAAGTAGAGAGAGCTCTGCCATATGTCAGAGCAATGATGTATGTACTCTTTCATATGTATGAGTGACTGTAAGTCAGATGATGATAACCTGGGGGCAGCCAGTACTGGGTCTTTTTATCTTGTTTATTAAAACGGCTGGTAACCACTTGGCAATCTGGAAGCATCTTTATTTCTGTTATTTAACTACTCCTCTGTACGCAGTAATAACATGTACATAAAGTACTCATTCTTTTGATGTCAAATGTTAGAGTCTGGTCTTCCAAACTACTTCTGTCCATTTGGTGTGCCCAGTCTGCATGGCGATTAAAATTCTCATGATTATTGTCGACTTTTGCTATAAATTTAATTCTTAATCAATACACTTTCCACCAAAAATGCTTTTTGTCTCGTGTCATTCCATATTTTCCCACTCAACTTCACCAATTGATGCTAAATTCTTTAATGGATAGATTTTCCCATATAATTAACTTTGTCATTGTTTATTGTCATAGCAATAACCATTCACCTTGATACCTATAAAATCAAATCCATTGATGCCCCATTTCTACCAGTAGTTTATGTAACAGTTTTACCACTCTGTTTCTTGCCAAAATTGTGACCTTGTTCTATGGTCTTGATCTTTCTCATTAAATATATGATTCTTCTTGCATCTGAACCCCTTCTCCTAGCCCATCATCTTTAACTTGATTGGTTTCAGGCACAGATTCCCAACCTTTTTTATGCCATGAACCCCAGGTTGGGAACCCCTGGTTTATGGCCTCTTTGACAGTCTCCAGTTACTCGGTTCATCAACAAACTGATCCCCAACCCAGTTTAAGTAGAACCCATCATCAGGATTTTCCTCTATGCTGATGCAAGTGTCTAATGAATTGAAATCCAGTCTTGCTGTACTATTCAATTCTGATTGTAACTTAATTTTCATATTAATTTGTTTCTGAACATTTAGGGGATAGGTTTTTTAAACAGATGCCTCTGGAAGCAAGTTTGTCAGTAATGTGTTAGGCCCACCTAAATGTAATGATGTTGAGACATCAAGCTGCATGTTTTTATTATATTTTATACATTTTACTAGAATGTAAATGAGATAGTGAGCAGCTGCTATGGTTTTTGAGGTGAAGGTGCATACTTCAACTTTGAGATTGAGGTGAACTTGCAGGTTATGGATCTTTTTGTTGCTGATAGTAAATTTGAGAAATGCTGCTGAAGAACCCATTACAAAGTACTGTAGTGCATTTTATGCATGTTGCACTGATGATAGGAGCAATGACTGAACTGTAGTGGGACAGGGTGATGACCAACCAGAGTGATCTTATTTGGTTTTCTCATCATCACCTTCTGGAAAATACCAAGAATCAATTTTTGGTTGGCATTTATTCGAGTGTCCAAATAAGAGAGGATTCTTCATTTATGCTCCCAAATTAGCTTCTTAAATTTTTTAATGGTTTTGGGGTGTCAGGTGCAGGATACTTGACCTTTTGCTTGTTTTTAATAGCTGTAAAATAATTCAATAAGAGGAATCCCCTTTTAAAATCTCTACTGAATTAATTAATATTTCCACATTGGTATTGTTACTAGTGGAGGTTTTACTGAGCAATGTCTCTTACTGAGCTATGTAGATAGAGAATATAACATACAGTATTTAATAACTTCTTTCCATAATACTGCTTGTGTTAATGTTATGGGGGAAGTACTGCAAGCCTTTCTCTCCATTATCTAATAACCCATGTTGCAATTGTGAGAGCAGAATCATGTTTAGCGCTGCAGTCACCCTGCACCCCCCCCCCCCCCCCCGTCATAAAATAATCTGTCAGTACCTCTTGCTGTAAAGGATCACCCATGTAAGAGCACCTGGACCTGATGCTGCTTATATTCTGACTGTCCATAACTTATCAAGCTCTACAGACATTTAACTTTGTCCATTCTTTTGCATGCCTGGTTACTTTTGTGATGTTATGAAGAACTGTTGAAATTGACGGAAATGAAATAAAGAAGCTGATTGATTTTTCCACTAAAAGTTTGACTTCAATAAAAGGAAATTATTTAAGTTAACAGCAAACAGTCTTAAGTTTTTTTTACACATCTTCTAACAAATAAGATGGTAAAATTTTGAAAAAGTGTAAGAAATATTATGCTTTTAGGAACTAGCTGTTGGGAAATATTCTAATATTATGTAATGCTTGATTGTATCAATTGGGTTCATGATTAGTGTTCTTTGTCCAAAAAAAATGGAATAACTTTGGTGAAAGAAGCCTTGTAGATCAGTAGGATAAAATGCAGATTCCAAGGGGACTTTAAAAGTTGAAAAGTAGCTGAGTCTTTGAAATCTTAATGAAGAGCTGTTTTCTGAAAATAAGTAATTATTTAATAGAAAAAGGTATTCAAAATTTATATAAGATTTCTGGAATATTTCAGAATAATTGTTTCTCTCTGGTTTTCAATATAAAGAATCTGGATAATGAAGGGCAAATACATAATATGGATCAAGGGGGCATGGGTCAGTATTCCAGGTAGCATATTTTAGCAGAGTCAAGTAATTAAGCATTTAAGGCATTTTCTTTACTGTTTGGATTTTCTTGTCAGATGTGTATGAATGAAAACGTGTTTTACTGTAATTGCCTTTGTAAAACGGATAAAGGAATTGTTTTAAAACCTGAACTGATAGTATTACAAAGAGAGGAGGACATTTTTATAATAGTAGTATCTTAACTGGAGTGCCTAAAGTAAATTGTTTTCTGAGAGAGTTACTTTTTACCACTTAGACCAATTTACCAAAATATTTTGACATTAATAGTTTGCAATGCAAATGTTTCTTCCAATTCCTGAAGTTTTTTTTTCCATTGAATTTGAAAACAATTAAGTTTTTACACAAATGAGTGCATTTTGCATCATATAAGTAATAAATTCTTTAAAATTTCTGCATCAGCTTGTCTAGATGAATTATGAGATGATGTTCTTTTGATGGGTTTAATGCTATCTTGTGGGAGTATGAACATGGGAGAAAGAGCATGGAAGTCCTTGCATCAGTACAAGGATAGGAAAGATGCACATAATTTAGTCATTTTCATTCAACTTGATTTCAGGGAAATTGTTTCTGCTGTATCCTTTGCAGATCACTGTTTTAACCTACATTTATGTAATGCTCTAAATAGCACCACATCCAAGTGCAATGTAGCTAAGATTAAAATAGTGCTCAAAAATAGTACACAGTCGGCCCTCCTTATCCGTGGGTTTCGCATGTGCTGATTTAACCAGCTGCGGATCAGGAAAACCCGGAAGTTCTCTCTCCAGCAGTTGTTGTTTAAGCATGTACAGACCTTTTTTCTTGTCATTATTCCCTAAACAATACAGTATAACAATTATTTACATAGCATTTACTTTGTATTAGGTATTATAAGTAATCTGGAGATGATTTAAAGTATACGGGAGGATGTGCATTGGTTACCGTGGATCGGGAATCGGGGAAAAAAAACAAGTTCTCTAAGTCAGAACAGGTACATCTGGTGTTATTTAACATCAGTTAGTCAAACGTTTGTCTTAGTATATAGTATATATTTTACCTTTCCATGCATATAAAACACTTAAGAAATTATGTATTTCAATGATTAAACCACTGCGTTGCTTAGTAATAATTGTAGCTTTCTTCAGGGCAGGGCCTTCACATGCTCCATTATTCTCACTTTGTCCTTCAAAATTGTTTTGACATTTGACCGACTGTAGCCTAACGCTTTTCCAATGACCGATGGCATTTCACCACCTTTCGATCGCTTTATTATTTCCACTTTATTTTCAATCGTGATCATTTTCCGGAAAAGAAACACTGCTGGTGGCAGGTCCTGAGCTCCGCTGGGACCTAAAGTCCACTGACTTGAGCATCTGCGATTTTTGGTTTCCGCAGAGGGTCCCGGAACCCTGCGGAAAAGGAGGGACAACTGTACTTTTGCAGAAAGTCTGATCGAGGTTCTGTGCACCTGAAGCACTTTGAATTATATGTAATAAACAACAAAATTCTCTTTTTCTAATTTAGCAGTAGAATTTAGTCATTGGTTTACACCTTCAGCTCCTCATACCATTTAGAAACAACTGTATTTTACCAAAATGCTGACATTAAATACCTTTTTGTCATAATTTTGCACTCTTGATCTTTCTTCCTTTGCACCTCATTGTTTTTATCTGCATAATTCATTGTCTCTCCAAACTATCTGTAAACTTGGATTTCTTCATTAATCTTTAAGTATTATGGAAAAGCAATGGTTTTGGTACATACCTTTCATGAAAGCTGTACCTAGTTAATCATAAAATTAATTCTGCCTTTCTGCTACTATCCCGTAATGTTATTGCAGATTGGAATGCTTTTTATTTTTGTATGTTTTTTTTTAAAGAAATTGCAGAATACAGGTGGCCCCCATTTTTTGAACATTCGCTTTATGGCAGCTCAGTGTTACGAAAGACCTATATTAGTACCTGATTTCGCTAACCAAAGAGGATTTTTGCTTTTACGAGGAAAAAGATGCCCGCTTTATACATGTGTTTACCCTGAGAAAGACTACCATGACCGTGAAGCCTTGTGCGGGCAGTTGTATGCGCATGCGTGTATGGTTTTTGCTCCAAATCGATTTCAGCTGACTGTCTTCCCGCTTTTGATAGGTGTAACTACACCATACATAAAATATTTCTACTGTGGTGGTCCGCACACACAGGGCTTGAACCTCCGCCATCGGGACCTGCAGGCAGATGCGCGGCCCGCTCGGGGCGGACCTTCACAGGGACCCATGGGAAGGGGGGATTTAAGCGCGCGAGTTTGAATCAATAAAGCCATTCCGAGTTCAGCTCTGTCTGACTCCGTTTGTTTCTTTAGTAGCGCCTTGCACGCCACTACATTGGTGACCTCAACGCTCCAGATGGAATCTGGAACCAGCAACTCTGCAACCAGCCATGAATCCGAACAATTCACACAGTGTGGTCGCTCTGAAGCTTCCGACTTTCTGGGCCACTCGGCCCCATGTTTGATTCGAGCAGGCTGAGGCCCAGTTCAATATCAGAGACATTACAGCCGATGCTACGCGGTATTACTAGGTGGTCATTGTGCTCGACCAGGAGACAGCAGGCTGGATCATCGACTTCCTATGCCAGCCACCAATGGAGGGTAAGTACACTAAACTTATGGCGCTCCTGATCCATACTTTCGGACTCCCCCGTTGTGAACGGGCTGCACGGCTCCTCCACATGGACGACCGCTCACCATCCGAGCTCATGAATGATATGCTGGCGCTCATGGACGGCCATAAGCTGTGTCTTCTATTCGAACAGTTGTTCCTCGAGCAAATGCCAGAGGACATCTGCCTCCTCGCAACCTGCGCAGAGTCGCAGCTAAAGCAGACGCCCTTTGGCAGAGCAAGCAACGTGGAGCAGCCTCCATCGGCCTAGCCACGATCGCGTGCCCCAAAGCCCAGGCCCTGCAACCAAAGCTGCCGAGACCCACGGGGGGGAAAGTTGACAGTTTGGAACAGTGGTGTTTCTATCACCAAAGATGGGGCTGAGGCGCGTGCCGCTGCCGTCCACCATATGCTTTTCCAGGAAATACCGGAGCCAGCCATTGCTAATGGCTATGACGGCTAGCCACCAAGACAGCCTCCTGTACCTCTGGGACCGGCACTCCAGGCGGCGCTTCCTGGTAGACACCAGGGCCGAAGTCGACGTCCTCCAACACCCCCCCCCCCCCCCCCCGAATATGGACACTTGTAACGCAGTCCCAGGCCCTGAACTCACTGCCACAAATGGTACCAGTATACGAACATATGGCCTGTGAACTATCGCACTGCATTTCGGGTCCAGCAGTTTCACTTGGACTTTGTTGGCAGCAGTGTCAGAGCCATTACTAGGGGCAGACTTATTACGAGCCAACTGCCGCTTGGTCGACTTGAAAGGCCGGCGTTTTGTCCACACTGAGACGTTCCAGACTTTCCAACTCAGAGAAGCCAAGCTGCCGGCCCTCCACCTGGATTCCGTGACTCTCTCGGGTAACGAATTCGCCAGGGTGTTGGCGGAATTCCCCTCCATAGTCACCCTGCAGTTCTCCACGGCCAACCCCAAGCACGGCGTACAGCACCACATCCCCACGCAAGGCCCGCCGCTGCAAGCACGAGCTCACAGGCTCCCACCCAACAAGCTCCACCTCGCCAAGGAGGAGTTCCATAAGATGGAAGAGATGGGAATCGTACGCCGCTCAGACAGCCCCTGGGCATCCCCGCTGCACATGGTGCCCAAATCCGCAGGAGGATGGAGGACCTGCGGAGACTACAGACGGCTCAACGACGCCACAACCACCGACAGATTCCCGATATCCCACCTCCAGGACTTCTCGGCGAACCTGCACAGAGCGACCATCTTCTCCAAAATCGACCTGGTCAGGGGGTACCAACAGATCCCAGTGCACCCCGACAACGTGCCCAAGACAGTCCTCATCACCCCATTCAGCTTGTTCGAATTTCTGAGGATGTCTTTCAGTCTCAAGTATGTAGCCTAAACTTTCCAAAGGCTCATGGACTCAGTGGGATGCAGCCTGGATTTCGTTTTCATTTACTTGGACGATATCCTGGTGGCCAGCAGTTTGCACCAGAGCACATGGCACATTTGTGCCAGCTCTGCCAACACCTGAGCGACCACGGGCTGGCAATCAATCTGGCAAAGTGCCAGTTCGGGCTGACAGAGATCGACTTCTTGGGCCACAGAGTCAACTGACATGGCGCAGTTTCCCTACCGGACAAGGTCCAGGCCATCCACCAGTTCCCCAACCCAGCATGGTCAAGGGCCTGCAGGAGTTCATAGGGATGGTCAACTTTTATCATCGGTTCATGCCGCCAGCGGCCCGCATCATGAGACCCTTGTTCCATCTGATGGCCGGCAAGACCAAAGAAGTGACATGGGATGCGGAGTCCACGGAGGATTTCGAGCAGACCAAGGAGGTGGCCCTCCTAGTGCACCCAAGAATCGATGCACTCACAATCGACGCTTCTGACACGGCAGTTGGCGAAGTTCTGGAGCAGCTCATTGAGGACCAGTGGTGATCACTCGCTTTCTTCAGCCAGCACCTACAGCCACCAGGGGTAAAGTACAGCGCCTTCGACAGAGTTGCTAGAGCTCTACCTGGCTATCTGGCATTTCCGGTACTTCCTTGAGGGAAGGGAGTTCACCGTGTATACGGACCACAAGCCCCTCACCTTTGCACTGGCCAAGGTATCAGACCCATGGTCGGCTCAGCAGCAGAGGCACCTGTCCTTTATTTCGGAATTCACCACGGACGTCCGCCACATCGCAGGGAAGCACAATGTCATCACCGACACACTGTCTCGCTCCTGCCTCCACTCATTAGGCATATCATCCACAGGCATAGACTACGCAGCACTGGTAGAAGCACAATGGTCGGACCCCGAGGTTCCAGCTTACCGCACTGGCGTTTCGGGGCTCCAGTTGGAGGATGTCTCCATTGGCCCGGCAGTGGATCGACTCCTGTGTGACGCAAACCCTGACTTATGGTTCCAGTGGCCTGGAGGTGCCGGGTGTTCAATACTCTGCATGACCTGGCCCACCCATCCATCCGGGCGTCCATCAAGCTGGTAGCGGACAGATTCGTCTGGCACAGTTTGTGCAAACAGGTCAGACACTGGGCCAGGACCTGCATACACTGCCAGACCGCCAAAGTCCAGCGGCACGTGAAGGCTCCTCTCCAGCTGTTCCAGCCAATGCAAGGGAGGTTCCAACACATCCTCGTGGACATCGTCGGACCCCTGCCAGTCTCCCGGGGCGCCAGGTATATCTTTACCATGGTAGACAGGTTCACCAGATGGCCAGAAGCCATACTGCTTGCAGACACATCCACTGATGTCCTGCACCAGGGCGCTCATTGCAAACTGAATCACCAGGTTTGTCCTCCCTACGGACATCACCTCTGACAGAGGGGGGCAGTTCACGTCTGCTTTGTGGACAGCCCTGGTGCAGCTCCTGGGCACCCAGCTGCATCACACCACAGCGTACCATCCGCAGTCCACCGGTTTGGTAGAGTGATTCCACTGGCATCTCAAGTCGACCCTGATGGCATGCCTCAGGGGCCCCAACTGGACAGACGAGCTTGCCTGGGTCCTACTGGGCATCCGGACAGCCCCCGAGGTGGACCTGGGCACCTCAGCGGAATTGGTCTACAGCACCCCCCTGACGGTCCCAGGCGAGTTTGTGCCAGAGGCCGGAGGTTCAGATGAAACTCCAGCAGCGGTGCTAACAAGGCTGTGGGACAAGGTGGGGACTCTAGCACCGGTCCCGACCTCCAGGTATGGTCCCACACTATCCTTCACCCCTAAAGACCTCCGAGACTGAGTATGTTTTTATTGGCAGGGGCATGCACAGGTCACCTCTACAACGGCCGTATGAGGGATCCTTCAGGGTGATCCGACACACACGTGTGTCGTGGAGGTGGGTGGCCAGGAAGAGATTTTTACAGTGGACCGCCTCAAACCGGCGCACTTGGACATTGAGCAACCAATGAGGGTACCTGCATTGCGCCAGCGAGGCCAGCCACCCAGACAAGCCACACGGACTGGGCCGCCACTACCCCGATGGACGTTTCTGGTGGGGTGGCGGTCCACACACACAGGGCTGGAACCACCATCGGGACCTGCAGGCAGACACGCAGCCCGCTTGGGGCGGACCCTCCAGGGACAGTCTGACATCACGTCTGCCCTGCTAGTCGCAGGGACCCATGGGAGGGGGGATTTAAGCGCGCGAGTTTGAATCAGTAAAGTCATTCCAAGTTCAGCTCTCTCTGCCTCCGTGTGTTTCTTTAGTAGCACCTTGAGCGCACCACTACACTGCTTTATATAGGCTGTATATTTATCATGTCATTCCTGCTTTTACTATATGTTCGTGTTATGTTGGGCTTTCTGTGTTATTTGGTATGATTGGTAGGTTACTTATTGGGTCTGGGAACACTCAAAAAATTTTCCCATATAAATTAATGGTAATTGCTTCTTTGCTTTATGACATTACAGCTTACAAACAGTTTCATAGGAATGCTCTATCTTCAGATAGCAGGAGAAACCTGTATAAGCTTTAGAAGTCTAGTCTTCAGCATGTTTATTATGGGCAAAATACTTAGGGCAAGAATATCATTGTGCTCTCACATATCTTCAGAGGCCTGTGTGATATACAGTATATGCTCACGTTAACATTCCAAGTTGGACAAATGCAAGATAATTGTTTTGTTTTTTTTTATTTTTATTAATTTTTTTATACATTTTACAAATTTAAAAATCCCAAATCACAATGAGGAACATTAATACAGTGTAAAATTAAGCATACAATGACAATATGATACAAAGAAAGAGAATTTAAAAAAAAAGCACCTAAATTGAAGACAAGTAAACTTAGTATCCTCCCCAAGCCCCACAACACAAAAAAAAACTCCAGACCAACCACAACACAATATGGAGAATATAAATCAGGACAATCAAACTCCCAGACTGTGAATACACTTAGCAACAGAGGATAATAATGCCTACTACCAGAAAAAAAAAGGGAGCTGAAAGCAAGGGACCGAAAGGAAATAAACCCTAGTCAAGAGGAAGATTATGAAAGTACTCGATAAAAGACCTTTTGGAACTTTTAAGTCCGAATTAAGAACTGAAAAGATAATTGTTAAGAGTTACGTTTATAATTAAGAGTCCTTACGGCAGTAGCTTCTAGTCTGATTCGTAAATTCTGTACAGGGTGACATAAATTAGAATATTCCTTTGACTGCAAGCTGTTGGATGAAATAGTATCAATGAAATCAGCAAGGGAAGATTAAATTTTATTGTAAAGTAGCTTAATTCTGAGAAGTTTTGTCATCTTTCCAATTGGAATGATTTTGAATATAAAGGTTTGATAATATGTTTACTTTTACCTCTTAGTATTGGTAGGAACTTGAATATGAAGGGTGTACTCTAAGCATCACTTTCCTTTAATATGTATGAAGGATATTTGACAAATTCAAGCCTGTGTCAGTTCCACCGGTGTATTCCCATCTGCCCCTTTCCTCCTCTTACTTTGCTGTTCTCCAAGAATTTGTTCTCTTTCACATGCATATTGACGTATCTTTTGTTTCTCTCCTGGGCAGCGCACCCCGAGCCCTCACGTTACTTAACAATATAGTGGGGGTTAATCCACAATAACCAATTAAATTACTAGCTCATCTTGTGGGCTTCAAGAGAAAACTCAAGCACCAGCCTGATAATCACTGTTATCACAGACCACTTGATTCCATTAAGCACCAGTTGTTGTCATCTTTTTGGTGTTATATGAAGCATCTGTCCGAGAAGTTTTAATTGACACTTAGTTATTTGATCTTCATATTTTCCCTTGTATTCCCCATCATAATCTTAATCACATTACTAAGAACTAAGTAGTTGTGTTGGATATGTTCTTTGTTGGCTTGTTCTTCATTTACTCATCCTTCATAAGAAGCTTGGCAAAATCAAGAAATCCTGTTTTCTGTAAAAACAGTATTTCTTGATTTCCATGGAAGATGAGTAATTTTCTCATATAAAATCGGAAGTTTTCCATCTTTCTTTAAGCAGTTTACAGTTACCAATTAATTTTTGTGCATTTCTATATTTCATGATTATTATGGTTGGACTGTGTGCCAGCAGTTTCTAAATTTCTTGGAAGTTTACTAAAAGACAATTGTAACAAAATTCTTATCTGTGTTATTGACTGAGGAGATTCAGTGAGACAACTTTTGCCAGACTCTCTACTTTTCAATGATAACCTGAAAGAATACAAGTAAATTATTGGCCATGTAGTGAGTCTTAAGCAGTGGGATTAGATCTTGAGATTTAGATTCTCATTTTGAAGTTTGGATCTGTAATCTAGAACAAAGTAAGATTTCTATACAGATCTAGTTATCCTACTTGGCTTATCAAAAAAATCCTCAGCTCTTTCTCCCCTCCCACCGACCCTGTATCATATAAATATATATGTGTGTGTGTGTGTTGCATATTTAAACAGAGAAATAACGTAAAGATTTTATTCATGTATATGACAGATGTAAATAATTGTCAATTCAATTCAACTGTTCAACTGTTTTCTTCCCACTCCACCCACTCCAAATAATCTGAAATATATATTACTAAGTCTGGGAAGAGGTGGTCTGATGTGATCCATTCTTATTGGCAATTATTTATTCCAATGGGGTGCTCTTTGTCTTTGCTTCCCCTGAGCTGAAGAGGCGAAGAAACATCAAAGGTTGTATCAGGAAACCATCCAAGAGCAACTTATTAAAGAGTACCTATTAAATTAGTTCAAGCCTTGAATATGATCTGCTGTTTTATGTACACCTTTGATTGATGTACCGCTAAGCTGTTCATTTGCTATTGTGGGAATTTACTTCTGGTAACCATAAGTGTTTTCAGTTTTCTTTTGTATTTTCCTTTTTTGCTTAAACTGCTTTCTGAGATAATTTAAATAATATTTAGCAAGAGTGATAAATTAGTGAAAACATGTTCTGGTGCAAGATCAACTTCTATTCCACTTTTGAGCATGGTGCATAAAGCTGGGGAATATGGAGGAGGGGTTGATATTTCCTCCTCAAAGGAATGTGTTTTGTATACCACTTTTGTTGGATACTTAATAAGCATAAATGTGTGGCTATTGGAGCTGTGTGCTCTGTTGCATTTAATACAATTTAATGATTTAATCTGAACCTGTCTGTCTTGATTTGCAGGACCTCCTGCAACAACCAACTTGTTTCAACCTCCTCGCAGGCCAGGACTTGGTACAGTAGGGAAGCCAATTCGGCTGTTGGCCAATCATTTTCAAGTTCAAATCCCCAAAATTGATGTTTACCATTATGAAGTGGATATCAAACCAGAGAAACGTCCCCGCAGGGTCAACAGGTGAGAGCTGGACACTTTCTTGATGGGAGTAGGTAGACATGCCCTTGACCCTAGTTAGATGGGTATAATGAGAATATTCTAATCCATTATTAAAAGATCATTATGCAGAATCTGCGTGTGGGGGGGGGGGGGGAGAGCAGGGTATGGTACTTATTATTTGTAACCTTGCAAGATGAGATTCTTTGCTTTACAACTTTTCCATTAAGTTTCTCAGATTTTAACACAATAAATGTATTTCAGTAGAAAACTAACTTCTTAGTGAGCCTCTTCATTGAAACTAAAATGTTGAATTATCATTTCATTTTTCTGCCAGCACTTATTATAATTTTGCAAAAAAAAATCTTTTTTTAAACTTGATTATGGTTATAATTTGTTTTAGATTTGAATTAAATGGTGCATACAAGTTCTGTTTGTAAATCCTGACATCCTATTGCTAACCCAAATAGGATTATTTGGGATGAAGTATATTTAGAAATGGGATCGTGTTCTTTTGCTTACATTTGCATTCCCTGGCATTTGTGGAGATAAATTTTAGATTATTCCATGATTTTGAGGACATATTATTGCCACCAGTTAATAATGAAAAGGGTCCTTAATCTGTACAGTTTGACTTTTAAGCTTAAAATTTTCTGTGAAATTTATTTCTCTTCAGAGAAGTAGTCGATACAATGGTACGGCACTTCAAGATGCAGATTTTTGGAGATCGACAGCCAGGTTATGATGGGAAAAGAAATATGTACACTGCAAATCCATTACCTATTGGGCGAGAGAGGGTGAGTATTCTAGATTTCTGTTCAGCACCTGCCTTGTAACCTTTGAAAAGACGTTGAATAAAAAGTTCTGGATTATCACTAACTTTAATCGTGGCAGTAGTTTGATGTATGAAAAGAGACGAAGACTTTTTGTATTGCATCTGATTCTTTTTAGCTCAGATAAAGTTAATCCAAGTTATTATTAATTGAATAATTAACAACATTAAATTCTGGGCTATGTTACCTGATCCACACCAGCAGTATTTGACAAGATTGAGTCCTCGGACAGTATCATGCCTAATATAGCCAGCATTGATGCTTTCTTTGAAGGTCCCAAGATTGGTATTTAGTTCGTAAACATGAAAATCTGAATTATCACCATAAATGCATATTTAAAAATTCATCTGAAAATAAGTCATTAGGAGATAGTATGACTGCAAGTAAACAAAATAACTATGTCTTACAAATCCACGGACTCTCACAGCTATCTGGACTACACCTTGTCCCATCCTACTACTTGTAAAAATGCCATTGTAGCAGTGTGCTACACGCAGCGCTAAAATTACGACACGGAGTTGGTAACTGCAGTCGAAGGAAAAAACTTTATTCGAAATCTTCAGCCTCACTTTTAAGCCTCCCTCAACCTGCCCCCCGTAGCACAGAGGCTCCAAAGCTCTGTGCTTGCAAACCCCCATAGGCTATCTAACTGTGAGTCGGTTCGGATGTGCCAGGAAATGGGTCGCCACATAATCCCCCCCCAGAACCGGCGATACACCCCCCAATGTCCACAGTCTGGGCCAGAACCTGCTTGGGAGGTCGGCCTCTGCGCCGAGGTGCCGGAAACTCGGCCAGTTGCGCCAGGTCCACATGGGCCAGTTTGAGGCGGTCCACCGTGAAAACCTCCTCTTTCCCCCCAACGTCCAGCACGAACGTGGACCCGTTGTTCCGGAGCACCATAAACGGCCTCTCGTATGGCCGCTGCAGCGGTGGCCGATGCCCGCCCCTTCGTACAAACACAAACTTACAGTTCTGTAGGTCTTTGGGTACGCAGGTCGGGTGCCGCCCGTGCTGTGAAGTGGGTATGGGGGCCAGGTTACCGAGCTTCTCGCGTAGTCTGCCCAGGACTGCTGCGGGATCTTCCTCTTGCCCCCTTGGGGCTGGTAGGAACTCCCCGGGGACGACCAGGGGCGTGCCGTATACCAACTCGGCCGACGAGGCGTGCAGGTCGTCCTTGGGCGCTGTGCGGATGCCGAGTAGGACCCAGGGAAGCTCGTCCGCCCAGTTGGCTCCTCACAGGCAGGCCATGAGGGCCGACTTCAGGTGACGGTGGAAACGCTCCACTAGCCCGTTCGACTGTGGGTGGTAGGCAGTGGTGTGGTGCAGCTGAGTCCCCAAAAGGCTGGCCATAGCTGACCACAGGCTGGAGGTGAACTGGGCGCCTCTGTCGGAGGTAATGTGGGCTGGTACACCAAAGCGAGATATCCAGGTGGCGATCAGGGCTCGGGCGCAAGATTCGGAGGTGGTGTCGGTGAGCGGGACCGCCTCTGGCCATCTTGTGAACCGGTCCACAATAGTCAGGAGGTGCCACGCTCCGTGCGACACTGGCAGGGGGCCCACAATATCCACATGAATGTGGTGGAAACGCCGGTGGGCGGGATGGAACTGCTGCGGTGGGGCTTTGCTGTGCCGCTGCACCTTGGCTGTCTGGCAGTGCATGCACGTTTTGGCCCATTCACTGACCTGTTTGCGGAGTCCGTGCCAAACGAACCTGCTGGAAACCATCCGGACAGTTGTCCAGATGGAGGGATGCGCCAAGTTATGAATGGAGTGGAAAACGCGGCGCGGCCAGGCTGTCGGGACGACGGCTCGGGGCTGGCCGGTGGCGACGTCACAGAGTAGGGTCCTCTCACCCGGGCCCACGGGGAGGTCCTGGAGCTGCAAACTGCGGTTCTGTAACTCGGAATCTCCTCATCCGCCTGCTGCGCCTCTGCCAGTGCCTCAAAGTCTACCCCTTGGGAAAGGGCATGAACGGTAGGGCGAGAGAGCGCATCCGCCACGACATTGTCCTTACCCGAGACGTGCCGGACATCCGTCGTGTATTCAGAGATGTAGGACAGGTGGCATTGCTGGCGGGATGACCAGGGGTCGGACGCTTTCGTAAACGCAAAGGTAAGCGGTTTGTGGTCCGTGAACGCGGTGAAGGGCCAACCTTCTAGGAAGTACCTGAAATGCCGGATTGCCAGGTAGAGCGCCAACAGTTCCCGGTCAAAAGCACTGTATTTGAGCTCGGGTGGCCGCAAGTGTTTGCTGAAAAATGCCAGGGGTTGCCAGCGACCTGCGATGAGTTGCTCCAGCACCCCACCGACTGCCGTGTTTGATGCGTCCACTGTGAGGGCGGTAGGGGCGTCCATTCTGGGATGTACTAGCATTGCGGCATTCGCCAAAGCTTCCTTCGTTTGAACGAAAGCGGCGGCGGACTCCTCGTCCCAGGTAATGTCCTTGCTCGGACCCGACATCAGGGCGAGCAGGGGCGCATGATCCGGGCAGCTGAAGGGAGGAAGCGGCGGTAGAAATTGACCATACCTACGAATTCCTGAAGGCCTTTGATCGTGGTGGGTCGGGGAAAGAGGCGGACCACATCTACCTTAGCGGGCAGAGCGGTTGCCCCGTCTTTAGTAATCCTGTGGCCCAGGAAGTCAATGGTATCGAGTCCGAACTGGCATTTGGCAGGGTTGATTGTAAGACCGTACTCACTCAGTCGGGCGCAGAGTTGACGGAGGTGGGACAGATGCTCCTGATGACTGCTGCTGGCTATGAGGATGTCATCCAAATAGATGAACGCGAAGTCCAGGTCCCGTCCCACCGCGTCCATTAACCACTGGAACATCTGTGCGGCATTCTTCAGGCCGAACGGCTTGCGGAGGAACTCGAAAAGGCCAAACGGGGTGATGAGAGCCGTTTTGGGGACGTCGTCAGGATGCATCGGGATTTGATGGTACCCTCGGACGAGGTCTACCTTGGAGAAGATCCATGCGCCGTGCAGGTTTGCTGCAAAGTCCTGAATGTGCGGCACAGGGTAGCGGTCCGGTGTGGTAGCCTCGTTCAGCCTGCGGTAGTCGCCGCAGGGGGGAGGCCCATGGGCTGTCGGACCGCCGGATGATCCCCAATTCCTCCATCCTCTGGAACTCCTCCTTCGCCAGTCGGAGCTTGTCCGGGGGAAGCCGCCGAGCGCGGGCGTGGAGGGGTGGTCCCTGGGTCGGGATGTGGTGCTGTACGCCGTGCCTGGGCATGGGCGCTGTGAACTGCGGTGCCAGAACCGATGGGAAATCTGCCAGGACCCTGGTGAAATCGTTGTCGGACAGCGTGATGGAGCCGAGGTGAGGGGCCGGCAACTGGGCTGCACCCAGGGAGAACGTCTGAAAGGTCTCGGCGTGTACCAGTCTCTTCCTGGGCAGGTCAACCAGTAGGCTGTGAGCCCGCAAAAAATCCGCACCCAGAAGCGGTTGGGCTACGGCGGCCAGTGTGAAGTCCCACGTGAACTGGCTGGAGCCGAACTGTAGCTGCACCTGACGGGTGCCATAGGTCCTTACTGTGCTGCCATTCACGGCCCTCGGGGGGACCCGGTGCCCTGCTGCGGGTGTCGTAACTCGTCGGAGGTAAAACGCTGATCTCAGCCCCAGTATCGACCAAAAACCGGCGTCCCGACCTTCTATCCCACACATACAGGAGGCTATCCCGATGGCCAGCCGCCGTAGCCATCAGCGGCGGCTGGCCCTGGCGTTTCCCGGGAACTTGCAGGGCGGTCGACAATGGCGGGCTTCTGCGCCCCACTGCTGGTGGTAGAAGCACCAGTGTTTATTGGGCCGGGGGTTGGCGGGCTCTGCGGCCGGGCCTGGACTGGTTTGCTGCCGGGAGCGTGGCTGGGAGATCTGTGCGATGGACGCCCCGCTCACCTTTTTGGCGTTCCACAGCAAGTCCGCCCGGGCTGCCACCTTCCGGGGGTCACTGAAATCCGCGTCAGACAGCAGCAGGCATATGTCCTCGGGCAGCTGCTCCAGGAATGCCTGCTCAAACATGAGGGAGGGCTTGTGTCCTCCGGCCAGAGACAACATCTCATTCATTAAAGCCGATGGAGGTCTGTCTCCCAAGCCATCCAGGTGCAGTAAACGGGCAGCCCGCTCGCGCCGTGAGAGTCCGAAAGTCCTGAGGAGCAGGGCTTTGAATTCCGTGTACTTGCCGTCTGCCGGGGGAGACTGTACGAACTCCACGACCTGGGCCGCTGCGTCCTGGTCGAGGGAGCTCACCACCTAGTAGTAGCGGGTGTCTTCTGAGGTGATCTGGCAAACGTGGAATTGGGCTTCGGCTTGCTGGAACCATAGGTTCGGGCGCTGTGTCCAGAAACCCGGCAGTTTCAACGAAACCGCATGAACAGAGGCGGCGTCGGTCATTTCTGATCCAAAAATCGTTTGGACTGTCGGGGTCACCAATTGTAGCGGTGTGCTACACGCAGCGCTAAAATTACGACACGGAGTCGGTAACTGCAGTCGAAGGAAAAAACTTTATTCGAAATCTTCAGCCTCACTTTTAAGCCTCCCTCAACCTGCCCCCCGTGGCGCAGAGGCTCCAAAGCTCTGTGCTTGCAAACCCCCGTAGGCTATCTAATTGTGAGTCGGTTCGGATGTGCCAGGAAATGGGTCGCCACACCATCCCCTTTTCTTAATTCCTCTGTCTCTGCCACATTTGCACTCAGGAGAGTTAAACTTCAAAGGAGGTTTTAGCTGAATAATGGTTTAGTTGGGCTCTTGAATCATTTTAATAAAAATGTAATTTGTTGTCATGATTCATATATGTTGAATTTAATCAGGTCCTTTAGATTTCCCATCTTGACTTCATAAGCATATAACGTTTAAAAAGAAATGGCATGCCTGTTGGAATTTGAGTTACTAAGTTTAATTCTTTTTTGCTTCTTGGAGGCATAAGTTTCCAAATTTTTTTGGCCAGTGTTTTTATTAGTTTCCTACATGGGCAAGTGTGATCTGTAATAAATATTACAAATGAGGAACTACTATCTGCTTCTACTTTATTATAGGTTGACTTGGAAGTGACCCTCCCAGGGGAAGGCAAAGATCAGACCTTCAAGGTTTCCATACAGTGGGTGTCAGTGGTCAGTCTGCAGTTACTCTTAGAAGCTTTGGCAGGGCGTCTAAATGAAGTTCCGGAGGATTGTGTCCAGGCACTTGATGTTGTCACAAGACATCTTCCCTCAATGAGGTGAATACTGATGTGTGTTTACTATTATATTTCCAGATTAATGCTCAGGTGCTTCATTTTCTGACAGAAAAGTATGCTCTTGAGATTCATTGTAACAACTCATAAATACGTTTTGTTTGTTAAATAAAATATACATTGTTTGTATTCCTTTTTGAATTGGGGCACTAAACTGGCTGAGATGTGGGGGGAAAGAAAGCTTTGCAAGAGAACCCAATGCAAAATGTAAGGCAGGCACTGAAGTGAAATGGGTTAATAATTCTGTTGTAAATCTTTCAACCAGAACAGGAACTAGGTGAATAGATGAATATAGTTTTTAAACCTACCATAATTGCTAATAACCTATTTATAAAGGGGATTGAAGAGTACTGAGTGAAATGCAGCCATGATTTTGGCATTAAATTTGGGACAAAAATGCACCTCAGTTAATAGGTCAAAAAACTTCCAGTCAAGTTGACGTTGAGCTGCGTTGTCCGTTGATTTTATGGCTCAGACTTAATTACCTTTTTCTTAGGTTTGTAGGAATGGTTTGGGGGACAGTGTGGAGTGCTAGAGATCAGGTTAGGTTTCGGGGCAAGGATGAAAGAGAATGAAGAGTCAGGAGCAGGAGCCTGTGTTTGAGTCCAGGTTGGAATATGCTCCATGGTCAATGGTAAGCAATCTTGAGTTGGGATCAGGTCGACAGACCAACAGTCTGAATCATGAGTCGGAGGCTTGTACAGGCAGGAGTCATGAGCACCTGTGATCACCCAGGTCGCTGGGATCAGGTCCATGTAAGTCTGAAAGTAGAGAGGCCCAAGGTGCTCTACAGTCAAAGGTCCATCATCCCAGAGGTTGGGTCAGTCAGTGCCCAGAAGTCAAACATGTGATTGTTGAGCCCTGGGATCAAAACCTGAAGGTCAAACCTGAGATTGGTGAGTCTTGGGGTCGATACTCAGAGATCAGCCAAGTCCAGCCGACACAGCCAAATGTTGAAGTCTAGAGTTCAACAAGCGCAGAGGTAAAAAGCTCAAAGTTGAAGACTGAAAATTGCGAGTCCAGAAATAGAGGTGGAGTCCACACCAGAGACTGGAGGTTGGAAGCCTGTGTGTGTGAGGGGATGAGAGGGTGGGAAAGGGACTTGTTTTACTTTGGTTTTGTTATTGTCGTTGCTGTTGCTTGTGTCATTCTGAATTGTGTGCTGGGTTGAGTATGCTGTGGTGGTGCCAGAATGTGTGGCAGTACTCATGGGCTGACCCCAGCACATTATTTTGTGTGTTGGTTGTTAATGCAAATGACACATTCTGCTGTATGTTTCAATGTACATGTGATGTATAAATCATTAAAAATTATTAATAGTCAATGGAAAGGAATGAAATAAAGAATTTAAAAAACAGGCAAGGAAATGTGGCTAAGACTCGAAAAGGTTGTGGATCCATTGCAGTATGTTGATTCGAAGGCCTTCTGAAAATTCAGAGCAAGTGTCTGCTTAAAGAACATTCTGCTCTTGGTCTGGACAGCTCTACCTTGTTCATTTGTGGAGGTGAAGTGGCAAGACATTGAAAAGTAGGCATCACATTGCTAATAAAATAGAAGCATTTGGCATGTGATTTAAAAATCTGCCCTTAGTATCTTTGAAGGAAATACCACATCATACCACAATGCTGTACTGTAAATTTGAGTTGCTATGCAAAAATTTTGGTTCATAAATTCTGGTAAATAAAGATGAGCAAACATTTGTTCCAGAAAATAATGTATTAGATGAAGAGATGTCTCAGTCAGTGTGGTTAGAAGGTGGAAGAGATGGTACGAAAAGATAAAATAAAATTGGATATGTTGCCAGATTAGTAATCCAGAAACCTGGGCAAAAATAATCCAATGGGGTTTAAACTGTACCAAGTTGCTTGAAGAATTTAAATTACATTTAGAAAAATGGTGAGTAAAAATTTGTCGGTGGCAAAGCTGAAACTCCTGATTTTTTTTTAAACAAACCAATCTGGTTCACCAATGCCCTTTTTAAGGAAATAATTTCCTGTTCCTATTTAGAGTCTTTTACTCAGATCTATAGCTATGTAGCTAGCTCAAGAGCCAACTAAAATCACCTGGTAGGTCACACTATTAAGTCACCAGTAAATCTGTAATAAAATTAAATATGCCAGCTGGCATCAACTTAGATGCTAGAATCAGACATATCAAAGGCATCTGGGACCCAGTCAATCCTGCAAAGTCACCCTTTCCAACTTCTGCGGATTTGTGCCAAGGTCTGGTGAACTTTCCTGCAAATCAAATAACAGCTGAATAATGTTCTGACAAAATTATACCTTTTTGGTGAGTACCTCATTCTCCTCAACACTTACCTCGGTGAATACCCAATCCCTTACTGTGTTCTAGCATATTCTTCACTATACCATTATAATCAACCTAAAGTATAATTGTATGTATATTAAGCACTGGAAACTGCCTATTATAGAGAGAGAATTGATCCCACAACCTTCAAATTAGATTAATTTTGTATAGCAGTGGTTTCCAAACTTTCTTGAGTTACTGCATCCCCACCATTCCCCTCTCCCTTTCTGGCTGTTATATAACAGCTTCAAAGAATTTTGATTAACGATGCAGTGAAAGTAAACAGGAACTGAAAGTAAAAGTAAACAGTGAAAGTAAACAATAAATTCAAAGCAGTGACAAATAATTGCAAAGATTATTCAAGTCTACTTACAACTACAAATAAAATTATTCAATTACAGTAAAAGCAATCTTCATCAATTTTAGACAGTAAATTGGTAGTTTAACTATTCATTACTTCATTGCTTTTTGACCTTTCAGTGAGATGAATGGGCTTGGTGCAGTGAAATCAGTTCCTCAACATCAGGCTGAATGTCCATAAGACATAGGAGCAGAATTAGGCCATCTAACCCATCGAGTGTGCACTGCCATTCAATCGTGGCTGATCCTTTTTTTTCTATTTCCTCCTCAACCCCATTTCCCAGTCTTCTCCCTGTAGCCTTTGATGCCATGTCCAATCAAGAACCTATCAATCTCTGCCTTAAATACACCCAACGACCTGGCCTTCACAGCTGCATGTGGCAACAGATTCCACAAATTCACCACCCTTTGGCTAAAGAAATTTTTCTGCATCTCTGTTTTGAAAGGGTGCCCTTCTATACTGAGGCTATGCCCTCTTGTCCTAGAGTCTCCCACCATGGGAAACATCCTTTCCACATCTACTCTGTTTAGGCCTTTCAACATTCAAAAGGTTTCAATGAGATCCCCTCTCGTCCTTCTGAATTCCAGCGAGTACAGACCCAGAGCCATCAAATATTCCTCATATGATAACCCTTTCATTCCTGGAATCATCCTTGTGAATCTCCTCTGGACCCTCTCCAATGCCAGAACATATTTTTGAAGATGAGAGGCCCAAAACTGTTCACGTACTCAAGGTGAGTCTCACCAGTGCCTCAGAAAGCTTCAGCATCACATCCTTGCTCTTGTATTCTAGACATCCTGAAATGAATGCTAGCATGGCATTTGCCTTCCTCACCACTGACTCAGCCTGCAAGTTAACCTCTGTCTGCACAAGGACTCCCAAGTCCCTCTGCATCTCAGATTTTTGTATTTTCTCCCCTTTTAGAAAATAGTCCACACATTTATTTCTACTACCAAAGTGCATGACCATGCATTTTCCAACATTGTATTTTATTTACCACTTTCTTGCCCATTCCCCTGATCTGTCTTAAGTCCTTCTGCATCCTGTTTCCTCAGCACTGTCTGCACCTCCACCAAACTTCATATCATCTGCAAACTTGGCAACAAAGCCATCTATTCCATCATCCAAGTCATTTATATACAGCATAAAAAGAAGTCGTCCCAACCCCAACCCCTGCAGCCAACCAGAAAAGGATCCTTTTATTCCCACTCGCTGCCTCCTACCAATCAGCCAGTGCTCTAACCATGTTAATAACTTTCCTGTAATACCATGGAATCTTAACTTGATAAGCAACCTCATGTGGCACGTTGTCAAATATCGCTCTAAAGGAATCTCAAGTCCCCACGTTCAGTAATTTGCAGTCTGTTTTGTTGCTTTGGAAGAAGTTGGACAATAACACTGAGACCATGCTCCAGTAAATATGATGTTAGAAAAACAGCAAAGAATATTTCGACCTTTTTCCACAATGCAGGATAGGGTGAAGTAGTTTATTTCTGCAGCCAAAAGACTTGATATGGTTTTTTTTCAGTCATTTTGAAGTGAGATTAGTTCTTCCTCTATCCTTCCTGTTAATTCCTTACAAGTGTTCAGGAGTGGATTTATTACCCAATCTGAATTTTGGATTGAGGGAAGATCCTGAAATCTGTCTGACATGTCTTTATGCAGCTCACTCAGATGGGTACAATATACTTGAAGATCATGATCTGGTATTCTTTCTTTTTCTTTTAACTTAGAGAGGCTTGGAAATTGGAAAAAGTGGCAACATCTAATGTTGTATTTAAGTAAGGTTAACTTGGACAGAAATGTGGAGGCAACTGATTTGACTTCGATAAGATTCACATCATTTCCTTGCAATTGAAAATTGATTTCATTGAACTTTGTGAATAGTTATGACGAATAAGCAAACTTGTGCCTAATATTATTAAGTTGATTACTGAATAAAACATTTGAGTCTTCAAAATTTTTTATCACAGTTTCAAAAAGCATAAATGCATCTTAGACAGTTTCTTTTTGAGAGCCATCTGACTTCTGTGTGCACCAGGAAATGTACAAACTGTTCATCATTCTCAGTACAAAGCTCTTGAAATAGTCAAATTGAGAGCATGGGACTTGAGTTTATTTACCGCTGTGATAACAATATTTGACAATTTGTGCAGCTGATCACCTTAGGTTTTTTGTGACATGTTGTCTGTGAATTACACAGTGAATGGTAAATATTTAGGTACAGCTCTTTTCCAAGAAAGAAATAAACCCATAGTGGCCACCTGTCATTGATGGTGTCCCATCTGTTGCACAAGCAAGAATGTTGGTGAGCAGAATGTCTTTCTCTTTGGGAAAATTGCTCAATAACTTGAAACAGATACAAAGGGGAGTCAATATTTCTAGTCTCCTGACAAGTAACAACTCATGAACCATGCTTTCTTCTTTTATGACAGAAATGTAACCGAGGAGCAAATAATTGTTCCCTGGCAAAGTTGACTGATTCAACTGCAGAGCAAATTATATCGTACAAAGTATGTTGTACACTGTGTCTTCCACATTCTCAAACATTTCATCTATCCGTCTTTGAACAGAGTTGTAGCTGAAAAGAATCATTTTAATTGTGTAATCTAGTGGCTTAAGCGAAACCATACTCAGAACCTCCCACAGTGCTGGAGAATCAGTTCTTCTCCAGTTTTATGGAGGTTTATAGATTAAGTAATGAGCAATGAAATGTTGCATGAAGCACATAACCTATCACTTTTGTTGTGAAGTGCTTGTTTTAAAGTGTTTTCTATTTTTTTTGATAGTTTTCACTAAGTGACTGAAAATAAGCCAAGGTCTTGTTTCCCTTGTTAGAGTGCATTCTATTCAAATGTTCAAGAATGGGTGGTTTCATTGGCTCATTTGAGAAGCTTTTTCACACAACAGAAACATTGGCTGCTATTGGTTCCCTGTGCTGGTATAAATCCATATTTCTGAAACTCTACACTATACCATTCACACTTGTTTTTCATTTAGTCCACTTCAACCATTTTTGTTATGGATTAATGTCAATAGTCAATCACCTACTGTTTAAGACCAAATTCAAGTGCAGCGATCAATAAAGTTATGACGCCATTATAGCTCAGGCAAAACCTGACTGCCTGAAGGTACATCAGTTGGGTCGTGGGCTAGAGAAATACGGTCAAGACTGTTTGAAAGGGCAGATACTAAACTTAACCCACTGAATGCCATACCCTAATTAACAGGAATTGCGTCACTGCATGATCAGAGTTGAGGAATCATACTAGCTAACACTACTACAGTAGTGTGCATGCCAGGCCCCAAAATATCAACCAAAATGTCGACTGTACTTTTTTCCCCACAGATGCTGCTGGACCAGCTGAGTTCCTCCAGCATTTTGTTGGTATTGCTTGGATTTCCAGCATCTGCAGCTTTTTTCTTGTTTACAATTTCTTAAGTCTAGGTTTCTCATGATATGCCAAATACAGAAGTGTCATTTGCTTTTCAACAGCTATAACGTGCTTTGAGCAAAGTCTAAGAGAATGGTGAGTTAGCAAGAGATGAGGATTATATGATCAAAGTAATCAGTTTTGAGGCAGTGGGGATTGAATACTTATAATCTTAAATTAAGCCTGTAAACCCTCAGTTTGTTACTGATGTTCTCCCCATCACCCCCAAGGGGACAATATTGGCCACTTTGGGAACCACTGCACTAGGGTATTGCCAAATCCAATCATGCAAGAAGGTAAACTGTTAGCATTTAATAGGAGATAGAGGTGCATTATCATCCTCATCCTGAACGATGGCAAAGGGCTAATTTAAAGCCATATTCAACCAGAATTGTTGATTGAATAATCCACCTACTGAGGTCCCTTCCTGTCCTATAAGTCACAATTAATTGCAACAATTTAAGAAATAACTGTGTGCTGGATCCATTAAAAGCATTAGGATTTTAGAGCCCCTGAGTGTAACATTCCAGTCTTGACTTCTCGAATTTATTATACCTTAAGCAAAATGTCTTCAGTTCAGCTACAACACGAACATACTGACATCTAACCAGCAAAGTGGTAAATTGTCCAAATTTGTCCTAGCAAAGACATTACCTCACTTTTGTCCTGTTTTTGCTTATTCACTTTATTTTTAATTATAAAAGAAGAGTGATGTCTTAGAACATACAGAACAATAGTGATGGCATCCATTAGTCTCGTGAGACCATGGATCTGCGCTTGGAAGGTCTTGCGGTCCTCTCCAGGGCGCAGGCCTGGGCAAGGTTGTATGGAAGACTAGCAGTTACCCAAGCAGCAAGACTCCCCTCTCCATGCCTCCGATGTTGTCCAAGAGAAGGGCAAGGGCTGATACAGCTTGGCACCAGTGACGTCACAGGAGTTGCCAGAGCAAAGTTGAGTAATAGTACAGTACAGAAATAGGCCCTTCTGCACATGGTGCATATTTATGTGCCTATCTCTGAGCCTGTTAAGTGCCTCTGTCGTATTTACCTCCATCACCAGTCCTGGCAGCATCTTTCAGACACCCATCACCCTATTAAGAAAAACTTGCCTTGCACGTCTGCTGTGAAGTTTGCCTCTCTCACCTCAAATGCATGCCCTCCAGTATTAGACATTTTAACCATGGGGAAAGAGATACCAGCTGTGTACTCTATCCATCCTTCTCATAAATTTTAAGCTTCTTACAGCTCTCCCCTTAGAATTGCTGGTACACTTTCAACACATAGACCAGTTTTTCAATAAGTCAGTTCACCACTACTATTTTTTCATTAAATGAAATCTAACCAGAACATGGGGAATTTCATTAAAATAAAGCTAATACTTTAACTATCTTACTAGCTGCCATTTTGATTATAAGATGAAGCTTATCAGAATATGGAGATTGATCATCAAACAGAGCGATTTGTTCATGTTTTGCCACTTCCCAGTTTATTGCAATTGTGCCCTCCAATCAAATTGCTGATTTACAGCTCTTTTTGAAATCCATGCAGAATGACCTAAATTTATCTGCCATCTCCATGTTTTCTTAATTATTGTTTGAACCTCCTTTTTACAGAACCAGCATCTAATTTTAACAACTATTTTAGAAACTAATTAGAAGAGAAACTGCACAGAAATTTGTATGGAAGTAAAATAACTGAGTAAAACTTATCTTAGGTTTTCTGAATCCCTCTTAAAATTATTGGGATCTTGTATCCTGCACTGAGCTTCAACGGGAATGTGATCTGAGCAGTGGTTTCCTCAGTGTAACACTGGATAACCTCTGCTAGGTTTTCCTTGTTCACTGCCCTCCCTGTGATATATTGACTATTAAAGCTTACCTACCCCAAAGTTTTGTTCATTTGTGTTCAAGTCCATATTGAATTTCCTGGTGTTAAAACTAGCTGAGTTATTTAGGAGTGAAATAAAGAAGCACTTCTTTTAATTTTTCTGGAATTTTGTCCTCGATTTATCTTCTGAACATTCTTTACATCATGTTACAGACCTGGGTCTATGCCTACTATACCTTGCAGTATCTGGTTGGTGTCTTTGGATCATCAGAACCCTTGTGTAGACATTGAAAACATGCACACGTGTAACTTAAGATTATCTATACTGCATGTAATCAATCTTTCTGAGGTGAGAACTTGAGATCCAGATTGACCATGATGTGTCTGAATAGTGTGTAACTTCTCCTGCACTTTACCTATTGATGTTTTTTTTTCCCCACTGTGTGTGGAGTTGCTTCTTCAAATTCCTTGTTCTAGTTGTATCTTAACATATTTGCTGTATAGTTTATAATTCTAATAAAACTGTTTGTTTCTCCTCAGCAGTAGAGAAACAGCTTTGTGAAGAAGCTACAGTAAGCACTAGAAAAATGCTTTGTAAAATATTCTCTCTTCACTATCTGAATATCTAGTGTCTTAGCAGGTCTTATTAGAAGAGTTTTGTTGGATTACCTTTTTATTTTCTTTCCCTCCCCGCTTCACCTTAGGTATACCCCAGTGGGTCGTTCCTTTTTCTCTCCTCCAGAGGGTTACTATCACCCACTGGGAGGAGGTCGAGAAGTTTGGTTTGGTTTCCATCAGTCTGTTCGACCAGCCATGTGGAATATGATGTTAAACATTGATGGTGAGTTGCTAAACTGTGAATGTACTTATTATGTGTATCTTACAGCATTCAGAATGTTTTTATCTGACTTGCTTCAGTGCTTTCATAAAACATTAATTTCAATCTCAAAGCCATCCTTCAAGGAGATTCAAAGCATCAAATTATTGCCTAATCAACTACAGCATTAGTAGTTTATTTAAATGGATAAGATGTTATCCAGCTGGGTATAAAGGTTAGTGGTGTTTGTCAAAATGTTAAATCCAGCCAAGTATGACCATTGTATTAGATGTGCAAAATTAAAAAGATAATGGATCTCTTGCTGAGTAGCCCTAAAATTTTTGATTCAAGGTGTGTCATCATGGGTTAATTAAAATATAGTTTTATTGTGTTGTAAAAAGTGTATTAAAAAGGAGTGAAGTGAAATATGCTTACTGTTTTCCTATTAACTCATCACAGAAGCACAAGTGAAATTAATCCATATATTCTAATAAGCAAGTAGCAGTAGTAAGAATAAACATTTTTTTGGAATTCCACTGCTGCTGAGAAGGGCCCTTCTGGGGGAGGTTGTACCCATACCACTTTTGTGCATGTAGTAAAGCAAGTGAAGAACTGTTCTTGCACATTGTGTACATAATTACCTTTCTACTGATCTTGCTACCTCACCATTACACCAGATGTCCTCAGCATGGATTAAGGGGACAGTGAGGTAATTTTGCATCCTGAAATGAACTTTTATTGAATGGTTTTGGCCCATCTGAATTAGTTGTAATGAGATACAACGATGTGTAATTTGCGGGGTAGTTTTGTCGGAAAATCTTAACAGCTTGTAAAAATGCAAAAGTAAATACAGAATGGCCTTGAGGCTGAGACCAATAGTGTCTTGCATGTAAGCTAGATTCAGACAAAACCTTTTTTCTGGATATCAGTGTCAGCAGTGCTAGGAAAAACTGAGCACTATTGGATAAACCAGGTAATTCTGGCAGTATGCAAGGCTGCTGATCATAATTAGATTTGACCAAATAAACCAAATGGTTCACTTTTTGTGGTGAATCCGTCTGCTTCCTTCCAAATACAACAGCTAAATGTTTTAAGTAGTTGTTTATATTTCTGTAACTCATTTAGTTTCAAAGCTTGTCTAAATTAATATTAGAAGTGAGTGATGCCACATTATGCCTTGCCTATTGGAGCATCTCAAGGTTTAATAGTTACCAAACCATATGTTACAAAATGCAACCAGTGCATCAATCATTTATTCTGAATCTGGCCATTCATGGCACATAGTATAAAATGAA
Organism: Hypanus sabinus; assembly: GCF_030144855.1. Taxonomy (NCBI): domain Eukaryota; kingdom Metazoa; phylum Chordata; class Chondrichthyes; order Myliobatiformes; family Dasyatidae; genus Hypanus; species Hypanus sabinus. The sequence goes on along the minus strand of NC_082735.1, from coordinate 27,403,437 downwards.
AATGTATTATTTTATTTTCTGATTCTTTCTGCGAAGATGGTGGGTGTCTATTCTTTATTATTGTTTGCTGTATTTTATCACCAGATTCACTAAAATTTGCATAACAAACATTGATATTTGTCATCAATTGGAGACTTAAGAGTTCTACAGTTATTAAGAAAGTAGATTATTCCTATTACATGATACATTGAAAATAAAAGGTCCTAACTGATCTGTTAGTATGCATCAGAATGGTTGTGCTTTATGGTGTACATATTATCATCTGAATATTTGGAAAACTGTAATTCTGGTTCTTGACTGTGGGTAAACATTCCCAATTATTTTATAGCTGTGCTTTTGTTGGATTAATACAAGTTTCTATAATAATCGATTGCTAGAAAAGATCATAGACAATAGGTGCAGAAGTAGACCATTTGGCCCTTTGAGCCTGCACCGCCATTTTGAGATCATGGCTGATCATCTATTATCAATACCCGGTTCCTGCCTTGTCCCCATATCCCTCGATTCCCCTATCCGTAAGATACCTATCTAGCTCCTTCTTGAAAGCATCCAGAGAATTGGTCTCCACTGCCTTCCGAGGCAGTGCATTCCAGACCCCCACAACTCTCTGGGAGAAGAAGTTTTTCCTTAATTCTGTCCTAAATGACCTTCCCCTTATTCTCAAACCATGCCCTCTGATACTGGACTCTCCCAGCATCTGGAACATATTTCCTGCCTCTATCTTGTCCAATCCCTTAATAATCTTATATGTTTCAATCAGATCCCCTCTTAATCTCCTTAATTCCAGCGTGTACAAGCCCAGTCTCTCTAACCTCTCTGCGTAAGACAGTCCAGACATCCCAGGAATTAACCTCGTGAATCTACGCTGCACTTCCTCTACAGCCAGGATGTCCTTCCTCAACCCTGGAGACCAAAACTGTACACAATACTCCAGGTGTGGTCTCACCAGGGCCCTGTACAAATGCAAGAGGATTTCCTTGCTCTTGTACTCAATTCCCTTTGTAATAAAGGCCAACATTCCATTAGCCTTCTTCACCACCTGCTGCACTTGCTCATTCACCTTCAGTGACTAATGAACAAGGACTCCTAGATCTCTTTGTATTTCACCCTTACCTAACTCTACACTGTTCAGATAATAATCTGCCTTCCTGTTCTTACTCCCAAAGTGGATAACCTCACACTTATTCACATTAAACGTCATCTGCCAAGTATCTGCCCACTCACCCAGCCTATCCAAGTCACCCTGAATTCTCCTAACATCCTCATCACATGTCACACTGCCACCCAGCTTAGTATCATCAGCAAATTTGCTGATGTTATTCTCAATGCCTTCATCTAAATCATTGACGTAGATCGTGTCGGCACTGTCCATCAGGGAAGAGGTACAGGAGCCTGAAGACCCACACTCAGCATGTTAGTAACAGTTTCTTCCCCTCTGCCGTCAGATTTATGAACAGTTCATGAACACTACCTTGCTATTCCTCTTTCACACTAATTATTGTAACTTAAAGTAATTTATAATGGCTCCATGGTACTGCTGCCATAGATTAAATTTCATGACTATTGTCAGTGACAATAAACCTGATTCTGGTTTTTGAAGCAACACACAAAATACCTCCCTCTCTGGTTTTGAAATAATTTCGAAACTACTGTTAATGTTACTGGCTTGTGGTTCTGAAGAACCAGGTTACTGGCTTGTGGTTCTGAAGAACCAGGTCCTATTCTTCGGCAAGCAGCAGAAAATGAATGTAATCACAGTCAGAACTCGTGGTCTTTAAGAAGGGGTTTCCAGCCTGTGGTCTCTGGACCTCTCGGTTAATTATTAAGGCTTCATGCCATAAAAAAGTTGGGAACCCCTGCATTAAAGATTTTAGCTGTAACCTCTGGTAAATATCCCAGTGGACTGCTGACTGCCTCTTACAGGCAGGGCAGGCATACTCCCCAAAACCTGAAGATTGTGCAGCTACAAACAGGAGAAAATCTCCCCCTCACCCTCCCCCTCGAGGTGGCAGTTCACCTTTAAGACTGTTGTGGTCATATACTGTGTTCCTCGTGCTCCTCGTGTAACCCAACGTAGATTGGGAAACTGCTTCACTAAGCATCTATGTTCCGTCCACCAGAACAAGTGGGATCTCCCAGTGACCACCCATTTTAATTCCACTTCCCATTCCCATTCCAATATGTCCATCCATGGCCTCCTCCACTGTCGGGATAAGTCCACACTTAAGTTGGAGGAACACCTAGTACAGTCGGCTCTCCTTATCCACGGATTCTGCATGCGCGGATTCAACCAACTGCGGATCGGGAAAATCCAGAAGTTCTCTCTCCAGCACTTGTTGTTTGAGCATATACAGACTATTTTTTCTTTCCATTATTCCCTAAACAATACAGTATAACAACTATTTACATAACATTTACATTGTATTAGGTATTATAAGTAATCTAGAAATGACTTCAAAGTATAGGCAGTCCCTGGATTATGAATGATTTCCATTCCTGAGTCCGTCTTTAAGTCGGATTTGAAGTCGGAACAGGTACATCCAGTATTATTTAGCATCAGTCAAATGACTTTCTTAGTATATAGTACATATTTTACCTTTCTATGCATGTAAAACTTAAGAAACATACGTATTTCAATAATTAAACCACTGCGTTGCTTAGTATTAATTGTTGCTTTCGTCGGGGCAGGGCCTTTCACATGCTCCATTAAAATTGTTCCGATCGTTGACTGACTGTAGCCTAACGCTTTTCCAGTGACCGATGGCGTTTCACCTCTTTCCGATCGCTTTATTACTTCCAGCTTAATTTCAATCGTGATCGTGATTATTTTCGTGAACAGAAACACTGGATTCAGAGCTGCACCGCCGGGTCCTAATGTCCACTGCACTGAAACAGGTTAAATAAGGGACTTGAGCATCTGCGTTTTTTGTTATCCTCTGGGGGTCTTAGAACCAATCCCCTGCAGATAAGGAGGGCCGACTGTATTCCATTTGGGTAGCCTCCAACCTGATGACTTGAACATTGATTTCTCAGTCTTCTAGTAATGCATTCCCCCCCTTCACAATTTCCCATCTCCTTGCATGCTCATCGCCTCCCTCTAGTGCTCGTCCCTCCCCCATTCTTCTTTCTTTCATGGCCTTCTGTCTCTTTCACCAAACAACTTCCCAGCTCTTTGCTTCGTCCCTTCCCCTCCCAGTTTCACCTATTGCCTGGTGTTTCTCTCTCCCCTCCCCTCACCTTTTAAATCTATTTCTCAGTTTTTTTTTCTCCAGTACTACTGAAGGGTTTTGTCTCGAAACGTCGGCTGTACTTTTTTCTGTAAATGCTGCCTGGCCTGTTGAGTTCCTCCAGTATTTTGTGTGTGTTGCTCTGATTTCCAGCATCTGCAGACTTTCTCTTCTTTCTCTTGTATTATGTACTTGTATTTTCTTTTGCCATAAAGCTGATCAATAATACAAAATATAGTTCCTCAATAAAGTGGTTCCCTATGCAATTTACAGCCAGGAAAAAGAAAGAAGTAGAAGCTCATTAGTCCATCTCTCACTCCTATTGTTAATTTCACTCAGCTTATTGATCATGGATCTCACTGGATTTGAAGTCTGGAAAAATCTATGGTTTCAAATTGATAAGATGGGAAACAAGAGTAAGGAATATGAATTTGATAGCAGGCTGCCCTTTCAAGAAAAGTGATCTTTTTGTGTCTTACAGTGTCTGCGACAGCTTTTTACAGAGCTCAACCAGTCATTGAGTTCATGTGTGAAGTATTAGACATTCAGAATATCAATGAGCAGAATAAACCACTGACTGACTCTCAGCGTGTGAAATTTACCAAAGAAATAAGAGGTAATGTGCATAGAGCTATGGTAAGCAAGTTTACTGTCAGTTTCTGCGAAAGAATATGTTCAGCTGACATGAATAATTTTTACTAATCCATTTGTTTGAACTCCTAAAACTCTTAAGCTTGTCATGAAAACTTTTTTTTTAAGACAAAACCTTGAATCACTTTGAATTTTTTTGTTTGTGTATATGAATACAACATTTATGTGTGATTGACCACACCTCAAATAGCCTGTTTTGGAACATGAGTTTTGTTAAATATTCGTAAGTAGGTGCTCCTGGTTTTTTTTGTTAAATGTGTTTTTTATTTCTAGGATTGATTAAAATTGCATACCCCAATATTTGAATTTAGTTCGAAGAGTTTTATATCTTCTAAAGTTACTTACACTGGTATTTTTTATTAATATATTTTATAACATTGCAAATTATAGTATTATGCAAAATCAGTTGCCTCATTTTAAATATATTTTTATTTATTATTTTTGTATAAAATGTGTCCATTTGATTAAAAATGTTATTCATTTATTAATAACATTTTCAATGAAAAAAGATTAAATCTAATTTAGTCTCTGCTTTTTTACCAAACATCCTCACAGAATCAGTGTTTACCTTGATTCAAAGTATTAAGCACTTCCTTTCTAATTCTGTAAATTCCTGGCTTTCAAACTAGTTTAAGTATTAAGGAATGAAAAGTACTGATTTGTTGTTTGTAGAAATAGGAATTACAGTAACCATATTAATTACAGAAAACTATGCCACGCTTTCTGCAGTTGTAAGATACTTACATGAACAAAATGATGGAAGTTAATATTAAAATACTATCTTGTAAATTATTATACCGCAAGTAGCGAAAGTGTAAAATAAGTTTATTGTCCAGTACAGCTCATTTAAACATTTAATGTTTCAATCTGCTGGTCTTGTTTTCAGCAACTAATTTTAACAATTCTGTTCCAATTCATTTACCTATTTCAGGTCTAAAAGTGGAGGTGACTCATTGTGGACAGATGAAAAGAAAGTACAGAGTATGTAATGTCACCCGCCGGCCGGCCAGTCACCAGACGTGAGTACACATTCGCTTGTAATATTTCATAGCTTTTTCATTTGTAAGTCTTAAGTCCCCATCTTTTTCCCAAGTGCAATGCTATTTTATATTTCTTTCACGACTCTTTAAAAGAAAATTGTATTGGCTTTCCTAATTTCTGTCAGTTGTCTCCTTTGCCAGGTTTCCTCTGCAGCTGGAGAATGGGCAAGCAATGGAGTGTACAGTGGCACAATACTTCAAACAAAAATACAATTTGCAACTTAAGTATCCCCATCTACCTTGTCTACAGGTGGGACAGGAACAGAAGCACACCTATCTGCCACTTGAGGTGAGATTGAAATATAGAGAACAATACCATTTAAAGTCAGATTTTGTAACAAAGCTTAAGGTCAAACCCACCTCAAGAGTCCATGTACCTTCCAGGACCATTTTGACTTTGTTTAATTATATCACTTTTACTGCATGACCATTTTCAGTGTGAAGGGAAGTTTTTTTTTACTAAGCCATGCCCTCTCAATTAATCTAAATTTTATTTTTCACCTTGTTCTCCTCAAACTGCTTGTTTTTAATTTTTATGTGAAATTCCATTAGTATCCACTTTGGAATCTTGCCAAGTAGTCAATATTTGTGTAATCCTTGACTGCAATTGTTAATAGTGAACCATATCAAAGCTGAGTTGTATCTTGCTTTTCTGATGACCTTGCATGCGCATTGTAAGGCATAAATGTACCTTAAAATTTTCTTCACTTGCATGTTATTAATCCAACTCCAGCTTTTAATGCCTAACAACAGAGAACTGGAATGGTACTGGGAAATTTCCATTACTTGTAACTGTCCTCCACCCGTAGCCATTTTTGCAGAAATGTCCAAGTTATATTTCCTCTAGAAACTTAAAAGATCATGTGCTGAGTAGTGAAAAGAAAAAAGGCTGATAGGTCTTGCTTTAATCTTTTGAATTTCATGGACTTCTAAACAATTGGCAGAAACAAACAACTGTCTACATTGCCGAATACTTAAGAGCTGTTAATGCATTACTTTGCCATCTTCCTCCCGATAGTAACGCACAAAATTAGAGTATCTAATTATTTTAGAAGATTGAAAGAATACCCACTAATATCTGTATATGTATTTTGGAAAGGCTTTGTGTGGGAGAGAATCTTTAGGACCTTTTTTCCTAAAAACCATGATTTCAGAACATAAATTTACATTTTAACTTTTTCCATTTGCAGGTATGTAACATTGTAGCTGGGCAACGTTGTATCAAGAAACTAACAGACAATCAGACATCAACAATGATCAAAGCAACAGCACGGTCAGCGCCCGACCGACAAGAGGAGATTAGTCGTCTGGTGAGTAGTGATAAAGCTTTAAAGTTTGTGGTTTTAATTCTGGGAGATAAAGTGCAGATTTGACTGTGAGCTAAACTAACCAGGAAGTCAATAACAGAAGGAGAAATTTAAATATTTTGATGCACTTGAAAGCTAATATAAAAATGATTTTCAAATTATAAATTAGAGTATGAATTTAATGCAGAAAGAATCAGTCCCTAATACCCAAATTAGCTGTCCCTGGACAGTGATTAGAATCCTAAATCATAAGTGGTGAAGTAAGGTGTGACAAATTACATTGCCTGCTATGTATTAGTCATTTGCAGGTTTGCCAGCTGAAATGGAGTCACACAGACATTATGGGCAGAATATGTATTTCTCAGGTGTGACCATTACACTGAGTAGAAGTAGATCATGTGATTTTTTTTTGGGGGGGGGCTTTCAGGCAATTTAGAGGAAGAGAAAAAGGTGAATTTTGGTACCTTGTGACAAAGAGAAGTCTGTTGAGTATGCTGTTGTGTCCAACCTCAGAAATTTCTTTAAAGATCATGCTCCGTGGTTCTGCATCCATTCAGATAAACAGTTTAGAAAAATAACAGGCTAGCTTTACACTATATAATTTTATCAGGATATTCCGTACATCTAGAAAACTCAAATGTATTTGTTAGAGGCCCTTACTGAAAGCTTAAAGAGGTTCATACAAGACAGTTTGGAAAATGGCAAGAGTTTCAAGGTTCAAGGTGCATTTATTAACGAAGTATTTTTTGCAGTCTACAACTCTGAGATTTGCCTTCTCCAGACAGCCACAAAACAAAACCATGGAAGCCATTCGAAAAAAAACATCAACCCCCTTCCCCTCCACGCGCAAAAAAATGCAAACAGCAACAAGAATATCAAACCCTAAGCCCCTCCTCATGCTAAAAAAAAATGCGCAAATGGCTACAAGAAAGAATGGGCAAAAACACAATATAAAAGCATAAAACTGAAAGACTGCAAGTGAACTACAGTCCAATCTATAAATCGCCAATCCAGAACTTCGGTTATCCAACAACCTTCTAGGGTTTAAGGGCTCTTGCCTCCTGGAGTCTTCTCGGAGACAGTAAACCACCAAATCACTCAATCGATCTTCAAACTGTAGATCACAATCTGTAACAGATCCAGAAGCACATTTAAAATAAAAGAAGATATAAAAGAATCAATTTTGTGGACTATCTGGAAGATGTTGCCTGAGGAAACGTTTTTCCCTGGTGCTATCTTGATCAGTAAAGGTTTGAGGTGAATACAGGAAATGACTATGGTAAATTTAAATGAGCATGGTCAGTGTAGCCCCAGTGACTTTGGGAGGTGTGTAAGAAACATAGAATAGTACAGTACATTACCTTCAAGGAGTGTTTGAAATGAGCAGTGGATATGGCCCCATTGAATAAAAGGAATGTGGGAAGAAGAGTTGTGTAGCAGAGCAGAAAGCTAGAATCCCAGCAAGTTTATGCAAAGTGCAGGAGGGGCAAAGGCCCATGTATAAAAAGTGTTTCTTTTATTTATTCATTTAAACAAATGATTTACAATATGATTGTACATTTTTTGGTTTCCTTCCCTATTAGTTGAGCCAATACAACAAAATAGAAGCAAAGACAGGGCACCTCAGACCTTGGAATGTATATCATGTGACGCAAGGTCTCACCATCAGGCCATAGTCAGCATAGTTTTCTAAAGGGAAATTCTTGCCTGACAAATCTGTTAGAATTCTTTGAGGAAATAACAGACAGGATAGACAAAGGAGAGTCTGTGAGTGGTGCTTATTTGGATTTTCAGAAGGCTTTTGACAAGATGTTGGACATGGAGCTGCTTAACAAAATAAGACCCCATGGTATTGCAGGAAAGGTACTAGAATCGACAGAAGATTGGCTGTCTGGTAGGAAGGAAAGAGTGGGAATAAAGGGGGCCTTTTCTGGTTGGCTGCTGGTGTCTAGTGGTGTGCCATAGGCTTCAGTGTTGGGACCGCTTTTCTTGTTGCATGTCAATGATTTGGATGAAGGAATTGATAGCTTTGTGGCCAGGTTTGTAGACAATACAAAGATGGTGGAAGGGCAGATGGTGTTGAGGAAACAGGGTGTCTGCACAAGGACTTATTTTTGGGGAATGGACAAAGTGTTAGATGGAGTATAATGTAGGGAGATGCATGGTCATACACTTCAGAAGAAATAAAGGCATGGACTATTTGGTAAATGCAGAGAAAATTCAAAAGTCAGAGTTGATGGGGGCCAAAGGACTTGGTGTTTTCATGCAGAACAGTCCACAGAAGGTTCACAAAAATTATCCTAGGAATGAAGGGGTTAACATATGAGGAGTGTTTGAGGGCTCTGGCCCTATACTCGCTGGAGTTTAGATGAACAGAGAGGAGGGGGTCTTTTTGAAACCTATTAAATATTGAAAGGTCCATGTAGAATGAATGTGAAGAGGAAGTTCCCAATAGTAGGGGAATCTAGGACCAGAGAACAGCCTCAGAATTAAGGGCCATCCATTTAAAACAAAGATGAGGAATAATTTCTTTAACCAGAGGATGATGAATCTGTGGAATTCCTTGCCATCATTAGATAAATATAAGGCGGAGGTTGATAGGTTCTCAATTAATCAGAGCATTAAATGTTAAGGGGAGAAGACAGGAGAATGAGTTTAAGACAGATAATAAATCAGCCATGATGGAATGACAGAGCAGATCTGATGATCAGAATAGCCTAATTCTGCTTCTGGATCTTGGGGTCTAACAAGATGATTTCTACATTTTGAAGACGCCTGAAAGAGTTTCTGAATTAGATGGTTGGGAAAGATGATGTTCTGTTTTGAATCAAGGATCAAATATGCTTGTTTAGAATTAGGAAACAGTGGAGAAGCAGTTGTTTTACTAGGACTGTTCCATAGGCTGCCATCTTGTGGGAAGAATACTGAGCAGCAAACTTACAAGGAAATTACAAAGGTGCCCAAAATTTCTGACATAGTGATAATGGGAGACTTCAGTTATTCAATTATAGACCAGCAATTAGCAATGCATAGAAGATAGAGGAAGAGGAGTTTCTGAAACGTGCATGGGAGAATTTTTATGACTGCTAAGTGCCAGACCCAGGGAAGATGGACTTGTGGACGTTTGTTTAGGAAGTAAGCCAGGCAAAGTGCCGCAAGCATCTGTGAGGGAGCATCAAGGAAATGATTGTAATTTCACAATGTTTAGGATAGTTAAGGGGGAAAAAAACAGATGGTAAATTGGAATTAAAACTTCACAGGCAAAGCTATTTGAACAGTGGAAGGTCTTTTAAGATACAGCTGTTTCATTTTAAGCCGTAGTACATTCTTAAGAGGGATCAGGATAAAGAATTTAAAGGCAAAATTCCTCAGATTACCAAAATGAGAGGATGAAGCCAAAAGAAAGCATACTCAAGTCATCCTGTACAAATGTGATTAACATAATATAAGGATATTAAAGCTGGGCTTAGGGTGAGTATATAAAGACTACGTCCCCACTACCCCATACCTAAAGAGTTGTATCTAACATTAACAGGCCATAAAATGACTGAAGCTACAGTTTGACTGATTTTTTTTTAAATGAACAAATAGCAAGAAAAGAAAGCAAATATAGAATTATAGAATTCTTTATCACAGAAGGAGATCATTGAGCACATTGTGCCTGCACCAGTTCCCTACTAGACCTACTTGCTAGTTCCATCCCAAATCCTTTCCCATCAACTTTCAATATTTCCTTCGCAATGTGTATTTGTTCAATTCCCTTTTGAAAGAGAAATGGAACTTGCCTCTGTCATGAAAGGTGGTACACTAGGTGTATGTGCATGCTAAAATGTTCCTGATTAGTACAAGGAGACTGCTTTTCTTAATGTATATGAATGATTTGGACTTGGATGTACAGGAGCAATTTTCAAATTTTACGGTAACACAAAATATGGAAGAGAAGTTAATCTTGAGGAAAATAGACTTTAATAGACTTTTAAAAGAAGAAACAGGACACTGGTAGCAGGAAGTAGCAGACAAAATTTAATGCGAAATATTACATTTTGAAAGTAGAATCAGAATCAGGTTTATTATCACTTTTATATGACGTGAATGATGTTTTGTGGCTGCAGTACAATGCAAAAGCATAAAATTACAATAAGTTACAAGATAAATAGTACAAAATAAAGGAGTAATGAGGTTGTGTTCATAGATTGTTCAGAAATCTGGTTGCAGAGATGAAACAGTTTGTGAATCATTGAGTATGGGTCTTCAGGTTCCTGAACTACCACAGCCACGTGTCTTTCCTGTGAGCTTGCCTCTGCTGCCATCTTGCGCCACATGGCTTCCAGCTCTGTTTCTAGGCCATTTTGGGCTCAGCGAGTATCCCAGGTACCTGTGGTCTATTGACTTCTTTTGCCAGATTCTCTAACTTCTGGCAATTACTTTACCTGTTTCCCCTTCTCTTTTTCCATTGCCCATTCTGGTCACCCTCTCACCCATTCTTCTCGCCTGCCCATCACCTCTCTCTGGTTCTCTTCTTCCTTCTCTTCATTTCATAGTCCACAGTCCTCTTGTGTATCTAATGTTCCAGTAGTGTTCATTTAAATAATTCATTCTGGGCTATATATATAAAAAATAAATGAATTGCATAGGTCATGACGCTGCCAAGTGATGCACATGCATGTCGCTTAAAGAACAAACTTAAGAATTGCATCTTTTGGCTATCTTGTTTTCCTTTTAAATTAGTTTAATGTTTTGAAGTTACAAAACATAATACGTCTCCTATCAGATTTGTCCTCCTTACTCCTTTACCTCTTCCACCAATCACCTCTCAGCTGCCTACTTCATCCCTCCCCTCCCACTCACCTCCCTTCCTCCACACCTGGTGTTACCCATCACCTCTCAGCTTGTACTTTACCCTTCCTCTAACTCCCCAACTTGTTATTCTGGCTTTGGTCCCCTTCCTTTCCAGTCCCGATGAAGAGTTTGGTCTGTAAAGTCAACTGCTTATTCCCCTTCATAGATGCTACCTGACTTCCTGAACCCCTCCAGCATTTTGTGTGTTACTCAAGATTTCCAGCATCTGTAGATTCTCTTGTATTTAGAAGTAGTGCAGTTTCTTGCTGACAACCTTTCTTGCTCAGTATTCATCTCCTACGAGTAAAAATCCAAAGATTTGGACAGTTTGCTGAATTGTGCCGATGCAAAAATGACATTGAATACATGTTTAAAAAAGAACTTCCAATATTACATTTTGCTTATGTCCTCAAAAGTGGCAAATTAAATCGTCACAAGTAACTTTTTTTTTAAAAAAACTAAATAAAATCATCTTTATTTTATCTTGTTCCTCATCCAGAATCATGGACACTTCTGTTAGGTACATTGATACAAGTTTACTCTGCGAATATAAATAGAAGAATTAGTGGTCAAAAGGATTCCCAGACCTGTGACATAGCAGCAATAATTGAATTGATTTTCGCTGGTTCATATAATTGGCTAGCTTTGAGCAATTGCATTTGTTGTACAAGATCTGGAAATGTAGCAGCTTTTCCAACATTTGCCTACCTGTCTCAATATTTTATATGAATTGTTCTCATAATTTTGCCATAGTGACTAAAGTTCATGAAATCTAAAGGTGGACTGAATTTTACTTTGGCACTTAATCCTACTGAACTGTCACTTTTTTTATTATATTCAAATAGCAAAACGATATGCCATTCAGCTATAAATTCTTGCATTTGAATCTTCTTGATTACATTACACTTCTAAGATTTTTACATTGAGTAAATTTGTTTTTTAAAGGTGAAGAGTAACAGTATGATTGGCGGGCCAGATCCATATCTAAAGGAGTTTGGTATTGTCGTTCATAATGAAATGACTGAGGTCACAGGTCGTGTGCTGCCTGCACCGATGCTCCAGTATGGAGGCAGGGTAAGTCTGATGTTGGACGGAAGCAGCTGGAATTGTGAATGCACAGGACTTGAAGTAAGTGATATAGTGCATCGCTACGCTATATGTATGAGTTGTACAGCAAAATTATTTTAAGCACAAAATATTTACCAGCAAAAGTTAGTTCTGGATAATTAAGATTATTGTTTTATTGTAGGTACCTGCTGCTTCATTACATTTTAGCATAACTCTCCAAAATAATTTTTGAAGGTTAAATTTTTTGTTTTTTTTTGAGTAGGGAGAACAGCTAGTGCACTGGTTTTGGAAGATTTCCCTCCACCCTAACCCCCCCCCCCATCAAAGAATATTGTTTCAAATTTGTATCTTATGGTGGTACAGAAACTGCAGATGCTGGAGATATTCAGTAAGGCAGGCATTGTCCATAGAGATAGACATACAGTTGACATTTCAGGTATTTAACCTTGTATCAGAACTCTAGACTGCACTGCCTTAAGAGTTCTACATCATGATGTTAGTTCACTCTGGCTTGGAGTTACACACACAGTACAAAGTAGTTAAATCTTTTTATCAGAACAGTGTGTTTATGTATATTAGGATTTTAGTTGAAGCATCATTATTTATTATTGTCTTTTAACCACTTTATTAAATTTTCTTAAATGGCCCAGTGATTCATTCACATCATATAATGACAAATTGTAAATTCAAGTTTGAAACTTTCTTTTCCATAGAATTTGAAAGTAGAAGATGTGTTCAATTGTAATTGTCAGTTAAAGTTTATAAATACGGCCTTTTGAATAAATTCCCACAAAAGTGAGCTCAGCCTTTTTTTTTCACTTGATTTTTTAAACCAGTGAAATAAGGAATTTAAGTATTTTTACCATATAATCTAATTTTCAAATTAATTTTAACAATAATAAGTGGTGTTTTTCTTAATTTGGATGGTGTTTTTGTCCATTACTAAATCTTTTCCTAAAGACAGGTCCTTTGTATATACTGGACAAGTACTATAGATATGGATGCTGATCTATCTTCCCTCGCACTTAAAGTTTTTGTCTTTGTTTTGCTTAGACATATACATATGTAAGAAAATGAATAATTTTCCCTATCTTCAAGATAGCATGATTGAAATGTCATTCTTATTCTTGCATCAACATGTTAAGTAATTAATTTCAGTTATAAAATGCTGATTTCTTCAGTTCTCATTCATTTCTCATTCTTAAGTTGCCCTCCATCCACCATGGGTTAGGTGGACAATGACAAAAAAAAGTCAAAATTACTACATATCTACATTCACTTTTTAAAGGCAAGTTAAAAATTATGCTCCTTTTGATATCCCTTCTGTGGCCATCTTTGCTCTCTGTACCAGTTTCTACATTCCTTTCCTTACTACAAAGGTTTGTGTTCTTTTTAAGATTGCCTAGTTGCAACGAGCATGCTTTCAAAAGACAGCTTTACAGAATGTGTTTGAGTAAAATGCAAAGCCTTAAATTCTTGTTAAATAATCAAAAGTCTGTGTCATTGTTGGAAAAGTTGCTGATTAGAGTCAGTATTTATAAATTAGAAGTTAGCCTGCACTGGGGAAGAATAAAAAAACTAACTAAATGCCTCTTCCTTTGACCACATTTGCATTCCTATTTTAAAAGACTGGACATGAGTATTAATTATTAAGATGAGTATCTTTGTGAGATATATTTTTCCTTGGATTTTGTCATTGCTGTTAAATTTGCTTTGCTAAGTGGAATTCAGCTGCTGCATAAAAGATTACCTTTTCAATTCTCCTAACTCGTGATCACCATGATAAAATTATCCAGTGTTTTCTTTTGAATGTTTGCATCCTGATGTATTAGCAGGAAATGCCTACGCATTTGACATTGCTTCTGATGGTTTAGAGATATTGAGGTAATTCCAGGAGACTAATTAAATATTAACAGTTTGAACCAGTAAAGGACTTGTGAAAAGTGTTAGCCTCCGGCCTTATAAAAAGAGAGGTTCTAAAATCTGTGGAAAGACCTTTCTTCAAATGTTTGGGATTTGTATCTAATGTAGTTAATAGAATGAGGACTCCAATGTGTGGATAGATTAGAGAAGATAGGATTATTTGGCTTTAGCAGGGACAAAATTTATCATTAGAACAAGAATAAAGGCATTGTTATCCTGGAGCCAACTCTAGTACTTGGGAAGATGCTGTCCATTACTCTGCCTTCCTACTTTTCTGCTGTATAACTCCCGGGCTGAATCCCCATTCACTTAGCCAATCACACGCATGTAGGTCTTTTAAGTACAGCATTTGCTGAGTATCAATGTGTGTGTCCTCTACTCCATCAGAAAACTCCATGTGTAGTTCAGTGCAATGCCCATTACTGAGACTTTACAGCAATATGTAAGGAATTGGCCCTTAGATCCTGAGCTGGATCATGCCTGGAATGGGATTGAAGCCTCCATTCAATTGAATGGGGATTTTTAACCTAAAGAAAGTAGAAGGTACATTTTTTAAAATCATTGTACTTTAATTTTTCCTGTTTATTGAATTTTCATTTAATCTTTTAAATACATTTTTATATGTATTATCTATATTACTTATAGTATTTCTATATAAGAAACATTTAAAAAGTGCTCATCAGCTTTGACAAAAGACATTTAAACTTCTGTCAAAGCATTGCGAGGGCAAGGCCTCTAGATTAGAGCCCTTTATGAAAGTAACTAGAGTTCATCCCTCCACTTGTAAGTAGGTTTGGGTGGGCAGGAATTATGTGCAGCAGTTCTATTCAATGGGCCTGATTGGAGAAAATCTACTTCATTATTGCTTGTTTCCATAATATTCAAAAAACAACTGTGCCTTGTATCTGCTGCTCTGTGAGATCAGAGAATTTCAATGAATCTGTTAAAATGTCCCTATATTCTACAGATATGTGATCCCCCAATTATTATTGTGTCTCCATATAAGGACTCTGCATCTGTTATAAAGCCTTAAAAGTATTTTTTTTTCTTTTAACAATTCAAAGTTGTTGTGTGATTGTTAATAAATCCAAAAGCTTGCAGTTTTTTTTAAGCATAATACTATAACCAGCTAAGTTGATCGATCCAGAGCTGTGGAAGACTTGATAGGTATTCAAGATTAAGAATGGTTTTGATAGTATAAAACTGGCTTTGCAGTTAACAGCCAGAGTCACAAGTTTAAGACTCAAAATATCCAGGAACTGAAATTATTATCGAATCGCAAATGTCCTGCTTGTAAATGCTATGGAAGATTTGTTTAATTCCTTCATAATAAAATCAAATATGTTACCGAATGGAAGCAAAACTAGGGCAATGAGTACCAGTGTAGGTGAGTGTGATGAATTAGTGTTTTTTTTTAGAGAGAATTGACACAATGGGTTAAATAGCAGGCAGTGCACTGCAATTTTAAATTTGCTTTTCAGGTGCTGCCAAGAGGCCAGGGGATAATTGTGGCCTGCTGTAATGTACTATACTTTATCAAAATTGCTTTATATTTTCTTTGGAGGGAGATAAACATGCTCCTTAAATTCTAACCTTAATTTAGCATCATTATTTGACTTGTTCATGAGAAACTTAATACCCCTGAGGTCACAGTCCCAAGTTTCCTTTCCTGTAAAGAATGGTGACTTGTATATTTTAGAGAAGCCTTTGACAAGAGTTTAAGAATAGTGTTAAGAGTAATAAGTCTATCTACACTTGTATTGAGTTTGAGTCCACTCTTAAAATGCTGGGTAGAGAATTGATCTTGTGTAGGAAAGGTCATATTTGGAAGAAAGCATCACTGGAATGCTTTGAGGTAAATGTGTTGTCCTGTAAGGAAAGAATTAGCTAGAAATTAGAGTGATAAATGTATTGCCATTAAAATCTCTATTCTTAATGCAAAGTGTTGAGAGGCTCATTTCCTTGCCCTTGTAATCTTAGGTAAAGGAATTGAAGGATGATCATGTTGGATGGAGATGAGAAGTCTCTCACTGAAGATTGTAGATCTTTTAAATTCTGTGTGATTGATAAGAGTTTGGACAATAAGGGAAATAAAAAAAATAGAACTGAATGATCTTATTTGAATGGTGGAATAAATTCTTCCTACTTTTCCTTCTATTAATCTTCATGACACCAAAATATTGAAGTGTAAATGATATTGCAAACCCTGTTTTATGGGATTTATTTTTAATTATGATGTGTGAAGAGGAAACACAGTAGTACAACAGTGACAGCTGGCATGCTTCTCAAAATATTTCACATTTTCTTCATAGTTAGCACTCTGACCACAACTATACAATTATTTATTTGTGGGGTTTTTTTGCATTGTTGCCCTTATTTATAGAAAATTCTCAAGTATGTATATTCTATATTTTGTGGAGGCTATATCTGTACTTTGGCTTTGCTTAACAATATATTTGATTTTGCTGTATTGTAGTAACTTTGATATTGAACATTCCAGTCTATGTCCATATTTACTGTTAACTTCTATTTCTGAATTCTTTACCAACAGTCTTTCAAAAAGATCAGAAGAATAATTCCCTCTGTGTAGAGGAAAGGGGCATTGAAATTTCATTGCTTTACCTTACAATTCTTTCCTCTTCTGGTCCAAAGAACTGAAGATGGCTGTGTAGGATTCTAACAATTGTACATGTGAATGAAAAGATTCTGGCTGAAGCCTTCCAAGGAGACCATTTATTTATGGGTGGAATTGGGTGGGAGAGAGGGAAGTTTTCCATGATTGGATTTGGGCGCTCTATCCCATGGTAGGTGGAGGCAATTTATTTGAAGAATGAGGATTATTCTACATGGATAGTAGTCTACCTTGATTCTTCATGAATTGGTATAAATATTATTTTGCATTTTAAGTTGATAGGTTTGTTTGCAGAAGATCTAAGATTTAATTGGTTCATTTACAGAATTAATAGATTCAATTAGAATTGTTATAGTATTATTTAAGTAGTAACCTGTTTTGGAAATAATTTCTTAATCCTTTATGTTTGGCTAACTTTCTTTTTGCACATTTCATGCCCTCTACTGTAAAACAAATAGGAATTTGATCGATAATATGCCTTCTAAGGATTTTGGGAATTGGTATTTGTAATTCATATTAGAGTTCAATATGATGCTTGTATGATTGAAATAGGATTAGGCCGAGCCAGCATGGATTTACCAAGGGCAAATCATGCTTGACTAATCTGTTGGAGTTTTTTGAGGGTGTAACAAGGATGTTAGACGAGGGTAAGGCAGTGAATGTTGTGTACCTAGATTTTCAGAAGGCATTGGATAAGGTGCCACATAGGAGATTGGTGAGTAAAATCAGAGCTCATGGCATTGGGGGCAGGGTTTCAACATGGATAGAAAACTGGTTGGCAGATAGAAAGCAAAGGGTAGCAGTGAATGGGTGTTTCTCCGACTGGCTGGAGGTGACTAGTGGGGTACCACAGGGCTCTGTATTGGGACCACAGCTCTTTACGATTTATGTCAACGAATTAGATGAGGGCATTGAAAACTATATCAGCAAGTTTGCTGATGATACTAAACTGGGTGGCAGTGTGACATGCGAAGAGAACGTTAGGAGAATACAGGGAGACTTGGATAGGCTGGGTGAGTGGGCAGATACTTGGCAGATGTCATTCAATGTGAAGAAACGTGAAGTTATCCACTTTGGAAGCAGGAACAAGAGGGCAGAGTATTGTCTGAACGGTGTAGAGTTAGGTAAGGGAGAAATGCAAAGAGACCTAGGAGTCCTAGTTCACCAGTCAATGAATGAGCAAGTGCAACAGGCAGTGAAGAGGCAAATGGAATGTTGGCCTTTGTTACAAGGGGAATTGAGTACAAGAGCAAGGATGTCCTTTTACATTTGTACAGGGCCCTGGTGAGACCACACCTGGAATATTGTGTACAGTTTTGGTCTCCAGGTTTAAGGAAGGACATTCTGGCAATTGAGGAAGTGCAGCGTAGATTCACTAGGTTGATTCCTGGGATGGCAGGGCTGTCTTACGCGGAGAGATCGGGCTTGTACACGCTGGAATTGAGGAGATTGAGAGGGGATCTGATTGAAACGTTTAAGATAATTAAAGGATTTGATAGGATTGAGGCAGGAAATATGTTCCAGATGTTGGGAGAGTCCAGTACCAGAGGGCATGGATTGAGAATAAGAGGTCAGTTATTTAAAACAGTTATAGGAAGAGCTTCTTCTCCCAGAGAGTTGTGGAAGTGTGGAATGCACTGCCTCGGAAGATGGTGGAGGCCAATTCTCTGGATGCTTTCAAGAAGGAGCTAGATAGATATCTGATGGATAGGGGAATCAAGGGATATGGGGACAAGGCAGGGACTGGGTATTGATAGTGAATGATCAGCCATGATCTCAGAATGGCGGTGCAGACTCAAGGGGCAGAATGGTCTACTTCTGCACCTATTGTCTATTGATATTCCAAAACAAAAAATTGATAGCTGATGGCCATTAAAGAGTCACATTGACTGGATTATATCAGTTATTTGAGATAATCTTAATTTCACATCTTTGGAAGTAATTTTCCATTTATATTTTGCAGTTCACAGTAGGAATAGTGCAAAGAAACAGAAGTAATCTTTCTATTGAGATGTAATTGTTAATTGTCTTTAACAGGTTTCTTTTCACCTTCCCAACCCCTGTGCATTTATTTCAGAATAAGACTGTTGCTACCCCAAACCAGGGGGTATGGGACATGAGAGGCAAACAGTTCTATGCTGGCATTGAGATTAAAGTCTGGGCAGTTGCCTGCTTCGCACCACAGAAACAGTGCCGGGAGGAAGTTCTAAAGTAAGGATCCTTTCATTTACACAATGAAGCATTCATTGCTAGATTTGCTGGAAAGCACCAATGTCAAAAATAGAAAAGGCATTTTTTTTCCCCTCAAAAAACTGGGTTAATAGTTTCATTTCAATTTATGATTTTCTGTACAGTACTTTGTATGACTTAAATTTTGAAATTAAAATATACCTGTTCTAAATACCATTTTTATTTACATTAATGCTTTTTGAAAGAAATTGTCTATATCAAATTTGTTTTTAAAATTCTCATTTTTATTGTGCAAAAAGGGAATTATTTTAACCGAAATGAGTTGAAATATTTAATGGGTGGTGGTAATTTTTTTTGCACAATTTCAAATTATCGTACAAGTGCAGATGCAAAGCATTAAAAAAATAAATTTAACTTGTGCTGATTGATTTTTTTTTTAACTTTTTTGCTGTTCCTTTTTTCTCCTTTAGGAATTTTACTGATCAGCTGCGTAAAATTTCCAAAGATGCTGGAATGCCTATTCAGGGTCAGCCATGTTTCTGTAAATATGCACAAGGTGCAGATAGTGTAGAACCGATGTTTAAGCACTTGAAGATGACTTATGTTGGTCTGCAGTTGATTGTAGTCATCCTCCCCGGGAAGACTCCTGTTTATGGTATGTGTATAATGAGTATTATGTAACAGTAACTCCATTGGGTATTACATTACAAGGTAGTGTTTGGGTGCTAATGGAGTCAAAAAATAGATTCACTTCTTTAAATGCAGAAATGATCAAACCATTTCAGCTCTATAGTGATCTCAATTTATCCAAAAAGCAAGTTAGAACAGTAACGGATATTTATGGAAATGTTTTGGTTTATCGTAACTTTTGGTTTTTGTTCAGTATTAACATATCTGCAAAATCCTCGTACCATGAGGATTTCAAACAGAGTTTTAAAAAAATAATAATAATAATGAGTAGGAAATCCAAGTTCAAAAGGTATTCAACTTGGATACTATCCACAAACCAGTTAGTAATTTTGCAAGGATCTGGTGGTAGATTGTTAGCTTGTCCTTTTGTGCAATAATATTTGTACCAGATATTAAATTAAAAAGATAGAAACTTCTAAACAATAATGTAACATCATTCTCTATCATGAAGTACCTAATTGGGAGTTAAATTTTCTCAGTTCAGTCTTCCATCTGTAGACTAATTATTTTTCATCCAGACTTGCTTTATTCAGGGATTGTTAAACTCTCTGAAATATTTCTATTTGATCATTCCATCTCCTTGTTATGTTGGTGTTCAGTACCATTATAGTCTAATACATCTTGCTCACAAAAAGCAGAAATAAGACCATATCATGTAATTAATATTTAATGATATTCCCAACTGTAAAAATTTCTTGAAACAAAAAATTACTCTACAAGGTCAAAAATAAAATATTTCACAAGATATGGAAATACAGGAGGTTATATATAAGATCTGAAGCAAAAAAACAAACTACTAGAAGAACATAGTGGGTCAGGCAGCTTCTCTTGAGGTAAAGGAATAGTTAACATTTCGAGTTGAGACCCTATATCATAATGGATTCTAGGTCCTCATGTAAGGTCTCAACCTGAAACTTTAACTCTCACTTTGCCTCCACAGATACTGCTTGACTTGCTGAATTCCTCTAATGGTTTGTGATTTTTTAAAAATACATTTTCAAAGACATCCATATTTAATTTTAAAATATTGGAGTCAACCAAAAGCTTTTGTATTTTGGAAAAGTTTCAAATTGGATGTTCGTGCAGAAAATTTCATTTTAAAATGTTTATGTACTTGTCTCCAGCTGAAGTAAAACGTGTGGGTGACACCTTGTTGGGAATGGCCACACAGTGTGTTCAGGTGAAGAACGTAGTCAAAACATCCCCCCAGACATTATCAAATCTTTGCTTGAAGATTAATGCAAAACTTGGTGGAATAAATAATGTCCTCGTACCTCACCAGCGGTGAGTTCTGTCTGCATTATTTTTTATTACTTTTCATTTTAATAACTTGTGTAGCTATATAAAGTGTTTTATGTAATGTCTATTCCTATTAAGTTGATTTCAACATTATACCTTTGAAGTTCATTCATGTGCAAAGGCCAACATAGCAGTTCTAAGTCAAAAACATATTTGTAATGACAGAACATTAATATTGTTAGTTTAATGAGAAACATTGAGCAGGACAACTGTGAAATGTAAAACAATAGTAGTAAACAAATAGAAACAAAATAAGTCTGCATTCCCAAGTAATGAAAGTAACCTAATAACTGTACGTTCAATCTAGATGTTTTAAAATCATACTAAATGTTTAAAAAGTGTAAGTTAGTGAGGGATATTTGTATTTGGGAAGAATGCTTAAAACTAATATTGTATGATTGATTTTTATTTTCTTTATACCATTTTATTCATTCCTCTTTACCACCATGCTGAAAAGAACACTTCTAATGTCAATAATTTCAAACACTTAAAGGATTTGTAAGAATGTAAAACCAAAGAGAGTGCAGCTGCTTTGTTATTTTCTACAATTATGTCTGCATCACAATTGTACTTTAAACGCCAAAAAATGTTATTCTAATTGATTGACAGTGCCCAATGAGAGTAGGGAGGGTACATATCTTTACTAATTCCAGCCGCTAACCTACCCCTCCACATACCCCCACCATCACTACTTTATAATTTCCTCTCTGAACTATCATACATGTATTCAGTCCTGTTCCTAGTGTCACTTTATGGACATACAATCAGTCTATGTATGTAAGCTATTTTATTTATGTTTATTGTGTTCTCATTATTATATTATTTATCTTATTGTGTTTTTTGGTACTGCATCAAATCCAGAGTAACAATTATTTTGTTTTCCTTTAAACTTGTGTACTGGAAATTACATTAAACAATCTTGAATCTTAATGATAATTCCTTAGATTATACCCATCAGTTACTTCACTTTTGACTCTTAATGTTACATTTTAAAAGATGGAAATTTTTGTTGTACATAGACCATCTGTATTCCAGCAACCTGTCATCTTCTTGGGAGCTGATGTCACACACCCACCAGCTGGAGATGGCAAGAAACCCTCAATTGCTGCAGTAAGTTCAATTTGATAGTTGGAAACTAAGTCTGCCAGCTCTGGGTAGCGGGGTGCGGGGGCAGAGAAATATTGAATAACCTGAAACACTGTTAGACTGCTCAAAATGCAACAATGTAAACTTAGATATTCTTAACCTTGCACAGGTAATGTACAGAAAATTCAGCCAGAACACCATCTTAGAATTTTTAAAAAGTGTTACAATGTCATTATAGAATTATTGTTAGAAGAAAGCCATCACTGTTCCAGCAACCAGTTGTAATCTTGATCACTGATGTCAGGTACTCATAGCAGAAGATACCAGCTTATAGTCCTCTCCACAGTCCGATTGCCAGCTGACAGTTATTTGGGTCTCTATAGTGGGAAAAATACAGGTAACGCAATAACATCTCCCTATGGAATCAGCCAGCTATTGTGCAATTGACTCCTGGCATGCAGGGAATTGGGAGAGAAGGGTAAAAGCAAGTATGTTCCCAGGTCTTTTGCACAGTACTGTTTTTGTCAATGTGGAGTGGCGAGTGAATTTGTAAATCTGGCAGAAGCAAAGGACGTTGGAATGGCAAGGGTTGAGTGCTGCGGGATGGGGGTGATGTGAGTGCAGACACAACCAGCCCTTAGATGCCAGGCAAGGTTATTTGCTTCTAAACAATTGGTTTAGTGATCATTACAGAATGTCCCTCTGGTGCTTCCTTCTCCCTTCTCCTTTAACCAACCATGATTCCCCTCTCCTTGCCCCCTTCCCACCTTTTTTTTGCGGCAGCAGTACAGTGCAACACATACATTTGCTGCAGTAGAATACAAAAGTCTTGGGCACCCTAGCTATTTATATACAGTATATGTGCCTAAGACTTTGGCACATATATACAATACCTATAAAAAGTATTCACTTCCCTTGGAAGTTTTCATGTTTTATTGCTTTGCAACATTGAATCACAATGGATTTGATTTGTTCTTTTTGGCACTGATCAACAGAAAAAGACTTTTGTGTCAAAGTGAAAACTAATATCTACAAAGTGATCTAAACTAATTACAAATATAAAACACAAACCAATTGATTGCATAAGTTTTCACCCCCTTTAATACGACACACCACATCATCGCTGGTGTAGTCAGTTGGTTTTAGAAGTCACATAATTAGTTAAAGGGAGATCTGTTTTTGGAGACCTGTGTGCAGTCAAGGTGTTTCAATTGATTGTAGTAAAAATACACGTGTATCTGGAAGGTCCAACTGCTGGTGATTTCAGTATCTTGGCAAAAACAGAAGAACACTCCAAGTAACTCCGCAAAAAGATTATTGGAAAGCACAAATCAGGAGATAGATACAAAACACTGAATATCTCTTGGAGTACTGTTAAGTCAATCATCAAGAAATGAGAAGAATAGGGCACAGCTGTAAATCTGACAAAAGCAGGCTGTCCTCAAAAACTGTGTGACTGTTCAAGAAGGGGACTAGTGAGGGAGGCCACCTATGACAGCTCTGGAGGAGTTACAAGCTTCAGTGGCTGAGATGGGAAAGACTCCACATACAACAACTGTTGCCCGAGTGCCTCACCTGGCACAGCTTTATGGAAGAGTGGCAAAGAGAAAGCCACTGCTGGGGGGGAAATAAACTCTCCTGAAATCTCAACTAGAGTTTGCCAAAAGGAATGTAGGAAACTCTGAAGTCAGCTAGAAGAACATTCTATGGTCTGATGAAATCAAAATTGAGCTTTATGGCCATCAGACTGAATGCTGTGTTTGGCGTAATCCAAACCCTGCACATCATCAAAGCACACCATCCCTACCATGAAGCATGGTGGTAGCTGCATCATGCTGAGGGGATGCTTCATTGCAGCAGGCCTTGGAAGGCTTGTGAAGGTAGAGGTTCAAATGAATGAAGGAAAACCTGATGCAGTCTGCAAGACAACTGCAACTTGGCATAAGACCAAAGTTACATAGGAATGTCTTAAAAACCATGAAGTTATGTCCTGGAGCAGTCAAGGCAGAGTCTAGACCTCAATCCAATTGAGAATTTGGGGTTGGACTTAAAAAGGGCTGTTTGCTCAAAATCCCCATGCAATCTGACAGAGCTTGAGCAGTTTTGTAAAGAAGAATGGGGGGAAATTGCAGTGTCCAGATGTGCAAAACTGATAGAGACTCATACACACAGCTGAAATTGCTGCCAAAAATGCATCTTCTAAATACTGACTTGAAGGCGGTGAGTAATTACACAATAAATTATTTTGTTTAATAATTTTAATAAATTTAAACCCAATTTGTAGAAATTTGTTTTCACTTTGACATGAATTTTTTTTGTCATCAGTGTCAAAAAAGTCAAACTAAATCCACTGTGATTCAATGTTGTAAAATAACAAAACATGAAAACTTACAAGGAGGGGTGAATACTTTTTATGGACACGGATTATTATACCATTAATAACATGGTGTTCAAAGAAAATTTTTCTTCCTTCAATTGGCTCTAAAGTGGAGGAAGGGTTTGTCCCTCACAGCAGTAGTACTGATTTTAGTTCATTTGTTTTCTAGGTGGTTGGTAGTATGGATGGGCATCCCAGTCGATACTGTGCAACAGTGCGTGTGCAGACATCAAGGCAAGAAACATCTCAGGACCTTCTCTTCAGTCAAGAAGTAATCCAGGATCTGTCCAACATGGTGCGTGAGCTTCTAATTCAGTTTTACAAGTCAACTCGCTTCAAGCCTACACGTATCATCTACTACAGGGGTGGAGTATCTGAAGGGCAAATGAAACAGGTTTGTATCTGTTATTGGGGTGCTTTCTGAATCACTTACTGCATTTTCCAACATTGATAAATCTCTGCAACTGTGTACTTCAGTCTGAGCCAGATTTCTGTGGCTTTCCTTGTTTGTGTTGATTGTTTTAGAGGGAAGCATCTCATTATCTTGCTTCGCTTCACAATAATTCAACCAATAGCTGAGTTGAAACGGACAAGTCCTTGAAATGATTAACATTTGGTTTTGAAGGCTTGAAAGCAGCTCACTTAGCTTGGAAAAATAATTTGACTGGATTGGACTGCTCTACATTGAGTACTTGTGGCCATTTTACATAGGTTGTTACTAAAGGTTTGGTGGATTGTGGGGTGTGAAATTAATACTGAAAAGTTAATTAATGCCAATCATGGTGAAATCAATTAGATGTTCCTGCTGTTTCAGTTGTATAATTTTGTTCTTATTTAAACTTGAACTTAGGTTGCCTGGCCTGAGCTTATTGCTATTCGAAAAGCCTGTATTAGTTTAGAGGAAGACTACAGACCTGGCATAACGTACCTTGTTGTTCAAAAACGACACCATACTCGACTATTCTGTGCTGACAGAAGTGAAAGGGTAAGTATTCTAGAATGCAAATTGTTTCAATTTGGGTAAATGCACCTACAGTTCTGAAATTCATTTATATACCACAAGAATTATCATTTGCTTTACCCAACTACATAGGAGTATTGCTGAAGAGAGTTGGGATAAATGGTTTATTCTTAGACTGGCAGTTGGTGACTAGTGGTGTTCCACAGGGGTCAGTGTTGGGACCTCAACTCTTTACAATCTATATTAATGATTTGGAGAAAGGGACTAAGTGCAATGTATCGAAGTTTGCTGATGACACAGAGATGGGAGGGAGTGTAATGAGTGCGGAGGATATTGAAACCCTGCAGGGGGACATAGATAGGCTGAGTGATTGGGTAGACATTTGGCAGATGAAATATAATACTGACAAGTGTGAGGTCTTGCACTTTGGCAGGAAAAGTAATAGAGCAAGTTATTATCTAAATGGAGAGAAACTGGAAAGTGCTTCTGTGCAAAGGGATCTGGGGGTCCTGGTGCAGGAAACACAAAAAGTTAGTATGCAAGTACAGCAGGTGGTCAAGAAGGCCAATGGAATGCTGGCTTTTATTGCTAGGGGGATGGAGTATAAGAACAGGGAGGTCTTACTGCAGTTGTACCGGCTATTGGTGAGACCACACCTGGAGTACTGCGTGCAGTTCTGGTGTCCATATTTAAGAAAGGACATACTGGCTCTCGAGGCAGTGCAGAGAAGGTTCACTAGGTTAATTCAGGGGATGGATGGGTTAATGTATGATGAGAGGTTGAGTAGGATGGGCCTCTACTCATTGGAGTTCCGAAGAATGAGAGGCGATCTTATTGAAACATATAAGATTGTGAAGGGGTTTGATCGGGTGGATGCGGGGATAATGTTCCCAATGATGGGTGAAACTAGGACTAGTGAGCATAATCTTAAAATAAGGGGATGCCGTTCCAGGACTGAGATGAGGAGAAATTTCTTCACTCAGAGGGTAGTGGGGCTGTGGAATTTACTGCCCCAGAGAGCTGTGGAAGCTACTACACTCAATAAATTCAAAATGGAGATAGTCATTTTCCTGGATAAAAATGGCATTAGGGGATACGGTGAGCGAGCAGGTAAGTGGACATGAGGCTAGGTTTAGATCAGCCATGTGATCTCCTGGACCAGTTTTCGATAGCCTGGATGGGTCAGAGAGGAATTTTCCAGATTTTTTCTTCTCAATTGGCAAATCGTTTTTTTTTCCCCGGGTGATCACATGGGTTTGGGCGGGGTGAATAATAAAATAAAATGGGCGGTATGGTGTCCTGTTGGTTGGCACTGTTGCCTTGTGGGATTTGGTGAAAACTAGAGTTAAGATTGGATCAGCCATGATCTTGTTGAATGGCGGAGCAGGCTTGAGGGGCCGATTGGCCTACTCCTGCTCCTATCTCTTATGTTCTTTTGTTATGAAGCAGATGAACAACCTATTGTTCCCATCTGATCACTTTTCTGTGACACCACCTGGAAATTCTGCAGGTGTAAAGCTAGATTGTAGCACCACAGTGATGCTTCCAAAATTTAATAGCCTACAAATAACTATCCTGCCCTGCATTTTTTATTTTTTTAAACAAACTTGCAGGAAATCTAGGACTTTTCTACAGGGGAAAAAAAGGATAATATTGTTAAACAGTGAATGAAACTGCACTAGTTTTCTTTTCATAAAGGTTTTATTTTCCATTGATGGCCTGGTATTCAATTTTAAATAATGAATGCTCTCTTTATAAGACCATATGAGAGCAAAGTCAGGCCATTTGGCCCATAGCGTCATCATGGCGGATCCATTTTCCTGTCAGCCCCAATCTGTTGCCTTCTCCCCATATCCCTTCACACCCTGACCAATCTAGAATCTGTCAGCCTCTGCCTTAAATAATACATAAAGACTTACACTCCAAAGCTGCTTCAGCAAAGAATTCCACAGATTCACTACTCCCCATTCTAAAAGGGCTCCCCTCTATTTTGAGGCTGTATCATCTGGTCTTAGATTCTCCCACCATATCCACTATCAAGGCCTTTCACCATTTGATAGGTTGTAATGAGATTACACCTCATTCTTCTAAATTGTAGTGAATGCAGGCCCAGAATCACCAAACGTTCTTCGTATGACAAGCTATTTAATTGTGGAATCATTTTCATGAACTTCCATTAGACCATAAGACATAGGAGCAGAAGTAAGCCATTCAGCCCATCTTAGTAAACTAAGGAGCCATGGAATCCAAGAGGACATTGCTTTGTGGATCCAGAACTGGCTTGCCCACATAAGGCAAAGAGTGGTTGTAGAGGGGTCATATTCTGCATGGAGGCCGGTGATCAATGGTGTGCCCCAGGAATCTGTTCTGGGACTCCTTATGATTTTTATAAATGACCTGGATGAGGAAGCGGAGGGACGGGTTAGTAAATTTGCTGATAACACAAAGGTTGGGTGTGTTGTGGATAGTGTGGAGAGCTGTCAGAGTTTACAACTGAACATTGATAGAATGCAAAACTGGGCTGAGAAGTGGCAGATGGAGTTCAACCCAGACAAGTGTGAGGTGGTTCATTTTGGTAGGTCAAATTTGTTGGCAGAATATAGTATTAATGGTAAGACTCTTGGCAGTGTGGAGAATCGGGAATCTTGGGGTCCGAGTCCATAGGACACTCAAAGCTGCTGTGCAGGTTGACTCTGTGGTTAAGAAGGCATATGGTGCATTGGCCTTCATCAATCGTGGGATTGAGTTGAGGAGTGTAGAGGTAATGTTGCAGCTATATAGGACCCTGGTCAGACCCCACTTGGAGTATTGTGTTCATTACTGGTCGCCTCTATTGGAAGGACGTGGAAACCATAGAAAGGGTGCAGAGGAGATCTACAAGTATGTCGCCTGGATTGGGGAGCATGCCTTATGAGAATAGGTTGAGTGAACTCGGCCTTTTCTCCTTGGAGTGACAGAGGATGGGAGGTGACTTGATAGAAGTGTACAAGATAATGAGAGGCATGATCATGTGGACAGTCAGAGGCTTTTCCTCATGGCTGAAATGGCTAACATGAGAGGGAATAGTTTTAAGGAGCTTGGAAGTAGGTAAAGAGGAGATGTCAGGGGTAACTTCTTTACGCAAAGAGTGATGAGTGCGTGGAATGGGCTGCCAGTGGAGTTGGAAACAATAGAGTCTTTTAAGAGACTCCTGGATGGCTACATGGAGCTTAGAAAAATAGAGGGCTATGGGTAAAGCCTAGGTAGTTCTAAGGTAGGGACATGTTCGGTGCAGCTTTGTGGGCTGAAGGGCCTGTATTGTGCTGTATGTTTTTCTGTATTTCTAGTCTGCTCCGCCATTCAATCATGGGCTGATCCAATTCTTCAGTCATCTCCACTCCTCTGCCTTCTCCCCATACCCTTTGATACCCTGGCTAATTAAATGCACCCAATGACTTGGCCTCCACGGCCGCTCGTGGCAACAAATTGCACAGATTTACCACCCTCTGACTAATGTAATTTCTCCACATCTCTGTTCTAAATGGAAGTCCTTCAATCCTGAAGTTGTGCCCTCTTGTCCTAGACTCCCCTACCATGGGAAATAACTTTGCCATATCTAACCTGTGCAGGCCTTTTAACATTCAGAATATTTCTATGAGATCCTGCCCTTATTCTCCTGAACTCCAGGGAATACAGCCCAAAAGCTGCCAGACATTCCTCATACAGTAACCCTTTCATTCCTGGAATCATTCTTGTGAATTTTCTCTGAACTCTCTCCAATGTTGATATATCCTTTCTAAATTAAGGAGTCCAAAACTGCACACAATACTCCAAGTGTTGTCTCACAATGCCCTAATAGAGCCTCAACATCACATCCCTACCTTTATATTCTATACCTCTAGAAATGAATATGCCAACATTGCATTCGCCTTCTTCACTGCTGACTCAACCTGGAAACCTCCGGGGTATCCTGCACAAGAACTCCCAAGTCCCTTTGCATCTCTGCATTTCTCTCCCCATCTAAATAATTGCTTGTATATTTCTTCCACCAAAGTGTATGACCATACACTTTCCAACATTGTATTTCATTTGCCACTTAATTTGCCCATTCCTCTAAACTATCTAAGTCTCTCTGCAGGCTCTCTTGTTTCCTCAACACTACCTGCTCCTCCACCTATCTTTGTATCATCAACAAATTTAGCCATAAATCCATTAATTCCATAGTCCAAATCATTGACATATATTGTAAAAAGCAGCGGTCCCAACACTGACCCCTGTGGAACTCCACTGGTAACTGGCAGCCAACCAGTATAGGATCCTTTTATTCCCACTCTCTGTTTTCTGCCGATCAGCCAATGCTCCACCCATGCCAGTAACTGCCCTGTAATTCCACGGGCACTTACCCTGCTAAGCAGCCTCGTGTGACACTTTGTCAAATGCCTTCTGAAAATCCAAATACACCACATATACTACATCTCCTTTGTCTACCCTGCTTGTAATTTTCTCAAAAAATTGCAGTAGGTTTGTCAGACAGGATTTTACTTTCAGGAAACCTTGCTAGCTTTGGCCTATCTTGTCATGTGGCTTCAGGTATTCCATAATCTCATCCCTACCAATCGATTCCAACAACTTCCCAACCACTGATGTCAGGCTA
Organism: Hypanus sabinus; assembly: GCF_030144855.1. Taxonomy (NCBI): domain Eukaryota; kingdom Metazoa; phylum Chordata; class Chondrichthyes; order Myliobatiformes; family Dasyatidae; genus Hypanus; species Hypanus sabinus. Next base: position 27,373,514 of record NC_082735.1, on the reverse strand, counting down.
ACAGGTCTATAGTTTCCTTTTTGCTCCCTCCCACCCTTCTTAAATTGCAGAGTAACATTTGCAATTTTCCAGTCATCTGGTACAATGCCAGAATCTATCGATTCTTGAAAGATCATTGTTATTTCCTCCACAGTCTTTCCAGCTACTTCCTTCAGAACCCGAGAGTGCGTTCCATCAGGTCCAGGAGAGTTATCCATTCTCAGACCATTAAGCTTCCTGAGCACCTTCTCAATCGTAATTTTCACTGCACATACTTCACTTCCCTGGTACACTGCAGATGTCTTCCAGTGTTAAGACTGGTGCAAAATATGCATTCAGTTCCTCTGCCATCTCTGCGTCTCTCATTACAACATCTCCAACATCATTTTCTGTTGGTCCTATATCTACCCCCAACTCTAATTTACCTTTTATATACATAAAAAAAGTTTTTAGTATCTTCTTTGATATTAGTCACCAGCTTCCTGACATAATTCATCTTTTTCTTCCTAATGATCTTCATTGTTTCCTTCTGCAATTTTTTAAAAGCTTGCCGATCCTCTACCTTCCTTTGGATTCCTTGTATACCCTCTCTTTTGCTTTTACTTTGGTTCTGATTTCACTTGTCAGCCACAGTAGTGGCCTTCTTCCATTTGAAAATGTCTTCTTATTAGGGATATATTCGTCTTGCATTTCCCTCATTTTTCACAGAAACTCCAGCCATTGCTGCTCTGCTGCCCTTTCTGCTAGTTTCCCTTTCCAGTCAACCTTGGCCAGTTCCTCTCTCCTGCAATTGTAATTTCCTTTATTCCCCTGAAATAACAGCACATTGAAACTTAGTTTCTCCTTCTCAAATTTCAAAGTAAACTTGATCATATTGTGATCACTGTTCCCTAAGGGTTCCTTAACCTTAAGCTCTCTTATCACCTCCAGATAATTGCACAGCCCCCAATCCAGCACAACCAATCTCCTAGAGGGTTCAACAACAAGCTGTTCTAAAAAGCCATCCCTTAGACCTTCTACAAATTCTCTTTCTTGAGGTCTACTACTGGCCTGGTTTTCCCAATCCACTTTCATGTTAAAATCCCCAACGATTATCATGACGTTGCCCTTCTGACACGCCTTTTCTATCTCCTGCTGTAATTTGTAATCCACATCCCGGCTGCTGTTTGGAGGCCTGTATACAACTGCCATTAGGGTCCTTTTACCCTTGCCATTTCTTAACTCAACCCATAGAGACTCTACACCTTCCAATCCTATGTCATCACTTTTTTTTTGTAATTTATTTTTTATTAAAGTTCATCAAACATTTCCATAAAATGTATTTCAGATACTGTACATGTATATCATGTATTCATATTTGCCACAAATCTCCACATAATATTTATCTGAGGTATACACTTGTAGAGAAGAGAGGAAAGAAAGAACAAGCAAAAGGAGAAAACTACGTACAAGTAGGGGGTGATATTTTTTTTTACAATATATTCATTGATTTGTGAGAATAAAATCAGGCCTGTGAGGTGTTATGTAGTTAAACTTTTTTTCCCAGAATGAATCAAATGTCCCAACTTATGATTAACAGATGACATCCCTTTCTAATGATTTGATACTATTTCTTATACACGGGGCCACACCACCCTCTCTGCCTAATAACCTATCTTTCCAATACAGTGTATTTCCTTGGACGTTCAACTCCCAATGGCAGCCATCCTTTAGCCAAGTTTCAGAAAGTGTGGCCACAACGTCATACTTGCCAATCTGTAGCTGAATTTCAAGATCGTCCATTTTATTTCTTATGCTGGGTGCATTCAAATACAACACTTTCAATCCAATATTTGTTGCTTTCTGTTTTAGCTGCACCACGCCTGAATTGCCCTGTGACTCATCCCACTGGCTGTGATTATGCCTCTTCTCCTGCTTGTCCTTTCTATCACTCTGGTTCCCATCCCCCTTCCTTTGAACCTCTCCAGTTTCAGCATATCCCTTCTAAGATAAGGGGCCAAAACCTGCTCCAAGTGAGGCCTCACCAGTGCTCCCTAAAGTTTCAACATTACGTCCTTGCTTTTATTTTCTAGTCCTCTTGAAATGAATGCTAACATCGGTTTTGCCTTCCTCACCACAGACTCAACATGCAAAGTGACCTTCAGGGAATCCTGCACAAGGATTCCCAAGTCCCTTTGTACCTCAGTTTTTTGTATTTTCTCTGCATTCATAAAACAGTCAACCCTTTCATTTCTTCTACCAAAGTGCATGATCATACATTTTTCAACACTGTATTCCATCTGCCATTTTTTTGCCCATTCTCCTAATCTAAGTCCTCTGTAGCCTTTCTACTTCCTCAAAACTACCTGCCCTTCCACCTATCTTCATATCAAAAAAGCAAATGCTTTCCCATTAATAACTTTGCAATAACTTTGCAATAACTTTGCAATTCCATCATCCAAATAATTGACAAATAAAGTAAAAAGTGTCGGTCCCAACTCAGAACCCTGTGGAACACCACTAGTCACTGGTAGCCAGCCAGAAAAGGCTCCTTTTATTCCCACTCTTTGCTTCCTACCATCAGCCACTGCTTTATCCATGCTAGAATCTTTCCTATAATACCATGGGTTCATAGCTTGTTAAGCAGCCTCACGTGTTGCACCTTGTCAAAGGCCTTCTGAAAATCCAAGTACACATCAAGTGATTCTCCTTTGTCTATCCTGCTTGTTATTTTTTTCAACAAATTCTACCAGATTTGCCAAGCAAGATTTTCCCTTGAGGAAACCATGTTGACTAAAGCGTGTTTCATCATGTGCCTCCAAGTATACCCTAAGACCTTATCCTTAAAAATCGACTCCAGTGTCTTCCCAACCACTGAGATCAGACTAATTGGCCTGTAGTTTAGTTTCGTCTGCCTCTCCCCCTTCTTGAAGAGTGGAGTGGCATTTGCAATTTTCCAGTCTTCTGGAACCATTCCAAAATCTAGTGATTTTTGAAAGATCATTACTAACGACTCCACAATCACTTCAGCCACCCTCTTTCAGAACTCTGGGGTGTACACCATCTGATCCAGAATCAGAATCAGGTTTATTATCACTGGTATGTGATGTGAAATGTGTTAACTTAGCAGCAGCAGTTCAATACAATACATAATATAGAAGGGAAAAAAAACCAAAATAAAATAATAATAAGTAAATTTATTACAGTATACGTACATTGAATAGATTAAAAATCATGTTAAAAACAAAAATACTATATATTCTAAAAAGTGAAATAGTGTCCAAGGGTTCAACGTCCATTTAGGAATCGGATGACAGAGGGGAAGAAGCTGTTCCTCAATCGCTGAGTGTGTGCCTTCAGGCTTCTGCACCTCCAACCTAATGGCAACAGTGAGAAAAGTGCATGCCCTGGATGCTGGAGGTCCTTAATAATGGACACTGCCTTTTTGAGATACTACCCCTTGAAGATGTCCTGGATACTTTGTAGGCTATTACCCAAGATGGATCCAACTAAATTTACAACCCTCTGCAACTTCTTTCAATTGTGTGCAGTAGCCGCCTCCCCCCATACCAGACAGTGATGAAGCCTGTCAGGATGCTCTCCATGGTATATCTCTAGAAGTTTTTGAGCGTGTTTGTTGACTTATCAAATCTCTTCAAACTCCTAATGAAATATAGTCGCTGTCTTGCCTTCTTTTTAACTGCATCAATAAGTTGGAGCCGCATTAGACCCTCAGAGATCTTGACACCTAGGAATTTGAAACTGCTCTCACTCCACTTTTGATCCCTCCATGAGGATTGGTATATGTTCCTTCATCTTACCTTTTCTGAAGTCCACAATCAGCTCTATCGTCTTAACTGACATTGAGTGCTAGGTTGTTGCTGCAGCACCATTCCACTAGTTGGCATATCTCACTCCTGTACACCCTCTCATCACCACCTGAGATTCTATCAACAATGGTTGTATCGTCAGCAAATTTATAGATGATATTTGAGCTATGTCTAGCCAAACAGTCATGGGTATATATAGAGTAGAAAAGTGGGCTAAGCGCACATCTCCGTGGTACACCAGCGTTGATCATCAGTGAAGAAGAGATGTTATCACCAATCTGCACAGATGGTGATCTTCCGGTTAGGAAGTCGAGGATCCAATTGAAGGGGGAGGTACAGAGGCCCAGGTTCTGCAACTTCTCAATCAGGATTGTGGAAATGATGGTATTAAATGCTGAGCTATAGTCGATGAACAGCATCCTGACATAGGTGTTTGTGTTGTCCAGATGGTCTAAAGCCATGTGACGAGCCATTGAGATTGCATCTGACTTTGACCTATTGTGGCAATAGACAAATTACAGTGGGCCTAGGTCCTTGCTGAGGCAGGAGTTCATTCTAGTCATGACCAACCTCACAAAGCATTTCATCACTGTAGATGTGAGTGCTACCGGGTGATAGTCATTGAGGCAGCTCACATTTTTCTTATCTACCTTCAGACCTTTCTGTTTTCCAAAAACCTTCTGAATAATTATGGTAACTTCACACATTTCATGACCCCTGACACCTGGAACTTCCACCATACTGCTAGTGGTTTCCACAGTGAAGGCTGTTGCAGTTCATCAGCCATTTTGTTGTCCTCCATTACCACCTAACCATTTCTAGTGGTCCAATATCCAGCTTTGTCTCTCTTTTACACTTTATGTTTATATTTTATTCTTAAATAGGCATTTAAAACTGTCCCTGGTCGCCAACCGTTTTAATTTTCCTTCTTATTCCCACAGCCTCCTTCACTGCCAGGTTGCGGCGAAATGCAACTGAGAAGAGCAGCTTCTTGCATTCTGCATGGCAACCTGGTAGCATAAGGATTGAGTTCTCCAGCTTCCAGTAACTGCTCTGCCTGGCCCCCAAGACCCTATTACTTTCTCCTCCCCTACCCTGTTCATCTGTCCATCACCTACTTCCTCCTCCCACTGGTTCCACTCCCACCTCCTTTTTATTATTCCATACTTCACCTTTCCCTCTATCAAATTACATCATCTTCAGCTTTTTGTCACTTCCACCTTTCACCTCCCAGCTTTTAACACCATTCCCACTCTCCTCCCTATCTCCCTATCATCCTTTTACCTGGATTCATTTATCACCTGCCAGCTCTTGTTTCACCCCTTCAATCTACCTTTTTATACTGGGTGAAGAGTCTTGATCAGAAACATTGACTTTCCTATTCTCTCCTGACCTGCTAAGTTCATTCAGTGATTTGAGTGTTACTACAAATTCAAGCATTATATGTACCAGCACATTAAGGATTTCCAATCATTCTGGTTCTAGCAGACTGATGTAGAAGCATTGGCTTCTAGCATTGACTTCTGATGTAGAAACTGAAAAGCAGCATTTCTTGTGTTGGATATTTTCTCTTCATGGGCAATTGCTCTAAGCATTAACCAATGAAATGTCATGATGTTTAGTTAATTGGTACTACTGGTTAGAGTGCCCCATAAATAAATATTTTACAAGTAGAGGTCCTCCTCATCTTTTGAACATATCTGTCTTTTATGTACAGCCTGTACAGACAATTAAATGCTTGGGAGACTGCCAGAATAAATTTGCCGGCTACTGCGGTCAGCAGGCATTTTCTGTTGACTGGGAACTCAGTTCACAACTGTATTTCTGACTTGCGAGCTGTTTGGGTTGGAAATAGTTGATAGGAATGTAACCTTGTCATAACCTGGGAGGACCTGAAATCAGCTCCTGCAATGCTTAACTATGGGGAGGAAAGCGTGATTTTAAAAGCTAAAGAGATGGGATTGATAGTCAATAACAGAAAATTATTTTAATTTAGGTTCTAATATGAATAAATATTTTTAATGATAAGTATTTGATTATATATTTGCAAATAAAGATGCCAGATGGATAACTTCAAAAGGTAGCAAAGAAAGATTAACAGTCAATGAATTAGACGTCAACTTATTTTTCTTAAGGATTCTTGTAGACAGCAATCGGTAACTGCTTTATCTTTCCAGCCTTCCCACTGACATGCCTTCTAAGGGATAACCTGGCTAACCATGTGCCTGGCACTTGCACAGTAATTTATCCTTGACTCTACTGGTTACCTATCATGTGTTTTCCTCCATTTTATTTGTCCACTTGAAAATGAGGTTTTGTTGTAAATGATTGTATTGACATACAGTATCTACTTGTCCAATCCACCTTCTCCATACTAGCAACGCACACACAAAATGCTGGTGGAACACAGCAGTCCAGGCAGCATCTATAAGAAGAAACAATGTCGACGTTTCGGGCCAAGACCCTTCGTCAGGACTAACTGAAAGGAAAGTTAGTAAGAGATAGTAAGAGTAAGGAAAGAGTAGGAAATCTCTTACTATCTTTCCTTTCAGGTAGTTCTGACGAAGGGTCTCGACCCGAAACATCGACATTGCTTCTTCCTATAGATGCCGCCTGGCCTGCTGTGTTCCACCAGCGTTTTGTGTGTGTTGCTTGAATTTCCAGCATCTAGATTTCCTCGTGTTCTCCAGACTGGGATTTGCACATCTGGGTTCTGTAAGAATTTTCTTCTGTTTGCCCCATCCAAATGTGAGTAGTAGGTGTATTTTCCTTGATTCTTCCCTTTATTGTTCAACATGAGGGTAAGATGTGAGAGAATAGGACCAATCAAGTGTGACAGTACAAAAGCGTGTATGGAACCAGAGGAGATAGCAGAGGTACTTAATGAATACTTTGCTTCCGTATTCACTATGGAAAAGGATCTTGGCGATTGTAGGGATGACTTACAGTGGACTGAACAGCTTGAACATGTAGATATTAAGGAAGAGAATGTGGTAGAGCTTTTGGAAAGCATCAAGTTGGATAAGTCACTTAGACCGGACAAGGTGTATCCTAGGCTACTCTGGGAGGCGAGGGAGCAGATTACTGAGCCTCTGGCAATGATGTTTGCATCATCACCATGGGAGAGGTTTGGAGGGTTGCAGATGTTGTTCCCTTATTCAAGAAATGGAGTAGAGATAGCCCAGGAAATTATAGACCAGTGAGTCTTACTTCAGTGCTTGGTAAGTTGATGAAGATCCTGAGAGGCAGAATTTATGAACATTTAGAGAGGCATAATACGATTAGGAATAGTCAGCATGGCTTTGTGAAAGGCAGGTTGTGCCTTACGAGCCTGATTGAATTTTTTGAGGATGTGACTAAACACATTGATGAAGGTAGAGCAGTACATGCAGTGTATATGGATTTCAGCAAGGCATTTGATAAGGTACCCCATGCAAGGCTTATTGAGAAAGTAAGGAGGCATAGGATCCAAGGGGACATTGCTTTATGGATCCAGAACTGGCTTGCCCACAGAAAGCAAAGAGTGGTTGTAGAGAGGTCATATTCTGTATGGAAGTCGGAGACCAGTGGTGTGCCTCAGGGATCTGTTCTGGGATCCCTACTCTTTGTGATTTTTATAAATGACCTGGATGAAGAAATGGAGGGACAGGTTAGTAAATTTGCTGATGACAAAGGTTGGGTGTGTTGTGGATAGTGTGGTGGGCTGTCAGAGGTTATAGCAAGACATTGTAGGATGCTGAGAAGTGGCAGATGGAGTTCAACCCAGGTAAGTGTGAGGTGGTTCATTTTGGTAGGTCAAATATGACAGATTATGGTATTAATGGTAAGACTCTTGGCAGTGTGGAGGATCAGAGGGATCTTGGGGTCCGAGTCCATAGACACTCAAAGCTGCTGTGCAGGTTGACTCTGTAGTTAAAAAGGCATATGGTGCATTGGGCTTCATCAATCATGGGATTGAGTTTAAGAGCCAAGAAGTATGTAGGACCCACTTGGAGTACTGTGCTCAGTTCTGGTCGCCTCACAACAGGAAGGATGTGGAACCATAGAAAGGGTGCAGAGGAGATTTACAAGGATGCTGCCTGGATTGAGGAGCATGCCTTATAAGAATAGGATGAGTGAACTCTGCCTTTTCTCCTTGGAGAGACAGCAGATGAGAGGTGACCTGATAGAGATGTACAAGATACAATAGACAATAGACAATAGGTGCAGAAGTAGACCATTCGGCCCCTCGAGTCTGCCCCGCCATTCTGAGATCATGGCTGATCATTCACTATCAATACCCAGTCCCTGCCTTGTCCCCATATCCCTTGATTCCCCTATCCATCAGATATCTATCTAGCTCCTTCTTGAAAGCATCCAGAGAATTGGCCTTCACCGTCTTCTGAGGCAGTGCATTCCACACCTCCACAACTCTCTGGGAGAAGAAGCTCTTCCTCAACTCTGTTTTAAATAACTGACCTCTTATTCTCAATCCATGCCCTCTGGTACTGGACTCTCCCAACATCTGGAACATATTTCCTGCCTCAATCCTATCAAATCCTTTAATTATCTTAAACATTTCAATTAGATCCCCTCTCAATCTCCTCAATTCCAGCGTGTACAAGCCCAATCTCTCCAATCTCTCTGCGTAAGACAGCCCTGCCATCCCAGGAATCAACCTAGTGAATCTACGCTGCACTTCCTCAATTGCCAGAATGTCCTTCCTTAAACCTGGAGACCAAAACTGTACACAATATTCCAGGTGTGGTCTCACCAGGGCCCTGTACAAATGCAAAAGAATATCCTTGCTCTTGTACTCAATTCCCCTTGTAACAAAGGCCAACATTCCATTTGCCCTATTCACTGCCTGTTGCACTTGCTCATTCACCTTCAAGATGATGAGAGTCTTTGATCATGTGGATAGTCAGAGGCTTTTTCCCAGGGCTGAAATGGCTAGCACGATAGGGCACAGTTTTAAGGTGCTTGGAAGTAAGTAGAGTTGATGTCAGGGGTAAGTTTTTTACACAGAGAGTGATGAATGCGTGGAATGGGCTGCCGGTGACAGTGGTGGAGGTGGATACAATAGGATCTTTTAACAGACTCCTGGATAGTTACATGGAGCTTAGAAAAATAGAGGGCTATGGGTAACCCTAGGTAGTTCCTAAGGTAGGGATATGTTCAGTGCAGCTTTGTGGGCTGCAGGGCCTGTATTGTTATGGTTTGCTATGTTTCTATGGGAGAACATTGACCTTCCTCAGCTGGTACAAACAGTGCGTAGTAATCAGGAGGTGGTTTCATTGGCATGTTGACCAAGTCTTGAATCTTGATAGGATCAGAAGCTGATGCGCCGAAGGATTCCCCCTCCCATTTATATGCCACTGTACTGCCTCCTTTCAGAGTCTGTCCTACCAATGGGATAGATCTCTCCAGAACAACACACACACAATGCTGATGCACCTCAGCAGGTTAGGCAGCATCCATGGAAATAAATAACCAAGCAATCATGCAAAGACCCTTCATCAGGACTTGAAAGGAAGAGGGGAGAAACCAGAATGAAAAAGAGGGAGGTAAGGAGGTCAACTAGAAGGTAATTGCTGAAGCTAGGTGTGTTGGGGAAGGGGGATGAAGTAAAAAGCTAGGAAGTTTTAAGTGGAAAAGGCAGAGGGGCTGGAGAAGAAGGAATCAGAGGAGAGTGGATCATGAGAAAAAGTGAAGGAGGAGGGAGGTGATAGGCAGGTGGGAAGAGTAATAGATCAAAGTGGGGAAATAAAGGGAAAGGTGAAAATTACTATAAGTTAGAGAAATAGATGTTTATGCCATCAAGTTGGAAACTACCTAGATGGAGTTTGAGGTGTTGCTCCTCCAAAAAATGGCCTCATTGTAGCAGAAGAGAAAGACATGAAATTGCATATTGGATTGGGGATAGGAATTGAAATGGTTGGCCACTGGGAAATTCGGCTTTTTATGGATGGAGTTGAAATGCTTTACAAAGCAGTCCTCTGATCTACATCAGGTCTCTCCAGTGTAGAGGAGGCAGCACCATGAGTGTCAGGAACAGTAAACGACCTCAACAGATTCACATGTGAAACTTGGAAGGACTGTTTGGGGTCTGAATGCAGGTGAGGAAGGAGTTGAATGGGCAACTGTATCATTTCTGCTTGCAGTCATGTGCCAGGAGAGAGATTAGTGGGGAGGGATGAATGCACTAGGGAATCACAGGGGGAGCAATCCCTGTGGAAAGCGGAGAGTGAGAGAAAAGATGTGTTTCATGGTAGAATCCCATTGAAGATGCCAGAGTTTCCGAAGAATTATATTTTGGGTGCGGAGGCTCATGGGATGATAGGTAAAAACAAGAGGAACTCAATCCTTTGTTAGGCGTTGGGAATATGGGGTGAGCATGGATGTCCAGGAAATGCAGAAGATGTGGGTGAGGGCAGCCTCAATGTTGGGGGGGAAAGGAAACCCTGTCTTTGAAGGAGGTTGACATCTCTGATGTGCTGGAAATGAAAGCCTCATCCTGGGAACGGATGCAGTGGTACTAAGAAATGCTAATGGAATTTTTATGGGAGACAGAGTGGAAAGAGGTATAATCAAGATCGCCGTGGGAGTCAGTGGGTTTATAATAGATATCTGTGAATAGTTTATCTCCGGTGATAGAGACAAAGATTGAAAAAGGGATGAGAGGTGTCAGAAATGGTCCAAGGGAATTTAAGGGCAGTGTAGAAGTTGGAGGAAATTTGATGAAATTGGTGAACTCAGCATGGGTGAATGAAGCAGCATCAATGTAATCGTCAATGTAGTGCAGAAAGAGTTGGGGAGCAGTACTGGGGAAGGCTTGGAACACAGACTGTTTTCTACATAGCTAATGGAAAGTCAGGCATAGCTAGGGCCCAAATGGGTGCATGAGACTGCACCTTGAGTTTGGAGAAGATGTGAGGAGCCGAAAGAGAAATTGCTGAGGGTAAGCACCAGTTCTGCCAGAGTGGAGGAGGGTGGTGGTGGAGGGGAACTGGTCGGTTCTGTTGTCAAGAAAGAAGCAGAGAGCTTAAAGGCTTTTTTGATAGGGGATAGAAATACATAAGGACTAGATATCCTTGGTGAAAATGAGGTAGTCAGGGCTGGGGAATTGAAAGTTGTTAAGGAGATCAAGAGCATGTGAAGTGTCGTGGATGTACATGAGAAGGGACTGAACCAAGAGGGATAAAATGGAGTTGTATGTGGACATAAGTTCATTGGGGCAGGAGCAGGCAGATATAGGTTTGTGGATCTTGGGTAGGAGGTAAAAATGAGCAATATGGGTTAAGGCAAACTGAGTTTGGTGGCTGTGGATTGGAGATTTGCAGAGTTGATGAGGTTGGTGATGGTGTCAGATGTTGGTCCTGAGTCGGGTCCTCTTCAGGTGATAAGTAAGGGGAGGTGTTTGAAAGTGCTGCTGGCCTCAGCAAGGTAGAGGTCGATCCGCCACACTGTAACATACCCCCTTTGTCTGTGGGTTTAATGGTGAGGTTAGAATTGATACAGGGAGAGTGGAGGGCAGTGCGTTCAGAGGGGATAAGGATCAAAGGGAAGAGAGGAGTGCTGAAGTTGAGCCAGTTTATGCCTCATTGGGAATTTGAGATGAAAAGATCCAGAACAGGCAGAGGACCGGAGTATGGTGGTGTCCAAGAAAAGGAGGAGGATTGGAGAAGAAGTCATCAGTGTGGGGTGGGGAATTCTTACCCAAGAAGTGGGCTTGGCAATAGAGGCAATGGAAGAAGAATTGTGGCAGCATGGAACTCACAGGGTGAAGCAATCAATCAAGTGCAGGTATCAGATCCCTGGTGGATCTAGACTGGGAGGCCTGAAAATGGAGCTGTAAACCCTGTGGAACAAGATGGTGGTGAAGACAAGTTCTCAGGAAGGATATGTGGCTGTGGTAGCGAGTCTGGATCAGAGGGACAGCAGTAGGAGATGATCTCACCGAACCTCTGTCGGAACAGAAGATTTAAACTTCAGGGTAGGCATGCAGTACCTCGAAGAGACTGGAGCAGCAAATCATGAACACGAGATCCTGCAGATGCTGGAGATCCAGAGCAGCAACACACAAAATACTGTTGGAACTCAGCAGATCTGGCAGCATAAGTGGAAATGAATAAACAGTTGATGTTTCCAGCCGAGACTCTTCATCATGAACGGGGAATAAAGGAGGAAGGAGCCAAGATAAGAAGTTGGGGGGAGTGAGGGGGGAGGCAAAGAAGGACAGGCTTAGAAGGTGATAAGTGAAACCAGGTGGATGGGGGAAGGGGTGGTTGAGGTAATGTCGACTGTTTACTCTTTAGCATAGAAGCTACTTGGCCTCCTGAGTTCCTCCAGCATTTTGTGTGCATTACTTTGATTAACAGCATCTGCAGAATTTCTCTTGTTTATGATTTGACTCTTTCTTTGTGATTTGAGAGTATAGTTATACCAGGCTATTCCATGATTCATTTGTTGGACAACTATCCCAATTTAGACATTGGTCTCCAGTTATTTGTGAGGAGGAGTTTGCAATGTAGCTGAATCAGGAACAACTTTACCATGAAATCAGTGCTTGGCTCTGTGTCTGCTAATGTTCTTTACAACTTTGGCCTTTTGAGAGGGCATTTAAAAATTACCCACATTAATGGGTATGGATTTGTGTTAAAGCCAGTCCAAGAAAATATGGCAGATTTCCACCTTTGCAGGCTATTAGTGAACCTGATGATTTTTTTTTTACAACAGATTTGTAGTTTTTGTGGTAGCTTTGCTAAGACCGTGATTTCTTTCTTAAACAAAGTATTGTGGCCTCACTTTCACATTATACTCAGAAATTTGATGTTTATGAATTGGAAATCTTTCTCCAGAGAGTTCATATAATCTAGTCTTTATTTTGGTGCAGTACCACAGGAGTGTTACACCATCAGAAATGCCATCTTTGGCTTAATGATAAATAAGGCCCAGTCTTTTTCTATATTTGAATACAAAATGTAGCACTGCTTGTAAATGACAGTCCAATTGTTATTTATCCTTCAATCAGCATCACTGAAGCTTTCTAATTGTATTTTATGTGCATATGTACTGTTTCAATCCTGTGCAGCAGTGACAAATATCAGAAGTACTTAATTGTATGTTAGTCCTAATGGTGTGAAAGTCATTAAGTCAAATTATCTGATTTAATATTTTATTGTGGTCACATATTTGTATGTAGCTTTTATTTTCTCTTATAACCTTTTTATTATCCAATTGACAGGTGGGTAAAAGTGGCAATGTTCCTGCTGGTACAACTGTGGATAGCACCATCACCCATCCTTCTGAATTTGATTTTTACCTTTGTAGTCATGCAGGAATTCAGGTACAGTAAACTATCTTTTTTTGATTCTTAAAACTATTTAAATTTTCTAGTTTAAAATAGTTCACTCACCCTAATTTAAGTAATTGTATCAAAACATAGGCTCATTCTTTTACAAGCTCCTTGCCAAAGTATGTTTTCATCTGCTATCTGGCAATAACCAGCCCTGCCATAGGAACATCTCTTGTCCTTTTATTCAACAGACTCCCAGAATTTTCCTTCCAACTAAGAAAACCATGACCATTTCTGTAGTCCCTGTCTCCATTACAGCTATACCACTTATTCTGTGTCTCTGCCGGGCAACTCGTGAGGATGAATCGAATCACTACTAAGAATGCCTGTTTCTGTCTCTGCAACATTGCCAAATCCAGCCCTTCCTTTGTCAAACCACTCATTCATCCTTTTATTATCCTCAAACTTGACTGTCACAGTATATTCCTGCCATCTGTAAATTTTAAATTGAAATTCTTCTGACTTGTATTAAGTCCTTCTCAACCATTGCCTGCACTTACATTAATTTCAATGAAAGTATTTTAAAATTCTCATTGCCATCTTCCTGGAATCTCATACTTCTGACTTGGGCCCTTAGCTGCTAAGTGGAGAATAGGCCATCGATGACCACCCATCACTGTCATCCTCTGAACTTGATAGTTTGGTTAGAGTTCGGCAATGCTTTTTGCAATCCATTGCATCCACTGTACAGAGTATTGGACTATAGAGCTACACCAAAGCCCTGTAGGATAGCCTTACCCATTTCTGCCTCTCACAACAGGGATGTAGGCCTGTAATCTCATTCTGTACTAGAATTTCCTGCAGTTCTGGTCTTTTGAGCATCTCTAATTTTAGTCACTACTTAGTAGGCTACATTGCCTTCATCTTCTCAGCCATAAACTCTGGAATTCCTTCTCTAATCCTCTCTAAACCACCTTAAAAGAAGAAAGAGACAGTGACAAAGTTAATGCTCTTACCCACCTGCCCTAACTTCCTGAAGCCTATATGTCAAATTTCGTTTGACCATGGGAAGCACCTTGAGACACTTAACTACTTTGAACTACCTGGAATTTACTCTTAAGTTGGCAAAGTTTCAATTGCCTCCTGGAAAAATCTCATAAAATAAATTAAAATTCCTTGACATGTTTGTTCCTGGAATTTTATGACTGGAAGAGAATCCCATGTTGTTCTCTTTCACTTAACCCTAAACTTGATCTTTATTGTATGTGTATATATAGGGTACCAGTCGTCCTTCGCACTATCATGTCCTGTGGGATGACAACTGCTTTTCAGCGGATGAACTGCAGCTTTTGACGTATCAACTATGTCATACATATGTACGTTGCACACGCTCTGTTTCAATCCCTGCACCAGCATATTATGCCAGACTGGTTGCATTTAGAGCAAGATACCATCTTGTCGATAAGGATCATGACAGGTAAAATGCTTGGGCTCAATGTATAAATTTTAGATTAATTAGAGCAACCAATTAATCAGGATGAATGCATACAATTAATTTGATTGAAAATAAATAAATAGTCATTTTTAGAAAGTAATCATAAATGGGAAAAAGATTGTGTTGGCATTCTAGCTCTTAAAATTAAACAGCAATATAGTAGGTATGTTTTAGAAGATAGTTTATTGAAAGTTAAATGTTTCACAAGCTGAAATACATTATTCTTAAAATACTTATTTTAATCTATTGCTTTCATAAATGAAATCTGACATTCTAAGACTAAGTTCTAGTTAAAATGAAACCTTTTGATCTTTGCAGTGCTGAAGGAAGCCACATCTCTGGACAGAGCAATGGTCGGGATCCACTGGCACTTGCCAAGGCTGTACAGGTCCACCATGATACCCAGCATACAATGTACTTTGCATAAAACCTGCTGAAGTTTCCAGCCATTTCCAGCATACTGTGCTGTTCTGAAACGTCCTTAGTGCTTTTTTTTATATAAACTTGTAAGGGCCAAGCAGGTTTCAGACAGCAATCTACCAGCGAAAAAGATGCAATGCACTGAATGACTCATTTAAATAATTAGTATTTAAATGCACAGAGAAATGAGCCATTGTTCTTCATAATCTATCAGAAGCACTATACAAGGACAACTGTGGTGGTTTTTTTCCCACCATAATGATTTTATATTTTTTACCTCAAGGCTAGAAGGCTGAACATCAAAGGGGAAAATTGCATGAATGACTTTGATTGTTACTACATTCAGTAGCAAGATTTGATATTGTGTGTTTTCTTTCTCTGTTTATACGAGGTAACACTGTTGTAAAACTCCTATCTATTTTTAATCTTTTACAAAAGGACTCTGTTTTTGTGTGTGTATCTATGTGTATATAAGTGTGTGAGAGCAAGAGAGAGAGAGAGATCGAGATGGGCATTAGGGATTCTTTATAGCTAGTTCAAGTCTATCAATTGTGCAACAGTTTCAAAGGGAACCCTTGTGAAACTGTGCAACTATAAAGGTGCAAAGTGTTTCCAAACTATACAAGTACAGGCAACCAGCATTATGCACTCATAACTGCAGAGTAGTTCTTATGGTCCATCTTTGCAAGACTTAAGTTCTTGTGATCTGGTTTGTTCAGAAATTGGGCTGTTACCCATATGGTTGAGGTTTGTGGTAGAATATAAAAGGAAGTTTAAGTGTAAATAAATCCAATATTGATAATTAAGTAAATTATTTTAGACCCTATGGTTCTGAAATGTTTTGGTAC
Source organism: Hypanus sabinus (assembly GCF_030144855.1). Classification (NCBI taxonomy): domain Eukaryota; kingdom Metazoa; phylum Chordata; class Chondrichthyes; order Myliobatiformes; family Dasyatidae; genus Hypanus; species Hypanus sabinus. The sequence continues at coordinate 27,357,686 of NC_082735.1, read as the reverse complement.
CAGCATTGAAAAAAAAAATCCTCCAATATGTAAAATATCAGATGTACCAGTCCTGTCAGTGGGTGTCCTACATCACTGCCTCAATCCATTTGGTGGTCTTATCATTGTTTGATTTCTTTTGATGCATTGGCCATCAGTGTGGTCTGACCCCAGTTACTGTGAACTACCCAACCACAACTTACTTCCCATACTTACTTCATGACAGGTCAGTCATGATCACAGATTGTTAGTCAACTTGGCAGCCCCTATTGCCACTGATAAACTCCATTCCTTGTACTAGTGAATTTAATTTGTTTTTAAATAGTAATTTTGCACTACAAGCTTAATCTTTGTGATTTTTACCTTAAACCTTGATTGTAGCTGAACATAGTACAATTCTTTCATATGCAATTGATAAACAAAAGTTCCTCATGAGAATTACATTTGACACAAGTAAGTTAGTCATTAGGGAAAAAATGCTTAATAGAATAATATATATGCTGTGAAGCGTACTGTACTTGCATATTTTGAAAGAAAACAATCCTTTAATATTTTTATGCAACATTTTAAATTGTACTTGTCAGGTTTTTTTGCTGTTGTTCATCAGCATCAGAAGCTTCTAAGTACTGATAGTTTATTGCAGTAAGTTTTCAGTGGAGTAACATTTAAATACCTGCTTGATTGATTATTGCAGAAACTATTATGGTGCTTAAAAAATACTTGACTGTATTTATATTGAGGCTTTTGCCAGCTGGACTGTCCATGATCACTTTATAGCTTAAGGAAGAAAGATATGGTCAGCTGTACTCGGAAGAAGACCAAAACTGTGGTTATAATACTACAGTTCACTCTTGGAAGAGATATTTTAATTTGTAATTGCAATGGTCTGTTTTATTTGAAGTTGAGCATACTTTTTTGCATTTGAAGTTTTGTGCAATATATGTTTAAAAACCTTCAACTGCAAGGCAAAGACTGTAGAAGAGGGTTTTGTTGGCTAAGCATATGGGCAATTAAAAAGCAGTAATTTAAAATTTCCAGTTTGGTTCTCAAGGATCTTGCTAAGGGATATTGATTTATTATGTGGTTCCACATCCTCGTGCAATTTTCCAAGGATTGTGACTTTTTTGTAGCATAGGAATGTTTCGTTTTCTAAGCAAGCAAAACAGCATTTTCCTAAACTAGCTTATAAGTCTGCATCAGGAGAGTAAATCTTGGTTTTATTCATTCAATCATGACTCAAAAAAATTATACCACCCCATACAATTTTTAAAAGCTAGCTTTTCATTTAGTTTATTTCAGCATTCCATCAATGGGGGTAATAATAAGGAATCTTAATCTTAAAATATTTTCGTTGGGCTACAGTTAATTGTTATTTTTTTTAAAAGTGTATGGTTTATCTGATCTTTGGATGAATCCTTTTGTAGCAACAGTCAAAATAGTTTTATCAAATAATGTCCTTTCCCTTAACACAAAATTATTTTTTGACACTTGAAATAACTCTAAATAACTGTTTAACTTAGTGACCTGTTGCATTTTTATTGCCATATCTGACTGGAGTTATATTTAAACTTTATCATTTTTCAAATGGCAAAATATAATTTTAGTTTCTAAATTGGGATTTTCCTGACAGTTGTATCCAACTAGAAACAAGATTTCTGATTTGTCTATGGAAACTTTATAATACACTTTGCAGTATGTGTTACTCAAGAAATAGTTTAATATTCAACAAACTTCTATAGGGATACTGGGGTTATAACAATGGCAGTAATTTGAGCAGTAAGGGGGTCATGTTACTTATCGCTGGACTGAACTTGCACTTTTTAATAAATTGTGTTTTTCAACATTTTGGGGCTTATACCATTGATATAACTACGGTATAGTTTTCAGTATTCCAGTCTATAGGAAGTTTTTTTTTAATTAAATTGAAGTACATCTTCTGTCTTCGACACTTTTTCAGTCTTAATGCAGTGAATTTTTAACAGCAGACGTGCTTTATGGTATTCAGCCACCAGTATTTTGTAGCCAATTTTCCAATCTAGCTTTCATATTGTGAAATGCCTCTACTTTCCAGAATGGACTGCTTGAACTACATGTTCCCTAGGAAAATTGAGGATAGAGATAATCAAAAACAATAATTTTAAAGAACATAAATATCAGTAATTTTCAGAATTTGTCTTTGAAAAGACTCTCCATAAAAATGCCACTTAACTGTTTCCTAAGTACAGGAGACAACCATCAGGTCTTAAGACCGTGTAATGAGGCAAGTTATATTGAGAGTGTATTTGTGCTTAAGTTAATATCAGTTGTATTAAATTTCTATGATATTGGATCATGTCTTCAAAAGAACACCAGAATAGTTTTACAAATGTAAAATGCAGACAGCTGGGACTTCAATGTATTGCAGTATTCTATTTCTATTTGTTTACTCTTAGATAGTCAGTGACTATCTAAATTTCAATAACTGTCATAAGATTGATCTGAGGCAGAAGTTGTAATTAAGAATGAGAGTAATTGACATTTATTTTTACATTTTTTAATTTGTAAGGGTACGGTAAATGCTGTTCAAGTTATGAGTATGCCTGTTTTAATCTGATTTTTATTTCCTACATGCAGAATTTAAATACCAGGGTGCAGTCAAATAATATAAACTTTTGACTGTATTCCATGAATACAAAATCAATTCAATTTTTTTGAGGGGAGGAGGGTGGATATGAATTTGTAGCTTTATGACCGGAACCACAAGATAATTTTTGAAGTTATGAATGGTCTATAACAATATTTCCCACCAGCTAAAATTATTGTATTTGTAAATTTGAATAAAGACTGGAAGTTTATTTCATAATAAAATGATGTTTCTCTGCTCATAACTGAGAAGCATGAGTGTACCTGTTGAGAAATGAATATCTAATGGTGCAATCTAGAAATCAAACTGATTAAACCAGTTTCTGAGAAAGTGTTACAGTTTGGTGATCCATTGTTAACTTCACAAGTCTGACACCTATCTACAGTTTGACTGAATAATTTTACTAAAATATGGAATTTTACCCATTTCAAGTTGGTGTGCTAAATTGTGGTGCAGTGAATAAAAATGTTTGCAGTTTGTTTAGAAACAAAAAGTAGACATCAGTATTAATGTCATTCCTTGCATTGACCATATTTATAGGTACATATATTGCACATTGGATGGAAAAAATGTTAATGTGCAGAAGGCACTGTTCAATTATTATGCCTGCACTATTTACAGACAGCTATCCTTATGCTCTATTCTTCTGCATTATCCCACACTATTTTGACGTTTGTTATGGTCTCCATTTTTCTTAATTAGATCTTTCCTGATTTGACTGCCTTGTGCACTTGCTTTTTTTTAGATGTTCCTTCCGGCCCGCCATTTTGTTGTAAATTTAAACCATTACCATCCTGCTGATCAAAGTGTTTATTTAGTCATATGACATAACAAGAATCATTCTGATTGATATTCATTCAAGGCATTCATTTGATTCTGTTGTCTTCTTTGCCCCATTTCCGATTGGAATAATTCCTGCAGTCAGTTCATCCTTCTGCCTTGAAAAAAGGATATTGCTTCTAATTTACAAAAGAAAAGCTACCTTAAAATAAACACAATGTTGAAAATATTCAACAGATCAGACAGAGAAAGCTGGTGTTGGTGTTTCAGGTCAATGGTTTTTTTTTCTGCTGAGTATTTCCAGCACTTTCTATTTCTGTTACGGATTTCCAACATGGTTTAAATCCTGTTATTGCCGGATTTAGATTTGTGATTTAATGAAGCATTGAGTATTTATTGATTTAAATAATTATATTAAGATCGAGCCATAAATTTGCACACATGTCTATTATGGCATCATTGTTGAAAGTCCCATTTGTTAATTACAATTTACTTGATTTTTATTCCAGTTTTCAAGGGTTTTTATTCTTCTCACTGCTCCAATTATAAAAATGAATGGTATATCAGGTAGTGTTGGTGATTCACCTCCAACAGCCCAAGTTCCATCCTGATTCCCACTGCTATCTGTGCAGCATCTCTTCCTACTATGACATGGCTTCTCCAGGTATTCCAGCTTCCCCTCATGTCTCAAAGCTGTGTTAGTTGGTAGATGAATTGTCTACCCTAAGTATAATTGGGTAGAAGACAATCAGAAGAGTGGTAGTAGGAGAACCAGAGGGGTGGAGTACTGAAGGGCATGCGGGAGAGACTGGGCAACAGGGATTGGGATTAGTGGGATTGCTCAGATAGCTGACCTAGATTCAATGGACAGCATGGCTTCCTACAAAATAAGGAAATATAGTCTTAACAACAGTTTTCATCACAATGAGTATTAATTATTGTTTGTGCCATATTTTGCATCAGATGACAGTAAAATGGTGAGATTGGCTGTGAGTACGGATGAACCACCTTGATGATCAGTAGGTCCAGCAGCTCCAGACTGGATGCTGGTACTTTAAGCATGGCTGCGGGACCATAGATTATTAGCCAATGGTCCCTGAAGGCAAACTGTCCTTCAGGAATCATCAATGGAAAATTAAGGTGTGGAAGCTGCATATTCTTGGCAATACATAAGTGGAAGGCTAACAAATCACTAATTTTGTTTTAGTGTATCATGAGCCCCTAATTTTTCCAGTTCCCAATTGCTATGAGTATTGTTGAGAATAGATAGCATCAATAAAGAAAATCATGAGTGAATTACTTATTACCAATTATAACTGATTTATTGCAGTTTTCATCTTGTTAACCTGCCCGGAAGGATTATCATTCTGAAATTCTCTCGTACTGTTTTGTTTTTCTTTCTAAATTGGCCCTCGTCATCTATCAATGATAGATTTCTTAACGAATGCACCACCATAGAATTTTATAAATGCCCCAATGTGTGTTGTCATTTTAAAATTGATCTTTGCATGTTTTGTGATACACATTTTCAGATAACAATTTTTATATGAGGTGGTTTGGATTTTGCAGGAAAAAAAAACTGGAGTCTAGAATTTGTAAGTAACACTGTAAATTAGCCTGGTAATCATGAGTTTAATGCCCTAGCCCTTGCTGTTTGAAAATACTTTGAAGGTATTTCATGCTGCATAGTTCTGCTGTAAACAATTTTTGTGTAATTCATTGGGAAAGCTGTTGATAAGATGTGTGCATTCTTCAATGAAGTTGGAAAAGCTTTTTTGTTTACATGTTTAGATAAGTGCTGTTTTGATTATTTTATTGATTTTGTGTCTACCAATACGAGGTACTCTCTTGAGCTGTAGGAATGGAAATTGTGTGGTAACTTCTAATGGTAAAAGATGTTGGCTGATTGAATTGCAAGTCTATTGCAATATGACTTTTAGTCTGCAGGGACAATTTGTGTTCACACGACAATAAAAAATGGTATTTTTATGCCGAAACTTGTAAAGTGTAACAAATCAATTGTCTTTTATTTTTGTTTTGGTTGTGAAACTGACATGAGTTATAAGGAAAATTGTAGGCTGTGGAGAATCAGGATGGAAACTGATGCTAAAGAATATTGCCAGGGTTGCTGGTCTCCAGGTAGTACTGAATCCACCAGGATCTTGGAATTTACCCAATTTGGTTGCGCACTTGATTATGATCAATATAACAGTTGATTTTGGAACAGCTACTTGCTTAGGATCAAAGAATAAAATTCAAAGATGTCCTAGTCAATAGAAGATGATTATCTCGGAAGAAAAAAATCCCTTGTGATAGCCAAAGAATTGTCTTATAAAATCACTGGATTACATAAATACATCAGATACCTGTATATGCTTGGTAATCCTTTTCATCACACTGACATGCCAACCAATATAGCCTGGCCAGTCAGCTTAGTCAGAAGCAATCATGAAGGGGGGAAATAAACTCTTGGAAAAACAAATTTTTAAAAAGCTGGACATATTTGTGAAAGGCATTAAATGCTTAACCAACATGGTTGTATTTTTAATGAGTTCATAGAGGATTAAGAATTCACATTCAGTGTTATCTCTATGAATTTTTAGAATGCTATTGACAAATTCCACATCAATAGTCAGGCCTCATATTTCCATGGCATGATAAAATATTGTATCAAGGACAAAGAGCAGAGTGTAATGGTAAACAGTATTACAGGGTAAAAGGTGGTATACATTTGGTGTTTTCATTGTAGTCAGTGGCCTGAGAGACAGTAGGATAGTTTCCATGTTTAATGACTCAATAACAAGCTCCTGGTGACAAATGCTACCATTAAGTTGCAAGTTTAGAAATAAATTCTGCAATTTACCCAAATTTGATATGAAATACAATCTGAAAAAGCAAGACTTAGCAATGCCAAGAGATAATTACACACTTCCACAGATGGAGGAGAGGAGCTAATTGTTTAGAGAAAAGGATGTGTCAGTTATCTCTAGAAACAAATTTTCAGTCGACGTTTCGGGCCGAGACCCTCCGGCAGTGGTGGGGTTGTCTCCTAGCCTACTGCTAATATGCAAAGCCTCAGTACTCTGGAAGACAGTGCTATTTGCATGCAAATTCAGCCTCAAATCTCTTCAAGATTATGCTGGAGGAAGTACAAGCAAATATACTTAATAATCCCTCTTCCCTACAACCCTATCATTGTTTCAGAATCAAGTGAAACACCCTGATTTTTTTTTATTAGGTTGCTCGTTTTAAATCACATTTGGCTTTAGTGAGAACGTAACATGTAGTATCTAACTCACCACATTATGCTACCGAAACTCTAGAAAGCTACACAAAGGATCCAGTAGTGAATTTTGTTTATTCAGCAGAAATGTTAACCAAAACCTATTTGGGCGATGCCTGAGGTTGATTATGAGAAGTTTATGATTCCCTTATAGAAATGGTCGTCGCTTGCGTCAAAGGATGTTTGGAAACACTTCCTAGTCATAACTTGGGTGCAGGAGATGGAGTGAACAAGCCATAGCTCTAGGTACTGCAGGTGCCTGTACCTGGCAATAGGAACAGGGAGTCAGAAGAAAATTGAGAGTAAGAGTACTAGATTTGCATCACGTTCAGCTGTTTTCCACCATGGTGCAGCTGTGCTAATGGAAAGAAAATCTGAGTCGGGACGTGGGCGGTTCTGATGGAGAAAGTGGTAAGCTGAAGTTGTAGGATGTAATATCGTAAAGAATTCTTTAGTGTGCTTTCCCTGCATCGTACAGTGCAGAAGTGCAGGTCGTGGGAGGGAGAAATAAGCTGGCTGGAAACGGGACTTTCTGGGTGGTCCCGTTCGCTCCGAAGGGACAATCCTGTTTCCTATATCACTGTAACAGATCCCGGTCCTCGGACGGGGCCGATGCAATCCACCCGGCCGCTCACATAACAGAACCGGCGGCGGAAGGTGGCCGTCGCTGTATCCGCAAGGACCGCGAGGTGGCGCTGCAAGACCCCGTCCCAATTTGTACGGTCCCTCCCCTCCGCGTGAGGAGAGGAGGTGATTGGAGGCGCGAGGGGAACTTCGGCGTCGGGCGGCCGGCGCCTGCGCTCTGCGGGCCTAACGAATGTCCGGGCCGCGCATGCTCGGTGCCCGCCTGTGTGTGTTGTGAAGTGGAGTTGCTGCCCGGGGAGGCGGCGAGGTTTTCGGTTTCGGACCGCGGGGAAATCCGCCCTCACGCACGGTCTATGGGATGGAAGCGGGGCCAGTGACAACCGGTAAGCCAGCAGGGAGCGGGAGTGGAGAGGTTTGTTGTTGTTTTGCTGTGGGGGAGCAGGAGGGCTCCGGATCAGGGTGTGTGAGGGGGGACATGCGCACTGGGCTGGTACCGCAGGAGCAAGCGGTGCGAGGAGTCGGACTTCAAACCGTACCCTCGCCCCCGGATCCGGAGAGGCAGCCCATATCCTGCACAAAGTGCCGAAAGAGCGTCCCATTCGCACGCATTCAAACTTTGTCCCGAGTTTCAGGTGGAAACTAGATGCAGGGGTTGCTCCCGGGAGATTTTCCACATTGCGTGCATCAAGCTTCTGATCGTTCGTGAGGAAAGTCACCGTGAGGGAAATAAAGCACTGTGTAATGCAAAGGTTGACTCTGTGCTACTTAATGTTAGATGATGATGATATAAACTTAATTTCCTTAATAGTGAAAACATTCCGTGCGTACGCACCTTGCTCGTTTATGGGAGTAGGTTGGTAAGGGGAAGAATGCTGTTCAGTGTCTTTTAATGGGAATTTTTTTCGTGGAGGCAAACATTTAACTTTGGAAAGTCGTAGCCGACGCATAATCGGGTTCCGTCTCCGTCGGGTCAGGTAGCCAAGCTGCAAATCTTTCTTGTTCACCGTGGATACAGGCTTTTGATGACTGTGACTCGTTAAACAGATGCCTGCAGCACTAGATTTTATTGTTTTAGCGCGGTCTGTCGTTCAGACGGCGCAATCGAACAAATTTATTAGTCATTGCCCTATGTCGGACCTTAGTATTTACTCAGTGGTGGTCGTGTCGGCAGCGGTGAGTTCACTTCAGGTGAATTGGCTGTGAAACATTTTGCCTTGTTGGTCGTGTTGTTGCATCTACAAAATAGTGTGGATTCAAGTTAAAAAAACAGAGATACGAAACTCCCTGTTCGACATTGCCGGAAAATACTATGCTGTTTTCTGCATGAGGTGTTAAAGCCAGCCCCTTAGAGCCTTTTCAGGAAGACAAAAAAAATCCTATGCCAATGTTTAAATATAAGATTTTCTGGAACCTTCAGCAATACCTCAGCTTTCTCTACCACTTAACCATATCACTGACACAGTCATCTGTTTCCTAGTGGTGTGTGCAAAGTGTAAACATGAGAATGACTAAACATCCAAGTTACTAGCTCCCTGTATTTCAGAACCAGTTGTATTCCCAATTTCAATATGTGACTTTAGGAAGATAATGGGTAGGACATCATTCACAGTTGCTGGGATCTTTTGAATTGTAGGTGTAAAAGCACCGTTACTGGCGTCTTTATGTTAAATTAGAAGAAATAGTTGAAGGATCAATAAGCAACAAACTTCTGGTTTAATATGGCACTAGCGATGCCTAGTGACTACTTATTGGCGACAAAAATTGCTGAGAGCGAGGAACGACCCGCTGTTTGGACAATTTAAGTGCCGAGCCAGATTGAAAGGATCAGGGTGTTAGACCAGAGGCAAGGCAAGAGCTGGTTCTGTTCACTGCTCTGTGACATTTGCTCAGCTCCGCACTGAACTGACTGTGGCCTGTTCTGGCTGCTGTGACACCTCCTTTCATTTTCTGTGGTCTCACATTTACTCGGGTTTGTGATGAGCTGAGGCTCTGGCTCCAGCTGCAGTAATGCCTGGCTTCGTGGCTTTTGTAAAACTTCTTTTCTGAAGCGGTTTACTTTTATTTGCATGATTTGGTTTCTCCCCCTCTCTCTGTGCATTGGGTGTTGATGGTCTTTTTTTAGTGGGTTCTTTAGAGGTTTCTTTGTTTTGTGGCTGTAAGGAGATGGATCTCAAAATTGTATAATGTATACATTGATAATAATTGAACTTCGAACATGTTCAAAATCATTGACAGAATTAGAGAAGGTTTTTGGTAGGTGTTTGTTGAGATTGGAACATAATTCTCGAATAGTGTGCACAGGTTCCTCTGCAGCATTGGATAAATATTCAGGAAAAAATTGGAACAGAGCGGAGTGGAACTAACTAGATTGCTCTCTGAAAGCTGGCGCAGACTGAATAGTTGCCTTCAGCATTTCCTATTATCCTCTTAAATTAACCAGAATGCTCTGTCAGGTCCTGAGGGTGTAAAAGAGCATCATTTAACCTTCAAATATATGCATTCTTTTCATACATTTTATTGTGGTATTATAAATGCTCACTGACTCACTTGTAACTTTTTAATTAATCAAATTTAATTTAAATCTGATATGGCCAAGAAGATCTTGTCTGTGAAATAGATGTTTATTTCCCAGACTCTCATGCTGCAGTGTATTGAAGTGTGTGGGTGTCATAAATTAAAATGTTGCCTACTTGCAAATTGCTGCTGACATAATTGAGATAAGTTTGAAATGCTTTGCCCCAAGTCATACTCAGAACATTCACAAATAAATTGATTTTCCCTAGATACTTTGGGGATATTTGGTGTAAATTACATTTACAGGGAGAAGGTGCAAACTCCGTACAGAGGGCACAGAAATTGAACCTGGATCTCCGGCACTGTCATTGGCTGGATCAAAGATGGTGATGAATCAGCATGTAGCAGGAAGATTGAAAATCTGGCTGAGTGGTGCCACAGCAACAAACTCTCATTCAATGTCAGCAAGTCCATGGAGTTGATTATTAACTTCAGAAGGAGGAAACCAAAGGTTCATGTGCCAGTCATGGGGATCAGAAGTGGAGAGGGTCTGCAATTTTAAATTCCCCAGGATTATCATTTCAGAGGATCTGTCTTGGGTCCATCATGCGTGCCATTATGAAGAAAGTATGGCAGTGCCTCGACTTTGCAAAAAGTTTGTGAAGATTTGGCATGACATCTAAAACTTTGACAAACTTCTATAGATGTGTGGTGGAGATTGTATTGACTGGCTGCAGCGCAGCCTGGTACAGAAACACCAATGCCCATGAACAGGAAAAAGAATCTATAAAAGGTAGTAGATACACCCAATCCATCACGGGTAAAGCCCCCCCCCCCCCCCCCGCCATTGAGCACATCTACACAGAGCACTGTTTCAGGAAAGCAACATCCATCAGCAAGAACACCCCTCCCCTACCATCCAAGCCATGCTCTCTTCTCACTGCTGCCATTGGGAAGAAGGTACAGGAGCCTCAGGACTCACACCAACAAGCTCAGGAACAGTTATTACCCCTCAACAATCAGGCTCTTGAAACAGAGGGGATAACTTGCCTTCACTTGCTCCCTCAACCTGTGGTCTCACTTTCAAGGACTCTTCGTTCCGTGTTCTTGATATGTATTGCTTATTTTTTTTTTGTATTTGTATAGTTTGTTATCTTTTACACAATGGTCTATCCGTCTAGTTGGGTGCAGTCTTTCATTGATTCTTCTGTGCTTCTTGGATTTACCTGGTATGCCCATAAGAAAACAAATCTCAAGATTGTATATGGTGACATATATGTACTTTGATAATAAATTTACTCTAAACTTGATAGATTGACCCCGTTGAAATTACTCCTTGCCTTACACAAGGTCAAAATCAAGATCACATGTACATTGAAACATACAGTAGAACGTTCCGTTTGCATTTACAGCCAGTGCACCCAAGGATGTGTGTGGGGCGGGTGCAGCCTGCATGTTCAATGTGACCTGTCTAAATCTGTAGAGCTGCCTTTAAATATTTTGTGTTGTGATTTTCAGCAGCGGCAACTTTCTACATATAAAAAAACAACAAATCAATCAATTGAAAGCAATTGAAGAAATGGCCAAAAAAAAAGTATTTAACGTAGTCTTTCGGGGCATAGTTTGTGATTCTTGCACATGATACTAGATTTCTCTACTGTATTGCCAACTAATTTTGTTGGGTCACTGACAATCAGTTAACCTGGACTGTACACACCAGCTGTGTGCAGGAGGTCAGCATGTGTCCCCCAAATCCTCAAGACCTTCTACAGGGGCATCATTGTGAGCATCCTGACTGGTTGTATCACTGCCTGGTATGGAAACTGCACCAATCTTGATCACTGGGCACTGCAGACAGCCCAGCACATCTGTGGATGTGAACTTCCCTCCACTGAGGACATTTGCAGCAGCAGGTGCGTAAAGAACGCTTGGAAGATTATTGGGTCATCAGTCACCCCAACCATAAAGTGTTTCAGCTACTTCTGTCTGGGAAACGGTACTGTGGCATTAAAGTCAGGACCAACAGGCAATGAGGCAGCTTCTTTCTATAGGTCATTAGACTTATCAATTCACTTGTTTGTACATTGTGACGGAGTCATAATGCAAAGGTTTTTTTTACTCCCTCACATGGGACAGATGTAAGTTTTAAATTCAAAACTTTTCTATTGTCTCAGTAAAATAAAAGTATATTGTGTTTCAGCACTTTCTTTTTGCAGTAGCTTCACCCTTTTTCTTGCTTGTTTGTTGATGATTCTTACTAGGGTGTATGGTTATCAATAGCCTTTCAGTGACTGACAGGTCTGCCCTTTCTTGATGTATTTAGGAAGCAGGTTATTTGACTTGTGAGATTGTTCCTGTCCTTATCAGATCCCCATATGTGCATGTGTACGTTAATTCCTGTTTATCCAGATGTGCAGCGTCAAGACAAAGCAGGATCTTCAGTACTATTTTGATTGGTTGCTAGTGACCTGTTATACAGTACAGTGAAACAGTTTTATATTTGCAACTTTGTCATTCTATTCACAGCTATTCTGATGTGACACAACTGCCTGTGGCTAAAATTGAAATGCCTGTTGTAATACATTTGGAAAATGACACTGCGCAAGTATTAAATCAGCTCTCAAGTGTTCCTACTCTTGTGCATTGTCCAGTGCATTTTTTCTTCCATCTCAATTATTAAAGATCATAAAAGATGCTTTAATCTCCAACCCCTTGCAATGAAGGACAAAATGCTATGTCTTCGAACTACTTGTAGCTGCTGCTAAGTGTGATTTATGCTCTGGAACATATCGATCTTTCCATACTTCACTGATTGCAGCCTCTGATTATACAATAATCTGCCTGTTAATTTCTCTTATGAAAGACATTTACTTATTAAACTTCATTTGCCAGTCTTTTGCCTCCTCATCCAACGTCTATCCTGTTACAGAACTTTTATCGCAATCAGCCTTTTTACTGATTTTCCTATCATTTGACAGATTTGGAAATTGTACCTAATGTTCATTCCTTCCAGGTTATTACTGTAAATAACAGTTGCAGACCAAGAAATGCTCCCTGAGCTATACTAATTACATCCTTCCAACCTAATTTCTATGGAACAGCCGGTTTTCCCTTTCACGTTGTGCAGCAGCATAGGCTTTTAATTTGTTTATCAAGCTTCTGAAGTACCTTGTGAAATGTTTTTTGGAAAATTGAAATATACTACATCTACATGCTCTCCTCCTTCAGTTCTCTCTTCCATCTTCCACAAATTAGAGCAAGTTTGTCAAATGTAATTTACAATCATCCAAATTACTTAAAGATGTTCTCCTACAGTTGCCTACAATCTCTACATTTGAACCAGGCATTTCCTGTGGCAGTCTATTGTCCCAAGTTGTATTCATTGTATTGTGTGTTTTCCCTCCACCAGGTCAGAACGTGTTGATTTCACCATCCTCCAGTAACCACGGTATGTTATACAGCTTAGTAGAACATCCCTCATGATTCCAACCTTGCCCATTGAACATCATACCTGTATAAATGGTATAGGCAACCCCCACCCTTGTTACAACTGTTCGGGTAACCGATACTTGCCCTTACAGAATTAAATACAGAGGTATAGAATAAAATTTGCTCTTAACTGAATTAAGTGGTGGGAGAAAACACTCAAATGACATTGCTTTGTGTTACAGAAATGGTTCCAGTATGGTTCCACTTCCACGTCTTCTTTGTAATTATTTAATTATACTCAATGCTGGTTAGGTAATTTTAAAAGACAGTTAAATAATACGTTGTTATGGGGCTAGATCCCACATAAGGACGACTGGGTAAAATTATTAGTTATCTAGTTGATTTAAAAGAAACAAAAAGAATAGGAACATTGACCTGAAGTGGCCATTCAATACAATTTATCTCTGTAATACTTGGCTCCTGCATAATTTCTTTTGTGTCAAATCTGTCTTTTTGTTTAAGTACCTTAAGTGCTAAGGCCATTGTAGTCGTCTGTGTTAGAGAATTAATCAGATTCACTCATCTCAATGAAGAAATTTCTCCTTATCTCAGTCCTAAATCACCTATCTAAGACTGTGACTCCTTCTTTTAAATCCTACCTTTCATTTAAAACAGGCCCCTGTGTTCATCGTATCATCCTGCAAGGGTTACATTATTTCAATAACCTCTCATTCTAAATATTCATCCAATCACTCATACAACAGTCCTACCACCTCAGGAATGAGTTTGGTGAAACTTTCCTTTCATTCCTTCTCTTCATTAAAATCCTTGGTTTTGTAATTTCTAAGAAGTTACATGTGTTCACTTCTGTGAAGATAGAACAAAAGTATTTTTTTAATTGGTTTGCCGTGTCTTTGTTCACCTACTTACAAAGTTACCTTATTCTAATTGTCAGGGACTTTATTTTGCCTCCATTAATCCTTCCCTTTTTATATATGCATAGAAGCTTTCATAATTTGCTTTTGTTTTTCTGCAAATTTACTTTGATATTCTGTTTTTGTTCTCCATCAACCTCCTGGTCCATTTTTGCTGAATTCTAACTGCAGCAGTTCCATAGGATGCTGTTTTTTTTGTTGTTAATTATATTGGCCTGTTTGGATCAGATACTATCCCTAACTGTTGTTATCTGTGTTTGGAGCACTTGCTTTCTTGTGCTTTGCAATGTATAACTGTAGTCGTTCCTCTATTTGTAGCTTAACAAATGGAAGAAACATAGGGAACACTCAGCAGGTCGGGCAGAATCTGCAGAAACAAAATTGGAGAAGATAGAAAACAAGTTAGTTTTGGGCAGCTACAGTATATGAATTCATTTGGTCCCACTATAGAAATTCTCTTTGCTCAATTTATCCTTCCCCCATTACTGAAAACTAACTTGTCTTTTTATTCCAGTTTAGATTAATGGTCTCAGGCCCAAAAAGTTAAGTCTCTTTCGCAGTTGCTGCTAGATCTGTTGAATATTTCCTGCATTTTCTATTTCCATTTCAATTCTGTAGCATCTGTAGCTCTTATTTTATTATCTTAATAAAAAACACTTCTCATATCTTTGTTTCCTTTATTTAGATTTAGGATCCTAGTTTCACATTTAAGTATTTTGTTTTCCATATCAGAATCAGGTTTATTATCACAGACATATGTCATGAAATTTTTATATTGTGGTGCCAGTACAGTACAAGACAAAAAATCAGTTGCCATTAAAAATAAAATAATTAAGTAGTGTGAAAGAGGAATTGCGAAGTAATGTTCATGGACCATTCAGAATCTGAAGGCAGATTGTGTCTTCAGGCTCCTGTAACTCCTCTCTGATAGTTGTAATGAGAACAATACATGTCCTGGATGGTGTGTGTCCTTAATGTTTGATGCTTCCTTTGCGGCACCATGTTTTGAAAATGTCCTTGGAGGGTGAGGTTAGTGCCCATGATAGAGTTGGCTGAGTCCACTTATAACTTATATCGTTCTTTGGTCATACTTTCTTGAAGGATCCTGCAAAATAAGGTTAATAACTAACCCGGCATTATAGCAAATATTTGTACATTCAGAAATGTTGTCTTTATATTTGTCTTTTAATACTTTTAAACAAATTAGCATTGCTGTACTATATCCATCTTTGTCTTATAAAATTAGGTCCTATTTATTAGCACACTATTTTGTTGACTTAGACACAGTTCTTCATTCTTACCACTATCACTTGTACTACTTACTTCCTTGTCTTTTCTCTTAACCATTCTTGATTTCTCTTCAATGGGATGCTCCTTTTCCTTGCACCTTTACCCCTCCCCCTTGGTAGCTAATTTAAAGGTCCATTTACCTCCCCAGTTACTGGTGGAACTCTGGTCCCAGTATAACTTAGATGTAAGTACAAAAAAATGCAGATGCTGAAATTGGGAGCAAAAAAGTGCTGGTAGGACTAGCATCTGTGGAGGCAAAAGGATGGTTGATGTTTCAGACTGAGACCATGCATCAGGACTGAACGTGTAGAAGGAGGATGGCCAGTGCATTAGAAATGAGGAGGAGTAGTGAGGCTTTCCTATCCCCTGCCCCACCTAGTTCCATCTGCCCATTATTCATTCCACACCCCCCCCATCTAGTTCTGCCTTTCATCTATCAGCCTCTAATTCATCCCTCCCTCTTCCTATGTATCCTAACTATCTTTCTTCTGTGCTGTTAGTCCCAGTGAAGGATCTCAGTCTGAAACCATTCCTTTGCCCCCATGACCTAGACAAAGCTTTTTACAGAATAGATCTTTTTACTGATGCCAATGCCCTAGGAATGAAAACCCACTTTACCCTCCCTACTGTAAAGGTGCACATCCATCTCCTTGATCTTATTATCCTATTGCAGTTTGCTAATGTGTTTCTTAGTTTAGTTGCTAATCACTCAGGTCTGAAGATAACCTTGGGTAGGATTATGTGGACCACTTGGCTAGATCCTTCCCCTTCCCCTTTCCCCTCCCCCAAAGCCACTTCAAATTCTCTTCCAGCCACAGCAGATATCCCTTGCCATTGGTCCAGGCAGGCAGCAAATTCTTTTGGTCTCATGCTCCTGTTTATGTAAGGTGTTGCTGATCCCAATAATTATATTCTCCCTACTGTACCCACATTTTTTTTCACTCCTACTTGAAAAGCTACTGTGCTCCTACTTGAAAACTCCTACTGTGCTACTGTCAGTTTGTTTGTCCTCTTCACAGCCCCCTTATGTGTCCACAAGTTTTACAAGAATCTCAAATCCACAGGACAAGTGCAGGTACCCCAGCTTTAATAATGCTCTGAACCCACACGTCTGCATCATATGGTTCCTGTTCATGATCAGGTTTGAAATTTGAAATGTGTGCTAACCTCCATAAGGTCTCATGATATCTGGAAATGAAACTCCAGCTTCTTAACACAAAACTGAAGTTACTTCAGTTGCAAATATTTACCGCCAATGCAGTTCACACACATTCTGATAGCAACACTTCTAAAGTCTTGACATTTTAATTGTTAATCAAGTTATTTTAAATTAGGTTTATTTAATATAATTAAAATTTTGGTTAAGTGTTATAGGATAACTGAAAGTTTGGCCACAGTTGCAACGACCAATCACATATACCTTACCTGTGATGTTACACTGCAGTTTGCTTTTGTTATAGCAACTCCACCACCACAAACCCCACCCCCACGTCCCAAAATTAAGTGATAAAGGAGCATTGTCACTTAGTCCAGAGAGATTTTTATGCCATTGTGTAGAGCATGCAGTGGAGTTTTTATCGGCCAGGATGTAGGTAGTTGATTGATCTAACCCTAGGGATTGAAACTAGATAAGTGAATAAAATGCTAGTGGATGGTGTCCTTAACACTAAATTTCAAAGTAGTAATGCGAAGGGATAAGCATCATTCAGAAGTTGTGTATTAGAATTGACAGAAGGCTGCTTCCAATCTAAAGACACATTTTCACTGGTTGCACATCTGCTAAAATACTTAAAATAATCTTGGGAATACAAATTATATTTCAAGGCCCCTCATTGGCCTCCAGGTTCCTTTTGACACACACACACACACACACACACACACACACACACACACACACACACACACACCCCCCCCCCCCCAAAAGGTTTATCTTGTTTTCCATAAATCAGAGGAACAGAGTTAGGCTTCATTGCCCGTCGAGCCATTTCATCATGGCTTGTCTAAACCCCCTCCTGACTTCTCCCTCTAACCTTTAAAACTTTGAGCTTTATACCTGCAGACAGAACCTGCCAAACTGGGGCAGCTCCTTGCAGGTAAATTTGCATTTGGAAAGTGAGAGTCTTGCAAATGTGACCCAGGTTATGTCCGCACTACAGTGGATAAATCCATAACCAAAGCTTTTTCTCACTGTTTTAATCCTTCATCCACACTAAAATGGTGTTTTCGTCCCCTGAAACCAGAGCTTTTCAGAAATGCTTTCCAGGGTGTGTATTTTTGAAAACGCCGCTTGGGCAGATCAGTGTGGACGGGGTAACCGGAGAAATCTGAAACCACTGTCAGACAGCAGCGCACTATTTCATTGTTTTCTAGAACACAACCTAACAATTTCAGAACAGTTGGCAACGAGACTGAAGCCAGAAGAGTTAGAAATGTACTCACCAAGTACTTTGACCCATAACTTACTGAATAAATATGTATACTCACTTTCCCCTTTTTTCTATCCTTGCTCATATGAAGGTGGTTTACCTATTTATGTGAGTACTTCTCTGACAATAGATGTGTAACAGCCTAATGTAACATCGTTTGGAAATACAAGATAATACTGATGCAGACATGTTTTACAGATTTAACAAGGTGCTTTATTAATGCAACAGTTAGTCAGTTTTTCAATGTTCGTCGTCAGCCGGGTCATACAGTCCGTGAACTCCCCGTCGGTTGCCTCCATATGCTTCAGTGTTTGTTTATTTTAACTTTTCAGTCCTCCTGCGTGAGAGCCAACAGCTGCCCATCGTTTAAGTTTTTCTAGTCTATAACTGAACAAACACGCAGCAAGTCTTTCACGGCAAGATTGGACACCAAACAAGTCACTTGTTTTCGGTAGATGTGTCCTGCATGTGCGCAGTAGGGGGAGATTTCAATGTGGACAGAGATAGTTTTTAAAACGCATGGTGTGGACGCCTATCGTTTTTACGTGAAACCAGCGTTTTCAAAATTATCCGGTCTAGTGTGGATGTAGCCTCAGGCCCAGCGCATTCCTGTGAGGGTGAAGGGTAAGGAAAGTGAGTCTCAGAAACCCTAGATGTCAAGAAACGTCAAAGGTTTGATAAAGGAAATATAAAGCAATGAAAACAGGTAGACCCTTGAGGAGCATAAAGAGTATAAGGAGGGAGGAGGTACTTTTTTAAAAAAAAAAGAATTAGGGGGTCAATGAGGGCCAAGAAATATCAGCATTTCAAACCTATTTTAAAATATTTAAGATAGCTAGAGAAAGGATGGGACACCTACATCAAAATACCACTTACTGACTGCAATACTGCCTTTAATGCTATAATTCCTTTACTTATTAACTCCTAGACTTCTTGGCCAACAACTCATGGACACCTCTCATAAAATTTCAGTTAATTCATATTGTACTGCCCTCATTTTTACTTTTGTTCTCTGAAGCCTCAGATCTCTAGAATTCTTTTTTAAGATCTCTGTCTTTCCACCTCTAGAGTTATTCCTCTGTTAGTCCAAAATTTCAAACTGGTCACCACTTGTAATTCTGGATTTCTTTTTCATGACATTATTTGTATAGCATTCAACAGACCCAACACACCTATTCAGAGCAATAAATCTTTTACAATTGCTTGTTGAATACTCACTTCTCCCACTTGCCATAGTGGCAAAGCTGCTAATAATAAAACATTGA
This sequence comes from Hypanus sabinus, assembly GCF_030144855.1. Classification (NCBI taxonomy): domain Eukaryota; kingdom Metazoa; phylum Chordata; class Chondrichthyes; order Myliobatiformes; family Dasyatidae; genus Hypanus; species Hypanus sabinus. Next base: position 27,338,577 of record NC_082735.1, on the reverse strand, counting down.
AGAGCAAAAACCAGAATCTACAGATGTCAGCAATCTTAAATAATTGTTGCCATTTCCATTTAATGTCCAAACATTAAATGTCCAAACAGCTGAGAATATATTATAGTGGGCAGAAGTTAGAGAAGTGTTAACAAGAGGGTGCAATTTTTAAAGAGTTGGGATTCTCTTTGTCATTGTGACTTGCAGCATTTTTACATTAATTGGTTTGTATGTTTTCATCATCAACACAGCAAACTACTTTTGAATCATGATACAAGTTTATGCATCTATCTTTGAAATCATGTGTTCTTGATTAAATTAAAAGATGATGAGGACACATGGATCGTTCAGAGCACCTGTCAACCAAATTATTTTAAATAGTCTTTAACAGTGAAAAGAAAATTGGGGGAATTGAGAAGCACTTTTTCTCTTGCCAATATTTTTAAAGATATTGATGTTGTAGTAAAATAGGGATCCACAAAACACTTTCTTTTCACCTAAGGACACTGCCAGATAGTAAGGTGGAGTCCCACAGAACATTTTAGTATATGGACGAGCACTTAAATCGTCACGCGTCCAGCACAGGCTACAAATGACTATGTGGAGGAATACTTTCTAATTTACTTAGCAAAGACTTTGAAGACTGTTGAAGTGTACCTAATTGCCAACGAAGCCTCATCTGCTGATCCAGTAAAGCAAGCTCAAATCCCTCCTTGGTTGCCAAGGAAATTAAATTCTATCAATTAAATAATGGATTAAAGTTCTAATCTATGATGGAGACTGCATATCTGCCAGATGGTAAAAACCTACCCAGTCCATCAAGGAACTATGTTTTTCTTAAACAGTTTGATTAAAAAATTTGATCCATAACAATATGTTTGACCCTTAACTGTCCTAAAGTATGAAGGGAAGCCTCTGAATTTGGGGACAGTCATGAATAGATGATAAATGCTCAGATTGCCAGAGGTGCCCATGTCTTTTCAATATATTACAAAATTCAGAATGTGCATGAATTCACTTGATTCGTTGGGAAATTCTACATGTTTTTGGGTGAAGGGTATAGAGGAATTTCGAACATTGACATGATACTCTCGAGTGTTCAATCTAAATTTCTTGCTCGTGCCTAGTTATTTTTCTGATTTGCAGAAGATTGACACTATTCATGATCTGTAAAACTTTCCTATATCCAGTCACCAGCCCTTATCTGTTCTATATTTATACATCAATACCTGTATATAGGGACAACTTTTTTATAAATGGAGAATAATAGGAGACAGACATGGTCTAGGATGGTAACTTGCTGATTCAATGTTCTAAAATGCTTTCTGTAAGCAAGTGAATATGCTGGGGGAAAATTGTGGTTTTAGTGTCAACTTTAGCTGCTGAGATGATAAATGATGTCTACTCTTTAATAGTTTGTAATTTAAGTTCTTGGGGACTAGTGATCTTGTTAAATGACTATATAGCACCACACACAAAATGCTGGGAAGAACTAAGGCCATGCAGCATCTGTGGAAAAGAGTGAACAGTGGACATTTCAAATCACCATTCCTCCATTCCTGTTTTCCCCTTCTCACCTTATCTCCTTACCTGCCCATCACACCTCCCTTTGGTGCTCCTCCCCCTTCCCTTTCCTCCAAGATCTTCTGCCCTCTCCTGTCAGATTCATCCTTCTCCACCCTTCTCTTTCCCCCTCTCCCACCCTTCTTACTTCGAATTCTCATTTTTTTTCCAGTCCTGAAGAAGGGTCTTGGCCTGAAACGTTAGCTATTTACACTTTTCCATAGATGCTGCCTGGCCTGATGAGTTCCTCCAGCATTTTGTGTGTGTTGCTTGGATTTCCAGCATCTGCAGACTTTCTTGTCTTTGTGCTACAACTACAGCAGAGTGATTCGATATTCATTTCATAACTAAAGGAAAGGTAGCGTTCAGTAACATAGTATTCTCACTGGGTTGACATCCCAAGGTGGTAAAAACAAACAATTTTAGAAGCCAGAAATCACATATTTTGCAAATTCCTATTGTCAGTGCTGGAATAAAAAAAATCATATATTCCATGGCTGTGAGATTAATGTTGGCCAGAGCTTGCCATTCCAAATAGTTTTATGGATCTTTGTTCATCTACAAAGGCAGGCAGGTCTTGTGTATCATTTTATTTCAGTAAAGTACTTCCTGTTGTTTTTAAAGTGTTCACCTAGGTAAATATTTCCTGCAGAAAACACACTTCAGCCGAGAGGTAATGTTACAGCTATATAGGACCCTGGTCAGAACCCACTTGGAGTACTGTGCTCAGTTCTGGTCACCTCACTACAGGAAGGATGTGGATACTATAGAAATGGTGCAGAGGAGATTTACAAGGATATTGCATGGATTGGGAAGCATGCCTTACAAGGATAGGTTGAGTGAACTCAGCCTTTTCCCCTTGGAGTGTCGGAGGACGAGATGATAGAGGTGTAGAAGATAATGAGAGACACTGATTGCGTGGATAGTCAGAGGCTTTTTCCCAGGGCTGAAATGTCTATCACGAGAGGGCACAGTTTTAAGGCACTTGCAAGTAGGTACAGAGGAGATGTCAGGGGTAGGTCTTTTTTACGCAGAGTGGTGAGTGTATGGAACGGGCTGCCACTGACGGTAGTGGAGGCAGATACAATTAGTGTCTTTTAAGAGACTCCTGGATAGCTACATGGAGCTTAGAAAAATAGAGGGCTATGGGTAACCCTTGGTAATTTCTAAAGTAAGTACATATTTGGCACAGCATTGTGGGCCAACAGGCCTGTATTGTGCTGTAGGTTTTCTATGTTTCTATGTACATGCTTCGAATTTAATGAGAAAATTAATGACCATAGAGACAAAATAGATATGAAATAGCAACTAGATGGTGCTGGAGGGTTGAAGCACCAAAAGGATGAGTTTCATTAGGCTGAATGGCTTTTCATTTTGGTCCTTCTGTGAAGAGATTCACAAACATGGATTATTTCTGTTATGAGGGAAGGCTGCACGTGCTAGGTTTGTTTTCCTTGTGGTGAAGGAGATTGAGGGCAGCCTTGAGAATAGACAAAATTATGAGGGTATAGATAGGATACATTTCCTCAAAGCAGAAGTAACTAAAGCCAGAGCGCACAAATGTATAGCAAAGGTGAGTGGTGTAGAAGAGGTTTGAGGAAGAACTTAGGTGGTGGAGGCAAAGACTTGTACATTTAAGTGTCTGGATGAGTACTTTAATTGCTAAGGCATAGGGGATTATGAACCAAGTTCTGGCAGATGGGATTGGTTTAGAAATAGGTACTTAATGAACTGCATGAACAAAGTGGGTGAAGCACCTGCTTCTGTGTGTCTGGCAGTATGGTCATTATGTTGTAGGGCTGCATTGGACGGCTGTTTTCATCAACTAGTCTGAATGTTGAGAGTGTCTTAGTTTATGTTTCGGTGCAACTTTCAGATGGGTGCCACATAGCACTATTCGGGTAAACATTTATTTAAAAAAACACACATCTTTAGAGAGAATACTCTTTGAAGGGTATTTCTGCCTGAGTCTTTCATCATTATCAGGTCAGGTGATATTGATTTTAACTGTGAATTGTGTTTTAAAAGCCTAAATTTTAACTGGGTTTCAAAGCATTGACTAATTTTTTTTCCCTCAAGGTTGCTGAATACTATACTATACCATACATTTTTATTGTGTGCCTTGATGATTCATGCTGTTGCTGTCATTGCTGACTTTTCAGTGACTTGTGAAGCTCAAAGACCTAGAAGAAGAATTTGATAGCTAATTTCTTCTATCAATCAACTTTACAGTTTGATCATGGGAGGGAGCTAATGTGGTAGCAATCACAATATGTATCTTGTAAGCACTGGCTTTGTTTTGCAAACAGAAAAGTAATAAATTTAATTTTACAATGGGAAGCACATTTAATAAATCTTAACTTGCAGTTTTGTTGCATAGAAGGCCACAGATACTTTAAAATGCATCTGTTTTTCTTGATTTCATAAAAGGTCAAATGTTTTGAAAAGATTACTTGTGACAGTTGGCCTGCTCTTCTGCATGAGCATGGGCACTGAATAAGTGACAGATGGCAGTATAGAGAGAATAGACAAAGGTACTTAATTGATGGGCCAGAAGCAAAAAAAAAATTCACAAAGACAGCATTTTAAATTAGTTGCAGAGTGAAAAATGACATGCAGTGTGAGGGAATGACGTTTAACAAAATTGTTTGCACAACCTCAAGGCTTAAATATTCGGTGAGTTCCAGTGTGTAGAATAAGCAACTATTTTAATCTTTGTGATACAAGTCTGATATACTAGCGGGCAATTTTTACGTCATACAAGTAGAGACACTTGGACAATCTGTGGCACATCTTTTATAGCTTGTATTATTTAAACACTATTGTAACTTTGTGAGCTGTATAATGCGATATATTATTATGTATTGGTTGCAGATTGACTATGGTTCATATTGTAGTACTAGCCACAGATTGGTTAGGCTTGCAATGAATTATCACTATAATCTGGCAACATTAATTATTTCTCAATTAGTGTTCACTTTGTTAATGTTTTTGCTGCTGATTAAGGTGCCTGGTTATATAAACATAGCAGAATTGCAATAAAATTACCACCCTATCTTCTAAGTCTGAAGATAAACATTTTCCACATCCAGTCCCAACACCTGCTGTCATTATGTGACTTTGTCCCCGTCTTGTACCAAACAAGAATGGAAAAATATTTCCAATCTGCACAGACGTGATTGTGAAGCTGTAAAGCAACTCTCCTCAATCTGTCGGCATGGATACTTGTATGTAGCATGGTTTGGCACTGGATTTTTGGCACAAGATTTACTATATTCTTGTGCTATGGATAGATAATGATGGAAAGTGTAGTGTGTTTGTTGTGGCCTTTATAAGCTAGTAACCTGTGTTAGCAAGAGACTATTTAAAGTTTTACTTTCTAGAAAATAATTTTTTTCATGAATATTTATACAGTGCATTCCAAACATCGTTGTCCCATTTTAGTATTAAATACGACAGCTAGTTGAAGTCCCTAATATGACACAGCAAGGTCGTACATTGACTGAAATGCCAAATGTCAGCAGAGCCTGCCATTCAAGCTGTTGTGCCTGGGCCACCTCTACATTAAAGCACCTAAAATCCTGTTCTTGTATTCTTTTCCCACATTTATTTGTCTTGAGCTCATTGATTTCTCTCAGATGCCGCTTCAATATTCCTTTGCTGTAATGTTTTCCACTTTCAAATACCATGTTGGGTATATCAGATTGTATTGTGGTTAACAGAAAGATAGTGATTTTTTTTATCTTTGAAATGGATGTTGTGTTCATTTAATTTAGCAATTTCAACAATGCTTTTTGGGGTCCATTTTGAAGAGAAAAGACGGCTATAACTAATGAAGTGCTGAAATATTTCTGAATAGCTAAATTAGACGTGCCATTATATTCCCGTGATTGTAATTAAAGGTAAAGCAAGGGTTCAGCAGAGACTTGAGCACAGAATGTGTGTATTTAATTGTTTATCTTTTTGAATAAATTATTAGTGGAAAAGAAATGTGCTGTTGTTGCTTACAAGGTTTAGAGGCAAATTTGCAATTAAAAAGAAGTTCTAAGCAGAGTCAGAACTGCTGTAGTACAGGCATGCAGGTTTTGAACTAGCTTATTCATATTTTACCCTCCTTGAGTACATTTCAATTTACTCAAAAGGGTACACAGGTGTACTGAAAACTGTACACCTTTTGTGTTGATCCAAGATATTCATGGCTTTGTGTGAGGATTATCATCCAAATGATACGAGATTATTTGGCATGTTCCTCAATGCCTCAGATTATTCAAAACAAACTTATCTTAAATGTATTTAAAAAGTTATCTGAGAATAGAACTTTGTGGAAGTTAGAATTTGGGGAAGGGAGATTTGAATAATTTTAGATTTATGAGAAATAGAACAAAAGAATTTGCAGTTGTGGATTGAAATCACTAGGTTGAATGGTAGGGAAGACGTGCAGTGGAGTTTCAAGAGATATTTCAAAGGTGGAAGTAATCGGTTATAGTAATCACATGAAAATTTCTGAAACTCATCAAGCCAAGTAGAAAAAAGGTTTGTGATGGAGCCCAAAGCCCAAAGTCATTTCAATATTTGGAGAAAATATCCGCCCACCGAGTCACCGGATGCAATATAAGTAATCAGTTTCGGGACACTGCTCCATTTAGAACTGATGGATTAGACACATATGTGGAAACTGACTGCATAGGGTGATGTTACTGGAAGTGAATATGCAGATGACAGTGCAAATCAAGGCTAAATTCTTGGGGAGAGTAGTGATAAAGATGTGTGCAGAGCAGAAGACCCCAGTGCTCTTGATTCTTTAGCATTGACTGAGTAGATAAAAATGGAACAAGGCAAGGTCTTACTCAGTTGGAGAGGGTTTGATATATGGTTCCTCCAGCACTTTGTGTGTATAATGCCAATGGTGAAGCAGTGATTTTGAAGGATATTCAAAAGACAAATGTGAGAGGAACTGAGATGATAGGGTTTGAGGGGATGTGAAAAGTGGAAGGACAAGCTTTGAAGGCTTCAAAAATGATACTTTTAAATGAAAATTTCAAACAGCAGATACTGGAATGAATCAAAAAGAAAATGCTAGAAGTGTTCTTTAATCTTTCTGTATAGATTAGTTTTGCCTTTTAAAATATAGGCAATCACTTTGAATCTCTCCCCACCCCCCCCCCCCCCACCCCCGGCCATATATTGCTTCCTAGACTAGAAATTCTTGTCCAGGAGGTGTGATTAAGAATCCCTTAAAGGCCTTGTCATTGGTTGTGAGTGTTACAAGGGTTTTAATGTGCAGGGGCAATACACTGTGTGAACAACTGTTTGGTGTCCCAAGCTGCTGCATTTCTAATGAAGAGCAGATTTTGCATCGTTGAGTGAGCACATTGTGTCTAAAGGACACATGGCCTCTGTCCCACCATTTGAATCTCCATAACAAAGTACGAGTTTAGCTGCCTCTGCCATGGAGAAGTGAAATATGTGTGACCTCTATATCCAGGAGGTGAGAGGGAACAGCAGCCTCTGGCGCAGAAATGTAAAGGGAAGCCATTTTTCCAATGCCTTGTGTTAGTTTATTGTGTTGACTGGAGTATGCTTACTACTGCTCACTCTTTTTTGTGCCTTTGCTTATTTGTATTTACAATGTAGTAGTAAAGTTTTTTTCAAATTCAGACTCAACACTAGATTTGTCTGATTGTGCTAGTATGAAATTAAGTAGTGATAATCCATTACCATTGTTGAAATAGTGCTGGTTAAATTTATTTTGGGATATTTAGAGAGGCCTTTATCCGTTGCTCTACCAAAAGTGCAAAACATCAAATATGCAGCTGTTTACAAAGCAAGTTAATGAATGATTATTGTGGTAGATTACTAAAAGGGCTTAATTTCCAGTTTGTTCCTTTCCACACTTGTGGCGCATCTGGTGAACCTTGCCGTTTCTTTAGCATTTGTCTGTTTTGTGAGGCCAAGTTGCAAGCTCAACATCCAACTCAGCATGGATGGAAAACATGCAAGGGGCCAGCTAGATTCAAACTTGGGACCACTTGCCTTGAGGTCCAGTGTGGATGCCACTATACCACTGGCTAAATTTTCACTTTGATAGGGATGTAAATATTGGTCCAAGTCCGAGTACTCAAAGAAAAGGTATCAATATCTGGTTGAATCACAAACGAGAAAATCTGCAGATGGTGGAAATCCAAGCACACACAAAATGCTGGAGGAACTCAACAGTTCAGGCAGAATCTATGGAAAAGAGTACAATCAGTATCTTGGGTCGAGTAAGATGGAAGAGTCAGAGTAAGGGGGGGGGGGGGCGGGGGAGAAAAACAAGGTGATAAGAGAAACCGGGTAGGGGGCAGGGTTCAAGTAAAGAGCTGGGTAGTTTATTGTGAAAGAGAAACAGGGCTGGAGAAGGGGGAATCTGATAGTGGACTGAGGCCATGGAAGAAAGAAAAGGGGGAGGAGCAACAGAGGGAGATGATAGGCAGGTAAGAAGTTATGGTGAGAGAGGGAAATGGCAATAGGGAATGGTGAAGGGAGGAGCATTCCCGGAAGTTGGAGAAATCGATGCTCATGCCATCAGGTTGGAGGCTACCCAGACAGAATATAAGGTGCTGCTCCTCCAACCTGAATGTAGCCTCATCACAACAGTGGAGGAGGCCATGAACTGACATGTCAGAATGGGAAGTGGAATTAAAATGGATGGCCACTGCTTTTTCTGGCGAATGGAGCATAGGTTCTCAGCAAAGCAGTCTCCCTATCTCTCTCCCCCCACCCCACCCATCCAGCCCCGGTTTCACCTATCCCCTTGTATTTCTTCCTCCCCTTCCCCACCTTCTAACTCCGACTCCTCATCTTTTCTTCTCCAGTCCTACTGAAAGGTCTCAGCCTGATGCATCAGCTGTACTCTTTTCCATAGATGCTGCCTGGCCTGCTGAGTTCCTCCAGTATTTCATGTGAATATCTGGTTGAAGGTAATTTTCTGTCAATCAAAAGTAGCTTCTTAGCTGCTGTGGTTTCTCTCTGCTCTGTCTAAAACAGACAGAAATCTATTAATATTGCAACATTTATGAAAGTGATGTTAGAAAGATAAATCTATCTATTGTTGCCACTCGAAAACTGATCACATATTTGAACATAATAGAAGTGTACATTGTGAAGAACAGGAGGTGAGAGTGAGCCCCATGATTTTCCAGTAGAAGGATCAGCCTGCGTAAATATTGTTTTAAAAAAATTGGTTGTCTACAGACTCCAAAGAATAACACATTTTTTTCCTCCTCTTTTCAGCAGCAGTTGGCCCATATGTGCCGCCTCTGCAGCAGGTGTTCCAGGCACCACGAAGACCAGGAATAGGTACGATCGGCAAGCCAATAAAACTACTAGCCAACTACTTCGAAGTTGATATTCCGAAAATCGATGTTTACCATTATGAGGTGGATATAAAGCCAGACAAGTGTCCTCGGAGAGTAAACAGGTACCCAATCTGTCAACCAGACAGTTCAGAGTAACACTTCCAAATAAAGACTGGTGGATCAAATTGTGAGTTTTTATTGGCAGTGTAGATATACTTGATGTCATTTTACTGTTTGATGCCCTATGATAACTCTGTAATATTATATTCAGTGTAAAGTGCTGTGATATACCCAAGAATAGTTGATGTATTTTGTTAATAAATCATGAAAATTGTGTATTGTAAATGAGATTGGGCAGCATAATAGATGGTTTGGTATCTCCTGTCCAGATGTTTATAATTTGGTAAATGTATCAACAGTGTACACAGGTTTTATGAAACATGGGCACCTCGCTTGATGCTCAGGTGAGTTTCCAGATACAAGAGTGCTAATGGAATAAAGGTTAAAAGGAGTCGCATGCATTGCTGACTGCATTGCTGTGCAGGTAACCTTTTCCCACAATTCATCATGGAGAGACTGCCTGTGACGTCTGGTGCTGATGATACCAGTATGAGCAGTGCTGCCACTCATTGAGGCAATGTGAACCATCCTGGGAACTGATAGTGCAAACACCTTGTGTTGACAGGCTACCCAGATCCTGTGGTTTCTCTCTCATTGGTTCCTAGTGAATGTGCTAATCCTTTTGTCTCCCCCTCAGTGTGCGTGGCTGCTTTGCCCTCCACAGCTGAGAGGGAAGAAAACAACTCCTACCACATCCAACAGGAGAGATTATAGGATGTAAATGATCAAGACATAGAACCGAAGCTGCTAGTACCAACATACAGCATACTGACCATGTTAAAGCCAACCCTTTCATATCAACCCAAGGAGGACTCTTGCCACACGAGCAGTAATGGTGGGCTAAGGGGTTTTACCGTGACTCTAGACACAACAGTGTACAACAACAAGAAGGGCTGAGTTCTCACTAGTTTGTCGACACCACATTAGGTGCCTGGAACAGCAGCCCATACTTTGCAAAGTATGGACGCTTAGCATCTGTGAGAGTTCAGACCCCAGACACAAGGCATCATAAGAAATTAGTACTCTGCAAAGCAGTGTAACTTATGGTAATAATACAATTGTATCAGATATTTTACACTCAAGGTTTATTGCTGAATTTTGATTTCTTCCCCAATAGAACAAGACAAATAGCTCTAAACTTTGAATTTTCCCCTCTACAAATCAGGCTTGAGCAACATTAATAGTGGATGAAAAAATGATTTGCCTTTCTTGCGTTGAGATGATCAAGTCAGCATGAACTGCATTTGTAAGCAGTTATGACAATGACATCAATAACTTCAAACTTTTAATTCCATATTCAATGTAAAAACCGTAAACCCTAGATGTGCTTGAAAATCTCATTAATGGTGATAGTTATTATGATCTGTGCATTTGTGATTTCACTAATTGTGCCATTTTGATTTGTGGCAAGCTTTTTAGTATTTTCATAAAGGTTGAAGCATTGGGTTTGTAAAGTTGAGAAAGTCAAAACTTTAGGATGAAGAAATAAGTGTTGAGGCTGGTTGAAGATGCATAGTGGAAATAAAATTATCCCTGTGAATTGCATGGCCCTTCCTTCCGGTCAGGGTATAAATGCAGTAGTAATCTGTTGGTGCTGAGATCCTTCTCTTCTGTAGATGATCTTGTTACCTGCATCGATTTTAAATTGTTTAAAAATCAAATTAGCAATTTCTAACCCAGCCTCTAATGAAGGTAAATTCTCAATAACAACAGCTTGTTAAAGGGTGGCTTTCCTGTAGCGCAGCATCTCAGATCCCTTTCAAGAGTCTTCACTTATACCCATGAAAGTTGATATTAGTATGACTGAAGATTTCCAGTGAGCACCTCAATGAGGGAGAGTGACAGAAAAACTTAATTTCAGGTTGTGAATTAAAACTGAACGTGCAAATTTTTGAAGGCATGATGAGAACGGGATGCATGAATGCCAGATTCATTGCTTAGGAGTCCTTTGAGGATTGTACAATGAGCCTTGACATCATCAATTTAAAATTAATTTGACAATTTAATCCCAGGAATTTAAAAGTAAATCATTCAAAAATTTTTGTGTTCCTTTTTACAGGATTTCTCTAGTGATTGTCAGGAATTCTGAACATTTGAGTCAATGTATGCCTAATGTGAGCGTATTCAAAAGTATCATTTGCTAATGAGCATAGATGAGAGAATATTTCAGTTTGCTAACATTTGGGGAAAATAATCCATTATAAGCACAACATGTTTCATAATCCATGAATAGTGGGTGCACATCACGGATCTATCTTGCATTTAGGATCCAGACATCAAAGGGATGCCTGTGTTTATTCTTGTAATTCTGAAAATAGAAGAAATTCACACCTTGCCAGACGTGACTTCAGTTAATAAAGCAAAAAATGCATTCATCAATAGAGTAACACTGAATCTTGATAAGATAGTCTTCTCAATACATTTGTTTTGCAGGGAAGTGGTGGAGTACATGGTACAGCATTTCAAACCTCAGATCTTTGGAGACAGAAAGCCAGTGTATGATGGAAAAAAGAATATTTATACAGCAACACTACTACCTATTGGCCAGGATCGGGTATGCTGCATCTCATGTGGAGAAGGGGGTGAAGGCTTTTATCTCTTCCTTGAATGGGAATAAACTTTTTTTTATATAAGTTTTATCGTGTGGAAACAAGCAATGCATATTGGAAACTTCCAATTTTTTAAAATCAAATATGTGCTGATCTAGGGATTCTATATTTGTACTTCAATGTATTGTGTTGTAAAAATCATTTTGGGTTAGCCCTGCTGTTAAATATGCATCCAACACTTAAAACATCTGGCTGAATTGTATTGAATAGGTCTTCTTGGGATTTTTGTAGACATTTACCAAATATTGCTCACTTGATGTGGCTTAGAGTGATACTGAATGGTATCTTTGTGGCTGCAGTTGTGTGCTTTTCAACAGCAACAAATTGCAAGAAACATGCAATGAGTCATGATGAATGGACTTGGCCTAAAACATTGACTGTTTATTCCCTTCCATAGATAGTACCAAGCTCCTCCACCATTTTGTGTGTGGATGTGATATCATAATGGAGCCTGTTATTTCTCCCACCCAGCATGTAGAACAATTATAGTGTACTGTAATGTGATTAAAAGATTTGTAATTCAACTGCAGCTCAACTGTTGCCATACTCCAATTTAAAAACAGATAAACGCTCATCAGAAATGGAAAACTAAGTGGTAATAGAGCCTAGGATATTCTTGGTCTGTGTCGTCAGTACAGCATACAATCATCAAAGCATCAAGGGTTAAATTCATTGGATTCATTGGTATAGCTGCCCCAGTTAATTGGGGCAGCTATACATTTTGGACAGCTCCTATTAAAGAACAAAAGCTAAATCAAGGAAATAGCTGGGATTTCCTTTGTTTATTTGGGGCACTGTGCTGCTTAATTGGGTCAGGGGATGGTTGCTGAACAGTTTCTAACTATCACCACTCACATTCACTTGTGTGATCATTAGACGTACACCGTGCTTAGAGTGATCAGTCTTTAAATAGCATCAGTTTTGGCAAGAAATTCTCAGTAAGGCAATTTGGAACTAATTTGCTCATCGCAGTTCCAAGTTTTCAGGCTTGGAGATGGAGATGCCAGAAACAGCTGGGAGTGGTAAAAAATGATTTCACTGTTTCAGTAAGTTAGGAATAACACAGAATTTGAAAATATTTGTGGTAGGAGTCTGCTGATTATTATTAATTTACAATCAATCAAAAGAACACGGCAGATGAAATCCTCCATCGATAACTATTAGGAACTAATAGTTTTATTGTACTGTAGAGGTATTGGTAGTGTTCAAATACTTTTTGTGTTTCATTTAAATACATAAATTATTACTCAGTTAAACAGTAGTTTCCCTTTTTTTATGCATTTTGAAACTTCAGCCACCTAATTACTCCAAATTGTACTTGCCCCAATGTGTCTCAATTAACCAGAATCCACTGTATTTCATTCCAACATTGGGACTGCCATGTCTCTTTCCTGATGTTGCCAGATTGCTACAATGACTTTCCTCCATTGCACATTTGCCTCTGGAGTCTCTAAGGATCTTCGATATCCTATTCTTCATTTCTCTCCTCACCAGTGGCTAACAATGACCATGAGAGTTGTTAGCATGATGCTATTACAGCTCAGTTTGTTGGAGTTCAATTCTGGTGCTGTCTGTAAGAAGTTTGTACGTCCTTCTCATGTTTCCTCCCACTTTCTTTTGAATGTTTTTCTACATTAAGTGCTTTTTGTTAAAAGGTGATGAATGTGGTCACCTGGTGTATTTTTTCAATTGTTTTTAATGGATTTGAATGGCTCACTCAGTGAGCAGTATTTATACATGCCATTAAAGGGAACCTGCTAGATGCAAGGTTTCTAATTGTCAAAGTTCAAAGTGCATTTATTATCAAAGTATGTATATATTGTACAAACTTGTGATTTGTCTCCTAATAAGCAACCATGAAACAAAGAAACACAAAAGAGCAGGTATTTTTTTTAAAAAGACAGTCAAACACCCAATGTGCAGAGAAAAATAACACGTCATGCCTATAAGAAAGAAAACATCATGGAAAAAATAACTGCAAACCAATAGCATTATGAAGTCCACAAAGAGAACACAAAGAGTTCAGCACAGAGCTGAGTCCTATTAAATCGTGTGTTTAAATCCATGCTTCTTTTAGAAGTCAGGAATGAGGCATACAACTTGTTTCACGATCGTTTTATTAAAAGCTGATAAAGAGAAAAGGAACAGTGCCAAGAGTCTACTACTTGAAGAGGAGAGAAACTAAAGATGGCACCTAGCATAAACAGCTATTTTTATACATAGAGATAAGAAAACTTGCATTCGAATCTGTAGATAAGAGATAACCAACTGGAAAATACTTATTCAATGCTGCAGTGAAAATGAACCGACAAGAAAACAATCACTAAATTAAGTACAGTGAAGGTTTCAGAATTATACTTCATGTAGCCATTAGAGGCATATCAAACTATTATGCATATGAAGGCGGCTTAAAATACAAGCAGATAATCAAGTGTTAAAACTACAACGAAAATGACAATTAAAATTAAGAATTCAGGTCCAACAGTGGCATACTGATTTTGTGTGCCATTCATTATTCAAGTAACAGAAGTACACAATTCTGGAGAAACAGTGCTTTTTATGGATGTTTTCATTTATCTCACATGTTCTTTAAATCAAAGCTAGTCATGGGGCAATTGCTACTATGCTGCTGTGTTTGTATCGTTCCAATAAGAAAGGCCAACTAACATCTTGACAGATGAAGAGAAACACAAACAAGTCAGTAAGTCAGTGGTACTTGGCAGTGGTGTGAAGGGAGAAGCCCAAAGCATCAGCAACAAGTCTTCTCATGGTGGTTCCAGGCTTGCTTGCCAGGTGGAGATTGGAATGCATGATGTTTTTTGATTTGTGTACCAACCTTAACCAGGCTCAGTGCACTAGCCTTAACCCAGCTTCTCTGGATTGAGTGTCTGCAAACTGAAATTTTCCAGGTGTCAAAAAATTGGTAAAAATTTTTTTGGTTGCTTAATTTTTTTAATTTTATTTTGATTATATCATGAAAAATCTCCAGAGAGAAGGATTTATCTTTTGGCAGTTTCATTTATTTGTTTCTTTTTCTTTTAATGTAAGGTTGATTTTGAGGTGACCATTCCTGGTGAAGGAAAAGATCGGATTTTTAAGGTCTCCATTAAATGGCTGGCAGTAGTAAGTTGGAGACTGCTGCATGAAGCCCTTGTCAGTGGTCGAATCCAAGTTCCGTTAGACTCTGTTCAAGCATTGGATGTAGCAATGAGGCACTTGGCATCAATGAGGTAATCTGATTTATTGTTGATATAACCTAAGGAAAAAAATTAATATTTAATTTGTATTATATACAAATACATTAAGGCTAGTTGATGCGGTTAGGAAAAGTACTGAATATTGTGATACTTGAAGTCACTCCTTGGTGTCACAAGTTGTAAGTTTTGCAAATACTGAAATTTAATTAGTGATATGTGAGATGAAGAAATCGTTTATTTTACCTTGACTTTATGTTGCTGTTATGGTTTGTCAATGATATATTCACATTTTATGACGCTGTCATACCAATGAAAAAGTATATGCGAATTCAGATTCTTATCAATTTCTTGGGTGTTTTATCATTTACTATTTATTATATGTAAGAAGACTGCATTATCTCACCATAGGTATACTTTCAGTAAGATCAGCACCTTTTGTACAAGTGGGACAACTAGCCTGGCCCTCGATTTCTGAAATAGGTTAGGCTACAGGCATGTATCTGTTTTAGGAAAGGAAATGAGCATTTTTATAGTTGCTGCTTTTCATAGTGTGTCAGTTTTTCAGTTAGGGAATTATAAAGAGGAAATGGCTTAGAATTTCCAGTAACCGTACTTAAGTTACATGGACAGGTCAAGCTACACTTGTTCTGGATCCAGAGATCTCCACATTGTGCACAAACTCCATTTGTTTTCTGCAATAAGATGCACAGCCATCACATTGTGAGTTATATTGTGAAACTAGTAACGTGTGTTATGCTAATTTATTCCATGCCCAATGAGCAAACCCAGTAAACACTGTAGGGGCTTCCATTTTGCTTTGATCAAGGTAAATTAACTGCTAATTTGCATTTGTTTCTGAAATCAACATAACTTGGTTTTCTGATCATTTTCATAAGTCAATAGTGCTAAGAGCAGCAGTTAAGCAGACATTTCTACATGTTGAAGCAGTAAAGAAGTCCAAATTTGTTGCTTGTGCTTTGACAATAGGTTGCTAAAGGTACTTTATCACCACTCACTCCATCAACCTATACCCCTCTTGCTCATTGCAAAAATGTTTTTTGAGCTGTTAATCTTTTTTTATATTTCAGGTATACTCCTGTTGGTCGCTCATTCTTTTCTCCACCAGAGGGTTACTATCACCCACTGGGAGGAGGTAGAGAAGTCTGGTTTGGTTTCCATCAATCTGTCCGACCTGCCATGTGGAAAATGATGTTGAACATCGATGGTAATATAACTTTTTTTTCTACTGAAGACTTGCATTGATCTTTAACTAGTTACTGAACAGCAAATAATTGCTTAAATAAAAATGCTGTGCAAGTTCTATGGTTAATTTGTACATAGGCTACAAATGGTTCATGTGCTGTGGGACCATTTACTGCCAATAGATCTCTTGTGGAATGATTACCATCAAATATAAGTTTGACTACTGTTTTTTTATCTATTTATTCTTTTAGTCATTTAATATAGCTTTAATCCTTTACTCTGATTCCTGTACAAATGATTTTCGATCACATTTATATTAGCATAGATTAGTCAGGTTCATTTCTGTCCTTTAAGACAATCTGGCCAAAAATATTGTCTTGCTCATTATCAATTGATCAGGATAAGTAAATGCATTTATATAATATTTGTATATTTATCCAACAATTATGTGAAAACATGCATATATACAACCTCTATAAATAAATCGACTTTCTTTTGTGTGAATCCTCACAAAAATAAGATGTGGTGGCAATAAAACCATTAGCTGAATTAATTAGAACAGATTCAGACTTTGGGGGCTTTAGAGAATCAAGAAGAATATAAGATTAATTTATTTGCAGATGATGTTTTGATTTATTTAACAAACCCATTGCAATCTTTGCAAAGATTATCTTTTAGATTGAAAGAGTATGGGAAAGTATCAGGGTATAAAGTAAATTGGGATAAAAGTGAAATTTTACCCCTTACCAAAGGAAGTTATAATCAATGTCGATTAGTAACTCAATTTCGATGGTCAATAAATGGGATAAAATATTTGGGTATTAGAGTTGATAATGTAAAAAATTTATATAAACAAAATTATTTGCCATTATTAAAAAAATAAGAGGATCTTGATAAATGGATGATGTTACCAATAATGTTAATAGGTAGAGTTAATGCTGTAAAAATGAATATATTTCCTAGATTGCAATATTTATTCCAAACTTTACCAATACAATTACCTCAGTTTTTTCAAGAACTGAATAAAGATGTAAGGAAATTTCTTTGGAAAGGAAAGATGTCAAGAATATCATTGGAAAAATTTACATGTAAATTTGATTTAGGAGGGTTACAAATTCCAAATTTTAAGAATTATTATAAAGCAAATCAACTTAGATTTATTGCGTCTTTTTTGATGAAGAAAAATCGGCATGGATCAGAATAGAATTAGATAAGATAGGAGAAATCATACCAGAAGATTTTATATATAAATGGGAATCCAAATGGATAAGGGGAAAAAAAGAATCTCCTATATTAAGACACTTGATTGATTTATGGATTAAGGTAAATATGGACGATGAGATAAAGAAATCTTTATTAGCAAAAAGAACTTTAATTCAAAATAGGCTTATTCCTTTTACAATGGATAATAAACTTTTACATAATTAGTTCCAAAAGGGGATTAAATATATAGGTGATTGTTTTGAAGGAGGTATATTGATGTCGTTTGATCAATTAAAAAATAAATATAAAATATCTAACAACACTCTTTTCTGTTATTTTCAATTAAAGGCTTATTTACGAGAAAAGCTGGGTCAAACAATGTTGATGCCAAAACCTAGTGAAATAGAAATATTAATTCAAAAAGGAAAAATTTAAAAATTTACATCTTGTATGTACAGTTTGATTCAAAAACAGACAATTAAATCAGGAATTTATAAATCAAGACAAAAATGGGAATCTGATTTGAATGTTAAAATTCATGGAAAAAATTGGTCAAGATTATGTTCTGATAGTATGATAAATACAATAAATGTTCGACTTAGATTAATACAATATAATTTTTACATCAATTATATATAACACCACAGAAAATAAATAGATTAAATTCAAATATGTCTGACCAATGTTTTCAATGTAATCAAGAAATTGGTACTTTTTTACATTCTACTTGGTCTTGTTTTAAAATTCAACCATTTTGGATAAATCTAAGACTTTTATTGGAACAAATTACTGGAGCACAACTCCCACATAGTCCAGTATTATTTTTATTAGGAGACATTGAAGGGACAATACCAAAAATTAAATTGAATAAGTATCAGAAAAAAATTATAAAAATTGCATTGGCAGTAGCCAAAAAAGTTATCACAGTTACTTGGAAATCTGATTTATATTTAACTATGGATCGTTGGAATAATGAAATACATAGTTGTATTCCACTTGAAAAAATTACATACAATCTAAGAAATGAATATAATATATTTTTGAAAATTTGGCTCCCATACCTACAAAAGATAGGATTAAATACATAGGTCCTTTGAAGATAAAATTATAAAGTAATTGGGGAAAGTAAAAATAAATATTAAAATTATTTTGAACTCCGTGGAGCATGTGGGGATCCTCCGATATCCAGGCAATCTTTCTCTTCTTTCTTTTTTTCTCTCTCTTTAGATTAGGGTTAAGGGGAGGGAGGAGGGTTAATATTTTTCTTTTTCTTACTATTTAATCATCACATTTATTCTTTGTAATTTTCTAAAAATTTAATAAATTAATTTTAAAAAAATAAGATGTGGAAACCCTCCCAGAAATAGCAGAGAGACCCGTATGTATGCTATGTCTCCATAACCAGTGTACAGAAGATTGTTTTTGTACTTTACCAGTTCTGATGAATCTGCTCTCTTCCCAGAGGCACTGTCCCACCTGTGGAGTATTTCCTTCATATGCAATTAGTTGATTTTTAGGTCTGTTTTGGGCAAGTATGTAAAGTGGAGATCTGGCCTTGGATTTAAATGCTTTAGTTTCCCTGCAAATGAGTGAAGTCCCATAGTAATAGACAAAGCAGCATTTTTATTAATAATCTCTAGAATAATTCAAGTGTTATCCTAATAGCTTATGTCTTTAAGATATTAAACAGATTTATATCATGAGACAAGATTTGTAACATATTGAATTTGATTAGAACTGTGCAAAAGCAGTCGTGAAAGTTACAGATATATGAATAACAATTGGTACAGGAGGTGAGAAGTTGTATTGTTTTGAAACTGCCCCTAAATGTATGTAATTGTGGTGCACAATGGTCTCCAGACACTGTTCTGTGTTGCATTTCAAGTTGAACAGTGAGCCACTACTATGCCTCTTCTGTGCCCACATTTGCCTGCAATATCTTCTGGCAGATGAGATCTCAGCATGGTTTTCATTGTGTGGCAGTGACGTTTATGATGAGTAAAGACTTAACGCCAGTGAATCCTATTCAGTGAAGTTCTGCCATGCTTTGACATCTGAGGCAATCATAAAATTTCAAAGGTAATGAAAATCATTACAATTGTACATATTGTCAAATGCAAATTCGT
Source organism: Hypanus sabinus (assembly GCF_030144855.1). Classification (NCBI taxonomy): domain Eukaryota; kingdom Metazoa; phylum Chordata; class Chondrichthyes; order Myliobatiformes; family Dasyatidae; genus Hypanus; species Hypanus sabinus. Next base: position 27,319,240 of record NC_082735.1, on the reverse strand, counting down.
ATAAAAAATAAATTATTGCAACTCTGGACGACACAAAAACAATTAAATTCAAAGATTAACTCAATTCAAAAAGTGTAAATGGGCTGAATTTGCCTCCTGTGAGCTGTTTAAGGTTCATTAACATGAATGGAGTTGCTGAGCCCCAATGCATACTCAGCACTGAGATTTTCAATATAATTGCTGAGACACAGCAGGATGTTGGTGCTCTGTCTCCGGTTTCCTTAAGGAATCCGTGTCAGAGGACAGTCCTAATGGCAGAAGCAAGAATCCTTGAGAATTTTGAGACTTTCACTTGAGCGGTCCTCAGAACTGTTATGGACTGTGAATCCATCTCTTCCTACAAAAAAAGGTAGTAAGTTACTGGCATCTATTTTCTTGAAGTGCTGGTGCCTTATTAGCAATAGCTGTTAATTATTTAGTAATTCTGATAAGCTCTCTAAGGCTTCAATGTATTAAACAAAATGTCTCGCTCCAAACTATGAGTTAATTAAGGTCTGAATAAAACTTTTTCAAATATATATTGATTTTCTAAATGTTGGACTTCATTCTTGTGTTTTACATTGGATTAGTTACAGTGACAATAATAAATCACTGACCATTGTTATTTTTCTTTAAATTTTAGTGTCCGCCACAGCTTTCTACAAAGCGCAGCCAGTGATAGAGTTCATGTGTGAAGTCTTAGACATAAGGAATATCGATGAGCAGCCAAAGCCTCTTACGGACTCTCAGAGAGTACGTTTTACAAAAGAAATTAAAGGTAAGCTTCATGATGGTTGCTTTTTATCATTGTTAGGATACTTAGTCATTTTGTCCCCCACCATCAAAGAAGCCAATTTATGAAGGTATGGGTGGATAAGAATGCTGTTAGTTCATTCAGGGAACCCACTGCACCTCCATAGCAAGTACTTTCAATATCAGTATGCTCCCACAGATTCCTGTAACATCACATTAAAACTTCTTAAACTTTGTCCTCTTGTAATGTGGGCAAGGGCAATAGCCAGCATTCTTTGAAAATTAAGTCAAATGAACAACCAGATCGAGGATGCCACAAGTGCACAGAGATTAGTGCTGCTTACCCAGCACCAGGGAACCAAGTTTGATCCTGACCTGAGGTACTAGCTACACAAAAGTTGCACATTATTCTTGCTGCCTTCTTGTGCTCTAGATTTTTCTGTGATTCACATTCTTCCCATGGACTGATGCAATTTCTCTGCTGCAAACTGGCATAGACACAATGGACCAAATGTCATAACAAGTACAGTATGTAATAATGTGTTTTATTGAAATTGCTTGAGGGAGTATTGTTGACCAGACCATCAGGGGATTTCTTGTTGTACTTGAATTCTCCATATCTATCCAAGTATATCTTCATGAAATCTCCTAATTGAACATGCATAAAACATAAATGTTACTTTTGGTCATGTCAACTCTCAACTGTGCAGCATCACCTTGCCCCTGAGCTAAAGTACAACTTACATTTGATCACCTTTGAGATCTGTATACAAAATGGTAATGAAAGTTCAAAGTTTTTTTATTATTAAAGTACATATATGTCACCGCATATATCCCTGAGAATAATTTTCCTGCAGCCATACTCAGCAAATCTATAGAATTGTAACTAATAGGATCAGTGAAATATAACTAGAGTGCAAAAGACAACAAACAATGCAATAAATAACAAGAACATGAAATAACAAGATAAAGAGCCCTTTCAGTGAGATCATTGATTGTGGGAATATTTCAATGGATGGGAAAGTGAGTATAGTTATCCCCTTTTGTTCAGGGGCCTGATAGTTGTGGGGTAGTAACTGTCCTTGAACCTGGTGGTACAAGTTCTGAGGCTCTTGTCCTTTCTATCTGATGACAGTAGCGAGAAAAGAGCATGGCCTGGGTGGTTAGGATCTCTGTTAATGAATGCTGCTTTTCTACAGCAGTGTTTCATATAGATGTGCTCAGTGGTTAGGAGGGCTTTACTTGTGAGGTACTGGGCCAAATCTACAACTTTTTTTAGGATTTTCCATTCAAAGGAAATATCAGGCCATTATACAACCAGTAAATACAGTCTCCACCACATTTTTAAGCTTACTAATGATAGGTCATCTCAGTGATGGGACTACAATATTTGAACTGTGTCTCCAGAATGAGTAGCATGTGTTTTGTCTTGGAGTATACTAAGCTTCCATTTCAGTGAATCATAACTTTAAAAGCAAAGTACTTGTAATGCTGAAAGTCTAAAATAAAAGTTGTAAATACCGAATATGCTTAGCAAAGCAGAGTGCAAGTGGGAAATAAAACTAAATGCTTCACACCTAACTGTGAAAGACATCGTTCAGCATGGTTTAGCATCCAAAGTAAAGAAAGACAAAGTGTACAATTGTGTGGAAAGGAGGGAAAATTAAACACGTAATCTCAATTGCAACTTTCAAAGGAGAAAGTTTCAAAAGTTGAGGCAAGTATTGGGTAGGTCATGGCAGCTGAGATCAGCCCCGTGGTTTGTTCATCCTGCAGCATGTGGGAAATCAGGAATACTTCCAGTGTCCCTGACGACTATGTGTGCAGGAAGTGTGTCCAACTGCAGCTTCTGGCAGACCACATTGAGCGTATGGAGCTGCGATTGGATTCATACTGGAGCATCCACGATGCTAAGAAAGTCGTGAATAGCACATTCAGAGAGTTGGCCACGCTGCAGGTAAAGGCTACACAGGCAGAAAGGGAAGGGGTGGCCACTAGACAGCGTAGCAGTGGGCAGGTAGTGCAGGAGTCCCCTGAGGTCATCTCCCTCCTAAACAGATATACTATTTTGGATACCGTTGGGGGAGATGTCTCATCAGGGGAAGGCAGCAGCAGCCGAGTTCATTGCACCATGGGTGGCTCTGCAGCACAGGAGGGAAGGAAAAGGAGTGGGAGTGCTATAGTGATAGGGGATTCGATTGTAAGGGGAATAGATAGGCGTTTCTGCATCCACAAACGAGACTCCACGATGGAATGTTGCCTCCCTGGTGTAAGGGTCAAGGATGTCTGTGAGCGGCTGCAAGACATTTTGGAATGGGAGGGTGAGCAGCCAGTGGTCGTGGTGAACATAGGTACCAATGATATAGGTAAAAAACGGGATGAGGTCCTACAAGGTGAATTTAGGGAGTTGGGAGATAAACTAAAAAGTAAGACCACAAAGGTAATAATCTCTGGATTACTACCAGTGCCACATGCTAGTCAGAGTAGAAATAGGATATTTCAGCTGAATACGTGGCTTGAAAAATGGTGCAAGGGGGAGGGATTCAAATTTCTGGGGCATTGGAACCAGTTCTGGGGGAGGTGGGACCGGTATAAACAGGACAGTCTGCACCTGGGCTAGACTGGAACCAATGTCCTAGGGGGAGCGTTTGCTACTGCTGTTCAGGAGACTTTAAACTAATGTGGCAGGGAGATGGGAACAAGTGCAGAGAGACAGAGGGGTGTAAAATGAGTGCAGAAGAAAATAGTAAGGTGAAAAGTAAAAGTGGCAGGCAAATCCAGGGCAAAAAGCAAAAAGGGCCACTTTCCAACATAATTGTATAAGGGCTAAGAGTGTTGTAAAAACAAGCCTGAAGGCTTTGTGTATCAATGCGAGGAGCATTCATAACAAGGTGGATGAATTGAATGTGCAGATAGTTATTAATGAATATGATATAGTTGGGATCACAGAGACATGGCTCCAGGGTGACCAACGATGGGAGCTCAACGTCCAGGGATATTCAATATTCAGGAGGGATAGACAGGAAAGAAAAGGAGGTAGGGTAGCATTTCTGGTTAGAGAGGAGATTAACGCAATAGAAAGGAAGGACATTAGCCTGGAGGATGTGGAATCGATATGGGTAGAGCTGCATAACACTAAGGGGCAGAAAATGCTGGTGGGAGTTGTGTACAGGCCACCTAACAGTAGTAGTGAGGTTGGGGATGGCATTAAACAGGAAATTAGAAATGCATGCAATAAAGGAACAGTAGTTATTTTTTTTAATTAGTTTTTTTATATATTTTCTACATCGCTACAGATAAAAAAAACCCAGATCAAAATGAAGAACATTGATACAGTGCAAAAATAAACATAAAATGATAATATGGTACAAAAAAAGATAATTGAGAAAGCACCCAAATTGAAGACATGTAAAATTAGTATCCTCCCCAAGCCCCGCAACAACAAAAAAAGAACTCCAGACCAACCACAACACAATATAGAGAATATAAATCAGGACAATCAAACCCCCAAAACTGTAAATACATTTAGCAACTTAAGATATTAATGCCTACTACCAAAAAAAAAGAGCTGAAAGCAAGGGACCGGGAAAAAAAACCTTAGTTAAGAGGAAGGTTATGAAAGTACTCAATAAAAGGTCCCCAGACCTTATGGGACTTTATATCCGAATTAAGAACTGAATAATGAATTTTTTTCAAGGTCTAAGCAGGCCATAATATCATTAAGCCATTGAGCATGTGTGGGCGGGGCAACATCTCTCCCATCTAAGGAAGATTAAACGTCTAGCCAGGAGAGAAGCAAAAGATAATATTCGACACTTAGTCGAACTCAGACGTAAATCTGTCTCGCCCCAGAAACCGAACAAAGCAATTAAAGGGTTAGGTTCTAGGTGGTGATTCAGAATATATGATAACGTTATGAAGACATCTTTCCAAAATTTCTCCAAGCTAGGACAAAACCAGTACATAAGAATGAGAGAGGCCTCACCCCTTTTGCATTTATCACAAAGCGGACTAATGTTAGGGTAAAATCGAGATAATTTAGATTTAGACATATGGGCTCTATGAACAATCTTAAACTGTAAAAGGCAATGGCGAGCACACAGAGAGGTTGAATTAACCGATTTGAGAATCGAGTCCCAAGTCTCATCAGATAAGGAGGTATTTAAATCATGCTCCCATACCATTTTAATTTTATCCACAGGGGCACGTCGTAAGGCTGCTAATTTATCACGAATAAATGATATTAAACCTTTACCTAGTGGATTAATAGAAAGAAATAAATCCATAACGTTTTTCTCAGGCATTTCAGGGAAGTTAGTAATTAAAGGATTAATAAAGTGTCTAATTTGGAGATATCTAAAAAAATGAGCATTGGGCAGATTGAACTTAGCAGAGAGCTGTTGAAAAGAAGCGAAGCGATTATCAATAAAAAGATCTTCAAAATGTCTAATGCCCTTCCTATACCATTCATTGAATGCTGAATCATACGTAGTAGGTAAAAAAAGGTGATTATGTAAGATAGGGCTAGAAAAGGAAAAACCATGGAAACCATAAAATTTCCTAAACTGAGCCCATATACGCAAAGTGTGTCTAACAAGAGGATTAACTATTAATCTGGACAAACTACTAGGGAGTACAGAGCCAAGAAGTGCAGAGATAGATAAATCTTTAGTGGAGCTCAACTCCATTGCCAGTCAGTTAGGGCACTCGTGTTGGCCATGGAAAAAGGTCCAAAAGGTAGCACAACGTATATTGGCTGCCCAATAATATAAACGAAAGTTAGGTAAAGCCATGCCACCCTCTTTTTTTAGATTTTTGGAGATAAACTTTATTAATTCTAGAGCGCTTATTCTTCCACAGACATGACTAAATAGTAGAGTCTAAGGAATCAAAAAAAGATTTAGGAATAAAAATTGGGATTGATTGAAATAAATATAAAAGTTTAGGGAGAACAAACATTTTAACAACATTAATACGACCTACCAAAGACATAGATAGAGGTGACCATTGTAATGGACTCTGTTTTATAGTATATGAAAGATTGGCAAAGTTTTCACGAAAAAGATCTTTAAACTTCCTTGTGACTGTAATCCCAAGATAAGTAAATTAATTATGAACTACTTTAAAAGGGAGATCACGGAATGTTAATTCTTGTAGGAACAGTAGTTATAATGGGTGACTTCAATCTGCACATAGATTGGTTGAACCAAATTGGTAAGGGTGCTGAGGAAGAGGATTTCTTGGAATGTATGTGGGATGGTTTTCTGAACCAACATGTTGAGGAACCAACTAGAGAGCAGGCCATTCTAGATTGGGTATTCAATGAGGAAGGGTTAGTTAGCAATCTTGTCGTGCGAGGCCCCTTGGGTCAGAGTGACCATACAATGGTGGAATTCTTCATTAAGATGGAGAGTGACATAGTTAATTCAGAAACAAAGGTTCTGAACTTAAAGAAGGGTAACTTTGAAGGTATGAGATGTGAATTAGCTAAGATAGACTGGCAAATGATACTTAAAGGGTTGACGGTGGATATGCAATGGCAAGCACTTAAAGGTCGCATAGATGAACTACAACAATTGTTCATCCCAGTTTGGCAAAGGAATAAACCAGGGAAGGTAGTGCACCCATGGCTGACAAGGTAAGTTAAGGATAGTATCAAGTCCAAAGATAAACATATAAATTAGCAAAAAAAAGCAGCACACCTGAGGACTGGGAGAAATTCAGAGACCAGCAGAGAAGGACAAAGGGCTTAATTAGGAAAGGGAAAAAAGATTATGAGAGAAAGCTGGCAGGGAACATAAAAACTGACTGTAAAAGCTTTTATAGATACGTGAAAACAAAAAGATTGGTCAAGACAAATGTGGGTCCTTTACAGTCAGAAACGGATGAATTGATCATAGGGAACAAAGACATGGCAGACCAATTGAATAACTACTTTAGTTCTGTCTTTACAAAGGAAGACAGAAATAATCTTCCGGAAATAGTAGGGGACCGAGGGTCTAGTGAGATGGAGAAACTGAGGGAAATGCATGTTAGTAGGGAAGTGGATTTAGGTAAATTGAAGGGATTAAAGGCAGATAAATCCCCAGGGCCAGATGGTCTGCATCCCAGAGTGCTTAAGGAGGTAGCCCAAGAAATAGTGGATGCATTAGTGATAATTTTTCAAAACTCCTTAGATTCTGGATTTAGTTCCTGAGGATTGGAGGGTGGCTAATGTAACCCCACTTTTTAAAAAAGGAGGGAGAGAGAAACCAGGGAATTATAGACCGGTTAGTCTGACATCGGTGGTGGGGAAAATACTAGTCGGTTATCAAAGATGTGATAACAGCACATTTGGAAAGAGGTGAAATCATCGGACTAAGTCAGCATGGATTTGTGAAAGGAAAATCATATCTGACGAATCTTAGAATTTTTTGAAGATGTAGCTAGTAGAGTGCATAGGGGAGAGCCAGTGGATGTGATATAGATTTTCAAAAGGCTTTTGACAAGGTCCCACACAGGAGATTAGTGTGCAAACTTAAAGCTCACGGTATTGGGGGTATGGTATTGATGTGGATAGAGAATTGGTTGGCAGACAGGAAGCAAAGAGTGGGAGTAAACGGGACCTTTTCAGAATGGCAGGCAGTGACCAGTGGGGTACCGCAAGGCTCAGTGCTGGGACCCCAGTTGTTTACAATATATAGTAATGATTTAGATGAGGGAATTAAATGCAGCATCTCCAAGTTTGCGGATGACACGAAGCTGGGCGGCGGTGTTAGCTGTGAGGAGGATGCTAAGAGGATGCAGGGTGACTTGGATAGGTTAGGTGAGTGGGCAAATTCATGGCAGATGCAATTTAATGTAGATAAATGTGAGGTTATCCACTTTGGTTGCAAGAACAGGAAAACAGATTATTATCTGAACGGTGGCCAATTAGGAAAAGGGGAGATGCAACGAGACCTGGGTGTCATTGTACACCAGTCATTGAAGGTGGGCATGCAGGTACAGTAGGTGGTGAAAAAGGCAAATGGTATGTTGGCATTCATAGCAAAAGGATTTGAGTACAGGAGTAGGGAGGTTCTACTGCAGTTGTACAAGGCCTTGTTGAGACCACACCTAGAATATTGTGTGCAGTTTTGGTCCCCTAATCTGAGGAAAGACATTCTTGCCATAGAGGGAGTACAGAGAAGGTTCACCAGATTGATTCCTGGGATGGCAGGACTTTCATATGAAGGAAGACTGGATCGACTAGGCTTATACTCACTGGAATTTAGAAGATTGAGGGGGGATCTTATTGAAAAGTATAAAATTCTAAAGGGATTGGACAGGCTAGATGCAGGAAGATTGCTTCCGATGTTGGGGAAGTCCAGAACGAGGGGTCACAGTTTAAGGATAAAGGGGAAGCCTTTTAGGTCTGAGATGAGGAAAATCTTCTGCACACAGAGAGTGGTGAATCTGTGGAATTCTCTGCCACAGGAAACAGTTGAGGTTGGTTCATTGGCTAAATTTAAGAGGAAGTTAGATATGGCCCTTGTGGCTAAAGGGATCGGGGGTTTGGAGAGAAAGCAGGTACAGGGTTCTGAGTTGGGTGATCAGTCATAATCATACTGAATGGTGGTGCAGGCTCGAAGGGCCAAATGGCCTACTCCTGCACCTATTTTCTATGTTTTAACAACAGTGTAGCATGCCATAAACTTCAATACTTTATCCAGCATATCGACTCAAACAAAACCCAAAAAAAGTTGCTGGAAACACCAGGCCAAGCAGCTGTGGAAAAAGGAACAGTTAATATCTACGGTTAGCTGAAACTTTCCACAGACATTACCTCATCTGCTGAATGTTTCTAGCGTTTTTGTTTCAGATTTCCAGCATGAATAGTATTTTTTTATTGATTCTCATTTACTACTTACCCAATCTTAAGCCCTCACTGAGATACCCATCTGCTTCAAGCAAGCTTCAGTTATACCAGTGCTTAAGAAGAACATGGTAACCTGCCTCATTGAGTATAGTCCAGAAGTATCCACAGGGATGAAGTGTTTTAAGAGGCTGGTGATGAAACATAACAATTCCTGCCTGAGAAATGATTTGAATCCACTCCAATTTGCCTGCTGTCACAACAGCAGATACCATTTAACTAGCTCTTCATTCAACCCTACGACATCTGGACAGTGAAGATGCATACGTCAGGATGCTCTTCACTACAGCTCTACATCCGATATATCATCCCCTCAAAACTAATCAATAAGCTTCAAGACCTCAGCTTCAGTTACCTCCATGTGCAATTGGATCCTTGATTTCCTCACTTGCAAACCCCAGTCAGTTTGGATTGGCAACAATATCTCCTCCACACTCTTCATCAGCACAGGTGCACCACAAAGTTTGTATGTTTAGTCCTCTGCTTTACACACTTTAATACTTATAACTGTGAGGCTAAGCTTAGCTCCAATTTCATATTCAAATTTGCTGTTGCTGGCCAAATGAAAAGTGATGACAAATCGCCATATAGGAGAGGAGATTGAACATCTGGCCACAATAGCAACCTCTCACAACATCAGCAAAACCAAGGAGCTGATTATTGACTCCAGGAGGATGAAATCAGAGGTTCATGAGCCAGTTCTTATCAAGGAATCAGAGATGGAGAGGGTCAGCAACTTTAAAATCCATGTCATTTCAAAGGATCTGTCCTGTGTCAGAAGAAAGCATGGCAGCATCTCTACTTTCTTTTTGTATTTGCAGTTCATTGTCTTTTGCACATTGTTTGTCTGTCCTGTTGATGGTGGTCCTTTAGTAATTCTATTGTGTTTCTAGTACTTAATGTAAATGCCCATAAGAAAAGGAATCTCAGTGCGTATGGTGACATTTATTTACTTTGAACTTGACTACTCTGTTGGAAGAGACTCATCATTGACGTAAGCAAAATTGAAGATTAAACACTGGGGGTGTTCCACAAAGTAAACCCAATCTTGTTGAACCAAAAGTAAGGTGGGGAGTCAAGTATTCAATGAGTTGATTTATGTTACAAGTACAGAGTAGTTTAAAGAATTACTGCCAAAATGTCATAATTACATTCAAGTTAGAGAATTTAGAAAATTGGGAGAATGACCAATTTAAAGATTTCGGCCACAGCTAGAATTTTCCTTTTTTTAAACACTATGTTTTAGCAGGTACGTGCATCTTTGCATTGTTAATGTGTGGTCTCCCAGTTCTTTTGTTCATTGTTTTGTGAGAATTGGGTAAGGAAGAGCAAATAATCAGTCATGAAGTCACCAATGTGCAATCTTATGGAAGATTAATAATCTGAGATTCATGTTATTCAGTGCACAAAGCACAACAGATCTGCTGTTGTTTCTGTGCAATAGCATTCCAACCATGCCACAAAACCATTCATTCTCTGATAACAACAGAGCTGCCAATAGTTTTTTTTGAAGAAAGTGCAAACATTGTAACATAAATATTCAAATAGGAGATCTGATTTCTTTGTGTTAATAGATTTCCTGCCAGTAGGTAGCCTCCTTATGTCACTGAATAACAAAAGATTGTGCATACTGGTTAAAAGACTGTTGATGTCTTGTTATTTGGTAAGAGGGCATTCACCCATGCCACCCCCTCCCTAACAGAACCAAACCCATTTACTAATCCCCCTTTTTTATATTAAGAAATCTTTGATGCTGAATTGTTGGCTTTGCCGCAATATTACGAGCAGAGTTGACAGTCAGTGGGGGGAGGCATATCATACGTGAGCTGAATGGAAACAAACATTTCTTTAAGACATGCAAACATGTTAGGCAGGAGAAATTAATGATTTAAGCTCTCTCCAGTTTATGAATGTTCAGTGTTTGTACAGCCTGAACATATGAGAAAGTACTTGTGAGACTGGCAGAATGGATTTGTGGGGCTGCAAGCATCTTCTGCCATATTTCACCTTGTTCACAGCCACTTTCCTGACCTGTGAACAAACTCTCTGGGTTATAGACACGTGAGGGTTGTAAGTTGGTGAACAGGTAAACAGTGATCATGAATAACCAGATATTTACACATGGATGAGGGGTGTATGGAGGGATATGGGCTGGATGTAAGTCAGTGGGACTAGGCAAAAAAATGGTTCGGTACAGCCAAGAAGGGCCAAAAGGCCTGTTTCTGTGCTGTAATGTTCTATGTTTCTATTTTTCAGATTGTCAGACTGTGACCAGTGTGATAATGCCCTACCTTATTTGCAATTTATTCCATGCTTTGGCTAAGTACAGATATGTATAAGTTTGATAATGTTACAGAACTAAGTAGAAAGAGTAAGTAGTGATATGGATGAGAAGAGACGTCAGGGGATATATAAGTGGATAACTACATGGTTAATGTGTCATTTGGGAAGTTCGGTAGAGAGAACATATGCTGCTTGCAAGCTGGGCCAACACTGAATTACCCATTCCTTGTTGCCATCTGTGAAGGTGGTGATGAGGTGGCTCGAACTGCTGCAGTCCTTATGAACTAACAATACTGTTAGCAAAGGAATAGTGATATTTTCCAGTTTCCGGTAGGTAAGATGGTGGAATTTTTAGGACATAGCGGCCTTTCTGGGGCTCTTGAACCGCCTCCCCAAAGGTGTTTTGAAACATTTTTTTACAATCGCAAGAAAACACTGGACTCTTAAGAACTTCAAGGACTGCAAGCTGTTTGCTGGCGGAGGAGTTGGACCTGGTGCAGAGCTTGTTACTGGCTGCTACCGAAAGGCATTAAAGTTGGTACACAAAGCCAGTCTAACAGCGAGTGATTGTTTTGAATAATTCTCTTGCAATCAATCACAAGACCCTGTTGGACACTGGTAATGTAAAATGCTGTAAGTCAAGTCTGTTTCTTCTGTTTATTGGCAAGGCAGGCGGTGGAGAAGCTCGTACGACCTCGGTTCTTACGAGGACTAGGCTCACCTGTTGCAGCAGTCCAGGAGAGGAGACGTCAGAGGTGACATACCGTGGCATCCTTGCTGGTGTGGGAGCTGACCCCTTATGTCAGGCTGCATGCATGCAAACTGCAGACCTCTGAGAACTGCTTGTTGTTGCTGATAACACCCATCTACCATCAATTTTCAGGAAATGTCACCCAGGCACTTGGGCTATCTATTTGTTTTGTGTGACTATATGTTTACTGGTGTCTTGGTACTCATTCCATCAGCTGTGTAGGTCCAGGGAAGACGCCCTCCTGCCCCGCCAAACATGGGAGATTGAAGCCCCCAAACCCCCCTGTTTGTGTAGATGCTGTATCATTTGTTACCATGTTACAAATAAGTACCACAAAATAACAGACAGTACACTGCATACAATTAAAAAGTTTAGCTTTGTTTAGCTGTATTCATGGATGGTTGAATGATCGTTAAACTTGAAGTGAGGATGGTGTGTTTGGAGAGCAACTTCCAGATGATGGTATTTCCATGCTTTTGCTGCCAATCTAGGAGAGGTGGTAGGTTTGGAAGGTACTGTCGAAGGAGTCTTGGTGAGTTGCATAAGTGGTGCAAAACACTCTTAGTGTGTGTCAGTAATGGAGTGAGTAAATGGCTATGTGTGAGGTGCCTAACAGGAGGACGTAGGCACCCTATCTATGGTTATGAATAGAGTGCCTGTGTTTTTTGTGGTGGTGAACTTCTTGAGTGTTATTGAAGCTGCATTCATCCAGGCAACTGGAGGATATTGCATCACACTCCTGTGTTGAGCCTTGCAGATAAGAGGGCAGGCTTTGTGGAGTTAGATAAGTTGCCTGCAGTAGGATTGCTCGCCTCTGGCCTGCTCTCATAACCTTGTTGTGTATATGGCTATTCCAGTTTAGTTTCTGGTCAATGGTAGCCCCCAGCATATTAACAATGGGGTATTGGGTGGTGGTAATACAACTGAATGTGAGAAGGTAACAACTGCATTTTCTCTGGTTAAGTACTGGCATGGATATTGTCCAGGTCTTACTGCATTTGGTTGCCTACTGCTTCATTGTCTTTCTTAATTGCAAACTTAATTAAAGTTTGAATAAAAGAGCAAGGATGTTTTATGACAATGATACAAGGCTTCATAAAACCATACCTGAGGTATTTTGTACTCCACAGGTCTCCTTAATTCAAAAAGGATACACCTGTTGTATGCTGATTGCAGCAAAGCTTCACCAGCTTCCTGACATGGCAATTCTATCCTATAAATAGTGACTGAGTAAGCAAGGGCGCTATTCTCCAGAGTTCATGAAAATGAGATTTGACCTAATTGAAACTTACAAAATTTTAAAGGGCTCAGTGAGGTAGATGTATGGAAGATGTTTTCATTGCTAAGGAGTCCAGGTCTCAGTCTCAAACTAAGTACTGGGCCATTTACAATTGAAATGGCAGATTTTTTTCACTTAAAGGTGGTTTTGTTTGCATTCAAAACAGGTGAATAGGTATCAGAATAAGAAAAGAAGCCAGTGATCAGTTGAAAATGTTGCCTTACTTATAAGATCAACCATGGTCTTGTTAATGGCATGACATGTGAGAGACCAAATGGCCAACTCCATTTTGTTTATATTCTCATGGCATTGTTGCCTGGATTAAGGTTGAGAACCTCGGCTTTGAGTCACTCAAAACATTTTAGCAAAACAAAAATGTTGACAATGTTCAGCAGGTGATATAGTAGAGAGAAAAACAGAATATCTTTCAGGTTAATATCTTTCCATGAAACCTGTTAGGTATTGTTGCAAGCAACACACACAAAAATGCTGGAGGAACTCAGCAGGCCAGGCATCATCTGTAGATAAAAGTATAGTCGACGTCTCGGGCTGAGACCCTTCGGCAGATTTCCAGGCCCAGTCTATCCAGTCTCTCCTTGTTAATAAAGTGCTTCATCCCAACCAATACCACAGTGAGTCTCTTCTCCACCCTGTCCAATATATCCATATATTGTACTGAAGTGACCAGAGCTCCATTGCTTTTTATTAGTTTATTCATGTTAACTAAAACATAGAATATATGCATCTCATCTCTCGCTTTAAGCCACTCTATCTACTTATACTTCGACCTGTAAAGATCTTTTAACTTGTAAAACAAGATCCCTCAGTTCCTCATAGGCCTCCTATCACACAAAAAAGCTATCATCATAATCAGCACACTGTTACCAAGCCGTTTGAATTCAGTTTGCCAGTTTGACCTCAGTCCCTTGGGCTCTAATCTTTTGCACCCATCTCCTTTGTTGGTACTTATCAAAAGCCTTTACTCACCTTCAGCTGGGATTCCTGAATGTGTTATTTCTCTAGATGCGGAGAAAGCGTTTGATCGTGTGGAGTAGAATTGTCTTTTTGTGGCTTTAGAAAAATTTGATTTTGGACAAAGTTTTATTACGTGGATTAAATAGTTATATTCACACTTCACTGCTTCTGTCTTGACTAATTCTCAGCAATTCCAACCTTTGAATCTTAAACGTGGCACCCAGCAAGGGTGTCCTTTAAGTCCCTTACTTTTCGATTTGGCTATAGAGCCATTGGCGATTGCATTTCAAAGTTGTGCTGAATTGACGGGGATTTGTGGGGGGAGTGTTGAGCACAAAGTCTCTCTTTATGCGATGATCTTTTACTTTTTATATCAAACCCGACTGCCTCCTTATCCCCGATGTTTTCACTCCTTAATAAATTTGGTCAGCTTTCCGAATACAAACTTAATTTACATAAGAGCGAACTTTTTCCAATAAATAGAGATGCACAATCACTAGAATGTCATAACCTCCCTTTTAAAGTAGTAAATAATCAATTTATTTACCTTGGCATTACAGTAACAAGAAATTATAAGCGTCTTTTTGGAGAAAATTTTACTAATCTTTTAAATCAGAGCTTAGCACAGTGGTCACCCTTGTCCATGTCTGATAGGTTGAACTAATATTATTAAAATGCTTATTCTTAAATGTTTATACTTATTTCAATATTTACCAATTTTTATTTCTAAAGCTTCTTTTGATTTGTTAGATTCTATTATTTCATCCTATCTATGGCAGGGCAAACATCCCAGACTAAATAAAGTTCATCTTTAAAAACCTAAAAAGGTAGGAGGCATGGCCTTGCACAATTTTCGTTTGTATTACTGGGCAGCCAACATACATTCTCCTATCTTTTGGTCTAACTTTTATAATCAGTCTGACTGCCCAATATGGGTGGCAGTGGAGTTGAACTCTAATATGAATCTCCATCTCCATACTTCTTGGTTCCGCACTTTCTTGCCATTTGCCTAAATCAGTTGTTAATCCAGTTATCACTCTGAGAATATGGGCTTAGTTCAGAAAACAGTGGGCTTCATGGTTTTTCTTTCTCTAGTCCTATTCCACATAATCATCTATGCAGGATTTAACATTTCTAGATTGGCACAGAAAGGGCATTAGGTGTTTTGAAGATCTTTTCATAGATAAGCATTTTGCAACTTTTGAACAATTGTCTGTAAAGTTTGGCCTCCCTAACACTCATTTCTTTAGATATCTCCAAATTAGACATTTTATTAAGCCTTTCATACCAAACTTTCCTGAGGTACCTGTTAAAAATGTTGTGGATTTGCTTCTTCATATGAATCCATTGGGTAAAGGTTTAATTTCTTCTATTCGAGATATGTTAACAATGTTAAAGTGTGCCCCTTTTGACAAAATTAAAACGGCCTGGGAACATAATATAAATTTTTCTTTGTCCGACCAGGTTTGGGATTCAATTCTCAAGTCAGTTAATTCAGCTTTTCTATGTGCTTGCCACAGCCTTTTACAGTTCAAAGTGGTACACAGGGTTCATATGTCTAAAACTAAATTGTCGCAGTTCTATCCTGATATTAGTCCCTTTTGTGGTAAGTGCAGAGGGCAAGGCCTTTCTTAATCATATGTATTGGGCTTGTCCTAGCTGAGAGAAATTCTGGAGAGATGTTTTTTTAACTTTATCTCACATACTTAATTGCTATTTGGAACCTAACCCTCTGATTGCTCTTTTCGGTACTTTGGGAGAAGCTGACATGCATTTAACTCCAACTAAGCATCAATTGTCTTTTGCCTCTCTTTAGGCCAGGCGTGCAGTCCTTCTTAGGTGGACAAATGCTGCCCCACCCACCCTTGTTCAATAGCTTAGAGATATTATGTCCTGTTTAGACCTCAAAAAGATTCATTATTCACTTAATTCAGATATAAAGTTCCAAAAGGTGTGGGGACCTGTTCTTGAATATTTTCAGAATTCCCAAAGGGTACATCCCTCCCTTTTTTTTCTTTTGCATTTAAATCCCTTACTTCCAGCTTCCTACAGTTAAGATCTATGGGTTTTTAATGTATAATCATATTATAGTTTAGGTAGTAAGCAATATACCTTTTCATAAATACAGCTCTGTAGTGATATAGTTCTGATTAACTTTTTTATATATCATAAGGTTGGCTTGGAGTTGGGTAGTGGGAGGGTGGGGTGGTAACTAACTCTACACGATTCTACTATGGGGGCTTTGCTTAATTGTTATGAATTGTATTTTGATATGTTTGTTTTCCACTGTATAAACATCTTTTTTTTATTGTTTTTTGTGTTGCATTGTAAAAACTCATTTAAAAAATCTAAAAAAATAAGAAAGGCCTTGTTGAAGTCCATAGGAAATATTAACTACACTGCCTCATGAATGCACTTTGTCACATCTTCTAATAATTCAGTTAGTTTGGTCAGAGGGAATCTTCCCATAACAAAACCATGCTGGTGGCCTTTTATTAATCCCTGTCTTTCTAATTAATCCTTTCCCTCAGATTAATCCTTTCCCTGAGTTTTAAGAGCCAGAATAGGCCATTTAGCCCATCAAGTCTGCTGTGCCAATTAATTATGGCTGATCATCTCAACCCTGTTCTCGTACTTTTTTCCCTAAGCTTTGACACTGCTGTTGTAACCATGTTGTGACCACCCTTACTAATCAAGAGCCTTCTCCTCATCTCCCTTCATGCCCTGACTAATTAAGAATCCACCAACCTCTACTTTGAATATACTTAATGACCTAGCCTACATGGCTTCTGTGGCAATAAATTCCACAGATTCACCACCCTCTGGCTAAAAAAATTCTTCTAAATCTCTTTTCTAAAAGGATGTCCTTGTATTCTGAGACTGTGTCCTCTGGTCCTAGACTCTCCCACTACAGGAAAAAATTTTTAGAAAGTTCTTTCTGATGTTTAACTTGCTAGCCTGTAATTATCTGTCTCACCTATGCTGTCCGTTTTGAATAACAGTACTGTAGCGGTGTGCTACAAGCAGCGCTAAAATTACGACACGGAGTCGGTAACTGCAGTCGAAGGAAAAACTTTATTCGAAAACTTCAGCCTCACTTTTAAGCCTCTGTCAACCGGCCCCCCATGGCGAAGAGGCTCCAAAGCTCTGTGCTCGCAAACCCCCGTAGGCTATCTAATTGTGAGTCGGTTCGGATACGCTAGGAAATGAGGCGCTACATAACCCCCCCCCCAGAACCGGCGATACACCCCCCAATGTCCACAGCCTGGGCCAGAACCTGCTTGGGAGGTCGGCCTCTGCGCCGAGGCGCCGGAAACTCAGCCGGTTGCGCCAGGTCCACATGGGCCGGCTTGAGGCGGTCCACCGTGAAAACCTCCTCCTTCCCCCCAACGTCCAGCACAAACGTGGACCCGTTGTTCCGGAGCACCGTAAACGGCCCCTCGTATGGCCGCTGCAGCGGTGGCCGATGCCCGCCCCTTCGTACAAACACAAACTTACAGTTCCGTAGGTCTTTGGGTACGCAGGTCGGGTGCCGCCCATGCTGTGAAGTGGGTATGGGGGCCAGGTTACCGAGCTTCTCGCGAAGTCTGCCCAGGACTGCAGCGGGTTCTTCCTCTTGCCCCCTCGGGGCTGGTAGGAACTCCCCGGGGACGGCCAGGGGCGCGCCGTATACCAACTCGGCCGACGAGGCGTGCAGGTCGTCCTTGGGCGCTGTGCGGATGCCGAGAAGGACCCAGGGAAGCTCGTCCGCCCAGTTGGCTCCTCGCAGGCGGGCCATGAGGGCCGACTTCAGGTGACGGTGGAAACGCTCCACTAGCCCGTTCGACTGTGGGTGGTAGGCAGTGGTGTGGTGCAGCTGAGTCCCCAAAAGGCTGGCCATAGCTGACCACAGGCTGGAGGTGAACTGGGCGCCTCTGTCGGAGGTAATGTGGGCTGGTACACCAAAGCGGGATATCCAGGTGGCGAGCAGGGCTCGGGCTCAAGATTCGGAGGTGGTGTCGGTGAGCGGGACCGCCTCTGGCCATCTTGTGAACCGGTCCACGATAGTCAGGAGGTAACGCGCTCCGCGCGACACTGGCAGGGGGCCCACGATATCCACATGAATGTGGTCGAAACGCCGGTGGGCGGGATGGAACTGCTGCGGTGGGGCTTTGGTGTGCCGCTGAACCTTGGCCGTCTGGCAGTGCATGCACGTTCTGGCCCATTCACTGACCTGTTTGCGGAGACCGTGCCAAACGAACCTGCTGGAAACCAGCCGGACAGTTGTCCGGATGGAGGGATGCGCCAAGTTATGAATGGAGTCGAAAACACGTCGCCGCCAGGCTGCGGGGACGACCGGACGGGGCTGGTCGGTGGCGACGTCACAGAGTAGGGTCCTCTCACCTGGGCCCACGGGGAGGTCCTGGAGCTGCAAACCAGAGACTGCAGTCCTGTAACTCGGAATCTCCTCATCTACCTGCTGTGCCTCTGCCAGTGCCTCAAAGTCTACCCCTTGGGAAAGGGCATGAACGGTAGGGCGAGAGAGCGCATCCGCCACGACATTGTCCTTACCCGAGACGTGCCGGACATCCGTTGTGTATTCAGAGATGTAGGACAGGTGGCGTTGCTGGCGGGATGACCAGGGGTCGGATGCTTTCGTAAACGCAAAGGTAAGCGGTTTGTGGTCCGTGAACGCGGTGAAGGGCCGACCTTCTAGGAAGTACCTGAAATGCCGGATTGCCAGGTAGAGCGCCAACAGTTCCCGGTCAAAAGCACTGTACTTGAGCTCGGGTGGCCGCAGGTGTTTGCTGAAAAACGCCAGGGGTTGCCAGCGACCTGCGATGAGCTGCTCCAGCACCCCACCGACTGCCGTGTTTGATGCGTCCACTGTGAGGGCGGTAGGGGTGTCCATTCTGGGATGTACTAGCATTGCGGCGTCAGCCAAAGCTTCCTTCGTTTGAACGAAAGCGGCGGCGGACTCCTCGTCCCAGGTAATGTCCTTGCTCGGACCCGACATCAGGGCGAACAGGGGGCGCATGATCCGGGCAGCTGAAGGGAGGAAGCGGCGGTAGAAATTGACCATACCTACGAATTCCTGAAGGCCTTTGATCGTGGTGGGTCGGGGGACCGTACTCACTCAGTCGGGCGCAGAGTTGACGGAGGTGGGACAGATGCTCCTGACGACTGCCGCTGGCTATGAGGATGTCATCCAAATAGATGAACGCGAAGTCCAGGTCCCGTCCCACCGCGTCCATTAACCGCTGGAACGTCTGTGCGGCATTCTTCAGGCCGAACGGCATGCGGAGGAACTCGAAGAGGCCAAACGGGGTGATGAGAGCCGTTTTGGGGACGTCGTCAGGATGCATCGGGATTTGATGGTACCCTCGGACAAGGTCGACCTTGGAGAAGATCCGGGCGCCGTGCAGGTTTGCCGCAAAGTCCTGAATGTGCGGCACAGGGTAGCGGTCCGGTGTGGTAGCCTCGTTCAGCCTGCGGTAGTCGCCGCACGGTCTCCAGCCCCCCGTCGCTTTGGGCACCATGTGCAGGGGGGAAGCCCAGGGGCTGTCGGACCGCCGGATGATCCCCAATTCCTCCATTCTCTGGAACTCCTCCTTCGCCAGTCGGAGCTTGTCCGGGGGAAGCCGCCGAGCACGGGCATGGAGGGGTGGTCCCTGTGTCGGGATGTGGTGCTGTACGCCGTGCCTGGGCATGGCTGCTGTGAACTGCGGTGCCAGAACCGATGGGAACTCCGCCAGGACCCTGGTGAAGTCGTTGTCGGACAGCGTGATGGAGCCGAGGTGAGGGGCTGGCAACTGGGCCGCGCCCAGGGAGAACGTCTGAAAGGTCTCGGCGTGTACCAGTCTCTTCCTGGGCAGGTCAACCAGCAGGCTGTGAGCTCGCAAAAAATCCGCACCCAGAAGCGGTTGGGCTACGGCGGCCAGTGTGAAGTCCCACGTGAACTGGCTGGGGCCGAACAGTAGCTGCACCTGACGGGTGCCATAGGTCCTTACTGTGCTGCCATTCGCGGCCCTCAGGGGGGGACCCGGTGCCCTGCTGCGGGTGTCGTAACTCGTCGGAGGTAAAACGCTGATCTCAGCCCCAGTATCAACCAAAAACCGGCGTCCCGACCTTCTATCCCACACATACAGGAGGCTATCCCGATGGCCAGCCGCCGTAGCCATCAGCGGCGGCTGGCCCTGGCGTTTCCCGGGAACTTGCAGGGCGGGCGGCAACGGCGGGCTTCTGCGCCCCACCGCTGGTGGTAGAAGCACCAGTGGTCATTGGGCCGGGGGTTAGTGGGCTCTGCGGCCGGGCCTGGACTGGTTTGCTGCCGGGAGCGTGGCTGGGAGATCTGTGCGATGGACGCCCCGCTCACCTTTTTGGCGTTCCACAGCAAGTCCGCCCGGGCTGCCACCTTCCGGGGGTCACTGAAATCCGCATCAGACAGCAGCAGGCGTATGTCCTCGGGCAGCTGCTCCAGGAATGCCTGCTCAAACATGAGGCCTGTGTGTCCCTCGGCCAGAGACAACATCTCACTCATTAAAGCCGATGGAGGTCTGTCGCCCAAGCCATCCAGGTGCAGTAAACGGGCAGCCCGCTCGCGCCGTGAGAGTCCGAAAGTCCTGAGGAGCAGGGCTTTGAATTCCGTGTACTTGCCGTCTGCCGGGGGCGACTGTACGAACTCTGCGACCTGGGCAGCTGTGTCCTGGTCGAGGGAGCCCACCACGTAGTAGTAGCGGGTGTCTTCTGAGGTGATCCGGCGAACGTGGAATTGGGCTTCGGCTTGCTGGAACCATAGGTCCGGGCGCTGTGTCCAGAAACCCGGCAGTTTCAACGAAACCGCATGAACAGAGGCGGCGTCGGTCATTTCTGGTCCAAAAATCGTTTGGACCGTCGGGGTCACCAATTGTAGCGGTGTGCTACAAGCAGCGCTAAAATTACGACACGGAGTCGGTAACTGCAGTCGAAGGAAAAACTTTATTCGAAAACTTCAGCCTCACTTTTAAGCCTCTGTCAACCGGCCCCCCATGGCGAAGAGGCTCCAAAGCTCTGTGCTCGCAAACCCCCGTAGGCTATCTAATTGTGAGTCGGTTCGGATACGCTAGGAAATGAGGCGCTACAGTACCACATTTATTTTCCTCCAGTCAAATGGCCAGTGAAGGTTTGTTCATCACAGTCAGGGCCTCCATAATATCTTGCTTTGTCTCCCCTAGTAACCAAGGAGGCTTTAGGGATTTATTCACCTTTAAGACCATAGAGATTTTTAATTCCTTTCTAATGGTACTTTATCGTAGAGTTTCATAGCAGCTGTCCTTAGATTCTCCAACTGCACTTCCATCTCCTCATTGAAAACAGATGGAAAGTATCATTTAAAACCTCACTCATGTTTTCATCTGCACATATAGGTTGCCCTTTAAAATACTTCGGATTTTCCATAATCTTGTTTGTCATTGATATTTTGTATCTTCTCATTGTCCTCATTTTATTTTTTGTACCCCATTCCTGCCAGCCCTCCTCACTTTCAGTTCTCAAAAGCTACTAGGTGCTGCTTTTTCTTTTCTTCTTTTTCCAAACTTTGTTAGTGAAGTTTCTTGAATTTGTTCTCTTTCCTTGTCATCCTTACGGCAACACTGAGGCTGTGACCAACTCATTATTGATTGACTTCCATTATGAGGTGATTTCACATAAGAAGCTGGGTGTTCAGTTTTATTTGTTCCTCTGTAGGAATGAAATGTGAATGGGTTGATAATGTGACAAGTAACATGATGTCGTAGTAGCATCTAATAGTAGCCCATTTCAGAAAGAGAACGTAAACAAAGTTACCATGCTAAGGCTACATCCACACTAGACCAGATAATTTTGAAAATGCCGGTTTTGTGTAAAAACGATAGGCGTCCACACTATGCGTTTTTAAAAATATCTCCGTCTGCATTGAAACAGAGATTTCGGCAAATCTCCTCCTACTGCACATGCGCAGGACACATCTACTGAAAACCAGTGACATGTTTGGTGTTGATTCTCACCATGAAAGACCTGCTGCGCATTTGTTCAGTTACAGACTAGAAAAACTTAAATGACAGGCAGTTGTTGGCTCTGGCGCAGGAGGACTTAAAAGTAAAAAAAAACAAATACTGAAGCATATGGAGGCAACTGACAGGGAGTCCACGGACAGTATGACCTGGCTAACCAGAACATTGAATAACTGACGAACTCTGTTGCAATAATAAAGCACCTTGTCAAATGTGTAAAACATGTCTGCATCAGTGTTATCTTGTATTTCCATACAATGTTACATTAGCCTGTTACACATTTATTGTCAGAGAAGTACTTGCATAAATAGGTAAACCACCTTCATACAAGCAAGGACGGAAAACAGCGCAAAGTGAGTATACTTTTTTATTCAGTAAGTTATAGGTCAAAGTATTTGGTGAGTACATTTCTAACTCTTCTGGCTTCAGTCTTGTTGCCGTCTGCTCTGAAATTGTTAGGTTGCGTTCAAGAAAACAATGAAATAGCGCGCTGCCGTCTGACAGCGTTTTCAGATTTCTCCAGTTACCCCGTCCACACTGATCTGCCCAGGCGGTGTTTTCAAAAATACACACTTTGGAGAGTGTTTCTGAAAAGCTCTGGTTTTGGGGGATGAAAATGCCATTTTAGTGTGAATGGAGGGTAACAACAAAGAGAAAAAGTTTCGGTTATAGATTTATCCGGTATAGTGTGAACGTAGCCTAAGGCCCTATTATAAATTTGTTAATTGATTGGCAATTTACCTACAGTAGCCTCAAATATACTTCGACTGCAAGAGCTAATCAGAGGCTGGGTGTTCTTGGGTAAGTGGCTTGTCTGCTGATGTCTCAAAGCTTTTACACCATCCAATTCACAAAACAGGTTTGCAGTAGAGTATTCTCAGCTTTCATAAATGCAGCTCAAGTGAGTATGGTTGTATTGTGCTTAAATGAATGAATGGTTACTCTAATTATGTGAGTTCTAGTCTCGCCAAGTAGAAAATGTTAATTATGTAAATTGGGAATTAAAAATTGTTATTAGTATCAATTACTGTATTAGTACTGACTGTGTAAAGTAAAAAAAAATCAGCCCAATCAGTTCAGGGGAAATCTTGGTGGATGGATGAAGTTCCAAACAAAACTGAACAACTCCAGTCCATCAAGCAGATTGGCTTTCACTTCCTCCATCACTAGGGCAACATGGCTGTGCCATGGCTATAAATGTACTGGAATTAAATGCCAAAGCTACTTTCCATTATCACCCTAACATGGCCCCTCCCAGAGGCAAAGCTGGCAGCTGCAACTACCAACTGTAAAGTCCCTAACGGACCACACAAGTTCATGACTTGGAAATATACATTGGTATTCACTTGTGGTTTGATGTCAATCCTGAAAATCTCTACTTAATACTGGGAATGTACTGCATTTGTTCAGGTTAACAGTCGCTAGTACCTTTTAAAGGAGAAATATGGATGGCAATCCATTGTGGCCTTGCTTCACCACCTTCACCTGTTCTCCACTAACAGTGCATGCATACTTCCAGTGGACATTACTAAATGGTATTCAGAAGTACTTACTGAAATTTTGATCACTAGATGTAAACTTGCACAGAATAAACTTTCCCTTCCTCAACCCACTGTGCCATTAGGGAACCTTCAGTGTCCTGATTCTTGATTTTCTTCCTCTGGCTCTCACAGGTTTAAAAGTGGAAGTAACCCACTGTGGACAGATGAAGAGGAAATATCGAGTGTGTAATGTTACACGACGGCCCGCCAGTCATCAAACGTAAGTACCCTCTCATTAAAGTTTGTGTGCTGGCTTTTGTGTAACTAATAAAGTTTTGTGTTAAAATTTAGGGTGTAAATGTAGATTTCTGAATTATGGACACTCATGTCAAATTAATTGTAGATTGAATATAATTAGGAGCTTACAAAACTGAAGTAGACTCAACAATTAGTATATATTGAAAAATTGTGTGCATTTCCAATCAAATGTCCAAATGATGTTCAAAGGAATAAAATATATGCTTCAGGTATGTGCAATTTGATGAAGATGAAGATTTTGGATGATCTAAAGCAATTGTAGAATAAGTAGAAGAGTCACAGAAATGGAAAGAGAGTTGGGAAAAAGAGTAGTAAAAGATGTGAGTAATTACGGAAAGATTCTGGAGTACAGAAGCTGGGTAAGGCAAGTTTAGATTATAGTAGCTTTTTGGAGTCAGAATAAGTTATACTAACAGATGGGGAAAGTTATGGCAGGACGGTACACTTTTTGAGGGATTAGCAAACCATCAGAAAAATGTTGAAACTTAATCAGTTTATTATTGTCACATGTTTGAAAGTTAAAAGTAAATTTATTATGTCACAATGTAATGCCTCGAGATTCACTTTCTTGTGGACATTCACCGTAAATACAAAGAAACAATAGAGTCAATCAAAAGCTGCACATGACAGTGGTACAGGAGGTTTCCAGTTTAGAATGGTGTTGGTGTAACACAGCGACACCTTTCTGGCAGCAAACTAAACTACAAACTACTCTATTAATCACGCTACAGTCAGTAGCCTGTAACTTCCCTTTCGGAGTTGTTTCTGAAAAGCCTATACAACCTGGTATTTTTGCGGTGTGAACTGAAGTTTCAAAGGTGCAGGACAGTTGTGGCATGTATGGACCATGTTGAGATGGCCTGTGCCCAAGAGTGAGGAACAAGCTGATATTTGGCTATTGCTGGAGTGGACTTGGAGCCGATTCAAAGCGGCAGAACCGAGGTGAGGCAGCTGGGCCAGGTTGGAAAGGTCGGGCACAGGCGGAATTGAGACAGTGGGGTCTGAGCCTAAGCCTGAGAGCACGACGAGGCACTATGACCAGGGTCCGAGAGTGAGGAATGACCTGATGTTTGGTCAATTTAAGCACCGGCCTGGATTGAAATGTCAGGGTGGGGGAGCGGGATGGGTCAGTGTTCAGCTTGCTGCTCAGTGAGGCTTACTCATCTCTGTTCAACTGAGGTTGTGGCCTGCAACAAACAGGCTCCTGGACTACTGCAGTGTTGACTGGCTTTGTGGCTCTGAATTCACTATCATGAACTTTAGTTCTGAAAGTTGCTTGCTTACTTATTGTTTGCATGATTTGTTCTTTTTTTTGGCGCATTGGGTGTTGGGCAGTCCTTTTTAATGGGTTGTATATCATAAACATACTTTGAAAATAAATGTACAGTCGGCCCTCCTTATCCACGGGGGATTGGTTCTAAGACCCCCCCCCCCACCCCCCTGCTGCCGCGGATACCAAAAAATGCGGATGCTCAAGTCCCTTATTTAACCTATCCCAGTGGACATTAGGACCTGGCGATAAACAGCTCTGAATTCGCAGTGTTTCTGTTCACAAAAATAATCACGATCACGATTGAAAATAAGATGGAAGTGATAAAGCGATCGGAAAGAGGTGAAACGCCGTTGGTCATTGGAAGAGCATTAGGCTATAGTTGGTCAACAATCAGAACAATTTTACTGGAGCATGTGAAAGGCCCTGCCCCGATGAAAGCTACAATTATTACTAAGCAATGTAATGGTTTAATTATTGAAATATGTATGTTTCTTAATTGTTTTATATGCATAGAAAGGTAAAATATGTACTATATACTAAGAAAATCGTTTAACTAACTGACGCTAAGTAATACTGGATGTAGCTGTTCCGACTTCAAATCCGACTTAGAGACGGACTCAGGAATGGAACTCGTTCATAACCCAGGGACTGCCTGTACTTTTAAGTCATCTTCAGATTACTTATAATATCTAATACAATGTAAATAGTTGTTATACTGTATTGTTTAGGGAATAATGACAAGAAAAAATAGTCTGTACATGCTGAAACAACTAGTGCTGGAGAGAGAACTTCCGGGTTTTCCCGATCCGCGGATAAGGAGGGCCAACTGTACTTTGGTGGGGGGGGGGGGGCAGGAATCTTAGTTTTGCATGCCATCCATATAGATAATTATTTCCACCTCTACCACTGTTGCTGGCAATGCATTCCACGCACGCACCACTGTGTGTGGAAAAACTTAACTCTTGACATCCCCCTTGTGCCTACTTCCAAGAACCTTACAACTATGTCCCTTCGTGTTAGCCATTTCAGCCCTGGGAAAAAGCCTCTGGTTAGCCACATGATCAATGCCTCTCATCATCTTATACACTTCTACCAGGTCATTTCTCTCCAAGGCCGAAAAGCATAAGTTCAGTCATCCTGTTCTCATAAGGCATGCTCTCCAATCCAGGCAACATCCTGTAAATCTCCTCTGCACTCTCTCTATAGTATCCACATCCTTCCTTCAGTGAGGTGACCAGAACTGAACACAGCACTCCAAGTCTGACCAAGGTCTTATATAGCTGTAACGTTACCGCACTACTCTTGGACTCAATCCCATGGTTGAAGAAGACCGACACACCATATGCCTTCTTAACAACATCGTCAACCCGCACAACAGCTTTGAGTGTCCTATGGACACAGACCTCAAGATCTTGCTGATCCTCCACACTGCCAAGAGTCTTACCATTATTATTATATTCTGTCTTCAAATTTGCCCTACCAGAATGAACCATCCATGTCATCTATTTTTGGTGTTACGAATGATGAACAACTCTGATGGGCAGATGAATACAGAATCGCCAGTGCACCCCCCCCCCCCCCCCTTTTTTGGAGAATCGCAAATCGCTACTATTCCGATACTGTTATCAAGGGAGATGAGAGAGACACAGGAAAGCTGCCAAGGCAGTTGTTATTGATAACAGCTCATACAAATTAATGAGAGAGGCACAGCTAAGGTGGAATGTCTCCAGCTAACAAAAGAGAACGGAACCATTGATTACTGCTATTGTCTTTTGGAGAAGGTTTGTGTACTTGGTACCGTTCTATTCATTGAAACCCCTCAGGGGGCGACCAGAGTGGGCTGGTTTGATGGGTTGCATCATCTCAACCTGATTGACACCTGAGACCCCGTGAGTGGGGATAAAAGTGAGGTCTGGGGAACACCCCTCAGACGCACCAGGAGAGATGCTACGAGACCGGTGGGGACTTGTGTCTGTGTCCACCCTTGCCTGGGTGACGTGTCCAACACGGAAGAACAGTCTAGCTAAAGGACAGAGGGGTCATACATGAATGGCCACAACAACAATGCATTGAGGGATCAAGATCGTAAAGGAAAGTTGGCAGGTCAATAGCTGTTACTGTTCTCTCTCTCTCTCTCTCTCGCTCTCTCTCTCTCTCTCCACCGCGACCAACAACTACTGCAGACTGCATGAACTGAACTGAACTTTATATTTCCATCTGACAATTCATTATCCCCTAGCTGACGATAGAGCTTATTTCTTATTGATTATTATTATACCCACACTTTTAGGTTTAGTATTGATGACGTATATTATCTGTATATTTGCATTGATATTATTTTTGTGTATTTTTACTAATACTGTTGAAAATAGTATCACCAGACTCCAACGGACACTCCTATCTTTGCTGGTAAGACACCCAGTTACAGGGTTCGTAACATTGGCTTGTTAGACATGTCCTCCATCATGAAGACAGACACAAAACAGTAATTCAAGGCCTCAGCCAGTTCCACATTACTTAATATTAATTCCCCTTTCCCATCTTCCTAGGGACTTAGATTCACCTTAGCCACCCTTTTATGCTTGATATGATTATAAAAACATTTAATATTAGTTTTTGCATTTTTGTGATAGTTTATTTTCATAATCTATCTTCCCTTTCTTAATATTGCTTTCTTTGCTTAGTGGTACTTTGGAGTTTTTCCAATCTTCCAGTTAGTTACTACTCTTGGCCACTTTATATGCACGAGCTTTTAATTTGATGCCTTTATTTATTTCCTTTGTAGTCCAAGGCTGGCTCTCCCCACCTTACTGTTCTTGCTTTTAACTGGAATATACTTTAGTTGAGCACTGTGAAAAATCTTTTTGAAACTCTTCCACTGTTTCTCAACTATCTAACCACTGTGTTCCTATTGTATGCCAGGCAACTCCTTCCTCATCCTGTCCCTTGTGTAGACATAATATGCTGTTTTTAGATCAGACTATTGAGCCTCCTATTTGAATGAGAAATGTATTAATACTTTGATCGTTCTTTCCAATAGGATTCCTAACTGCATGGTTAGCAATTTTACTTGTCTCATAATATGGGACAGGTTTCCTACAGGTTCCCTCATAGGTTCAATAACATGCTGTTCAAGAAAGCTGTTACTGATGCATTTTATGAAGTCCTCCTTAAAACTGCCTCAACCAGCTCGATTTGCCTGATCTGTGCAAGTTAAAAGTCCCCCATGACAACTGCTGTTCCATTTTTTACTTAATTATGGGCTGCAAGGTTTGCTTATTTTGGGATCCAATAAAAGCTTGAGATTGTACGTTCTTGGTTTGCGCCTGAGTAGTTAGTGTATGGGGAAGCAAAAGGAGAAATGAAATTGTGGACTGGTGCTTAGAGGTTGATGGGAATCAAACAGAATTGGCCTTAACTTTAAATTAAGGAACGCATGCATGAGTTTATGCTTGGTGAATATTGGTAAAATGCTATGAGAATTCATAATTGTGTGAATGGTTTCTCCCAGGTTCCCACTACAGCTGGAAAGTGGACAGACTGTAGAGTGCACAGTAGCTCAGTATTTCAAACAGAAATACAACCTGCAGCTAAAATACCCACACCTACCCTGTCTACAGGTGGGACAGGAGCAGAAGCACACTTACCTACCACTAGAGGTGAGAGATGATTACAGAGTGTGGTTGCAGGTCATGTTCTGTAATTTTCCTCTTAGTGTTTACTTTCTAAACAAGGCATCCTGCCTGTTTTTTAGTGTGAGTCTCACTATGAATGTCAATGATGTCCTGTTATTTATTAATCCTCTCCCTGGCTATTCTGACATTTAGCAGATCTAGATCTCTTGATAATTCTTATTTTATTGTTGCATTATTAAGCGGGATACCTTTTGCAGAATTATAATGACTTCACTTTTGTAGGTCTGCAACATAGTACCAGGGCAGCGATGTATCAAAAAACTCACAGACAATCAGACATCAACAATGATCAAAGCAACAGCACGGTCAGCGCCCGACCGGCAAGAAGAGATTAGTCGATTGGTGAGTGACAGAAAACCGTAATTTCTGTAGCAGATTTCATTTGCAACTTATGTTTAATTTGTGTGCAGATAATTGATAGGCTGCTGTTAAAGAATGTTGAACAACCTTCACACTTGTTTCTCCAGTTTCACTACTGGAAACTAGACTATCAGTAAAAAGTTATTTTTACCTAACCCCCTACTGGTACACCTTAAATTAAACTCTTTCCACACTCACTGTATCCATTTATATTATTTTCAACAATTATTTAAATTGTTGTGCCTTGGCTTAATGGTCACTTGTGGTAACATATTCCAAATTCTAATAAACAGCTGCATGAAAACATCCTACCAACTATCCTTACACCAGTCTGTCATTTATTAGCTTTCCAGATAAAGGCTTTTCATTCTCATCTTCAAAAATTTCTTCTTGATCTCATTAACCTTTTAACGAGTGAAGAAAATGACAATTTTCCTTGATGATAAAATCACATCACTATTGTTTAATTCCAGTGAATCTTTTTGTGCTTGGAGACAGCCATAGTATGCAGAAAATGTTTGCACTTGGACAGACAGGCGCGCGTGCACGCACACACACACACGCACGCACACACTTTATCTTGTTCACTGAACCACATAAGGCAATGTGTCTTACATTCAAAATGGGCAATATCAAGGTTCTCTGCCAGCCTGATCCAGCTTCAGCACAATGCCCTCTGAGAATCAAGGTTTCTTGACAGACTTTTGAATGCATGGACCTTTTTCAATATCTTGTAACAAAGATAGATATCAATTTTGAAATTCATCACTCTCATCAATGCACCTGCACAATTTTTGGCTGGTTGAAATGAGGGTATTTGAAGATGAAAGTCTTAGACCTGGCATAAAGCTTATGTTTTACCAACCATCAGTTATCCATGCCATCCTTTTTGGTCTCTGCACAAATCCTCCATACTCATTGGAAGAATAAGTGAACCAATGTTAGCATTCTCTCCCAGGTCAACATCCTAAACATTGAGGCCCCAATCAGTAGTGTTAGAGTGGCCACCTGTATGTAAGTTACATTTTTTTCTTCCAAACTGTATTATAGAGGGGGCTGTCAAGTAGATAGAGAAAGATTCAAGGCTCAAGACCTCCATGAAGAAATAACTGGCTTGTAGAAACCTCTGGCCCTTGGTTACTGAAAGTGAAGGGGCATTTGGGATGATATTGGGTAAACCTCTAGGCCAGGGGTCGGCAACCTTTACCACTGAAAGAGCCATTTGGACCCGTTTCCCACAGAAAAGAAAACACTGGGAGCCACAAAACCCATTTGACATTTAAAATGAAATAACACTGCATACAACGTTTTTTTTGCCTTTATGCTATGTATAAACAAACTATAATGTGTTGCATTTATGAAATCGATGAACTCCTGCAGAGAAAACGAAATTACATTTCTGCATGCAACAAAAACATATTGAACTCCGAAAAAAAGACGTTGGGTTGAAGGTTACTTTTAAGTAAAATAATCAATGTCTATTTGAGTCCTTGTATTTATGAAAAACGCCAAACTTAAATTGTCCGCCAGCAGCAAACCAAAAATAACGTCAGCCAGCTGTCAACCTGAAAAATAAAAGGACTATTTCACTGAACAATGAAAAAATATGAATATACGTAAAATAATAGGCAATTATAATATTTATCATACTTGGTTAATGGGATTTCTGCTCCTGGACCTCAGCACAGAGCGTCTGCACATCAGGGCTGTATGACGTCACCTTCATCTTTACACAGGATCGCAAGCTGTCATCTGTGAGGCGTGCGCGATGTTTGTTTTTAATAAAGTTCATGTTAGAGAACACCTGCTCACATACATATGTGGATACAAAGATCGACAGGACTCCAAGCGCATACTTTTTAATGTTTACATAAATGTTGGGGATAGCATTCCATATTTCGAACACAAGTTTGTCTGGTTTAGGGAGGTTTTCAATATCCCTCCATTTGTGATTCTGAGCAAGAACGGCCTCCTGACGGGCAACATCTTCAAGGTCTGCTGTCAAGCGTCTAAACTTGGACAACCATATGTCTTTGTCGGCTATGTCGGCCAGTTCCATCTCAAGATCAGGTTGACTCACACCTGCCAATGCAGTCGTATTCAGTAGGGATGGATCGATGCTTCGGGGAGTGACCGGGAAGGATAATGTGTTTTTTACCTCTCTGAACTCACAGAAGTGTTTCCCAAACGATGTTTGCATTGCGATGATTGCAGAATGTAAATACTCCAAATTTATTATGTCGTGAGCTTATTTGAACTCTCTCAAATTGGGGAAGTGAGACAATATGGCTTTCTGTAAATCTCTGGCAAGCACTGTCAACATGCGCTGGAATGCCAAAACATCCTCCAACATGTGCAGGGCTGTGCGTCCTTTCCCCTGAAGTGCTGTGTTCAGCGTGTTCAGGTGCGCTGTCATGTCTACCATGAAGTGTAGCTTTTACAGGCACTCTGGCTGTTCCAGATCAGGAAAGGTGAGACCTTTGCTGCCCAGGAAAGTTTTCACTTCTTCCAGACACGCGACAAAGCGTTTCAGCACCTCCCCTCTTGACAGCCACCGGACTTTGTTGTGCAGCAGGAGATCAGAATATGCGCTTTCCAGCTCTTCCAGTAACAAACGGAATTGACGGTGATTTAAATTTTTTGCCATTATTTTATTGACAATCTGAATGACAACATCCATTACTTCTGTGCATTCCGGAGGAAATGTTTGAGTGCACAGCGCCTCTTGGTGCAAGATGCAGTGAAAAGTCAGCAGCTTTCTGTCCAGCGATTTCTGCAGTAAAGCCACAAATCCCTTGTGCGCTCCTGTCATACTTGCTGCCCCATCAGTAGCTACTGACACCAGGTGGGTGGCCTTTATTACTTTGGCTCTTAAACAATTCAAGACAGCCTCACAGATGTCCTCCCCCCGTGTTTGGCCTCTTAGAGGTATCAAGTCAATCATTTCTTCCTGTGGCCCGGCAGAGTTTACATACCGTTAGAACAGCGCTATTTGTTCAATATCACCTTTGTCTTTAGACTCGTTACAGACAATCGAGTTGGCCACAGCTGAATTGATGTCTTTAATTTACTGTCTTGTGATGTCTTCTGCCATTTTTATGGTTCTGTCTTTGACAGTCTTTGCAGAGAGGGACATATCCCTGATTTTCTGCACAATTTCACTCTTGTTTTTAAAGTCCGTGAGTAGATATTCTGAAATCTTAATGAAAGATTCTTTTATATATTCACCATCTGTAAACTGCTTCAGTGCCTGACCATTTCCTGAGCGGCAACAAAACTAGCATATGTCGTTGATTTTCCAGACATCATCCACTTCTTGAAATGATTTTTGCTCTGAATCACCTTCCACATCAGTTCCGAAACGGCTTTTTTTCTCTCATCTCCATCCGGATATTTTTGAGCAAAGGCTGCGTGTTTATTCTGGAAATGTCTTGCGACTTTTGACTTTTTGTTGTTTGCTAGTTTCTCATTGCATATTAAGCATACCGGTAAACCAGTCTCGTCAGCAGTGAAAGTAAATGAGTCTGCCCACGTATCATTAAATGTTCTGTTTTCTTAAGTCACTTTTCTTTTTTTAGAATTCTCCATAGTTAGCCTACCTTGGATCGAAAAATTAAAGAAATCGCGCACTGGCGGGTGTCAGGCATTGGCCGTGGTGACGTATATTAATAGCGACAAAAAACACGTTTTATTTAGATTGTACAAGATCACCATAATCTTCAAATTTAGAATTACATTTCAAAAACTAACAAACTAACATAAAATACATTTTAATTAAATACTCATCATTTATTTTCCAAAGCCATAGGGAGCCGCAGCACAGAGATGAAAGAGTCGAATGCGGCTCTGGAGCCGCGGGTTGCCGACCCCTGCTCTAGGCCATGCATTGGGAGCACATGGAAGCTCTGCGAAAGACAACTGTACGCCACTTCACAAACTATCCACTTGCCCACTACATCAACCACTTCCTCCTTCATCTATGGAAGTGTCTGCACTTCCCACATTGACGTCATTAGCCACCTTAATATGCACAAAACCAGAGTGGAAATTCTGATTTCCTCCCACAGTCCAAAGACATACTGGTTAGTGGGTTAATTGGTCATTGTAAATTGTCCTATGATTAAGCTAGGTTTAAATAATTTGGTTGTTGGACAGTGCGGCTTTTTGAGCCGGAAGGACCTGTTCCACACACTGTTTCTAAATAAATAAATAAAGTCATCCTTTGTCCCAAAGGGCTACCTAAGGAAAAGATCCCACTTTACTTCCTGCCTACCTGACCTCAAGCTAACACTCCAGTTTTTCTTACTGCGCTTCCTTCACCTTTGGTATCAGAACTTTACAACATCATGCCTGAAGGCTCTAAACCTCCTGCTTTTTGCTGCTCATTGAGCATCTTGCTATAGGAAAAGTAAGAAAAAAATGATAACTAAAAATCGCAATTTCTTGTGTGATTGTAAACTTTCCACCTATGACACCTTATGCTAATTGACATTTTTAACTTGCAGATGAAGAATGCCAGCTACAACCTTGATCCTTATATTCAGGAATTTGGGATAAAGGTGAAAGATGACATGACGGAAGTCACAGGCCGAGTTTTGCCAGCGCCAATTTTACAATATGGAGGTCGGGTAAGTGAATGATCTATATACAAAGTGGGTCGTCGTCTGTCATAGGGTGCAGTATTATAAAATGTTGTGGTACATCAAAGATTGCTTGAGATGCAACCTGAGGTTATAGTGCAGATGAGTTAAGTGGTACTTGGACGCATGAATAGAATCCATACCTTAGACTATGGCAGCTGTTCTTCACCATCACCATTCTCCTCAGAAGATGAGGCAAAGACAGTGAGTTTTTTCATAAAGTCATCAGGTTTCCATGCATGTGTTCAATTGAGGGGTGGCATTATATGTGAACAATTACAGTTCACCTGTAATTGTGTTACTCAATATAGAGCTAAATGATTCATATTAGTACTGCCATGGCATGTTCCTTTTAAGTTGCTTAAAAATCTGGAGATGTTGAAAAGGGGAAAATGTCAACCAATGGACAGAACTGAAAGGAAACTGGATGTGGACATTTCCTTAGAATTCGAAGATTTAGGCTTAATTTTGAGGAAGTGTTTCACCTGTTCACTCCACTCTGGCTGTTTGAAGCTATTCGCTTAGAACCAATGTTCCATTTGTAAAATATGTGAATGTGCCTGTGTCCATATGCATGCAGCTGTATGTCTGCATGTCATTGTGGATTTAAGCAGTATCCTACTTGTTTCCCTAGAATAAACAAACCTACACAAAATAAATGAAATCTTCACAAATCAATGAGTATATTGTTTAAAAAAAAGATCACTCCCTACTTGGACATAGTTTTTTCCGATCGCTTGTTCTTTCTTTCCTGTCTTTTCTATAAACGTATACCTCATAAATATTATGTGGAGATTTGTGGCATTTATGACTATATGATATATATGTATAATATCTGAAATATATCTTATGGAAATGTTTGATGATGAACTTCAATAAGAAATAAATTACAAAAATAAAAAGAAAATGCTGGAAACTTGCAGAGAAAGGGGGGTGATGTTTCAATATGTGTCGTTAACCTGAAACATTAGCTGTTTCTAATTCTATGAATGTTCCTTATGACAAACTTGGTGCACGTTTTCTTTGACAATTTCAGATCTCCTTGATCTGAGATACTTCCTTTAAGTGGAATTGCAAGCTCCACAGTAGAGAAGTCATGATATAAAACTGTTCTTTGTTTTCCTGAATCTGTCATGTTTGGGAGATGAGCAATTCCCAAACATTACCACATGCCAACTGACAAGATTGAAATATTAAACAAGATTAATGAAAGACTTCCCAAGTAATGCATTTTATGCCTTTTCTTAAACTCTTGGCTGATCAATGACTTACCTTCCACGAATATGAATTTCAAGATTTTCGTACTTGATTTTGCATCTCAAATTAGGCTTTGCTCCATCCTAATTCAAATGTTCTTCTGCCTAATATCTTTTCACTCCAATCCTTTTCCCTTCCCTTTTCACATGACTCCCTGATTTCAAGGTTACTTTGGTTCTCTTCACTCATGCGTCTGTTTTTCTCACCTTTGCTCTTCATTCCAGCTGCATCCTCACAAAATGCACTTATAATTGCCATGATTGATAGTACTGTTTAAGTTCCTGAAAAGTGGGTTGGAGCTGCCTTAATGTCTGTCTGTACTGTCCAACTATACTGCAGAATCAATTTGCAGCATCTGTCTGATACCCTTACAGATTGCTGAATACAGTTTTCCCTTCTTAGTGTTTATTACTACATCAGTGCTCAATCCCAAAAATGTGTGCAGACATAATTTCAGCTCAGCTCTCAGCAAACCTCTTAAATAGCTCTATTGGTAGTTGCTAGTTCCCTAATTCTAAGCTGAAGAATGCATGATATTACCAAAAGCTGTGAGGGGAGTATTTAGGAGGAAAGAAAACTTGCACATGATAAGGACAAAAAAGCTAAATTAGGATATCCACCTCTGACTAATTTAGCCTACCTTTAAGTCTCATCTATGCTCACCTCTATATTTTAATTGGTTGAGTGCTAAATGGGTAATTCATTTGATCATAGCTTGAAACCTATTTTGAATTCGTAAGGAGGAGGCCGTTCCCAGTGGCACTCCACTGCTAAACCACACCTGATGTCGACCTGAGACCAAGTACACCATCTCTGTTCCACAAATTGATTAGTAAAAGAAAAACATGTTGAATCATTTTCTGACATTTTATGCTTTGAGATTCTTCTGGGTCAGTGAAACTATGAATAGAGTAGACAATGTATATTAATGGCTAGTGTGCTTAAGAGGCATTTGAACATATTTGATAGTGTTTAAACACTTGTCTTTACCACGCTGTTTTTCCTTCAATATGTATACTAAGATACCATCCTATTAAGTGCCAATTTTTTCTTTTTCTAATCTCATCTATATAGAATGCTGTTTTTGAAGGAAGATGTTAATTAAATATAGACTAATTATATTTTACCCTGAATTATCTTCCATTTCCTTTTGCTATAGTCAAATATTAGGGCACTTATTAAGCTCAAACAAAAGCATCAACATGGACAGAGGTGTAACATAGCACATTTAGACATTAGTTATAGCATCATGGGATTGGAGCTTGGAGAGGGCATTGCTTCATCGCTAGATGAAACTGGATGTGAACACTTCATTGTTAGAAACTGCTGTTTGACCTGCGAACAAGAAAATAAAAACAGAAAATTAAGATTACACTGAAGTGATTTCTGAAATATTACTTGATGATTAGGCCAGTTCAGCAGTTGGTTCTGCAACAATTGCTAATAAGTTTTCTCCATTACACCTGTAAGTACATCTGTGGTCTACTATTGGAAAGCAGAGAGACTGAAAGGCAGAGTGACCTTTAATTCTACAGAAGTCCATCTTAAACTGTTTCTTATCTGTGTTTCATAGAATCGAGCAATTGCTACTCCAAACCAAGGAGTGTGGGACATGCGTGGCAAACAGTTCTACAACGGGATTGAGATCAAAGTCTGGGCCATTGCCTGCTTTGCACCACAGAAGCAATGCCGGGAGGAAGTGCTAAAGTATGCATGTTTTTAATTCATTACATGAGAAAAGAAGACTTGCATTTATATTGTAACCTTTATTTCCTAAGGATATCCTAAAGCATTTCTCTCTGTCCATTCATTTTTCACGTGTATGCCACATGATTTTTCTGGATCACTGAAACTAATACCCAGACAACACAATGTAATTAGTGCCCAATGTGGTCTAGAGCAATTTTCAACACATATATTTGATTAAATGGTTAGGCACTTGTTTTTTTTTAATCAAGCTATTTATCCCTCATGCATATTTGGTGGTGTGCAACGTCCTTTTGAGGTGTATGTAGTTCTTGAAAGGCTGCCTAAAGACCTTTATTTATATGCTATTTATAATAGTGTGGAACACTGAATCCAGTGGGTTCCAGTTAATTGGGACACATCTGAACCACAACATTTTGCCCCAATTAGCTGAAATTTCATGGAAATAGTTAAAAAGGTATAAAGACTGTTTAACTGTGTAACAAATAATGTGTTTAAATTAAATAAAGAACAAATTAAAACACTACCAATACTACTACAGTACTATAAAACTGTTTCAGTTCCTTATAGTTATCGAAGTTCATCCAGTGTACGCTGCTGTGTTGTTTTGATTGACTGTAAATAAACAAAATCAGCACAGACACCTAGTGCAGATAATGGCCTTCCTGCATGAAGTAGTATCTTACTCCAACAATAAATTTCCTAGCATCCTATGTCGTCATTAGCTCAATTTCAAATGTCTCGTTTTCATCACTATTTTCCACCTTCATGCTTTGATACAATCAATGGTTTTGATGAGTACATCTCCCAAATATTCAGTTTAATTTTCATGCGAGGGTTCTGGCATCTCCAAGCCTGAATCTTGAAACGGCAGTGAGCAAAACATTTCTGAATTGTCCTACCTCTTATCAAACGTGCAATTTTAGTACTGCAGTTATCTCTGTGAGCTGACTTTGCGTGATGTTAGATGGCCAGCTTTTAGTTTGGTCCAGTAGGGTAAATTTTTTAATAGTTATCAAATCTTTTCATGGCAAAGGTCTAAAATTTTTCAAAGTCAACATTTTAAAAAAAACAAAACCAAAATCACCACTTTTTAAATCTGCATCTATCGGCCCAAATGAATAACGTAACACAAGAACATGGAAATTTTTTTTACAGCTACACAGATCAACCATTGCTCTGAAAATTTTTACACAGCCTGAAAACTGCGTGGCATTTTGTAATATGCATACTATGAATATTTAGAATGAAAATAGAAAAATCGGATTTATATTTACTAATTGAAAGGTATAATGAAATACAGTACAACAAAGAAACTTACACCTGATGAAGTTTTCTCATCAGTTTTTTTTTCCCAGCTGCACAGCAACAAAGTCTATGTGCACATGAGTATTTCAGTTACTGCGCAGCCGGGCACCCATGAGGTCTAGAGGGAACAGTGCAACTGACACTGTTTAAAAGCTGCTCACTCTAAGCACAGTGTACTGTCTAATGTTCAGCAACAGTCTCCTGTCCCAGTTAAGCGGCATTTTTTCTCAATTGGCTTTTGTTCTTTAAGAGTTGTCCCAAATAAGCAACTGCCCCCCTTAACCGATGGGCCACTTAAGCAGAGTGCACTGTGTATTGAAATATTGTTCCAATAAATGGGATGAGTAATCAGTTTAGCAGTGTTGATGGAGTGATTAATTATTGGCTAGGTTGTGATGAGTTGTCCATTGCTTTTTATATATGGTTTCATGGGATCATACATATCTATCTGAGCAAGAAAGTTAAAGCAATGAAAATGTCAACAATGCAAGATGGAGAAATTACCAAAGTTTTACAGGATAATGCAGCATAGATACAAAACGTCTGGTTTATTATGTCTGTGCTTACTATGTGCTTAGAACTGTCAGTTCACCAATCCCTGTTCCTTCCCCTGAGCCTTATAAATATTTTCCAACTGTCCAGTCCTCCTCTATGATTGTTGATATTGAATACTTGTCTGTGACCTTTGAGGCTATACCTTACAGATCTCCACAACTTGAAAAATTATCTGTTAACATCGTTCCAATCTGATTATTTTGACAGTCATTTCAAATTCTTATTACTGGAAGCTGTGTTACCTAAGCTTTTCATAATTTTGGATTTCTCAAAACTTAACTTTTGCTGGTCTGTGGTCTCTCAGAACCCCATGATCCCAATGTCATTCCTAATCTATTCAGAGTTTGCCTGCTGCCTTTTCCTGCATAGGTTTCTCCCACCTTTTCTTTCCTTGGTAATCATAACATTCAGTGTAGGAGCCATGTAGCTATTTTCTGTCTGTCTGCATTGTATTTTCTGTTGTGCATTTATTATGGGTCACAGTACTTTGTCACAAGTGTTGGGGTGAGGTAGAGGCAAATGAGTATAGTTACATGTTCATGCTTTGTTCCAGAGAGACGACTGGAATGCTTTTTTTTTGTTACCTGCTTACCTGCACTTAGGAACACTTAAATCTGTTAATATTACCACTTGGAGCATTTATTTCAATATCACTAGTTTTATATCCTTTTTTTTATTGTTACAAGATTGTTTGTCTTTGCTGGTTTCGTATTAAAAGGTTGAGCGTACTTTCTTTGACATTACAACTTTGTTATTGTGGAAAGTGCATCGTGTGCTAATCCAGTGCTTAGTCTCTGAGCAGTTTTGTTTTAGTTTCAAGTAACTACTACACTTGGTTAAAGTCACTAAGGAAAGGAGCATTTTTTGTTTTTGTTTTATACTATCCCATATTTCTGCTGTCTACCTTTATTGCTCTAAAGTACTGTTCAATATTGTTGATTTGGAATAGTCACAATCTCATTATAGGGAAGCTTCCAAGTTGTTTCTTCCGTCATACTGAAGACTTGCAAGTTAACTGGCTACATTGAAATAGTGCTCAGTGAAGTTTAATGGCAAAACTAATCAAAGGATTTTCTTTGTTTTATCATACATTCTTGCAACCTAAGCGCTGGCTATTTCAGTATCATGTTTATTATCACTGCCATACTTCATGAAATTTGTTTTATGATAGTACATAAAAAATTACTATAGTTACAATAAGAAATATAAAATAAGTAATTTAAAAAAAGAGAGCTAAACAATGAGATAGTGTTCATAGACCATTCAGAAATCTAATGGCAGAGAGGAAAAAGCTGTTCCTAAACCTGTCAAGTGTGCACCTTCAGGCTCTTGTAGCTCCTTGCTGATAATAAGAAAGGCAAGTGCTTGGGTGGTGAAGGTCCTAAATGATGTCTTTAGACTGTGGGAGGAAACTGGAGCACCCACACGCTGTCATGGGGAGAACATGCAAGCTCCTTATGTACAGCGGCAGCAATTGAACCTGTGTTGCTGGTATTGTAAAGCCTTTGTGCTAACCTTTACACTACTGTAACCTATTCTTTCTCACATACCCATCATCTCCACTGCACTCATGGCAATTTATAGTAGCCAGTTAACTTATCAGCATGTCTTTGGAATGTGGGAGGAAACTGAAGCACCCGTACAAAGCCCACATATTCATAAGAAATATCCAAGCTCCACTCACAGCTGACTCATAACTAGCTTGCTTACTTTAAAATCATCATTTATTTATATTCAAGCTCATGTCATCAAAAAGATCAGAGAAACCAGTATGCTCCACTTATCTCCCCTTCCCACATCAACATCTTTGTCTGAAAAACGACTCCTGCTTCTGTTCTTAAGCCAATTTTTTATCATGTTGCTACTTTCTTTTTAATTCCACAGGGTTTAGGCACTTTGTCAAATGCTCATGTACAGTACATATCACTGTCATCTTTGTTAATTCATTAAAATACTTGATCAAATTTACATGGTTTATCATGAGCTTGCTGATTTGTGTTTACAAGCCTGTTCTACTTAAAATGCTGATTAATTTTCCACAGAATTGTAACACATTTTTATCTTTTTTCCCCTTGGAAACTGTAACATTTTGGTCTAAGTAATAGGAGTGTCAATCTTTAAAGGAATGTTTGTATGTCCTTATTCTATTTTATATTCTATCTTAATTACTACCTCCCTTTATTGTTCCAGACTGTTATCCAGTATTGTTGCTGAGTTGAAATGGTCACGTTCTGATTACGGGACATCCTATGGGAAACACTGCAAGGTTTCCAGCTCTGTGGGAGAAGGGTGGATGGGACATTAATTCAATTTTGAAAATGCATGCAATAGTTTGAACACCTACATTTATGCCTGCTGTCTTTGGAAAGAGCAACTTCACTCAGCATATAAAATGTGGAACATGATTCCTCTATTGTGCTCAGCTCACTCTTCTGTTCAGTGGTCTATTGGTATACCTTTGTGATTCTTTAGCAATCAGCACACTAAATTATAAGAGTAAGTTCAAAAGGAAAGATTATGCATCATGGTTATGAACAGTTATTGCTAGATTTAATCTATTTTAATTTCCGTACAGTGAGCCGTAAATGTAAGGAGTAAAGTACAACTCCTGAGAGTAATGCAGTAACAGAGATTTAATGACAAAAGAACCTTTGCACAACAGCAAAAGCTTCCCATGAAGCTTGAAGTTTAAGCATTTTGTTTTGAGCAATCAAATTACAATCACGTGGTGTTCTCATTGAAAATTGTATTGTTCAACACAACATTGAAACTTATGGCTTTCAATCACACAGGAGTTTCACTGACCAGCTGCGGAAGATATCTAAGGATGCAGGGATGCCAATCCAGGGACAGCCATGCTTTTGTAAATATGCACAAGGAGCTGACAGTGTGGAACCGATGTTCAGGCATCTAAAAAATACCTATTCAGGCCTCCAGCTTGTTATTGTCATTCTACCTGGGAAAACACCTGTCTATGGTAAGAAGGGCAGAGGACTGGTGTAGTTTGTAGTGTCAATTATACAAGAGGTACTCTAGCACCACCTGGTGACAAATACTGATCAATTTCCTCTCATTCTCCCTTTCTGTCAAATATGGATGAAGTAACTGATTCATTTGCCTGCAGCCATATTCTGCGGGCTATATTCTATCACTGTAACTACCTTTGTATTCAAATATAACCTGAAGCCAAGTATATTTACTCAGTCTGTTGTCAAGTTCTTGCATCAGGATGTTCTAAAATTCAGTCGTTGTAAAAGTACATGATGTCAGCAGGGCATGCAAATGATTTATTAAAAATAAATACAAAGCTTGGGTTTACAGAGGAGCAAATTAGATTGTATTATCTACCATAATTGCAAAGCACTAGTGCCAACTAAATTAACTTGCAAGCTGTGGTCAAATACAGGATTAGGACGTAATTTTAAATTTCTCTTAGATTTGTGTAGTTTGGTGATATTTAACATTACAGCTTACACTTCAGAGGCTAGCCATCTATGATAAGTACTGCAGCATTATCAAATGAAATTAAAAAGTGCGCACTAGATTGTGTGCAAAACACAGTTAATATTTCAGGAGGAGAGAGGCAGAAAGAACCAGATTAATATCTGCAGTAAGGATGAAGCAGGGTATGCAATTCTTGTTGCCTGTGGAGGCATTTCCTTGCAAATATTGATAGTTTCAGGAGTCAAAAGAGTCAGGAGCGATTCTTTCAAGCTATGTTGTACAGTACTTTTATTGAAAATTATGAAGCCTTATCTAACTTCGACTAGTGTTAGCTGAGTTCTTAGTATTCTCAGGTGAAAAGCTCAGACAATTTATCCAGTAAGTCATTACTTCAAACAAAAATATAATATTTAACTAACTCTAAGAATTATTTCCAAAACTTGGTAATGAGAAATCTGTTCTGTTAATTTAAATATTCCCAATAAACCATAACAATTACAAAACTATATTACCTGCTTTGTGACATTGATGTTTTTCTCCTCCTATGCAGCTGAAGTGAAGCGTGTAGGCGATACTCTTCTTGGTATGGCCACACAATGTGTTCAGGTGAAAAATGTTGTGAGAACATCTCCTCAGACACTTTCAAACCTCTGCCTGAAGATCAATGTAAAATTGGGCGGAATCAACAACATTTTAGTGCCTCATCAACGGTAAGACTTGTTATTCATGTAAGTACATTAATATTAGTTGTTAT
This sequence comes from Hypanus sabinus, assembly GCF_030144855.1. Lineage (NCBI taxonomy): Eukaryota > Metazoa > Chordata > Chondrichthyes > Myliobatiformes > Dasyatidae > Hypanus > Hypanus sabinus. The sequence goes on along the minus strand of NC_082735.1, from coordinate 27,276,525 downwards.
TAAAATTGATAGGTAGCTAAAACAGCAGTTTTGGTATGGACTGTGAAAAATTCTCTCCTTTGAAAGGAGCTTCTGAAGGTCCAACCTCAAAATCATGGGTAGCAATTTTCTTAGACACCTTCCTTTGTTCAAGGCCCCACTTATGACTAGAAAACATTGAAAGTTCTCATTATTGTGTTCATTTTATGGAAGTTCTATGGGGCAATTCACAAGTGCTGGATGAAAAACCTGTTTACAGAATTTCATGTGAAATCAAGATGTTTTATCCTTTAAACTGTTTGTCAAATTGAAAAGATGGGGAATGGTGCAGTTGACAGTGGGGTATATCATTAGCACACTTAATTCAAAACCTTTGCTGCCGTTTGGAAGTTCACAAAATGGCAGGTTTTCTTTAGATTTTAATAGTGACTATCAGGTACAGTATTTGTTTATCTGGCTATCTGAAACCAGTCATAACTTCCATTCCTCTTTCATTCTCCATCTGGGAGTTTTGTAGAATTGACTGTGCTTCCTTCATTTGAAAGGGAAAAGAGGAGAGCAAATGAGGTTTTTCCTCCAATCTACATGTATAGAAATACGACTTGATACTTTTTTTTGGTGGACTTTATTGTGGTGCGTTTCCTATTTCAAAAAATGTTCTAATTAGTCAAATTGTGCAAGATGATAACATGTAACAAGCTATATTTTGGCAGTAAATTAATTCATGTGACACATGAAATTCTGCATTTAGAAGTTCCCAAATACAGTAGCTTTTATTAGCTGGATGAAGTCTCTTATTAGAAGTTTGGTTGAACTGAATGTTAAAATATACATAATTTTAGAGATCTCCATGATTTTGATGCAGAACGATGAATTTCACTGCATGTTTAAACATACTTGTGACAAATAAAGCTAACCTTATATCTTCTATTTGTACCTGATACTGGAATATGAAGCTGTCAGGCAGGCTGACATTCTTATCAAAACTGAGATTTCTGTGGAAAACATGAAAAGAATGATAATCACGAGGAAATCTGCAGATGCTGGAAATTCAAGTAACACACACAAAATGCTGGTGGAACACAGCAGGCCAGGCAGCATCTATAAGGAGAAGCACTGTCGATGTTTCGGGCTGAGAGCTTTCATCAGGACCCTTCATGCAAAGAATGATAATAATTATTTTGCCCAGCATGAGCTCTATACTGTATCTAAGGTCATATTTGAAGACTAAACATAGAGCGTATGGTTTACTTACCTGCAATGATCCTGATATGCTTCCAACACATGGATAACTGCAGAAAACCGTGAACAATATCATCAATGAGGTTCCTGCAAATTCTCTACATTTATGAGAATTGTAAAGCTAATAACAACATCCTTTGTCACACGACCGTTTCCAGGATCAAAGTCCTGATCGCACTCAGCCATTTCAGATGAGTGGGCCACATGCAAAAGCAAGTACGTAGAGCCCTGTTACACTAAAAGATTTTATAACTAGAACAAAGACATTGCAACACTTTTTTAAAAAAAACTCACTAAATTTTATAGACTCTCCCTGGGGGAGGAATATGGCGTTCATACCAATATTTAAGAATCCCTCACCAGTAACTACTCAAATTGAAGAGGAGCAACCTTGAAGGTATGAAGGAGTGACACAGCGCTCAGATACAGATGCTGGAAATCAAAGTAATACACACAAAATGCTGGAGGAACTCAGCAGGCCAGACAGCACCTTTTGGGGGAAAGAAGTAAATAACTGATGTCTCGAGCCGAGACCCTTCAACAGGACTGGGGAAAAGAGATTTGGAGTCAGAGTAAGCAGGTGGGGGGAGGAGAGGAGGAAGTACAAGGTAGTTGGTGATCGGTGAAACCAGGAAGGAGGGGTGGAAGTAAAGAACTGGGCAGTTGACTGGTGATAAACTGTCTCTAAAGATAAACAGAGTGATTGAGAAAGTGCAGGGAGGTGTTGGAAATGGACCAGGTAAATTTGAGAGTAGGGTGGAAGCTAGAGGCAAAGTTGATGAAGTCAATGAACTCAACATGGTTGCAAGAAGCAGCACCACTGCAGTTATCTATGTAGCATAGGAAAAATTGGCGAGTGATACCAATGTAGGCGTGAAACATAAGATGTTTCACACAGCAGACAAAAGGGCAGGCATAGCTGAGACTCATGCGAGTGCCCGTAGCTACACCTTTTGTTTGAAGAAAGTGGTTGGAGCTGAAGGAGAAACTATTGAGAGTGAGGACCTGTTCCGCCAGATAAAGAAGAGTGGTGGTGGAAGGAAGCTGGTTGGGTCTGGTGACCAGAAAGAAGCGGAGGGCTCTGAGGTCTTCCTGCTGGGGGGTGGAGGTGTGTAGGCACTGGCTATCCATAGTGGAAAAGACAACCAGGGTCAGGGAACATTGAAGCCATTGAAAAGATCAAGAGTATGAGAAGGGTCATGGGTATGGGTAGGAAGGGGTGTAGTGGGGAATGAAACAGAGTCGAGGTACGCAGCTATAAGTTTGGTTGGGCTGAAACAAACAGATACAATGGGTTTACTTGGATAGGCAGGTTTATGGATCTTAGGAAGGAGGTAGAAACGGGAGGTGTGGGATAAGGGAACTGAGGTGTGTGGCAGTGGATGGGAGATCCCCAGAGGTAACAAGGTCAGTAATGGTGAGTGTGACAATGGCCTGATGCTCCTTAGTTCGGGTCCTGTTCAAGGGGTAAGTAAGAGGAGGTGTCCAAGAGTTGTTGCTGGACCTCAGCAAGGTAGAGGCCAGTCTGCCAAACTACTACAGCATACGCACCCCTTTCCCAAATCTGGCTTTGATGGTGAAGTTAGGATAGTGGAGAGCAATGCATTTGGAAGCAGTGAGGTTAGAATTGGAGAGACGAGTAGTAAAGTCAAGAAGGTTGATTTCTCATTGGCAGTTGGCAATGAAAAGGTCCAGATCAGGCAGAAGACCCAGAGCGGGGTGTCCAGGAAGAGGAGGATGTTTGGAGAAGGGATCAGTGGTGCAGGCTAGAGAGTCCTTGCCAAAGAAGTAGTTATGGAGACAGTGGAGCAGGAGCTCAGCATCACTCACAGAGGTGTGGGTGCATGGGGGCAACAGTGAGGCCCTTGCTGAGGACAGATCAGAAGGGGAAAGAGGGTAGGTAGTGTCTGAGGAGAGAGGAGGGTAGGCGTGTTCAGAGAAGGGTGGTAAGAGGAAGATGAAGTCTCCAAGGACCCAAAAGCTGGCGGAACCTGAGAGGCATGGGATAGCAGAGTGGTGGTGGTGTAAGTGGAGTCTGGGGTTCCAGCGCAATGCGTGATGAGCCAGACTGGAGGTGCTGTCTGTCATGGTCCGGGCTGGAGTCAGAGGTTGCAAAGTAAGCACTTTGAACCCACACTGATGGCAGTGAAGTCCAGCTTCCGAATCTGCTTGGGATTGTTAGAACTATTGAGGTCGGCAGCAGGGATTGTGGTCTGGGACCATATTGTGAGTCCGCTTTGCCAAACTCAGTCCATCAGAAAAAGCAGGATCTCTCGTGGCCATCCATTTTAATTCTGCTTCCCATTCCCATTCCGACATTTCAGTCCATGGCTCCTTTGCTGCCGCAGTGAGGCCGCACTTGGGTTGGAGGAACACCACCTTATAATTCCATATGGGCAGCCATCAACATGATGGTATGAACATCGATATCTCAAACTTAAGGTAATTGCCCCTCTTCCCTCCCCCCTTGCTCACCAGTGACTGAATAGGCTGGTCCCACATTCTTTTGCAGAACTAGAAAGGAAGTATCTCGAACACTAAAGGATTACGTGAGAGAGAAATGAAAATGCATTTAAGATTTTAAAAAGGCCATGCTGATACATAGCATCTGTCGTTTATCAATGTTTCTGGTTAATTAATCCATATGATTATATACATTAGAACAATGAGAGCAGCTATAGAGGTGGACCTGCTTACGAGGTCTTTTAGGCTACTGTAATGACAAATTAGAATAGCCTAAAACATCCTAGGCATTTCACAGCACTATAATTAGATTAAAAATTGGTTGTAAAGCCAATATTGGGGATTAAATGATATTGGGAGAAAATATACAGCATTTCTCATCAGGCTGGGGCTGATTTAAGCTAAAATTAAATCATATTTACATGTTCTGTTACATGCAATCTGCAAGACGGTACTTCATGTTTAAGTGCTAATTTACAAACATCTTTGCAATAGCAGCGAAACAAATTCTGCAGTTTCAACTGAATCAAGTTCAGCATTCCTTGCCTTTCATGTTTTACTGTGCTATTTTTGTTCTTGCATTTATATTTGCACAATTATACTTCTAATAATTTAACAGTGACAAAATCTGGAGGGGTCTTTTTGCTTTTTTTCTGTCCAATTACCAGGTTGATACCCAACTGTAATTGTTACAGGGCAGAAGCAGTAGCAGTATATTTGCATCTAACTCTTATAACACTATTCTGAAAAGCCTCTCAACAGGACAATTGTGACTTGGAATGGTGAAATCAGGAAGTGGATTAAAGCCAAAAATTCATACCAACCAATATCAAGACTTTCGATTTCTGTACAAAATAAATAGATGATGATTAAACAGAGTAAACTAAAATTAAATGCTGAAAAGTTAATTGAAATATTTATTTTATAACTTTTACCTAGAAGCCTTAAATGATCGTACGTGACTTGTGCTGTCCATAAATACAAAATTTAGGAAAGTGCCATAAAATGGGCATGAGGTACTTTATTTTTAACAAAATAAAACTTTAGTAATGTTGCAGCTTGTTGTTCAATTTAGTGTTTTCAATGATTTGTTCACTGTAGGCAAGTTTATTAATGATTTCCACCTGTTTCTTTTCCAGTTCAGCTGTGTTCCAACAGCCTGTGATCTTCTTGGGAGCTGATGTCACACACCCACCAGCTGGAGATGGCAAGAAGCCCTCAATAACAGCAGTAAGTTTATATTGTCGGGTATTACTTATTACTTAGATTGTTACCTGTGAAATATAATTGAAGTATATTTATCCATGAACTTGAGAGATTTGTGAGAAATGAAGTCCTACATACACTTGCTTTCTTCGTGGCATTGTAAAAAAACAAGTTAATTTGCACTCAAGTTAACTTGTTTTCAACAGTAACCAATTCAAATTAAACACTTAGTACCTCAGCATTTTTTTAAGCAAACAAAAAGGCAAATTTCTGAAACTTCCTAACAAATGAAGAATGTGTTTCTCATTGGTTTAATCGGGGCTTCGGTCATCATTAGGTTGTGATAATCCACTGTTCAGTTGTTCAGATAGCCAGATGGTTGAGCATCTGGCTTACTGGGTAAACTGTCCAACATTCCTCAAGGTCACCAGGGACTCATTTCCCATGCTCTTTATACTCACTGGAGCCCCATTCCTTGACTTCTCAAACACTCTGAAGCCTTCCCCCTTACTTATAAATTCACTGGGGTCTCATTTCCCGCAGTCTCTTTAAACATAGGGTAATTTATTCCGTTACCTTGCAACAACTAAAAGTACTAGTGTGTTCATTGGAATAACATCCAATCGTCTGCAAAACCTTGCACTGCCATAGTACCAAGGGTACTGGGTGTTTGAGGTTTCACTGTGTGTAGATAGTAACAATTCATTTCCAAATGTGCCTGAGAAATGAAGCTCCAGGGGAACGTCACGTGATGACGTAGGATCGAGACGCTGGAACCCAGCCCTCCCGTAAAAAAGTTAATAAATTAATGTTTAAGTGAAGAAAAGTTAATTAATACTTTTTTAAGGTTACTTATAAACTACTCCGGATCGTTTTAAGCTATGCCTCATAAACAGAGGACGAAGAAAACTGCTACCGCGAAGACCGCTCAAGTTGGAACAGAATCAAGGCCTACTTCTACTGAAGAACCGCGGACTCAGGTACAACACACCACCGGTGAAACAGAAAAGGAGACCGTGGCAGCATCGGCCATTTCTAAAGGAAAAGATCAACGAGAACTGCGCAAGCGTAAAGGAACGAGCATGCGCAAAAGAGAACAACCAGAACTACAAAACCCAGCAACGACTGAAACCGACAGTGAAAGTGAGTCTGAGAGAGAGCCGGACTCTGGAAAAATCAGACGAAGATGGAGAAGATGAAAGTTCCTCTGAAAATACAAAAAAGACTTTGAGGCAAATAATGCATAAATTAAATGCATTAAAAGTAATTAAAAGTAACCAAAAAGTAATTAAAGAAAAAATAACAAATATGGAGGCTATGTTTGATAAAATGACAAAGAAACAGGAAAAAATGGAAAAGAAAATTACAGATTTGGACGTCAAAATGGAAGAAATGGATGGAAGAATGAAGAAGATGGAAGATGATAATGATGCCTGGACATCAGAAAGAAAACAACTCGTGGGAAAAATTGATAAGCTTGAAAATTTTAGTAGACACAACAATATTAAAATTGTTGGACTTAAAGAAGGTACCGAAGGAGAAGACCCAATAAATTTTTTTCGAAAATGGATTCCTGAAAAATTGGAAATGGGAGAAGAAATTTTAATTGAGATTGAAAGGGTACACAGAGCCTTAAGACCAAGATCTCAAGATGATCAAAATCCGCGATCAATTTTGATAAGATGTTTAAGATACCAGGATAAAGAAAAGATTTTGAGGGCGGCTGCCCAGGGTGCTAAAAGAAGAAAAGGTCCGTTGATGATAGCAGAGAAACCAGTTCTTTTTTATCCTGATATAAGTTATAACCTTTTGAAGAGAAAGAAAGAATTTAATCCAGCTAAAAATGTTTTATGGGAAAAAGGTTATAAGTTTTTAATGCGTCACCCAGCAACACTGATAATTTTTTTGGAGGAAGGAAAAAGATTTTTTTCTGATTATCAAGATGCGGAGGTGTTTGCACAAAAACTTCCATCTCTTCGTTAATTAAACGTAGAGATTTCTAAATGTAATGGTTAAAGACGAAGACAGAGAAAACATATGGAACTGATGGACATTTAAGGACGATATAAGGGAGAAAAGTAAAATTTTAGAAATATTAATTGAGAATAGTATGTTTTTTTATATATATATACTTTTTATGTTGCGGGGGGGCTGGGGAGCTTTGAATCGGTTACTACGGGATTCACGTGTGTAATCATGGCGATTGCCATGACCCGTACAATAGAGGGGGGTAATGTTGTGTTTTTTTTCTTTCACAACATTAGTAGGGGGGTATTTTGTTTTTTTCTTTATTTTCTATTTTTCTTCTATTCTTTTGCCTGGATGATTGGTGGGGACACACATAGCAACATGGAGACTTTTAAAAAGATTTCCCAGGATACAATGAAAGTTGAAAGATTAGGTATTATTATAGATTTGGAGTAACATAAATAAAAATAATGACTAATTTATTGAATTTTTTAAGTTTTAATGTTAATGGGCTTAATGGCCCAATAAAAAGAAAAAGAATCTTAACATATATTAAAAAAATGAAAATAGATATAGCTTTCTTACAAGAAACTCATTTAATGGATATAGAACATCAGAAATTAAAAAGAGACTGGGTTGGAAATGTTATTGCAGCTTCATTTAACTCAAAGGCCAGAGGAGTTGCAATTTTTGGTTAATAAAAATTTACCAATTAAAATACAAAATGTATTAATTGATTCAGCAGGAAGATATTTAATTATACATTGTCAAATTTTTTCAGAACTATGGACTCCTATGAATATTTATGCACCAAATGAAAATGATGTAAAATTTATACAGGAGGTCTTTTTGAATTTGGCTAATGCACATGATAAAATATTAATAGGTGGAGATTTTAATTTTTGTTTAGATCCAGTTTTAGATCAACAAAGGCTATTACAAAATCAAAAGTAGCAAAATTAACTCTATCATTGATGAAAGATTTAAATTTGATTGATATATGGAGAAGAATCAATCCAAAAGAAAGGATTATTCATTTTATTCAAATAGACATAAAACATATTCAAGGATAGATTTTTTCCTATTATCAACAAATACTCAAGATAGCGTGAAAAATGTGGAATATAAAGCAAGAATATTGTCTGATCACTCTCCTTTAATAATGACAATGATAATGATAGATAAAGAGGAATCAATTTATAGATGGAGATTTAATTCAATTCTACTAAAACGTCAAGAATTTTGTGATTTTATGAAAAAGCAGATTAAGTTCTTTTTAGATACAAATTTACATTCAGTTGATGATAAATTTATATTGTGGGAAGCAATGAAAGCATATTTGAGAGGCCAGATAATAAGTTATACTTCTAAAATTAAGAAGGAATATGTGATAGAAATAGATCAATTGGAAAAAGAGATTATAAAATTAGAAAAAGAATCTCAAAGAAATATGACAGAAGAAAAACGAAGACAACTTATTAATAAGAAGTTAAAATATAATACACTCCAGACATATCGAACAGAAAAAGCAATTATGAGAACTAAACAGAGATATTATGAACTAGGTGAAAGATCACATAAAGTTCTTGCATGGCAGTTAAAAACAGATCAGATTTCTAAAACAATAAATGCAATTCGAATAAAAGTGAATGAAATTACTTATAAACCTCTAGAAATTAATGAGGCTTTTAAGAATTTTTATTCTGAGTTGTATAAATCAGAATCAAAGAATGATGACGTTAAGATAGAAGAATTTTTATCACAAATAACTCTTCCAAAATTAAATACAGAAGAACAGAAGGGATTAGGTATGCCTTTTACATTGAAGGAAGTTGAAGAAGCTTTGGGATCACTTCAAAGTAATAAATCTCCAGGAGAAGATGGTTTTCCACCTGAATTTTATAAAAAGTTTAAAGATTTATTAATTCCTCCTTTTATGGAGTTAATATATCAAGCGGAAAGAACGCATAAACTTCCAGAATCTTTTTCAACAGCTATTTTAATAGTATTGCCAAAAAAAGATAACCTTTTAAAACCAACATCATATAGACCTATTTCTTTATTAAACACCAATTATAAAATAATAGCAAAAATCTTATCTAATAGATTATCTAAATGCTTACCAAAATTAGTGCATATGGATCAAACAGGATTTATCAAAAATAGACAATCGGCAGATAATGTAACTCGGTTATTTAGTATAATCCATTTAGCACAAAAGAGGGAGGAAATGAGTGTGGCAGTTGCTTTAGATGCAGAAAAAGCATTTGATAGATTGGAATGGGATTTTTTATTTAAGGTATTGGAAAAATATGGACTAGGAACATCATTTATAAAATGGATTAAAACCTTAAATACTAATCCCAAAGCTAAAGTAGTGACAAATGGTCAAATTTCAACATCATTTCAGTTAACAAGATCAACTAGGCAAGGTTGCCCACTATCACCTGCTTTATTTGTGTTGGCAATAGAACCACTAGCTGAATTAATTAGAATGGACCCAGATATTAAGGGTTTTAGAGTTAATCAGGAAGAATACAAGATTAACTTATTTGCTGATGATGTTCTACTTTATTTAACAGATCCATTACATTCACTACGCAAATTATCTTATAGACTAGAAGAATATGGGAAAATATCGGGTTATAAAATAAATTGGGATAAAAGTGAAATTTTACCTCTTACTAAAGGAGATTATAATCAATGTCGATTAATAACTCAATTTAGATGGCCAGCAAATGGTATAAAATATTTAGGTATAAGAGTTGATAATGATATAAAAAATTTATACAAATTAAATTATTTACCACTTTTGAAAAAAATTCAGGAAGATCTTGAAAAATGGATGGCATTACCAATAACATTAGTAGGTAGAGTAAATACTATAAAAATGAATATATTCCCTAGATTACAATATTTATTTCAATCATTACCAATACAATTACCCCAGAAGTTTTTTCAAGAGTTAAACAAATATGAGGAAATTCCTCTGGAAAGGTAAGATGTCAAGAATATCGTTGGAAAAATTGACATGGAAATTTGATCTAGGAGGATTACAACTTCCAAATTTTAAGAATTATTATAAAGCAAATCAACTTAGATTTATTGCATCTTTTTTCGAGAAAGATAAACCGGCATGGATTAGAATAGAATTAGATAAAATAGGAGAAAACGTACCAGAAGATTTTATATACAAATGGGAATCTAAATGGATACGGGAAAAGAAAGAATCTCCTATATTAAAACATTTGATTGATTTATGGAATAAGATAAATGTTGATGATGAGACAAAAAAATCTTTATTAGCAAATAGATCTTTAATTCAAAATAGACTTATTCTTTCCACAATGGACAATCAACTTTTATATAATTGGACTCAAAATAGGATTAGATATATAGGGAATTGTTTTGAAGGAGGTATATTAATGTCATTTGATCAATTAAAGAATAAATATAAAATATCAAATAACACTTTATTTTGTTACTTTCAATTAAGGGCTTATTTAAGAGAAAAATTAGGTCAAACAATGTTATTGCCGAAATCTAATGAAATAGAAATTTTAATTCAAAAAGGAAATATTAAAAAATTTATATCTTGTATGTATAATTTGATTCAAAGACAGGTAATTAAACAAGGAGTCCATAAGTCAAGACAAAAATGGGAAAGTGATTTGAATATTAAAATTGAAGAAACAAATTGGTCAAGACTATGTCTTGATAGTATGACAAATACAATAAATGTTCGGTTAAGATTAGTGCAGTATAATTTTCTACATCAATTATATATTACACCACAAAAAATAAAAAAATTAAATCCAAATTTATCGGATCAGTGTTTCCGATGTAACCAGGAAACTGGTACTTTTTTACATTCGACATGGTCTTGCTCTAAAATTCAACCTTTTTAGACAAATTTAATACTTTTACTGGAACAAATTACAGGAACACAATTTCCTCATAATCCAATATTATTTTTACTAGGTGATATTGAAGGGATAAAACCGAAACTTAAACTAAATAAGTATCAGAAAGAATTTATAAAAATTGCACTGGCAGTAGCCAAAAAAAGCTATTGCAGTTTCTTGGAAATCGGATACACATTTAAGTATAGACTCTTGGAAGAAAGAAATCTATGGTTGTATTCCATTAGAAAAAATTACTTATAATTTAAGAGATAAATATGAAACATTTCTGAAAATATGGAGCCCTTATTTACAAAAGACAGGATTAAATATATAGATGCTCTGAAGATGAAACAATTTGTTATTAGGGGAAAGAAATAAATATACATATTAAAGTTATTACGAATTCCATGCAGCATGTGGAGATCTTCCAACAACCAGGCATTCTTTCTTTCTTTCTGTTTTTTTCTTTCTTTCTCTTTTTTTTCTATAGGGCAGTTAGGGGGGAGGGGTTAAGGGGAGGGGGTAAGGGTTATATACATTGTTTTTTCATACTTTGTAACCATTTAAAAATGCAATAAAAAAAAGTTTAAAAAAAAAATAATGAAGCTCCAGTAGGAACTGCTTCATTTTGAATCTTGGCTGTAACATAAGGAGAATTTGACCCTAGCTACTTTGGCCCAAAGTGCAAGTGTTGACAAGGGTAAAATTGCTGCTGTCTTCTGAAGCATTGACATGAATGCACATACTTGTCTGGGCAATAATAATAGGTGTTGGGTTTCTTGGAGGGTTCACAGTAAATTTATTATCAGGGTATGTATATGTCACCATATACTACCTTGCAATTAGTTTCCTTGAGGCATTTACAAGAAAATAAATACAATAAAATTTATGAAAGACTGTTGATAAGAAAGACCACCAAACAACAAATATGCAAATCATGCAAATCATTTTTTAGAAGTAAGTAAATAATACTGACTTGCAGAGTCCTTGAAAGTGAGTCTATACGTGAGTCTATACATACGAACCTGTATGTATGGGACCTAAGGCTCCTGTACCTCCTGCCCATTGGTAGTAACAAGGAGAGCATGGCCTGGGTGATGGGGAACCCTTGATGACGAATGCTGCTGTCTTGTTGCAGTGCTCCTTGTAAACGTGCTCAGTAGTCTTGCTTGTGTTGGACCAGGCTGTATCCAGCACCTTTTGTAGATGGGTATAAAGTGAATAGAGCAGGGGTCTGTGCACACAGCTTTGTGGCACATCTGTGTTGATGGTGATTGTGGAGGAGATGTAGCCAATCCATACCGACTGGTATCTGCAAGTGAGGAAATTGAGGATTCAATTGCACAGGAAGGTGTCTAGGTCTAGGAGCTTAATGATTAGTTTCAAGGGGATGATAGTGGTGAATGCTGAGCTGTAGCAACCTCATTGTCCAGCTGTTCTAGAGCCAAGTTAAGGGCCATTGAAATGGCAACTGCTGTGGACCTGCTGTGATAGTAGGCAGATTAATAGGAAAGCAAGCTGAGTGATACGTATCATCTCATAACCACCCATTAATGCTGTGCACTTGGATGCTGCAGTGGATATCTGCCACTGCTCCACTCTTCCAAAGCCTTTGATGGTTGAAGTTGAAGCTGCCAAACCAGAATCAAGAGCAATCAGTCTTGAATCCCCTTTAGGAACTGCAGATCATTTTGAAGCTGCTTCATGTTAATACAGCCACTTCCTGGCAAGGAGTTTTCTTTCATGATGTTAAGTACTAACCCGATTTACAAGACCTGCTGAGCTGTACAACCTTTGGCTTACACTTATCCAAGTCACGTGCCATTGAAGCATTCTGGAAAGCTCGGAAGTTCACAGGGGATGTTTTTTTAATTGGCAAAAATGAGGTAAGGTTATTCCAATAGTTAAATCATAAATCTTTGGCCAAACTGATCGGTATATGCACAAAATGCCATGGCAGCACAGCAGTTAGCACAACGCTCTCCTCTAGGTTCTCTTGTTGCCTCCCACATTCCAAAGGTGTATGGTTAAAGATAGGAAGTTGTGAGTATGCTACATTGGTGCCAGAAATGTGGCGACACTTGAGGCCTGCCCTCCCCCCACCCCCACACAATCCTTGCTGATTTGTTTTGCTGCAAATGACACCTTTCAATGTATGTTTCGATATACATGTAAAATAAAGTTCATCTCATCTTTAAGATGTGTGTGAAATCCTCATACTATGAAAGTGTATTTATAAATGGAGTGCATGAGAAGGCAGGGATCTGAGCTTAGGTTATAGATTTGGGAAGCTGAACACTACAGTGGGAGTGAGTAAGGGTAACTCGGCCAGTATAGACAGTCACTTAGAGTCATGCACAGGGAGAACCTGCAATGTTGTGAATACGCAAAATCACTCAAAGACCTTTGTTTCAGATGAGAGTTACTGAGGACACTTCATAATAATTCAGATAATTGAATATGAAATCTTCTCATTCTGTATATTGGAGAATAGAACCGGAGCCACTGCAATTTTCTTGGCAATTCTGCAGTCACTCTTGGGTGCAACAAAACCACTTAATGACAGAAACATTTATGATGGTTTATTATCCAACTGAGTCTTGATTTAGGTTATTCAGGTGCATTCAGAAATGTGTTTTTTGACGTTGTTTTTGTCAGTAGTGAGGTGTTCTCCTGAGAGTTCTGTTTTTCACCAGGTGGTTGGCAGCATGGACGCTCATCCAAGTCGATACTGTGCTACGGTCCGTGTTCAGCGACCCCGTCAGGAGATCATTGAAGACCTTTCTTACATGGTTCGAGAACTCCTCATCCAGTTTTACAAATCAACCCGTTTCAAGCCTACAAGGATTATTTTCTATAGAGATGGTGTCCCTGAAGGACAATTACCACAGGTAGCTCAAAGTTACAATCACTCAATGAAGTAAACAGCTGAAATGGCCAAAGTCGTATAAGTCAACTGAAGCAGTGTTCAGATCTACAGGGGTTACCTTGATGGATTTAGATACAGGCAGGTGAACAATATCAACAAAAAAAAATTAAACTGGATTTAATTTTTGTACCAACTGTTCTCCTTTATTATGCTTAGCACTCTCAATGGGAGGAAGCCTAGTGTGGAATATGGACAGCTATTATCAATGGTATATTATAAAGTTGCCAGGAGCTATAATTCAAATGAGGTAACTTAGTGCATACTATATGATATGTGATTTGAATAATGTGAAAGGGCTGGTCCCTGCACAAAATCTCCAGTGAAAGTTTTAATGGGGCTTTCAGATCCTACCCAAAATAATAATTTGGCAATATAACTGGTTTTTAAAAAAATCTCTCCTTTGCAGGCATATACTCCACATGCTGTTGAATTCCTCATTTCTTTGGTTTAAAAATGAGCATTTAATAAACAGCTGCATCTCATGCGTTTGATGTTTATTTGAACTAACAAATAATATGAAATTTCTTTTCCCAGATTTTACACTATGAGCTCCTGGCTATTCGTGATGCATGTATCAAACTGGAAAAAGATTATCAACCTGGAATTACCTACATAGTTGTCCAGAAACGACATCATACACGACTCTTCTGTGCAGATAAAAGTGAGAGGGTAAGTGAAATGAAGTAACTTCACTGAAAACTAATGGAGCAAACAATGGTTATTGTTTCATTGTTGTGTTTTATTGTTCCCTCCTTTTCTTTTGAAGGCACTAATTGTACAATATATCACATCGGTGCTTTAACCCTTTCGGTGCCTCTGCATGATGTACAAGCTCAATGACCTGAAACATTAATGTTTATTAATATATTCTTCAACCTGAAACATTCTTTTTTTTTCTACTCACACTGTCTGGCAAGTTGTGAGTTTCTAATACTTTTTAAATCAAAATTTCCAGTATGTATGTGTTTTTTTGTTTAATTTGTGTCAAAAGTGAAAATCTTCCTGTCCTGTGGCACACATTTTGTGCCGAGTCTTTTGAATGCCGAGAAGATTTAAGAATCCTGTCTACGCATTTCCTCTGGCTAACCTATGCGGCATTAAAATTAAGTCAAATTCATTGATTAAAATATGGAATGTTGATTAAAACATAGTCTGTTTATATTGGAAAATCTTATCTATAACAAACTATGTTAATTGTTTGGACTTCAAATAACAGGGAGTTCATATATTAACTTTAGTTCCTTATCAGAGACTTTTCTGAGGCAGCTGTTCTCATCCATTGTTCTTCACCCACTACTGATAAATGAAACAAAAACATTGAATTTTTTTTTTTGCTTAGATTAGGGTAATCATGTATGACCAAGAAAAAAATGCTCGATTTTATTACAATTTATTTTTACCACAACTTGGGATATTAATCAAAATCATTTTTTATGTAATCACACTAATTTTTTCTATTCATTCAGTGTTTATATTCAGTTTTTATTCAGTGTAAATAACAAACGTGATAAGGCTGCAGTGTGGAACAAGAACTGTATCCATTCTTGTGTGAAGGATATATTTTCAGATTCAATGCTTGCAGAATCTATCTCTCTGTACTTGTTGCTTTCCTGTACTTGTGCTATGCATATATGATGTAACAGCCTCAAGGGTACCAAAGGCAACAGCTTTATGAAGTGAAGAATTTTATATCCATTAAAAATCTTGTTTGAATGTGCACAAACAGGAAAATGCACTTAGAATTAATATACAGTGCAAACCTTATGAAATCATAGGTGTATAAATATAGGAAAGTACTTCTTTCAGAAGTTATTAAATGCTGAACATTTATTTTTCCAGATTGGTAAAAGTGGGAATATACCAGCAGGAACAACAGTTGATACCAACATCACCCACCCATTTGAGTTTGATTTCTACTTGTGCAGCCATGCTGGGATTCAGGTTAGTATAGTATCTCAGTGCTTGCAACCAACACAGAATAGGGTGATGGAAAATTTATGCACAGTAGCTAACTTCCAGTGACGTTGTTGAGAATTCGTTTAGTGTTCTGAGCATGATTAGCAACCAGTCAGATTTTGTTCTCTCCATTAATACAACTTCCGGTCCTGGGGAAGTAATAGAAATGATTTCTAAGGTAAATTACAGGTTGCTTGCTGATGCATCACCTACGAAACCAATTATAAGATGCTTTGTTTTTTTACTTCTTGCTTCTTCCCTGTTGCATTTAGATTCTGGCATGCTGTCACATATCACAGTAGGAGAATACACCCAGCAGGTGACATGAATTACCAAGAAAGAAACACATGATGTGGTGGAAACATTGTATAATCTGGTTATTATGACATCTATGAAGGGCAAAATTCTGCATTTAAACCACACCAGGCCTGAATGTACGAGATATCACACGCTGGAGTAAATTTTAGGGGAGAGCAGAATTCATTAAGGATTTGGAAACTATAGAGAAAGGAGAGGGTGGGAGGGAGAGGTAAAAAGAAAAATTATAGTTTTGAATTTCTTGAACTAAAGTGTACTGCAAAATGATGTTGACATTGAGGAGGTAGGATGGTATATTATCAGCTTTGTTAGAAAATGCTATTATTGTGTGCCTTGGAATATTTTGCTCTTGTTAAAATAGAAGCTGTTGAGGGGGATATAGTCTATGCAGATGATGAGAGACGAGGAGAATTGACATTGATGTGGTTAGCTCTTGTTATATACTTACATCCTTCTGCACAAGGTACTGAAGAGAAAGGAGTGAGGTGGCACGGTAGCGTAGTGGTTAGCACACTTTACTGTACCAGCAACTCAGGATCAATTCCTGCTGCTACCTGAAAGGAGTTTACAGACATTTAAACAGTCACAGAAGTATGTGAACCTTGGGGGTAATGCGATCTACAGAAGCTATTTGGAATCAGGTGTTCCAATCAATGAGTTGAGATTGGAGGTGTGGGTTGTAGAGGTACCCCGTCCTATAAAAAAGCACACCAAGTCAAGTTACTGACAGAGCCTGCTATGCTCAAGAAAGAGCTGTTTATGTGCACCATGCCTCTTTCAGAGGACCTTAGAAGAATTGTAGAGATGCATGAAGCTGAAAAAGGTGACAAAAGCGTTTCTAAAGTCCTGAGTGTTCATCAGTCCACTGAAAGAGTAATTGTCTACAAATGGAGGAAATTCGGTACTGTTGCTACTTTCCCTGGGAGTGGGTGTCTTGCAAAGATCACACCAAGAGCACAACATGCAATGCTGAAGGAGGTGAAAAAGAACCCAAGGGTAACAGCAAAAAACCTGCAGAAATCTCTAGAACTTGCTGAAGTCTCCGCTGTGTGTCTACTATAAGAAAAACGCTGAACAAGAATGGTGTTTGTGGAAGGACACCATAGAGGAAATCACTGTTCTCCAAAAAGAAAGTATTGTTGCCTGTCTCAAGTTTACAAAAGACCACCTGGATGTTCCACAATGCTTCTGGATCAATGTTCTGTGGACTTATGAGACAAAAATTGAACTTTTTGGTAGATATGCACACCACTATGTTTGGGGGGGTGGGGGGGAGGACACTGCACACCAGCACCAAAATCTCATCCGAAATGTGAAGCATGGTGGAAGGAGCATCATGGTTTGGGGCTGCTGTGCTGCCTCAGGGCCTGGACAGCTTGCAATCATTGAGGGAACAATGAATTCAAAATTGTATCGACATTTTACTGGAATATGTCAGGGTAACAGTCTGTCACCTGAAGCTTAATAGAAATTGTACTGCTGCTGCTAAAGGAGGTTCTACCAGATATTAAGTACAAGGGTTCACATACTTGTTTCAGTCTGGGCTGTGAATGATTAAACAATGTGTTCAATAAAGACATGAAAAGTACAATTGTTTGTGTGTTATTATTTTAGGCAGATTGTGTTTGTATATTATTGTGACTTAGATGAGGGTCAGTCCACATTTTCAGTAATTAAAACAGAAAACCAGTTAATTGCAAACAGTGCACTAACTTTTTCTTACAACTGTGTTCCCCCTGTGACTGCAAGGGTTCCCTCCCACCGTCACAGACGTACCAATTGGTAGGTTAATTTTTCATTGTAAATTGTCCCATGATTAGGCTCAAATTAAAATCGGGGGATTGCTGGGAACTGGGGCTCAAAGAGCCTATTCCACGTTGTAGCTCAATAAATAAATAAAGTTTGGTTATATACTTGAGTAGCATTAGACTGGAGAAGTTAGCTCCTGATGTAAATTCAGGTCAAAGATGTGCATTTATTTCAGTTGATCAGTCAGTTTTACTCTGGTTCAGATGTAAATAAAATCTGACTCTTCAATGAAAGCATCAACATTTTTTTTTCATTATAGGCAAGTATAATTAAAACAAATTTCTGGAAAGAGATTAGAGAGAAGAGTTAGAGAAAATGTTTCTCTAATTTTTGTTTCTTTGTAAAGTGAGCACTGAAAAAAAAAACATGTAGTGTGGCCACCTTAGACAGTATACAAACATGTTTGCAAAACATGTAAACTGAGAGTTTAATTTACTTGTGGAAGAATATCAGACTTGGCAAGTAATTTATTATGGCAATTGGTTTGTGCTTGTTTTTTTTTAGAATGCTATGAAATAAAAGCAATGTACTTAGCAGTTACAGTTGATGTCTAAAGCTATTTAAATTAAGATCTTTTAAATGGCTGAATAAATGTCATAGCTTTGCCTTTTATCATTTGCAGGGCACCAGCAGACCTTCGCATTATTATGTATTGTGGGATGACAATCGATTCACAGCAGATGAGCTTCAAATCCTTACCTACCAGTTGTGTCATACTTATGTACGCTGCACTCGCTCAGTCTCCATTCCAGCACCAGCGTATTATGCCAGATTGGTAGCATTTAGGGCAAGGTACCACCTGGTGGACAAAGAGCATGACAGGTAAGGAAAGTGATGGAAGTAATTAATTTAAATTTACCTCCCTGATTTATATGTACTTTATTACACAGTGCAAAAGCTTAATAAAGCATGGCATCTTTTGTCAGGAGAAGATGTACAAGCAGACTTACTATCAATGACCATTCATCACAATTATAAACAGTTACAGATGTCTAGTGGGAATAAAGGGACAATAATAAAAAGTGCACGTCTGCTTGATTGGTAGAAGGAGAGAAATGGACAAATGAGTGACAGCGCAAAAGAAAATGAGAATATAGAAGGTAATTGGTCTTGAAGTTGTAAATGGGAATAGCGGAATCATTAATTGAAATTCTTGAGTTCAGTCCATAAGCAGAAGGAGAGAAGATGCCATTTTATCGGAACATGTAAATCCTAATGCAACATCATGAGACAGGCTCCACCTGATAGCTGATTTATTATCCCTCTCAGCTCCATTCTCCTGCATTATCCCCATAACCTTCCTGACTAATCAAGAACTTATCAACCTCCACTTGTATTTATACTCAATGAATTACCTTCCACAGCTGCCTGTGGGAATGAATTCGACAGATTCACCACCCTCTGGCTAAAGCAATTCCTCCCCATCTCTGTTCTAAATGGACATCCCTCTATTCTGAGGCTGTGCCCTCTTGACCTAGACTCTTCCACAATAGGAAACATCCTCTTCACATCCACTGTATCTAGGACTTCCAGTGTTTGTTAGGTTTCAATGAGACCCCACCCTACCATTCTTCTAAACTCCAGTGAGTAAAGGTACAAAGCCATCAAACGATCCTCATATGTTAACTCTTTAATTCCCAAAATCATTCTCATGAACCACTTCTGGACCCTCTCCTATCCTAGCACATCTTAGATAAGGGGCTTAAAACTGCTCACAATACTCCATGTGCAATCTGAGCAATGCCTTATAAAGCTACAGCATCACATCCTTACTCTTACATTCTAGTCTTCTCGAAATGAATGCTAACATCGCATTTCCCTTTCTTACCACTGACTTAAACTGCAAGTTAACCTTTAGGAAATCCTGCACAAGGGTTTCCAAGTCCCTTTTCGCCTCTGATTTTTGAACTCTCACAACACACAATCCAGAATTGCCTTTCCCTTAGTGGGCTCCACCACAAGCTGCTCTAGCAATCCATCTCATATTCATTCTACGAATTCCCTCTCTTTCCAAATCTACCTGTATATTGAAATACACCATGTATATCATAACATTTCCCTTTTTACATACCTCTCCTATCAGCTGTTGTAATTTATATCCATCATCCTGGCCTGTATTTAACTCCCATCAGGGTCTTTTTACCAATGTGTACTCTACATCTTCTGATCATATGTCACCTCTTAAACATGATGGGAAAGAGCTTGGCCAAGGAGGGAATGAAATTAGAGTCGGGGTTCTGGCTGAGAAATGCAATTCCTTTGGGTATTTTGGTGAGATCAGGGTTGATGTTGAAGGAATCCTAAAGCATTTTGCAGTTAAAGTGAAGTTGGGTTGGACAGTGGAGAGAGATGCAAGGAGGCAGTCAGTGGAAGGAAAAAAACTTGGATTTACCTTTTACTACCTATCCACTCCCACCAGAATGGACATCTGCTTTTTAGCTGTGTACCAGGTCCTTAAGTTTATACCCTTTGGATTGGGGAGAACCAACTTGAAAAATTATAGATATGGCTTGGTCAGGGTGATGGTGTTGGAGGTGGTGAAACTGTCATCCAACTAATACCAGCTGCAATGCTGTATGGAGTAGTATTCAAGGTTAGTTTTGGAGTTTAAACATTAGTAATATTTTCCTAGAGATACTTGATAAATTAGTGGAAATGAAGATGCTCACTAGCTCATTTGGTCTTTCTCTCTTTCAAAAACCAATTCACCGATATCAGTGTTTGTTCCTTAAATGAGTACTCTGACTTTTCTCTCATCTTAGTCTCATGAAGCTGCTGGTATCCCTTAAGCAAGTTGTTAGAATGGACAAATAATGAGTGTTTGGTTCACTTTTCCTACTTTCTTTACAGTGGAGAAGGCAGTCACATCTCTGGACAGAGTAATGGGCGAGATCCCCAGGCACTGGCTAAAGCTGTACAAGTTCACCAGGACACCTTACGCACAATGTACTTTGCTTAATTCTGTGATTGTTCAGTCACTTCAACTTGCCAGCCTTCTGGACTATAAACAGCCATGCAAGAACACAAAACCACCTTCTACAGAAAATGTCTTAGTGTTGGAAGGGGTCAACATGTATTTTACAAAGGAGCAATTTTCAAAGAACTAATAACTGGTGGAGAAAGATTGACCAAGCAGATTATAGGAAAGATGTCAAACTCTTCTACATGACAGAAACACATTTCACATTTGTTTTATTTTTTACATGTATTTATGCAATATATTGATAACTTAATGTCAAGTGCAAATGTTCACCACTGCCAAACTCCTGTTAGTTTTCAGAGACACATGGATTCAAGAAATTGCTTGGTATGCAGCTACTTCATCTGAATTATTCAAGGATTTTAAAAAATCTTATAGGTCCAAAAGCTGAAGCTTTCAACTTAGTGCCTGGATTAGTAATTATTTGAATCTGTAAGTCTGATTGACTTGGCAGAATTTTTTTCTTACATGTTCCGAAGTTGGCACCAAACATATCAGTCACTTTCAGCCTGTTTATGTTCCTTGTGATGTCTCTTTTCTTTTATTGTGCTTTCAAATTTCATTCTGACAAGTGCAGTAAGTTGTGTTATTTACACAATCTAATGGAATCTTAATGTTATACAATCACTTTCTAAAGTCTGGACTTTGGAAAGTTATTATGAATATATGGAAACAGTACTAAGTCCTGAGGCAGAGCAAATGGAAACTTGTAAATTATTTTTTTAAAATATCACATTAAGAATCTTAATAAGTTGTGATGGCTACACTTCACTCTTACTGATATTGTGAGCCATTCCTGCACAGCCCCCTTTAAACACAAGAGGGTGTGAATACAGCAGCAATGAAACTTAGATTTATAGATTCAGTTTTAGCAGACAGCTGAATGAATAAAGCTGAGCCTTGGGGTCCTTTTAAGAATTGCTGTTCTCTGAATGTCTTTAGTTGTTCAGCAGAAGAAATGCACACTAACTGAATTCGCACAGTAGTTCTCTTCAGAAGCTGCTAATTACTTGGAAGTATATGTGGATGAACAAGAAGCACAGTTTAAATCTGATCTTTTTTATGAAGTGAACCTGTGCAAAGGTGAAGGTTGTTTTAAATATTTTAATCCTTATTTGGATTTGTAATCTTCTTGCTCCCACTTACAGACCACTTATAAAGAGAGAGGGATGGTATTATGTTGACGATGGGCAAGATTTGACTGCTGGTAATCTGAAGATTTTTTAGATTTGATTTTGCAGCCCACTCTCAACATAAAATATGTTCAGGGGCATCACCTTACTAAGGTGTATGACAGATATTTCCTGCATTGTTGGTGTGAATGCTTATAGTCTTAAAAGAATGTCCCTCCTCTGCAGGTATCATACTTCATTTATTGGACCAACCATCCTGTGAAACCACTAAATAGAACTTTTGAGCAGCTTTGCCTGTTATTCAAACCGCCAACTCTTAAATTGAGACAAGTACAAACTTAAGAACGTAATTCTAGCTGAAAAATCATCCTGGGACATGTGTAATATTCCAGTGCTATATTTACAGAATTTAATGTAAATGTAAGTTCTTCCACAGTACTCACTCCAAGATTCAGTATTCATATTTTGGTTCAGTTTTATATTCATCATTTGCACAAGAAAAGACAATGAGGCACAACCCAGCCTAAAAACCTATATGTAACACTAACATTAAAAAATCACTACAATTTGACAGGATAAAATACTTCTGTCATTTAAAAAAAGCTAATGCAAGTATGATTATCAAGAGAAAATCATGTAAGCATTTCACAGAATATTTCATCCTCACCCTCTCCAATTTTCATCCGTTGGGATGTGGTGTGTCAATATTCCCTCCTGATGGATGTCTCATGCAAAATACTTTATGTCTAATGAAGGAAATGAATAATTAAGAAACCATTTAAATATCAAGGTCATGATTGCCCACTCCCTTTCCGGCTCAGTATGACTGAAGTTGCTTCACAGTAGCAAATGTTGCTTTCCAGCAACCAAAATCCCAATTAATGTGCCCTTTACTGGATGAAGTCATTTTTAACTTCACCATCTTCAGCAGCTGTCTGTCTGAAATTCAGTACTTGATGCAGTCTTAAATCACATAGAGGATGCCAAATCTCATGGCTCAGTTTACATGCTGCCTTTGGCAGCTGCTGTCAAGAGAATTGTGGCATCATTTTTCTGAAGAACCACTTATTTTTATGTTATTGCAAAGTATCTCGAGTGACTTCAAGAGCGTTTTCAATTTAAATATGTCATCAAGCCACTTAGAAAGATGTTTTGGGAGATGACCATAAGCTTGATCAAAAAGTTAATTTGAGGTGTGATTTAGAGCAAGAATCTTAAGGTGCAGCATAGCACCCAAGCATTTGAAGGCATTTATCAAATGCATAGCAATTTTATTTGGGGAAGATCAAAAGCCTTGAAGTGAAGGACAGCAGATATCTTGTATGGTTCCAGGGCTGGAGGAGATTATAGAGATCCCAGCACAAAATATGGAAGATTTAAGAGCCTTTTTGAGAAAAAAACGCAGCCCCAAATCCAATTGAAATAGATGCAAGATTAAATGACATCCGTAGGAGAATGATCATTACCTCAAATTAATTTGTTTCTGTCTTTTATAACTAGCCATAGCAGAGCTTTATATTTGTGACAGCTCCATTAACTATTAGGCATGCAATGCACAAAATGTGGGGAGATCCTTATAAGTTGGCTTATCTTGGTGTGAAGTAAGAAGAAAAGATGCACTTGATTGGAATATAACTGGAATTTTAACCTTCCAAGAAAAGTTACAGAAAAGGGGTAATTGAACTCATAGAAATGGTAAGCTTGTCGCTCATTTATGGTCAGTGTGCAATACACTGCCTGTTGGAGTTCACCTGACTTTAGCTGAACACTGAGGAAGTGGAAAATTAAATCAGGCTGAGTTACTGTTGTCTATCCTGCATATACTATGTATTGGGATATACAGAAACTTGGTAGACACCTTTGCCCTTAAGAAATAATGAGTAATAAGAAAAGCACAAATTAACTTCATATGTACACAACTTTCATTCTCCTTGCTGCCTTAAATAATGAAATTGGAACAAGGACTTAGTTTACAGAGGTTGATTAACTGCATATTCTTGGCTAATGCAGATAAAGAAGGCCAATGTGGAAGTGACACAGGGCTTTCCCAATAATTGAAATGTATTCAGTAAATTGCTGTGTCTCAAATTCAATCATTGACATTTGTTGAGTTAGTCGATTCTAACTTGTCACATCATTCTCTTCATATTAGGCACCTGCGTCTGGTCACTCTCCACCAATCCTTGCTAAAGTAACAGGTACGGATTATCAGGATTGGTCACGGTGCCTTTCATTGTCCAATTGCTGTAAAGATCAACATTAAATCATGGAACTAGAATTGAAGGTGGCACCTTTAAGGGGAAAGTTCAAATCAGATAAAGAGAGGAGGGTTAATCTGGTTTGAGCAAAGTTAAAAGGAGCTTAAAACATCCACATTTCAGCAGCATCAGTTAAGGTATGAGATGATCAGCATATTATCCCCCAATTATCTATAAGCTCATAACTCATCAATCCAATCACCTGGCTTTACCTCTTGAAGTAGAGACTAATCCCGAGCCATGTCTGGATATTCCTGTTGAAATAAAATGTTCTCAGCTAAGGTGTTGCCTTGGTGCTGGGAGTTATGCTCAAGAATTTACCGAGGCAAAAGTAGTTTATTTTCTTACACTGAACCAATATACTGAAGTTAACAATATTTATAATTTTCTATGTTCCTTTTCCTTGCTGCACAAGTGTTTTTAAGAAATAAAATGATTTGAAGCAACATTTGAAGTAATTTTATTTAGAGCATTCCAGAGTAAGTGCCTCTGACTATAAGTTTTACATAAGATATGCACACTGGTTAAAAGGAGTGGCATCAGTTCAACCAATTGGAAACGTGTAACATGAAAGCCAACTAGAAAGTCAGTTATATAATCACTTGCAATTTACTTTTTAAAATATTTTGTTTCAGAAACCATGCTGAAGAGGTATTTTTCTCAGTAATTTAGCTACCTCCAAACTTTAGTCTGAAATATATTGCAATGAAACTGATAAAGGTGATTCAGGGTATGAAATACTTTGAGAAGGTGTTGGTCGGAAATGTTCTTAATACTCAGCAGACACTTAAATAGGCAAGGTATTGAAGGATATGTACCTTATGCAGGTAAAGAGGATTAATTTAAATGGGTAAAATAGCTGTTATGGAAGCGGTGGGCCTAAGGATCCTTTTCTGCGCTCTTGGACTGTAGGAAATGCCTAATAAATTCTTGCAATACGTTCAAACTATAGAAACGTGAATGTCTTTTCAGAGCTTTATTGTAAATTGTCCCTGAAAAGGTTATATAACGTAACAATTCAAAACGTGTTTTAATTGCCTAGTTTTCTAATAACAATGATGTTATTCTGATTATCCATTATTCTGATTATTCATCCATTCTGATGAATTTCTAACATTGTTATTAAAAATACTAGACCAATTTTTTTTTAAGTTAAGTATCTAGTAGTTGGCAATGTGATCATAAAAGCTTGAGGATAACCTCAAACGTGTGTTGAAATTCATAAAATAGCCCACAGTGTAATATGTGTGAAATACCACCCTAACAGCTACATTTTTATGGACAATATCTTTGTTCGTTATATCCTTGAACCCTAAAAAGATTATACTTCATCTGCATGCAATTAAATATGTATGAAATCCACAGTCTGTGTGGCTGTAGTGTACTGGTTCAAATTACAGAAGAACGGAACTGAAAAATACCTTTTTAATTTTTTTTCTAATTCTTTATTGACCATTTGCTATTACTGCAAAAAAATGTTTGTTCCTGACTTTTTTTAAAAAATGTTGCAATGAGGCTGCCAAGCAAGACCTCTTGCCACATACCTTGATTTGTACAGGACACTCTCTTGGGTATTTAAGAGAAGTGTAAATGATTGTATAATTAGATATCACTCGCACACATAATTTAAGCGGTCAACAGTCTAAGATTATTACCCACATAATAACAGCGCTCGGTAGACTTTTTACTCCAACGACAGGTTGAATTTCATACCTTGTCTTTATAAATCAGCATCATAATTAACAGATCACAGTTGCAGACTGCCAAAGAGAATCACAAGAATGATTTGAATTCTAATGTGCACCTTCAAAATTAGTGTAGAATAGCCAAGTGGGAGAATTTAATAATAGATGGAGTGACAAATAGGCATAGGAAAACATGTCTATTTTCACTATCTTTTCTCATTTTGTACTACTGCAAATCCTCTCTCACACACTAACCTCCTTGATTGTTTTTACCAGTAGCTACGCAAGCTGCCAAAAAAATTATTGGGAAACCAGGTGATGCTGAAGTACTTGTATAATAAACCTATCGCAGAATTTGAAAACTTAACGTCTTTATTCAAGGAGTACAGGTGCACAGGACTGAAAGCATCACAGTTTAATCAGCCCAGAGAATAAAAACAGCACTGAAGTAATGTATTTAACAGGTAATGTAACAAGGAAAGATGAATCTAAAACAAGGGAAAATTTGTAGATGCTGATTAATCTCAAGGTTGTATACAGTGCCTATAAAAAATATTCACACCCCCACCATTGAATCACAGTGGATTTAATGTAGCTTTTTTGACACTGATCAGCAAAAAAGACTCTTGTGTCAAAGTGAAAACAGATCTCTACAAAGTGATCTAAATTAATTACAAATTCAAAATACACAATAATTGCATAAGTACTCACTCCCCTTTAATATGACACACCATATCATCACCTGTGCAGCCAGTTGGTTTTAGAAGTCACATAATTAGTTAAATGGAGATCTGTTTTTTGGAGACCTGTGTGCAGTCAAGGTGTTTCAATTGATTGTAGTTAAAATACATCTATTTCTGCAAGGTCCAACTGCTGGTGAGTCAGTATCCTGGCAAAAACTACACCATGAAAACGTAAGAACACTCCAAGCAACTCTGCAAAGAGATTATTGAAAAGCACAAGTCAGGAGATGGATACAAGAAAATTTCCCAGTCATTGATTATCCCTTGGAGTACCAATAAGTGAATCATCAGTACGGCTGTAATCAGCACATACAAACAAGCTGGAGAACATTTCAACGGATGCTGCCCAACCTGCTGAGCTTGTTTGTATGTGTTGATTTGACCACAGCATCTGCAGTGTACCTTGTACAGCTGTAAATCTGCCTAGATCAGGCTGTCCTCACGAGTGACCATGCGAGAAGGGGAGTAATGAGGGAGGAGTTACAAGCTTCAGTGGCTGAGTTGGGGGAGACTGCACATACAATGCTTCACCAGTCACAGCTTTATGTGAGCGTGGCAAAGAGAAAACCATTGTTGGGACAAAAAGTTCACATGGAATATTGGTTAAAAGTTTACCAGAAGGTATGTGGGAGACTCTGAAGTCAGCTGGAAGAAGGCTCTAAGGTCTGATGAAACCAAAATTGAGCTTTTTGGCATCAGACTAAATGCTATGTTTGGCGTAAGCCAAGCACCACACATCATCAAACATACTATACCTACCATGAAGTATGCTGTGGAGATGCTTCACTGCAGCAGGCCCTGGAAAGCTTGTGAAGGTAGAGGGTAAAATGAATGCAACAAAATACAGGGAATTCCTGGCTGAAAACCTGATGCAGTCTGCAAGAGAATTGCGACTTGAGAGAAGATTTGTTTTCCAGCAAGATAATGACACCAAGCATAAAGTCAAAGCTACACAGGACTGGCTTAAAAACAGCAAAGTTAATATCCTAGAGTGGCCAAGTCAGAGTCCAAACTGCAATCCATTGAGAATTTATGACTAGACTTGAAAAAGGCTGCTCAATCAAGATCCCTGTGCAATCTGACAGCTTGGGCAGTTTTGTAAAGAAGAATGGGGAAAAATTGCAGTATCCAGATGTACAAAGCTGATAGAGACCCATCACACAGACTCAAGGCTGTAATTGCTGCCAAAAGTGCATCTAAATACTGACTTGAAGGAGGTGATTACTTAAGCAATCAATTATTTTATGTTTTGTATTTGATTAGTTTAGATCACTTTGTAGAGATTTGTTTTCACTTTAACACAAGGGTTTTTTTTGTCAATCAGTGTCAAAAAAAGTCATTAAATCCACAGTGATTCAGTGTTGTAAAACAATGAAACATGAAAACTTCCAGGGGGAGGGGAGGGGAGGGGTTGAATACTTTTTATAGGCACTGTATATGAGTACTTTGATAATAAATGCACTTAGAACTTTGAAAATCTTTGGTTCCAATTTATTAAACATAGAGTTATACCAGAACTGATGCAATGTATTTGATGAAAGATTGGACAAACTGGCTGTTACCTCTAGATAGAGGGAATTTTTAAGACTACTTGATACAGGTCTTCAAGATGGTCAAAGGATATAAGGCAGGCAGAGATGACTCTTCCATGTGATGTGAGAGACCAGATTTAGGAACCAAAAGTAAAAGAGCCATTAATCCAAAAGGTTTCAGTTTTGTTTCAAGACAAAGCCACCAAGAATACAGAATGTGATCTAGATTTGTGTTCATACACTCCAACATTGTGAAATCACTTCACAACAGAGACTTGAAGCATTCATGAGGAGAGCCAACAGCCACCAGCTCAAGACTGAAAAGGGGCAATACATCATTGTCTTGCAGGTAATGACGATTACAATTTGAGATATAAGGTGGGTGATCTTGGTCCTTGTCCATGATTGTTATACAGAAGTGGGTTGCCATTACCTTTCTCTGGCATTACCTTTCTCTGGGCAGTATCTCCACAAGATGGGTGATCATAGCCACTATCAATACTCTTCACATAACCAGGACTTGTACGCACCAGCTGCTCATACAACCATCCGCCACCTGCTCCCATGGCTTCATGTGACCCCGATTTGTTGGGGTGGGGGGTGGTTGTTGCTAGCAGATGCTACACCTTACCCAAGAGTGACCTGCAAGCTAGCGGAGGGAAGGAGCACCTTACACCTTTCACCACCCCAACATCTTTGTACATTTTAAAAGATACCCAATTTCTGTAACCTTTATAACACAATCTTTTATTCTGTAATTAATGACACTGTTCTCACAATGAGCTGCTTTGAAAGCAGTTTTGTAAATAGCTGGAAATATATACTGCTGATATAATAGAGGTTAGAAAGTTCATTCACTAAATCAAGAAAAAATTTTGAATGAGACAAATTTGTTTTTACTGATGCAATTTGCTGTATTTAATCAAGCAGGCAATGTTGTATCGCATCCTTCTGATGTGCTTTGTAGAAACTGGATATGCTTTGGCTGTCAAAGGGGAAGCATTTGGCAAATCATTCATCCTCACCTGTTGTAGCAGACTTCGGAGTATTGGTATCATGAAGTGTCAAGGGGCTGTAGTTAAGCTTTTTGTTGGAGATAGAAAATTAAATGATACAAAAGTTAATTAGCAATTAACATTTGTAAAAATAGTAATAATGTAATGATATTATCCATATGGTACTCCACTGCTTCATCTGAGCAATTGCAAATGAATCTGTACACCAAATCCATCATAGACTACTTTTCTTTTCTTTTTCTTTTTCAATCTTTTTATTGAGTTTCATATAAATATAAAAAAACATAACATAATAATGAATAGGTTATGAATACAATAGACTTGAAATTACATTGATAATAGGATAATATCCTATTAAACATCAACAAAAAAGTACATTAATCAATCGAGTCTATATAATTATATATGAAAAAAAAACAAAAATAATCATCAAAAGAAAAAGAAAAAAAATTAAAAATGTTTGAAAGAAAATATATATATGAAACAAACACTAAACTAAAACTAACATGGGCAATAATAACAGTTTATAAGTATATGATAGTGTCAAAGAACTCCGGAACTCCATACCTGAACAAGAATAAGCAGAGAGAAGGTCTGGGAAAGGCCAAATTAATTCATATGAAAATGTCGAATGAACGGTCCCCAAGTTTCTTCAAATTTAATTGATGAGTCAAAAATAGTGCTTCTAATTTTTTCCAAACTCAGATAAGAAATAGTTTGAAAAAGCCACTGAGACGTGGTAGGAGATCATCATAGACTACTATGGACAAGGAGGGAAGGATACTGATGAATCTGGGATTCTATCCTTTCCATTTCAGTTGTATTGAGGCGATTATGATTGGTTTAAAATAACAGTTATTATATTCCCTTTTGTGACAGTGATCAGAAGCCACTATTCTATCAATCTTTTCTGCATCCTTGAGTAGATGTAGTAGCAAAACCAGACCAGTTGCAGCAGCCTGCAACCCCACAGATTTGCTCTGCTTGTATGGTGTGCCCCTAGCTCCAATAATGATGTTCCAAAAGTCGAGGATCATTTATTAGCAATTGGCAAACATACGCTTTTGAAATGATGACACTTAAAGTGTACCCAAGTGTAACTAAACATTATTGAGCAGTCAGCTGAAGATATGATCCACCAGTCCCAAGTTACAAGCTGCCACAATCAAAACAGGGATACTTATTCCCTTTACTTTTACTCCCCACTCGTGTGACCAGTTACCATAATAAACATAAGAAATCCTGCAATACAGAATACAAAGCAGGTAGAGAACATATGCATGGCTCTTACAGATGATAAAGGCCTTGGAGTTCTTGAACACAAATTACTTAAAGTTAACATGGAAGAACATCAAACAATTAGAGAAGCAAACAGTATGCCAGGCTCTAATTGTAAGAGGATTTGATGATATCTTGCTCCAGTTACATGGAGCTATAGCAGGGTCATATTTGTAGTGTGTGAGATTTGTCTTTGCCAAGGGGTGATATACACTTGTTAGATGGAGGGCAGGAAGTTTTCCAGACTGGTTCCTGGAGCAGCAGGTTTATAATTTTTAAGATTCATATGGAACTTACAGGTTAGACATGGAGATATTTCAAGATAAGAAATCAGCTATTTGTGCCTCAAAGGGGAATGAAACTTTTAAATTCTCAAGAGGCTCGGTCTTCAAATACATTTAATACAGAGACCGACAGATAGAAAAGGTGTCGAGGGATGTATGGTTACTGCAGGAAGTGACACTGAAGTGAAAAGATCACCAGAGGTGAGAGTATAGAAAAGGCAGGATGGCATTCTCTTGCTTTATCTATTATTTGATGTTTATCCAGACAGCGACAGAGTCAAGGCGTATTAATGTAAAAACACCTTGAGGTTGTTGCTGGCAAATACATTGAGAATATCTGTATATCCATCCTTAAAGCACTTCTACAAGATGGAGCTGGGAGGATTGCACTGTAATAACATCTTCAACTGAAAGTGTTCATTTAACCTTAGTGGTTTGTGCTGGCTTTGTTCTTGCTCTGTGTAGTTACACCTGGCAATGGAAAAGTATATTGTAGAATGAAAAGGCAACTATGATCTCTGCTGATATGAGGGACGTTGCGCATAAATGAATAATGGGTGAGGTTTCGATTGGGGTCAGTTCTGTTGTTTCCCAACAGCTGAACAGGTTCATTAAGGGTCAAGTCATCTAAACAATTATGTTTCTGCAGAAATTTCATAAATATTATTACTAAAAGAGAACAGTAATTCTCAAAGAGCAAGAATACATTTAGTTATCAATGCTTACTGTAAGATATTTAAAACAGATTTTAAAATAACTAGATAATGAAGTCGAAAATACATGGGAAAATAATCATTTTTAAACCATACAAACCCAGTAGAATATTAGGATTAACTCAAGAAATAATTATATTTAATGTGTCAGATTGTAATGGACAATTAGTGTTTAATGAAACTAAGTTGACTTTCTGTTAAAAGTAATACATAATTCATATATTTGACTTTTTAACGAAAGCTCTTTCAATGACCAAGGTTTTGTAAACCAGACAGTACCTTTTCATGGAACAGGGACCACCATTTTGGATTGCCACATGTACCAAGTGTACAGTGAGAGGCGTCATTTGCATTAACAACCAACACCCCTAAGGATGTGCTGGGAGCAGCCCGCAAGTGTCACCACGCATTCCAGCATGAGCGAAGCATGCCCATAAAGCTCGGCAGGGTGAGGATCCCAAAATCAATTCGGCTCAGCTGTCAAGTGAATAAAAAATACGATGCTGGAAAGAATTGACAGTTCAGGCGGCATCTGCGGAGAGAGAGTCAACACTCCAGCTCAGAGTCTTTTGGTCAAAACTAGAGACAGAGAGAAAATAATCATTTTTTTAAGTTTCAGGAAGTACTGAATGCTTCATAGGACTTTGCTTTCGTTCCAGATTTCCAGTATTTTGATTTTCAGTGATAAAGAATGGTCCCACTCATCAACACACCAGGAAAGGCTTTTTTAAAAAGAATTAGTTACTTGTCCATTCTTTTCTCTGACCTAAATGTTGTTGAGATTTTATATCATTCTAGCTCAGATCCATTGCAGCCTCTACCTTGGTTCAAGGACTACTTGAGACTTCAGTGAAGGTTGGTAACGCAAGTGAAAAATTGGCATGACTTCTACATCTAATCGTGCACATGAATGGATATTGGGTGACAACAGAACCCATCCTCTTTATGACAGGGTTAGATTCCTGTGAGCTGTTCATAACCCAAGCAATTTACAAGTTGGAAATATGGCTATGAACTGAGTTACCACACAGCAGAATTTGTATGCGGTCCCAAAGTAGCCAACAAATCTATACTGTTGTTCTCCCAGAAGTTAGTTTGTACGTACAGGTTGTGCACAAGTCAGGCATACATAAACTGGGGGTGCAGGAGGGGATTTATACTGGATTTAATTGTTTTGTATCCCAAGAACTGAACGATCTGGCTGGGGATATGAACATAATATGACAAGTACAAAACTAGGTAATATTGAGTACACAGGAGGAAGGAAGGTAAGATGGTTCAAGGTGGTGTGGCTGAGCTGAGTGAGTGATAAGAATGTGGCAAATGGAACACTAAATGGAAAAACATTGAGGTCATCCACTTTGCTGCACATGGAGTACATGGCAAATGGTGAAAGACTGTATAGAGTTAACACACAAAAAGACTTGAATGTGCCTGTACCACTAGTCATTAAAGGTCAGTGTGTGATTGAGAGGCAAGTGATAATAATGGCCTTCATTATAGGAGGATTTTGATTGCAGGACTAATGAAGATTTTTTTTTTTGCAGATGTGAAATTCAACTTGCACATTGTGAATGTTTTGGTTTCCTTCCTGAAGAAAGACGAGCAGAAAAGGCTGGATTGCTTTCAGAACTGGTGGATTTGCAGTATAAAGAGAGTAGGGAGTAGACTGGAGCTGTATTCTTTGGAATGTAGAAAGGTAAGAGATCTCATCAAAACCTACAAAATTCTTTTAAAGACTTTACAGTCTAAAATGCAGGAAGTATGTTCCCTTTGACTGAAGAGTCTAGGGCCAGGGGTATCACAATTTGAAAATAAAGAATAGGCTGAGATGAGGAGAAATTTCATAATGACTAAAAGCAGTGAACATTTAGAATTCTGTACTCCATACAGCCATGGAAGCTTGATGGTTATAGTTTTTGGAAACAGGCTGGTAGATTTCAGGGAATTAAGAGAAGCAGTGGGTAAGTGGTGAGTGTATAGAAAAGGCAGTGTGATGGAAGATCAGTCATGAATCCTTGTGAACGTCAGAGCATTAGGACTTAGTCCTTTGTTTCTAATGTTCCGTCTTCTGCACTCAGACATTTCAGAGGGATTGAATTACAAACAGTTCAATTTGTACCGCCGGTAGATGTAAATGATAAAAGATCACCAGCGGAATTAAAGTCCTTGGTTAAGAATTAGTTTGACTGGGCTGATGGTCACAATACCCACACTCCTGTGTTTGATGATGAAGTGCCAAGCCGAACTCTGGGTAAACAGTTGTTTGTGTCAAACCTTGAGTATTCATCCATCTCTAAAACAAATAGAAAAATCTGGAGAGGAAATAAAAAGATCTGCAGATCTGGAGAGGGGGAGAAAGAACACCTCGCAGGCTGGGCAGCATCTGTTGAAAGTGAAACAGTTATTGGATCCTTTGCAGAACAGCAAAGGAGGTCAAGGGAATGTGTCCCCTTTCTCCACCACTCCTTGAGACTAACTTGTTTTCTTTCCTTTCGAGTTTTGATGAAGTTTCTTTGACCTGAAACCCTAATTCCTTTTCACTTTCTACAGATGCTACCTAACCTGCTGATTATTTGCGGCAGTTTCTGTTTTTATAACCATATAACAATACAGCACGGAAACAGGCCATCTCGGCCCTTCTAGTCCGTGCCGAATGCTTACTCACACCTGGTCCCACTGGCCCGCACTCAGCCCATAACTCTCCATTCCTTTCCTGTCTATATACCTATCCAATTTTACTTTAAATGACAATACTGAACCTGCCTCTACCACTCCTCCATTCCTCTACCCAACCTGATAACCTGTTTTCAGAGGTACTGCTAAGCCGGTTTTCTTCAGCATATGGGCAGTGCAAAACTATATGTATTTACCATTGTGAGCTCAAAACAATAACCTATAAAGATCTTTCCTTCTGTATTTTACATGTCTCAAAGCTTTGGAAATACACGAACTAAGTATTTCTTGCCATGCTGAAAATAAATTGGTACTTTCAACCACAAGTCATTTTCCCAACTGTTTATAACTTAGCAAATGCAATCAAAGGGATGAGTACATGAATAATATTTAGGAACTTCATAGTTCATCTGGTTCTGCTGTTGTATTTTTTTTTTGATTACACTAGAAATTTTACAAACAACATCTACCTTTTACCATTGACTCCAGTGCATGTCAGAGCATTAGGATCCCGCTCCTATCCCTACTATTTAAAAGTTCAACCTTCTGCATTCAAACATCTCAAAGAGGGATTGAGTTGCAAACAGAGAAATTTGTATGAAAAGAGTCACCAGTCCTGATGAAGGATCTCGGCTTGAAACATCAGCTCTATAGATAATGCCCGACCTGCTGCGTTTCTCCCAGCATTTTGTGTGTGTGTGAACTTTTTACCATAATTATTTTAAGTATAAATGATGCCCTATGAGGACGAAACGTGCATGGGTTACACTGCAAGTTACATTAAGTAATCATTACTTAAAATCAAAATTCCTTGAAATTTGATAAGGAATAAATCCCCATTCTCTGCAGTATCAGCGAACAAGAAAACTGGAAAGGTGAACATCAGAGAAAACATTTTTAAAAGCTGAACTTTTTTTATAAATAAAAAGAAACTTCCGAGAGACCAAACAACATGGAATACGCGGTGACGTCAGACGCAACGTTCGGTTTATGAATAGTAGGCGGGCGGTGTGACGCTGTATCCTTCGCCTGGAAAGTTTATGAATCAGGCTGGAAAAACGTAATTTCCGGCGGTTAGGTGACGGCGCTTCCGGTTGGTGGACGCTGTAGGTGATAATAAAAAAAGACGAAAGCGGCGAAGTGGAAGTGGAGAGTGAAGCGGGGTCGAGGGACGGGCAAGTGAGGGAGGCGCCGCCGCCGCCGCCGCCAGCTCCGGCTGTTCAACTCGTCCGCAAGCCCCTCGGCTTTTCCCAACCGTCACTACCGGGAGCAGAGTCGCGGCCCCGCGCTTCGGGAGAGGCATTTGTCCGGGAGCCGGGGCTCGCCCGTCGCCTGCCGGCTCGTCCTTCCGCCGGCTGCCCCCCCCGCCGCCCATCGTCGAAAGGTCGCTGCCCACCCAGCGAAGGAGCGTGTGTAGGAAGGGGCTCCATGAATGGAAATCGGAACCCCAGGTACGAAGGGCCGCCGCACCAGAGGGGGGAAGGTGCTGGAATGTGCCCTGAAAATGGGCGACGGGGAGGTAACGTCAGAGCGATTCGAGAGCAGGGCAGCGAGGTAGTTCAGATGTTCAACAACGGCCTGCTGGAAAGTTAATTATAACGCCGATCGATGCAGCAAAAGTCTAGTTTGCCATCCCTGAAATTGCACCGTGTGTAACTCGGCTGCGGGGGGGACTGGTTAGAAGTCTCGGGGGGAAGGAAGGGAATGCAGTAACCCCACTCAGCACATTACCAACGGTAAGCGAGGCATGGTGTGCGCGACCGGCCGCTGAAATGTGCTGTCATCGCTCGTTTTATTAAGTCTCCCATTTGTATTCTAACTGAGATCGAAACTAATTCAACAGGGAATCTACTAGTGTGATGTAAAAGGCAGGGGTCTTCATCTTGCCGGCATTTATAAACAGCAAGTTGCACAGAAAACAATGACAAGGTGGAAGAATAATTTCCGCTGAATGCTTGCGATGAAGTAATTTGACCAAATGTACTAATTGGATTCTCATACAAAATCTGATTTAGTTACAGGGTAATTTCTAATGTGCCGATTTAAATTTTTTTCTCAGCATGGCTGTAAACTGAAAATGTAAAAACGCTACTTTCTACCCTTGTAAATTTCTTATTATTTACTGAAGATAAAAAATCCAAGAGAATTGGTACAAGTTGATATTTATGCTGAAGGAATTAATTCATTTATCCAACATAAAATTTATCCTGACAACTGCCAATTAATATTTTTCTAGCCATTCAAATTAATGATACAATATTAAAAGCTTAACGTATTTTGTTTAAATATATTGACTTTCAATACATGCAATAATGTTGTAACATCAGAAAGTGATTCTAACTAATGTTGGATTAGTTTTCTGAAATGTTTGGAGGCGTTTACAGTGATCGAGTAATGGGTAAGTCGACTGTGAGGTTTAACAAACATGTTCATTAAGATATTTGACTGAAACATTGCGTTGTCATATGAAGAGCATTTGATGGCTCTGGAACTGTAGTTTCTAGAATTTAGAAGAATGACCTCATTGAAACTTACTGAATGTTGAAAGGCATCGATAGAGTGGATGTGGAGAGGATGTTTCTTATCAGGACACAGTCTCAGAATAGAGGGGTGTCCTTTTAGAACAAAGATGAGGAATTTCTTTAGCCAGAGGGTGGTTAATCTGTGGAATTTGTTGCCACAGGCATCTGTGGGAGCCAAGTATTATGACAGAGGTTGGTAGAATCTTGATTGATCAGGGATGATGGGAGACAGGGAGAAGGCAGGAGATTGGAGCTATGGATCAGTCACAATGAAATGAGAGAGCAGATTTGATGGGCCAAATGACCTAATTTTGCTCCTATATTTTATGGTCTTAAGGAAACTTGTTAATAATGCCTTTCCAAAATGAACACTCAAGTGTGTCGTTGCTTGTAGTTTATATTGCCAAGAGTACGTTGTTTCAGTTAAGGTGAAAGTTGCTTTGATAACTTCTATGTCTTCGTCATGACTTGCAATAGTTACCTTTTACACAATGTGCCCTGAATCCGAAGTAATATTTAGTTCTTTGCAGAATCGATACTGTATTTTATATAAAGAATAACCCTTCCCTATATCCCAAAGTTTTATGAACACTAGGTCTGAGCAAGACAGATTATGGACACAGTACTGAGAATCTAAGTTCTAGCTTCTAAACATTGATGAATCAGATAGCGCTGGTTTGTGGAAAATGTTCTCATATTAATTTTGTGAAAATGTTTGTCTTTTAATTAAATAATAATTAAACAACCTTTTTAGTGCCATGGTTCCCTACTGTGGACTCCAGGTTGGGAAACACTGTTTTAGCTGAACTGTGAAATGTGGTAGATGAACTGAAGTTTTCTCAGCTCTTTGCTGGAATTATCTCTGAGAACATGGACAAGAATGGCTCTGTGTAATGCTTTTTCAATCCTGACAAGGTATCTGTGGACTTTGCTGACCTGAGTTGAAAGTTCTGTATTCTTTTAAGTTGAAAGGAATGGGCAATTAATATTTTCAATTATATTGCTCTGATTGTTCCATCAATAATGGATTTTTCTCCCAACTTTCTTTTCATTAGAAATGCGTATCTGCTTCGGAGATAGATATATTCGAACAGTGGCAGTCCTTTTGACAAATTTCAATTTAATTTGCTGCACAATCTTAGCTTGACCATTTTAACGATGAGCAAGAACAGAGGCGATGAAGTAGTTTGCTCTGGTTGCAGCAGTGCTAACTTGGCAAAATCAGTTCCAGTACACAGAATGATTCTGGATTTCAGCTACCTAAAATGGGAATATTTGATGATTTCCACCGGAGCTGCTCATGTGAGTCGCCTTCTCAATGGTGCCCCGGAAGTGGAGATCCCTTAACTTTAATTGAATCATTAGAGTAAGTGACTCAGGAGCAGGTCTCTTGACATACACTGAAAAGAATTTCTGATAACAGTACATATAAAACTTTACTGAGGGAGCAGTACTAATGTTTGGAATGAATACGGCCAAGTGTAAAAGCTGGCAGTGAAAATAATTACCAGGAGCAGTGATCATAAAATGGATTGATTTAGCATTGTTATGGGAAATGGAAACATTAGAAGTAAAACATTTATACTAGTGAAGCATTCCTTGCTAGAGAGAGTTGAGATCAAGCAGAAGTGGATGGGGAAATAGGTATTGAAAGTAGATTGGTGTTAGAGTGTTGGGAAGAATCCAACAAGTGGAAGGTTAGAGCACAAATGTGCCATTAAAAAAGAGCAGTACTCTGGGAGCATACTGGTTAACGGGTGAAAGAAAGGCGAGAACTCAGTATGGCAGAAGCCTTGGAGTACAGAAGGCGCAACATTAAATAAAAAGGAAATTAGAAAGGTAAAGTGGCTGCTTGAAAAACTCTCAGCAGGTAAAATCCAAAGTAAACTTAAAGCCATAAGATAGAGGAGCAGAGTTAGGCCATTCGTCCCATCGGGTCTGCTCTGGTATTATCATGGCTGATCCATATTTTCCTCCCAATCCCAATCTCCTGCCTTCTCCCCATAGGTCTTCATGTTTTCTAAAGGTCTGAGCAAAGAGGAATGGGAAGAAAGCAGTGAATCCTATTGGATACCAAAGCAACAAGCTGAGTGCATGCAGAAAGTTCTGAATGAATACTTAACATTGTCCTTCATTGATAGTAAGAAGGAAGAATATGAAGTGTTATAAATAATGATGGGGACTATTTATTTTTGCAATCTTAAGCAAAAGAGGAAATACATTAGGCTCTGATTATAATTTTCCAGGCTTATTCATAACAGATGTGGGGCAGGGGGATTAGAAGATCGCTGTTGTTGTATCATGGTTCAAAAGGAGAGAAGGGCTAGATAGGACTGGATAAACAGGACTGATACTGGCTGTAGGAAAATGTTGGGAAAAGTATTTTGAGCACACGGCAAGTCAGCATTTGGAGAGGCAGAGGTTAGTCGAGGACAGTCATGGATTTATATAGGAAGGTTGTGTCGAACTAATTATATTTTGAAGTGACAAGGAGTGTTGATGAAGGATGAGTATTTGATATAATGATTAAAAGTTGTCTTGAGCAATGGGGTAATGGTCATTGGGAAGTTGTGAGTGAGCAATTGTACGTCTGGGAATTTACAGGACTTGCCACTCAGCTTCTTGCTTTGGCATTATGAAAAGGAAAGGAACATGACGTACATGTCTGCACATTCCTGAAGGCAATAGAATTGGTATATAAGGTGGTTAAAAAGGCATTTTGATGTTTATTAGCATGGAATACAAGAGTACAAAGGTCACAGATTGGTTCTGATCACCACACTAAAAGAAAAATGTGACTGAGCTAGAGAAGGTGAAGAGAATATTCATGGGGATATTCCCAGAGCTGGAAAATTGCAGTAATCAGGAGAGGGTGTCTAGGTTAGATTTTTTTTTCCCTTTGAAGTAAAGGAGGCTGAAGGAAGATTTCATTGAAGTGTATAAGGTTACAGGAGCCCAGCCCATGCTAAAGAATAAGCCAGTTTCATTTGGCAAAGGGGACAGTACATGGGCAAAAAATTCTCGTACTTGGAATTGGGGACAAATCTATTCTATTCTGAAGGGACCCGAAAGGGTGATAGATGTGTGGATGATACCATGAAGAACGGTTACTTACAAAGCAATGGGCCAAGAACTGAGAGGTGGAACCTGATAAGTATTCAGTTTTCAGTCGACATGGATACAATAACCTGATCAGCTTGCCTCTGTGCTATAAATTCCTAAGATTCTTAATACCTTAATGTTGGTTGTCACTGCTCTCTCTGGCAATGCAGTCCTCAGTCTGGTCAGTCTGCTGCTGAGTCATTCCCAGCGATGGGTAGTGAAGTGCCCCATGTGGAGTAAATTCTCTGCCCTTATTAACCTTGTATATCCAACTGTCGTGCAATATGGAGGGATGTTTTTCATCTGCTGTGGGAGCGTGGTAGACGCTAATCAGCAGGATGTTTTCTTGCACTTGTTCCCTCTGTGCCAGTTCACCTGTTAGTTTGGAACTGCTTGTGGGACTGCATGTTACCCAGAGGGTGTTGGGTTGCAGGACTCTGAGACATTTACTTATCAGTGTGAACGCACCAATCTTTCGTTTGGCTAGTCGATTGGTCAGTTTTCCGAATGTTGGTACCAAATGCCCATGGGAAAGACCGCAGGATTGTTGTGTCTGAGCTGGTGTTTTAACAGAGCTTAGTTTCTGATTTCAGCTTTCTGTTCAGAATTATGCAAGTAATGAACTAAATTTAAATATCACCCTCCCCAGTGGTGGTAAGATTCGATGTTGGTTGTGGATCAATAAATCTGGACTCTATCATGACTGTCAGTCTTCCCTTCCTTACTCCAGTAGTCCACCAAGATTACAGCTGTGAGAGAATGCTGGGTGGTAGGTCGAATTCTTCAACTTGTGTGGGTGGATATATAATTTTACTAAGAAAGGAAATTCAGTATTCCTACCACACCACTGAATGCTTAATGTTACATTTCTGTTTCTTGGACTTTGTTCAAATTACTTGGTAGGTTTTCCTTTAGAAATGGCATGCAGTATTATTCTTTTTAAAAATGAGGATGGGAAATAAAGTTGCACCAGGAGACGAGAAAATCTAACTCAGTTTGAAAACTTTTGCATATTCTGGCCCTTGTAAGAACAAGGCACTGCAGAAAGCAAACTGAATGAAGGCAATTTTGATCTGCAGTGTTAACTCTGTTTCTACCGTTGCAAGAAAATGTTCATGAGCCCTTTGTAGTTAGCTGCTTTTCTGCATTAATTACTTATAAAACCTCATCAGAGCTCCGATAATAGACAAACACAATCAGCCTAAACTAACAAACAATTGTACATTTCATGTCTTTATTGAACAGATTGTTTAATCATTCACCGTCTAGGCTGGAAAAAGTATGTATTTAATATATTGTATTTAATAACTAATAACTTAATTTAATAACCTTATATTTAATAACTGGTAGAACCTCCTTTAGCAGCAATAACCTCCAAAAAAACATTTCCTGTAGCTTCTGATCAGACTTGCACAATGGCGAGGAGGAATTTTAGACGATTCCTCCATTCAAAACTATTTCAGTCTTATCAATATTTCTGGGATACCTTGCATGAACAGCCCTCTTTAGGTCATGCCTCAGCATCTCAATTGGGTTAAGGTCTGGACTCTGACCTGACCATTCCAAAACACAAATGTTCTTCTTTTTAAGCAGTTCTGTTGTTGATTTACGCTTGTGCGTTGGATCATTGCTTTGTGTTGTGTCATCCAATTTCTATTAAGCTTCAGGTGATGGATCTCTACCCTGACGTTTCCCTGTAAAGTATCTCGATACAGTTTTAAATTCATTGTCCCCTCAATGTTTGCAAGTTGTCCAGCCCCTAAAAGTTTTAAGGTGCTTTGAAGTAGGTGCAGAGGGTATATCAGGGGGAAGCTTTTTCATTCAGAGAGTGGTGAGTGCTTGGAATGGGCTGCCAGTAACTGTGGTGGAGGTGGATACAATAGGGGCTTTTAAGAATCTCCTGCATAGGTACATGGAGCTCAGAAAAATAAAGGGCTAAGGGTAACCCTAGGTAATTTCTAAAGGAAGTACATTTTCGGCACAGCATTGTGGGCTGAAGGGCCTGTATTGTGCTGTGTGTGGGTTTTCTGTGTTTGTCTATTATGACTCAGATGAAGATCAGACCACATTTTTGAGTAATTAATGCAGAAAAGCAGGTAATTACAAGGGTTCACAAACTTTTCCTTGCAACTTCCTTGCACAGTTCCCAATATTTTGTTTTTTTTTTAATTTTCGTTGGCTGAGATGCATACATATGTGTAGTTTGTATTGTATAAAAGTACATTTTAAGATTTGTTTAGATGTGAATTTAATCTTGGTGCTCATGGTGGATTTATGTAAACTTATTGATAGTTACTTTTTTTAGCAACATCGTAGAACACCTTTAAACTGCTGAAGAATGACCCGAGATAATTCCAGTATCTCTAAAGATAGAATATTGAGACTCCAGTTAATGTTTTAAAGTACATCCTGAATGGGAAGGAGGTGAAGATGCTTCAGAAAACAGTTCTACTCAGTAGTATGTTGGGAAGTAAAGGGACAGGAAGGCAATCCCTTCTGGATTGTAGATTTGGGTGTGGGAGTTTGTAACACTGCACGTCACTGAAATAGTCAGCTCTAATGCACAGAAACAGGCCCTTCAGCCCATCTTGTCCATGCTAAACCATTATTCTGCTTAGTCCCACTGACCTGCAGCTGGACCATAGCCCACCGTTTCCATCGATGTACTTATCCAAACTTCTTGTAAGTATTGAAATTCAACCCATAATTGTCATTTCCACTGGCAGCTCATTCTGCTCTTTCACCACCCTGAGTGAAACCCTGCTCGTGTACCTTTTCAACCTCCAGTTCCAATCATTCACTCTGTCTATATAAGAAGATTACAAGCTTCCTATTGGAAAATAGCAAGGAGTACAAACATTAAAGCATTTAAAATAAGAAGTTACAGATTTAGGTTTTGGGCAGAGGCAAGGAAAGAAGCCTCGGTTGGCAAGGTGCTAACCTGGGGTGGCAAATAGGAATCTATTCGTAGTAGATTTGTAATGTCCATAAGAGACTGCATACAAATGTTCTCGTTACAGATGGTAAAGGGAACTGGGAGGGTTGAAAATATTGCATCTAAAGTTAGCTCATGGCCAAATAGGACAGGGCTGTTGGTATTATCTGATACAGCACAAGAGAGTGACCAAATTCAGGATGGCTGAGGCAAAGAGCTGAGTTCATTCAGCTCTGCAGAAAATGGACCTATGTGCCCAGATATCATACTGCCTCAGAATAACTGTAAATCATTTATAACATTTTCTGTTAGCTTCTTAGTTCTTTTAGCACTTCAGAATCCAGCATGTGTGTAATAAGTATTTTGATTACACATTGCTTTTATTTTGTACAACTGGGTATTCTGTTTGTGCAGATGTTACTGGACCTCTTAGTTCTCTTGAGAAGTAATATATTATTTCTCATGGCACTAAAGTGCTGCCTTTAATCAGCCACGTTTACAAGTTGATTATGTCATGTAGATGGGGTTTGACAGCTTGTGTGCAGTTTGGGATAGTTTTATAATAAATTACAGTTACCATGACTAATTCTATGATTTTGCAGCCAGAAGCATGGTATTTGTGTTATGACATATTGTACCGTAATTCTGTTTACTATTTTACTGTATTATATCCACATTTAGCAGAAGGAATGTTTGTAGTTTATTAATGTGTCTGATTGCATCCTGAAGTACTTTGAGTAATCTGGCGCATTTCGTAGGGCAGATTATGCCAATTTTTGAACCTGCAATCTTTTCTAGTTTCTTTTTTACTCCTTGTACTACTGCTAAGGGGGGGGGGCAAGAAAAAAAACATTTTTATTTATATATTAGTGAACTTACAATACTCAAGCGTTTACTTTTATTGGTGGAGATGCAGACCCTGTGGCCGCTTTTATTAGGTACTGCCTGTACTTAATAAAGTGTTTACTGAGTGTCTGTTCATGGTCTTTTGCTGCTGTAGCCCAGCCACTTCAAGGTTCAACATGTTGGGTTATCAGAGATACTCTTCAGCACACCGCTGTTGTAACACATGGTTATCTGGTTACTGTCGCCTTCCTGTCAGCTTGAACTAGTCTGGGTATTTTCCTCTGAATTTCATTAACAAGGCATTTTCACACACAGAACTGCCACTCACTGGATGTTTTTTGTTTTTCACACTATTCTCTGTAACCTCTAGAGGCTGTTGTGCGTGAAAACCTCAGGAGATCAGCAGTTTCTGAGATTCTGCAACCACCTTGTCTGGCATCA
This sequence comes from Hypanus sabinus, assembly GCF_030144855.1. NCBI lineage: Eukaryota > Metazoa > Chordata > Chondrichthyes > Myliobatiformes > Dasyatidae > Hypanus > Hypanus sabinus. The sequence continues at coordinate 27,232,606 of NC_082735.1, read as the reverse complement.
GCAATCATTCCACATTTCTTCCCCGTTCTTATGTTTGGTCTGAACCACACTATAATTCCTGTTCGTATTTGCATGCTTTTGTGTATTAAGTTACTGCCACGTAATTGGCTGATTGGATATTTTCATTCATGAGCAGGTGTCTGGATGTACCTAATAAAGTGACCATTGAGTGTCTAATTTGCGACTTCCTTTTGCAGAGCATTTGACATGAGGAAATTTAGTTCCTTTTATTCTTATGAACTTCTTCGATATCAGCAGTTCTCATTTACTTCACTTGTTGAAGTTATTTGTTCATGGTGATGGATTATAGCAGAACAGAAAGATGCTTTACCAAGTCGCATTCACATCCAAGCTGAAAGAAACAGGCGTTGATATACAGTCGGCCCTCCTTATCCGCAGGAGATTGGTTCCGAGGCCCCCCCACGGATACCAAAAAACTCGGATGCCCAAGTCCCTTATTAACCTGTCTCAGTGCGGTGGTCTTTAGGACCCAGCGGAAGCCCGGACTTTATTTAATATGTTTCCGTGCGGTGGACATTAGGACCTGGCAGTGCAGCTCTGAATCTGCAGTGTTTCTGTTCACGAAAATAATCACAATCACAATTGAAAATAAGGTGGAAGTAATAAAGCAATCAGGAAAAGGTGAAACGCCATCAGTCATTGGAAAAGCGTTAGTCTGTAGTCAGTCAACGATCGGAACAATTTTAATGGAGCGTGTGAAAGGCACTGCCCCGGTGAAAGCTACAATTATTGCTAAGCAGCGCAGTGGTTTAGTTATTGAAAAACGTTTGTGTTTTATATGCATAGAAAGGTAAAATATGTACTATATACTAAGAAAAACGTTTGACTAACTGATGCTAAATAATACTGGATGTACCTGTTTCAACTTCAAATCCGATTTAAAGACAGACTCAGGAATGGAACTCATTCATAACCTGGGGACTGCCTGTACTTTTAAGTCATTTCTAGATTACTTATAATACCTAACACAATGTCAATGCTATGTAAGTAGTTGTTATACTGTATTGTTTAGGGAATAATGACAAGAAAAAATAGTCTCTACATGCTCAGGCAACGAGTGCTGGAGAGAGAACTTCCGGGTTTTCCCGATCCGCAGTTGGTTGCATCTGCATATGTGGAATCCGCGGATAAGTGGGGCTGACTGTAGTTAATCTTTTTCAAGCAGTGCATTTGGAGCTATCATGGTACATTATTATTTCCACCAGTTGTAATTAGGGCATTTTATCTTTCAGCAGGTGAAGACTTTCTTTGATTAAAAAACAGCTTATCAGGTTAGCTGTGTTTCATTTTACAAGAAGTGGTATGTCAATAGCGGGGATTAAGGAAATGATAGAAATTCGGATAAGTTAAGAACTCTGAGGCACTGAAGGATTTGGATGTCCAAGTACCTAATTTTCAAAAGTCTAATGTGCAGGGACTGCAACCAGTTAGGAAAACCATCAAAGTTGTTACTTATTCACAGGGAATTGCAAACAAACCAGAGGTCACTGTTGTAAAAATAAGAGCCCCTTTTTTGAGTGAGAGATTGGGAAATTTTTCCAGTGTGTCAAGGGGAGTGGAAGCAGACACTTAGAATATTTTAAAGGCAGAGGTAGATGTGTAATAAGAGAAAGAAAGGTTAGCATGGGCGCTTGGGAATGTGGAGTTGCTGTTATTATCAGATCAGTCATGATTTTATTAAATGGCAGAGGCTAAATCATGTTTCTAAGTAAATGGACAAAAAGATGACAGTTCACTTACAGTACTGTGCAAAAGTGTCAGGCACATATCTAGAGCTAGGGTATCTTAAGATTTTTGCACAGCACTGTGTAACAAAGGGAATGGTTATATTCACCTTGGTCAGAATAAAAAAAGGCCTAGTGTTATTTAAATGAAGTGCGATTATTAAACAGTGGCTCTAATATTATCACTGATTTAGATGAGTGCTTTTAAAAAAAACGTGTACAAAAAGTATTGACCATGATAGATGGTGTGTTAGCCTTTTGAAGACTTGCTCCATTATGCAGAACTTTTAGTGACACTTCTGGTATCGCTTATACATTTCTTATCTTACCTGAGTGTACTCGTGTCTTTGAAACAGTAGTTTGGAATTCTTTTAGACCGATTCTTTTTTTTGAAGGGTTTGTTCAAATGGTAAAAGGTTGAGTTGAATAGGTTCAGTCAATAAGATGATCTCATTGAAACACAAGGTTTTAAGATCATACAGTGTGGAAGCTGGTTCTGTGGTGCACTTAGTTCATGGCAATCACTAAGAACCTGACTACCCCCACATTCCTCCCATCTTTCCTTAAATTCCCACAGGGCAACTTAGTGGCCTATGAACTAACCAACCTGTGGCAACTTACTCCCAGCAAAATACCAACCTATGCATCTTTGGGATGTAGTAAGAAAGCACAGCTCCTGGGAGAAACCCATGTACCATCATAAAGAACGTGCAAATAGTACTGGATGCCAGCAATAACCCTGCCTATTGGCGCTGTGAGGCAGCCATTGTGATGGTTGCGCCGCTACCAGGTGCTGACAGCATAAATACTGAGCAGATGTTTTCCCTAATGGGGAAATCCAGATGCAGTAGCATAGTCTCTGGGAAAAGGGGTCGACTGCTTCAGATGGAATTTCTTGTGAACCTATAGAGTCTGTTGCTTGGCAGACCAGTGGGTGTTGTCATTAAGATATTTAAGGTTGGTGGCTTGAGGCCCTCTCATGGATATTGCGTAGTAGCTGTCTACGTGATACAGAAGCTGGTATGCAATGCAGGGCAGTATGATATGAAGCACAGACTGTTGCCCATGAAGCAGGCTCTCCCGCAGCTGATGAATCCAAAGGAACGGCAGAGGTCACTACAGTTCAGAACCAGCGCCATTGCAGGAGACGCCAATCAGCTCTGGACTCAAAGTTGTTCTGCCTTCAGAAATCTAGCTCTGGATTTTTACTGCAAGGTTTACTCCCAAAGCCTTCCCCTTGAATGGGTATGGCCACAAGACTGAGGAGGTTTGAGATCATAAGTTTTCCTCCTCCTGGATGAGCAGCTGATGAGCCCCATCAGCCTGAAGCGATTGGTTTTAAGGTGCCAGTAACCTGTCCGTGCTCCTTCTGTTGTCAGGGGAAATGGTTCTGCCAGATTCAGTAGCTAAGCCAGGAGCTGATCTTAGTTGCCAGAGGCGCATGCCATTAGGAGCATTTAATAGGTAGTGGGAGCTTATCCCCACTACCTCTCCTGGCTACAACAACCTTAAAGAACCATATTTGGATAACAAGGACAGGGAAATCATCATCATCAACTGTGGAGTAAGGCAGAGGCATCTTGTGGCTCACTACTTCTATTTCTTAGATGGTAGAGTAGAAACAAGAATCTGAAACCAACACTTTAGTGGATTTGCCTACCTTACAAGTAAAGTAATACTATTCAATATTAGTTAACAACCCTTAACGTAGTATCAAACTCACCTACTTAAAGCAGTTGCTTTGATTCATTGCAGTAACTTGACTTTTTCCAGTGCCTGTAATCAAAGTTAATACTCTTGAGTTACTCAATGGAATTTAATGCAGACAAATGAGAGGAATTGCACTTTAGAGAAAACGTACAGTGAAATGTAGAGCTCTGAGGTCCATAGTTAAACAGAGGAATCTGGGAATGCAGGTCCATAATTCTTTGAAAGTGGCATGTTTGGCCACTTTTGGCATGTTAACCTTCATGAATCACGGCATTGATTGTAGGTGCTGGGGTGTTATGTTGATACTGTATAAGATGTTGGTGAGGTCAGATTTGGAGTATTGTGTGCTACTCTGGTCACCTACTTGGAGGAAAGATATCAATAAAGTTGATAAAGTGCAGAGAAAATTTACAGGAGTGTTGCCAAAACTTGAGGACCTGAGTTACAGGGAAAGCTTGAATGAGTTGGGACTTTATTCCCTGGAGTGTAGGAGAATGATGGTTAAACAAAATTATGATGGGTATAATTAGGGTGAATGCATGCAGGTATTTTCCTTTTTAGGTTGGCTGAGACTCACACAGGTGAAAATGAAATATTTAAGGGGTGTCTATGGAGAACTTCACTCGGAGGGTAGGGCGAGTGGTGGATGATCTGCCAATGGAAGTGGTGGATGCAGGTTCAATTGCAACATTTAAGAGGATATGTACAGTTAATTAGCTAGATAGATGAATGAGGTGTGTGTGGAGGGCTGATGTTCGTGTGCAGGTAGATGGGAATAGGCAGAATACCAGGACAGAGTGGACTAGATGGGACAAAGGGCCTCTGTGACATATCAAGGGAGAGTTATCGATTAATTTTTATACTGCATTAAAAGATGGTATTTTAAGGAAAACTTCAAAGGAGGAAGTAGCTCAGATTCTATTCCATAGCTTGTGGCCTAAGGAAATAAGTGCATAGCTATAATTCAAATTCAGCTGAACACAAGTAAAGTCATCAATAATTGAAGAAGTGGGTCAACAGCTTCCAAAAAAAGTGCTGTGGGATTATAAAGGGGCAAATCAGTATTTTGATAGTGGATTGAGAAAAGAATGCTTTGCCAATATTTTTTTTAAAACCTCGAGTTTGCTGAATGTTTTGTTTCCTGTAAAGACATTGATAACAATGTAGCCTTTAATTATTCATAGGAAGGATATTTTCACAAGACTGGCAGTAGTTTATGATCACGATTCCTAATTTTTGAGATTTTTTTATTCCTATAGTGGTTTGAACAATCAATGAATCCAGGGCTTTGGGTTTTTAACTACAACATTGCTTGAGATATGACTCTATTATGCCCCTCTTTGTTGTGTCTCTATTACACAGCTTCTCTGGAGCTCAAAGCTGTACCACATTCTTAAGTTTTCCTGCTGTTATCTCAGAATTACTGCTGGTCTTGTGCCGTCTTTGGCAGAAGGAGAGAATTTTCTACCTGCCTTAAAAATTATAAGACAGTTGTATGGGGTTGAGCGGGATATGGGATCAGACATGATGGAATGGCAAAACAGATTCTATGGGCTGAATGGCCTAATTCTGCTCTTATGTCTAATGGTCTAAGTTCATGTATTAAACATTTCTGACATATATGCTTCCAGAGGGATAATTTTGTCTTGATTTTCTTTGTCCTTATAAGCAAGTTGAAACGTTGTTGGGATCTCAGTATATACATGTTTGCATTTATTAGTGGACTTCTAGGTCAACACTTAGAATTTACCACTTTTGAGATAACTATGTAGTGAACAGCTCTTCACAACAACTTCTGGGACCATAAAGTACAAAAAACAAAACCAAATTGGTTTGAACAAGACTGTATGTGATTGTAAGATCAACTTCAGTCATTGCAATGCCAATGTCCAATTGTTCCTAAAGTGACATAAAACTTTCACTGGAATTTCAGCCAAAAAGTAAGTTATCAATGCTTACAGTTGCAAGATTTCTAGGGTTCAAATAAGTATATGAACCTTTGGGGTAATGCTTTCAACAAAAGCTATTTGGAGTCAGGTTTTCCAATCAGTGAGATGAGATTGGAGGTGTGGGTTGTAGAGGTGACAGAGCCTGCTTGTCTCAAGAAAAATCTGTTTATGTGTACCATGCCTCGATCAAACAACTTTCAGAAGACCTTAGAAGAAGAATTGTAGAGATGCATGAAGCTGGAAAAGGCTACAAAGGCATTTCTAAAGACCTGAGTGTTCATCAGTCCACAATTAAAAAAAAAATTGTCTACACATGGAGGAAATTCAGTACTCTCCATAGGAGTGGATGTCCTACAAAGAGCACAATGTGCAATGTGGAAAGTGGTTGAAAAGAACCCAAGGGTAACAGCAAAAGACATGCAAAAATCTCTAGAACTTGTTGTGGTCTCTGTTCATGTGTCCACTATAAGAAAAACACTAAAAAAGAATGGTGTTTGTGGAAGGACACCAAGGAAAAAAAAAACACTGCTGCAAAAGACCACCTGGATGTTTCACAACACTTTTAGGACAATCATTTGTGGACAAATGAGACTAAGTTGAACTTTTTGGCAGAAGTGCACACTGCTCTGTTTGAAGGAAAAAGGGTACTGCACACCAACACCAAAACCTCATCCCAACTGTGAAGCATGGTGGAAGAAGCATCATGGTTTGGGGCTGCTATGCTGTAGTCATTGAGGGAGCAATGAAATATCGACATTTTACAGGAGAGTGTCAAGATAGCAATCTGTCACTTGAAGCTAAATGGAAGTAGGATGATGCAACAAGACAATGATCTGAAGCACCAAGAGTAAATCAACAACAGAATGGTTTAAAAAAGAAGAAAATTTGTGTTTTGTAATGGCCATGCTGAAGTCCAGACCTTAACCCAGTTGAGATGCTGTGGCACAACCTGAAGAGAGCTGTTCATGCAAGGTATCCCAGAAATATGGATGAACTGAAACAGTTTTGCATGGATAAATTGTTTAAAATTCCTCCTTGGATTGTGCAAGTCTGATCAGCAGCTACAGGAAACGTTTGGTGGAGGTTATTGCTGCTAAAGGAGGTTCTACCAGTTATTAAATACAAGTGTTCACATACTTTTTCCGGCCTGGACTGTGAATGATTAAACTGTGTGAACATGTGTTATTAGTTTAGGCAAATTGTGTTTGTCTATTATTCTGACTTGGATAAAGTTTAGACTGCATTTTATGAGTAATTAATGCAGAAAAACAGGTAATTGGAAAAGGTTCATAAACTTTTTCTTGCAACTGTATATGTCTATATGCAATCCTGAGATTATGTGCTCTGTTATACAGACGATAAAAATATTTGATTGGTGCAAAATGTTAACATTGCAGCAATAAATTGAAATACTTAAACCAATATAAAACTGAATGCTGGAAGAATATAATGGCAATTGAATAAGGACTGCTTCTGTGTGAAAACTGCAACTAAGCAGTACAGGTTGAGCACCCCTTATCCAAAATGCTTTGAGCCAGATGTTTTTTAGATTTCAGATTTTGGAATATCTGAATCTATATATAATTAGATGCCTTGTGGATGGGATCTAAGACGAAACAAAATCCACTTGCATTACATGTACAACTTATCCATTTACCCTAAAGGTTTATGAATATATCTTCAGGGTATATGTATAAGCTGTTTATGTTTAAAAGTGTCAACTGAGTCTTCATCTCTTATACTTTTAGGTATTGAATTCTGCAGTTTAGGAGTGTTTAAAATATACTTAAACACAGTTTTAGATGAATTAGCTACTGTAAATCATCTTGTGGAGTAAGTAAGGGGTAGAAGTATCAAGGCTGTGTTGTTAGCTATAATTGATGAAAACAGATTAAAGAGAATGGAGATTGATGGGGTTGCTCTGAAAGCTGGCATAGAGGGAATAGGCTGACTTTATTCAGCATTATGAAAACAAATTAGGGACATCTCCATACTTATAGTTCCTTCCAGGTGAAAATTTCTGAACAGAATCACCAAATGCAGTTCACTTGCATTTCTTCCAATTCAGTTAACTGCATTCATTACTTTATTTTCTACAGTGGAGAAGCCCAATACAGAGAGAGCAACTTTGCAGAACACCTTTGTTCATTCCATAAAATTAACCATGGGTGTTTGGTTGCCTGTCACCTGAATTCTCCATTTCTACGGTTTCTGTCTTTGGATAATTCAGTGCAGCAACACAGGTTCTTACAATCCTCCGGACATGTGCAAATTCAACAGTTTCACAATACCAGCCTATTCACACTGTATCCGCACCCGTCACTGCTGATGGAGAATCGTCAACCTTTCACGATAATTCTGTTTGTCTCTTTCTGGACACGTTGCCTAATGTGCTTTATGTTTTCAGTATTGTTTTTATCCCCCACCTCAATCCACTGTTAGATCTCCCTCAAACAGACCAGTAGCAGCTATTGAGGCTCACCACTCTCCCTCAGCCAACACAATGTGTCATTTGGCTCCTCTGCCTCCAACCCGTGACAGATGTTTCCTTTGTGTTTCTTCCCCACCTCCTCTTCCATCTCTGCTGCTCAAAATATCTTTAATATTTCTAACTTTTCTGTGTTCTGATGAATGGACACAACCTGCATCTCTCTGAGCTATCTCACCTCCTACGTATTTTTATCATTTCTTGTTTTATGAGCATTTATTTTCCCATGGAAAGTTAAGTTTTTTCTGTCCTTTAGAATAGAAAGACCATCTTTGGAGCCAAGCAAGTTCAGTCAGACATCAGTTTGTGTTAAAGTCAAAATCAACTCTACAAAACAATATTATGGCAAATGAAATGTGCACAATAATTTTAGCCATTTTGTGATTGAAGGTGTTCTGACGGGAGGAGAAAGGTGACAGGGATGTTGAAGAATGAAAGCAGCCCTGAAATATTATTTCATGCTTAAGGAATTATTAGGGAAAGTAACGTTAATATCTAGCCCTGCATCTCATTCAGCAACATGCCTGAGAACCTCGAAAACCTGAACTATGATTTGAACGACGGCCAAGTGGAAATTGCAATTACAGGTCATCGCCAAGTAATGAAGAGGTTCCTTAAGTTTGATCATGTTAATAAGTCAGAAAATATACAAAAAATACTCAACATGGTAACCAACCCTCCATTTTTGTCTTGTATCCCTGTAGTAATGTTTAGGTTTGTGCACTTGTCAAAGCTTGGAAGGGGGGAGAGAGCTGGAGATCTGACATAAAAACAAAACATGCTGGAAACGATCATCAGTCAGGCAGCCAGAAACAAAGTTAACATCAAAGATTTAAAGGTCTATGACAAGACATGTTAACTCCTCGTAATTGAGTTAATCGAAACTGGATTTTATTTTTCTCTTTTTCTACTACATTTGCCACTTTGGACAGTTAATATAACTTGCTCACACAAAATGCTGGTGGAACACAGCAGGCCAGGCAGCTTCTATAGGGAGAAGCGCTGTCGACGTTTCAGGCCAAGACTGTTTGTCAGGACTAACCGAAAGGAAAGATAGAGATTTGACAGTAGTGGGGGGTGGGGGGGGATGCAAATTGATAGGAGAAGACCGGAGGGGGTGGGATGAAGCTAAGAGCTGGAAAGGTGATTGGCGAAAGTGATACAGAGCTGGAGAAGGGAAAGGATCATGGGACGGGAGGCCTCAGGAGAAAGAAAGGAGGGGGGGAGCACCAGAGGGAGATGGAGAACAGGCAAACAACTAAATACGTCAGGGATGGGGTAAGAAGGGGAGGAGGAGTGTTAGCAGAAGTTAGAGAAGTCAATGTTCATGCCATCAGGTTGGAGGCTACCCAACCGGTATATAAGGTGTTGTTCCTCCAACCTGAGTTTGGATTCATTTTGACAATAGAGGAGGCCATGGATAGACATATCAGAGTGGCAATGGGGTGTGGAATTAAAATGTGTGGCCACTAGGAGATCCTGCTTTTTCTGGCGGACCGAGCATAGGTGTTCAGTGAAACGGTCTCCCAGTCTGCGTCGGGTCTCACCAATGTATAAAAGGCCACACCGGGAGCACCGGACGCAGTATACCACACCAGCCGACTCACAGGTGAAGTGTTGCCTCACCTGGAAGGACTGTCTGGGGCCCTGAATGGTGGTGAGGGAAGAAGTTAAGGGCAGACGTAGCACTTGTTCCGTTTACAAGGATAAGTGCCAGGAGGGAGATCGGTGGGAAGGGATGGGGGGACGAGTGGACAAGGGAGTTGAGTAGGGAGCGATCCCTGTGAAAAGGAGAAAGGGGGGGGGGAGGGAAAAATGTGTTTGGTAGTGGGATCTTGTTGGAGGTGGCGGAAGTTACGGAGAATTATACGTTGGACCTGGAGGCTGGTGGGTTGGTAGGTAAGGACAAAGGGAACCCTATCCCGAGTGGGGTGGCGGGTGGATGGGGTGGGGCAGATGTGCGGGAAATGGGAGAGATGCGTTTGAGAGCAGAGTCGATGGTGGAAGAAGGGAAGCCCCTTTGTTTAAAAAAGGAAGACATCTCCTTCGTCCTGGAATGAAAAGCCTCAACCTGAGAGCAGATGCGGCAGAGACAGAGGAATTGTGAGAAGGGGATAGCATTTTTGCAAGAGACAGGGTGGGAAGAGGAATAGTCTAGGTAGCTGTGAGAGTCTGTAGGCTTATAGTAGATATCAGTAGATAGACAGTCTCCAGAGATGGAGACAGAAAGATCAAGAAAGGGGAGGGAGGTGTCGGAAATGGACCAGGTAAATTTGAGGGCAGGGTGAAAGTTGGAGGCAAAGTTAATGAAGTCGACGAGCTCAGCATGCATGCAAGAGGCAGCGCCAATGCAGTCGTCGATGTAGCGAAAGAAAAGAGGGGGATGGTTACCGGTATAGACTTGGAACATGGACTGTTCCACAAAGCCAACAAAAAGGCAGGCATAACTGGGACCCATATGGGTGCCCTTGGCTACACCCTTGGTTTGGAGGGAGTGGGAGGAGCCAAAGGAGAAATTATTGAGAGTAAGAACTAATTCCGCTAGACGGAGGAGAGTGGTGGTAGAGGGGAATTGGTTAGGTCTGGAATCCAAAAAAAAAGTGAAGAGCTTCAAGACCATCTCAGTGTGGGATGGAGGTATATATGGGACTGGACATCCATGGTGAAAATAAGATGGTGGGGGCCAGGGAACTTAAAGTCATTGAAAAAATTCAAAGCATAAGAAGTGTCACGAACATAGGTGGGAAGAAATTGAATGGGGGGGGGAATAAGACAGTGTCAAGGTATGCAGAAATGTATCCAGCATCTGCAGATTTCCTCATGTTTGCAATATAACTTGCTATTGATTTATGCTTGCTTTGTATGGAGTTGTCCAGGTATCTCTTCCTTGGCCATGGACCACTTTACCATGTGCCTGGTGGTAAACCAAGATCATTACTGGATCCCTTTCTGGTTTTATTTTGCCTGTCTTGACTTGGAGCAGAATGTTCTTTTCCTCTCATGGTTTTTCAACATTTTTGTCATGATCTTTAACTTGCAGTAGTATATAGTGTAGTATTTGCAGGGGTCCTAATAAGGGAGGGAGAAAGATACTTTACTATTGACCTCTCTTGGAGAGGTACATTTTATGCAAGAAAACCTGATTGGAGGAAGGGGCCATTACTGTCTGCTTCGCTGCATCATCCTTTCATAGTAAACAAAAGCTGAGTCCATTGAAAAGGTCATTGGTGGCAGTTTACCATCACTGCAGCACTTGTGTGTGTTCAGAACACAGAAGCAGGCAGGAAGTTCGTTAACCCACCCTGCCTTTTCCAAAAGCTTCCTTCTGCAAAGCACTACATGGCTATTACAACGAAAATCATGCCATCTTAAAAGTTTCTTTATCCAGATAATTCATCTGATCAACCACTCTAGTTAGACCCACCCCACTCCTTCTATCTGTTAACCCTCGTCACTACACCGCACTGTAGACATTTCAACCCACTTTTCATAATGCTGTTTACATTGTAAATACAAGGTTGGCTAATTTAAGCACATTTCATTCCATAATTCAGCAATTTAACCTCTAACATTATTATATTTACCTGAATGTTTTTTTGTTGCATGTCACACCCTGACTAACACAACACAGCAGATTCATAATATATGTCAATGTATATGGTGAATAAAGTTGATGCTTGATTCCTGAGAGAAATTCTAATTCTTTTTTAAAGTTTTTCATTCTTTCCTGGGAATGTAAACTGCTGTAATTGGGTGCAAAGAAGGATATCTGCAGTGCACTTCCTAGTAATCCTGTCTAGAAATCTACGCTTGTGGACATCGGCTGAGGAGAGAATTAGTGTTATACATGATGCAGACTTTGTCACATGGTTTCAAGCTTCAGTTATGCATTGGGTGGATTACAGATAAATCTAGAAAATTACAAGTGAAAGAGATCTGAGATGAAAACAAACGAAACATTTAGGAATGCAGCACCTTGGAGAGGGAGGAAGAGAAAAAAGGTGTTGGATGCAAGATTTAGTTTTTTTCAAAACTTGGGTATGAGCAGGTGTTTTGCTTGCAGTGTTTCTCTGTGATCAGCTGCTGCCAGATACTAAGTGTCCCAGAGTGACTTCACATTTAAGCATCAACAACAACTTGTAACGTGGAGAAATGTCCCTGGACACCTCACAGATGTGTTAGCAAGCCAGAATTGCGCCCAAGCCTTCTGAGCAGTGTATGATAAAGAAACAAGCACAAAAAAAATATTCAGAAGGGAACAGCCATAGGCCATACTTCAAGTGGATGTAAATTTGGATTAAAATCAGGACATTTGGATTAGGATGGAACAATTTAAAAGGGGGAAGTGAAATTTAAAGTTAGAGGAGCCACTGTGGAATAGGAAGGATGGAGGGGACAGATAGGATAAGGGCAGCAACGTTTTAAATTACCTCATTTTCTAAGAGTGAAGGAAGGCTGCCAGTGATATATTGGAATAGTTGAGTATGGTTGTGCCACAGTTCTGGATGTGGCTTATTAGGGATAACAGGCACAGTTATGGAAGTGCCCAATGGCCTATTTCAAGGCGTGTCTGGTCATAAAGCCTACCCTGGGTTCAGACATGGCATCAAGGTTGTGAATTAGACTGGTTTGATTCAGATGATTGCCAAGGAGAATAATGAAGTTGGTGACTGTTATGTCAAATTTGAGGAAACAAAGCATAAGATGTCAGACAAACATTCTGACAACTTGGGGAACTTTGTGGTAATGAAAAGGAGCTGACTGGAGACAGATAGGAGTTACAGGGAAGCTGCCACACCCAAGTTGCAGGAGGTAGGGAGCTGGAGGGTTGTCAAGAAGAAAAAGGAATGGGAATAGGCAGACAGTGCCGAGTACCCCTATGACAGTTCCTCTCAACGTGTACTGTACATTGCTTTGGATACTGTTGGGGGATGTGACTTACTGGGGAAAGGTGCACTGACACCGTGGTGTCTGGCATTGAGCTGTCTCTGTGGCTCCGAAGGGCGAGGGGAGAAGGGAGCAGTAGTGATAAGGGATTCAATAGTTGAGGGAACAGACAAGATTCTGTGGATGGTATGTTGCTTTCCTGGTGCCAGAGTCAGGGGTACCTCTGATCAGGTCCACATCATTCTAAAGGGGGAACAGTGAGAAGCCAGAAGTCTTGGTACACACTTATACCAATAACTTGGGTAGGGAAAGGGTTGAGGTCCTGAAGAGAGAACATAAGAGAGGCAGGTAGAAAGCTGAAAAGAAGGACCTTGAGGGTAGTAATCCTTGGATTGTTGCCTGTTCCACGCGCCAGTGGGGATAAGAATGGGATGATTTGACAGATGAATGCGCGCTGAAGAATTGGTGCAGGGGGCAGGGTTTCAGATTCGTGGATCATTGGAACCTCTTTGGAGAAGAAATGATCTGTACAAAAGGGATGGGTTGCATCTGTACTTGATGGGGACAGATATCCTTGCAAGTAGGTTTGATGGAGCTATTGGGGAGGATTTAAACTAGTTTGGAAGAAAGGTGGGATCCAGAATCAGGCTTGATCTCACTGGCATAGATCATGACATTAGCTGTGTTGTGGCAGCAATACAATGCAATATATAATAATTAAGAGCCATAAATTACAATAAGAGGTATATTTTTAGAATTAAACTAAATAAGTAGTGCAAAAAGAGTTTTTAAAAAAATTGAGGTGGTACATGGGTTCATTGTCCTATCAGAAATCTGATGGGAGAGGGAAGAAAGTTTTCCTAAAGTGTTGTGTGTGTGTGTCTGTCTGTCTATCTTCAGGCCACCATCTTGATTGTAGCAATGAAGAAGAGGGACGTACTGGGTGAAAGAAGTCCTTAATGAAGGGTGCCACCTTTTTGAGGCTTCACCTTTTGAAGATGTCCTCAATGTTGGCAATTCTAATGCTCATGATAGAGCTGGCTGAGTTTCCAACTTTCTGTAGCTTTTTCCAATCCTGTGCAGTCACCCCTCCATACCAGGCGGTGATGCTCTCCATGGTTCCAGGTGCTAATTTTTGAGAGTCTTTGGTGTAATATCAAGGCTCCTCAAACTCCTGATGAAAGGTAGCCACTGTTGTGTCTTCTTTGTAATTCCATTGGTATGTTGGCCCATGATAGATTTTCAGAGGTTTTGACACCCAGGAAATTGAACCTGCTCACCCTTTCTACTGCTGATCCCTCGATGAGAACCAGTGTGTGCTCCCTTGACTTCTTCCTGAATTACAATCAGTTCCTTAGTCTTATTGACATTGAGTGTAAGGTTGTTGCTGCGACACCACTCAACCAGCTGATCTGTTTCACACCTCTACGCCTTCTCATCACCCTGTGAAATTCTGCCAACAATAGTTGTGTCATCAGCAAGTTTATAGATGGTGTTTGAATTGTACCTAGCCACACAATCATAGGTGTAGAGAGAGAGTAGAGCAGTGGACTAAGTGTGCATTCCAGACGTGCGCCAGTGCTGATTGTCGGTGAGGAAGAAATGTTATTTCTGATCCATACTGACTGAGTTCTCCTGATGGGGAAGTCAAAGATCTACTTGCAGAGGGAGATAAAGAGGCCAGTACTTTGGAGCTTGTTGATTAGTACTGATGGGTACAATGGTGTAATCAACAAATAGCAGCCTGATGTAGGTATTATTATTGAACAGGAGATCCAAGGATGAGTGGAGAGCCAGTGAGATTGCATCTGCTGTAGACCTATTGAGACCTGCTTTGGCAGGAGTTGATTCTGGCCACGACCAACTTCTCAAAGCACTTCATCACAGCAGATGTGAGTGCAACTGGACGATAGTTGCTGAAGCTTCTCACCCTGCTCTTCTTGGACACTGGTATGATTGTTGCCCTTTTGAAACTGGTGGGAACCTATGTCTGCAACAGTGAGCGATTGAAGCTGTCCGCGAACACTCCTGCCAGTTGGTTGGCAGGGGTTCTCAGTCCCCTACGAGGTACACCATCGGGGCCTGATACCTTGCAAGTGTTCACCCTCTTAAAAGATGTTCTCAAGTCTGCCTCCAAGTGAGAGATCATGAGGTCACCAGATGCTGCAGGGATTTGCACAGGTGGATGAAAGGCATTGAGCTTGTGAGAGTGAAGCATCACAACCCCATTCCTGATGTTCAGTTTTGCCTTGTTGGAACTAATGACCTGCAACTCAGTCAGAGCTGATGTGCATCCGATTCTGATTCTAACTGTTTTTGCGCTTAAAATTGCCTTATGTGGGTCATACCTCGACCTCTTCTATAGTTTTGGTAGATCAAAGGTTGGAGTGGTTGGTGTGAAGGTAGGTGCAGTGTGTACAGATTCTGTGAGGAAGGATAAGCAGTGGATTTGTCATACAGTCAGTTGGAAGGTTGAAATATGAGGGTGATGAACTGGATCAGTTCTTGGTGCTGTAACATTGTGGCCCTTACAGAGACTTGGCTGTCACATGGGCAGGAATGACTGCTTGATGTTCCAGGGTTTAGATGCTCCAAAAGGTTCAGGGAGGGAGGTAAAACCGGCATTGCTACTCAGGGATAGTGCCACAGTGTCAGAAAGGGAGGACATTGTGGAAGAATTGTCTACTGAGTCAGTGTGGGTGTAAGTAAGAAACAGGAAGGAAGCAGTCACTCTTGGGAGTATTCTCTAACCGCCCCACCCCCTCAGTAGCAACGGTGACACTGAGGAGCAGATCAAGAGGCAAATTTTGGAAAAGTACAAAAATAGCAGGATGATTGTTATGGGAGACTTCATCTTCCCTAATGAAGATTAGCACTACCTTGGTGTAAGAGGGTTAGATGGGGCGGAATTTGTTAATCGTGTCCAAGATGGATTTTTGACAGGATGTGTGGACAGGAGAAGCTGTACTCGATGTAATACTAGGCAATGAGTCTGCTCAGGTGACAGTCTCTTGATGGGTGAGTATTTCAGAGACAGTGACCTCAGTTCCTTGACATAGCAGTGAGAAAGGATAGGTGCTGACTATGGAGAAGAAAAATTATGCTGTTAGGCAGAACTTGGGCATATAAATTGGAAACAGGTGTTCTTGCAGAAATGCACAATGAAAATATGAGGGTTGTTTGGGAACACTTGCACGGGGTTCAGGATAGGTTTGTCCCTTGAGGCAGGGAAAGGCTGGTGGGATGAAGGAACCATGCATGACAAGAAATGTGAAGCATCTAGTCAAGAGAAAAAAAGGAAGCATACTTGAGGTTTAGGAAGCAAGGATCTGACAGGATGCTAGTGAGTTTTAAAGTAACCAGGAAAGAGATTAGGGACTTGGGAGTTGTAGAAGAGGCATGAAATTGTCTTGGCAAAGAGGATTAAAGAAAACCCCCAAGGCATTCAACACAAACAGGAGAATGACTACTGTGAGGGCAAGGCCAATAAGGGATAAAAGAAGAAATGTGCCTGGAGTTGGAGGAGGTAGAGGAGTTCTTTAATGAATACTCTGCTTCAGAACTCACCATTGCGAGGGAACTGACGAAAGTGAGATCAGTGTAAAACTTGATATGCTGGAACATCTTAAGAAAGAGGATGTGCTGGAACTCTTAAAAATCATTAGGATAGATAAGGACAGGATACACCCCAGCTTATTATGGGAAGCGGGGAAGAGATTGGTGTGCTGTTGGCAATGATTTTTGGCCTCAGGAGTAGATAGAGAGGACTGGAGGGTGGCAAATGTTAATTCTTTTGATCAAGAAAGGTTAGTAGCCATAATCCTGGGAGATGAAAGAAAAGTCAGACCAAGATTGGGTAGGGGATATCATGAATTAAAGTTCAGGAATGGAAATGTAAACCATCTTAAGTGATTTTCTGCCACCATCTGATTCATTGAAAAATGAACCAAATGACTTCATCATCCCACTCAACTGGGCATTGGAAATGAATATGTGCATTTGCTTCATCTATTTCCTGTTACTTTTTAAGAGCATTTTTATACATTTGACAGGCAGTATATTGAAGAGTGAATACAATATAAGAAATTCAGCCATTTTGTACACAAGTGATGTAACCTTTTGGTAATGTTAAGTAATGCAATAATATTCACAGAAGATTGGGCATGAGTCTCCTGCTTTTTTTTGGATCTTTCTTGACTCCCTGAATAGACATGCTATCAAACAATGCATTCCTCCCCAGTACCACATTGTATTTAAGCCTGGAGGTGTGTTAGACAAGCAGAGTGTGGTCAACTTTCTCAAGGGCTGAGGAGGATAACTTTAGTTCACCTTTATCAGTGAATCAAAAGAAATGGTTTCTGATCTTGATAAGACATTCACGCTCTCCAAGAGATGCATTGCAGATGGAAAATGTCAGTATTTTGGGGAAAATATGGAGTTGAAAGGTTTTTTTAATGACTGGAAATGGAAAATTTGATAAAGAAAAATGTTTGTTTCCCAGGTGAACTGCACACCACCTTTGGCTGGAAGATCTGAGTGACAGTTCCAGGAACCATTTATGAGCAGATTTCCCTTAGCCACAGAAATTAAGTCACAAATGCCAGAATTTATTCACACTCTGATTTCTGTTCAGATTGCGACTAAATAAAAAATAAACTAAAATGATTTTCATTTTTACAATGTGGTGAATGATGATGATTGATAGCATCATTTACTTGAAATGATGTTACACCCTTACCAATACAGAGGGTTGAATAACTGTCTGGGTTTTTAATCCAAGCAGTATTTGTCAATGTTTTCAAATTAAATATTAATTAAACTACATACCATCTTCTTATTATAAAAATACCAAAGTTTACATCAGTGTTTTCCAACCATTGCCTCCCAATGCCTCCCTAAAGAACCTTCATTCTTGCCAATGCCTCTTTTAGGCATAATATACTTTCCAGAGCTCTCATAGTGTAAAAACATGTCTACCATACACTAATGTGAGAAAAATGATTCTGCTTTAAATTTTTATTTGTCTTTAAGCATAGCTTACACAGTACCGGTGCGCTGTATAGCAGCTTCGATATCAATATGAACCTTGAGCTTGATGGTTTTCAACAAGAGTTGAAATTTGTGGTTCAAGTTGTGACAGCAAAAGTCCCCACATGCATAACAATGTGCAGGTGGGTATTTTGTGAGTATGTGCCTCACTGCATTCGAGCCTCTTTCAACAAGGTAAGAGGATGGAAATGCAATAAAGAGCAGTTTTGCTCTTCTCCAAAGACCAGGAAACTTTGAATGACAGTGTAGCTACATACTACAAAAGCTAACCTTTTTGGAAAGCATTTTTTGCTGCTTCATCATTCTGAATTTTGACGATTCCTTCTTGCAAGCTCTTTTCCTATTCTTCCACCTTGCAAAGAAATGGGTTAATTACCCAGTCTGGAATTTCCAGGTTGTTCAAATCTTTGAATCGATTCTGAAAATCCTCCTTCAGTGACTGCAAGTGTAAACAGTACTCTAGCAATCACCGTCTATGAAAGAGGATGCCGTACTTTCTATGCAGGGAAACTGTGAGAACATTCTTCTCCCAATGTTTTGCTTATATATTTCCAATTTTCCAATTGAAAGTGGACACTGCACTTTTTGCCTGGATTAAATTGAAATTCTCACCCTGCAGTTTCATATTTTGTCATACAGATTGGCTAGGTATGCCATATCTTCATTTGTAGTTCAATTTTGTTTCTCAAGCCCTTGTCAACTTTGAGCAAGAATTCAACCACTGTGTCAAAAAGATCAAAGGAGCTTTTTAAGTAGCAGACTTTTGACAGCCAATGCACTTCAGTTGAAACTTTTCATCGTTATCTTGGCATAACAGGTGAAATATTCAGCTATTTATTGGAGGAGCTTTAATTTTATTGATAGCAGATATTGCAAGAATGACGCTTGCTGGCTGAGGCTTTTGGCTGCAACTGTTGACGATGAATGACACAATGGATTGCAAACAGACTTGGAATTTCTTTTTTCATAAATGCCACTAAACCAGCATGGTGACCTGTCATATATGGTGCTCCATCTGCTGTATAAGAAATCATGTTCCTAATCGGAATATTTTTATCGTCAATGTACATTTTGTGCTCGTTGTAGATTGATTCTCTAATGATATTTGATCTCTTTTTTA
This sequence comes from Hypanus sabinus, assembly GCF_030144855.1. NCBI lineage: Eukaryota > Metazoa > Chordata > Chondrichthyes > Myliobatiformes > Dasyatidae > Hypanus > Hypanus sabinus. The sequence goes on along the minus strand of NC_082735.1, from coordinate 27,213,658 downwards.
CGAAAGAGAATTTCGTTTCATAAATATTTCTAGCAATGCCTCATTGTCTCGCATCGCTGACTCATCCAGTTGTATCCCAAATTCTTTTTTTTTTAGCTCTGTGCACAGTTGATACTCAATGTCTTCACTCTTTTTATCAATGTGATGAGCTACTGAGTTATTACTGAGAAGAATTGATTTTAAAATGCTGGTCTCTATTTTGAAAATGGTGGTGAGCACTTCTGATACAGCAGGCATTATTAATCTTTCACCAATTGTATGAGATTTGCTGTCATTTTGGAAATGTTATAAGAAGCAGTGAGATCATGGTCATTTTTAGCTTTCTTGGCAAATGACTCAAGTGTACAATGCTTTCCAAATGCTTCTTTCATCTTTTGGAACTGAGTAATACTGAGTAGCCTTTTCAGGGTGTCTTTTACAGAGGTAAATCTTGATGGTTTCATGGCTTCATTAGACAGAACAGTATTACAAATAAGACACATGGGGTGTTGCTGATCTAATGAGAATGGAGCAAAACCATACTTCAGGTATGTAACATGGCATTGATGCACTTCTTGTAGTTTCTGTTTCTTAACAAGATTAGAATTCAGGGCTTCGCCACCTCCAGACTCTTGGATTTACCACCTTCGTACTCATGAGTATGTAGTTATCTGTCACGAACAGGGATAAATTAAAATAAAAATTTACACAAACTGGGAGTTCCTATTGGATGTTGATGACTACAGTCAGTTCACACAGATGCAACGATGGTAACGGCATGCAGAGGAGTGACAAGGTAAAGATGAAGGCAATCACAACAGTGAAAATTACACTGTTAAGGATTGAGATTGGAATCTGAATGTTAGGATAAAGCTGATGTTCAGCAAGCTACCTTTATAGTAGTCTGGTTGGTGCAATTGACAAATCCTGTAAGGTGTGCTGATAAAGAATGGCATTATGTCTAGAAAGGTATGACATACGATTGGAAGATGTTGAATCCTCGTGGGTTGAGTTAAGAAACTGCAGGGTAAAAGGAACCTGATGGCAGTTATATACGTCCTTCCAACAGTAGCTGGGATGTGGATCACAGATTACAACAGGAAACAGAAAAGGCATGGAAAAAGGATAATGTTATGATAGTCATGGGAGATTTTAACATACAGGTCGATTAGGAAAGTCAGGTTGGTAATGGATCTCAAGAGAGTGAGTTTGTTGAATGCTTATGAAATGGCTTTTTAGAGCAGTTTGTTGTTGAGCCGAGTAGGAGATCAGCTATACTGGATTGGATGTTATGTAATGAAACGGAGGCGATTATGGAGCTTACTGAGCGAAGTGTCTCGGCCCGAAACGTCGACAATGCTTCTCTCTTTAGATGCTGCCTGGCCTGCTGTGTTCCACCAGCATTTTGTGTGTGCTGCTTGAATTTCCAGCATCAGCAGATTTCCTCATCATTGAATTCAACTTGAATTTGAAAGGGAGAAAGTAAAATTTGATGTAGCAGTACTTCAGTGGAGTAAAGAATATTACAGTGGTATGAGAAAGGAGTTGGCCAAAGTAAATTGGAAGGAGGTGCTGGCAGGGATGACAGTGGAGTACCAATGGTGTGAGTTTCTGGGGAAAATTATCCTGTACCTTGCTCATGTATTCTAAAAACAAACAACTACTCAAATGGCAAAACAGTACAACTGTGGATGATGAGGGAAGTCAAAGCTAATGTTAAGGCAAAAGGGAGGGCATACAACAAAGCAAAAATTAGTGGTAAGACAAAGGATTGGGAACCTTTTGGGATTGGGAAAACTACAGAGAGCAACTATAACAATCATTAGGAGGGAAAAGATGAAATATTAAAGCAAGTTAGCAAAGAATATCAAGGTGGATAATAAAAGCTTTTTCAAGTATGTTAAAAAAAATAAAAGCGAGATGAGGGTGGATTTAGGACCACTTGAAAATGAGGCCAGAGAAGTAATAATGGGGAGGTGCAAAGAGATAGCAGATGAACTAAGTGAGTATTTTGCATCAGTCTTCACTGTGGAAGACACAAGCAGTGTGCCAGACGTTGAAGGGTGCGAGGGAAGAGAAGTGAGTGCAGTTACTGTTAATAGGCAGAAGGTGCTTAAAAAGCTGAAAGACCTCAGGCTGCATAAGTCACCCGGACCAGATGAACTGCACCCTCGGGTTCTGAAAGAGGTAGCGGTAGAGATTGTGCCGGCGTTAGGAATGATCATTCAAAACTCATTGGACTCTGGAATGGTGCCAGAGGACTGGAAAATTGCACATGTCATTCCATTCGTTAAGAAAGGAGAAAGGCAGCAAAAAGGAAATGATAGATCAATTAGTCTGACCTCAGTGGTTGGGAAGGTGTTGGAGTCAATTGTTAAGGATGAGATTATGGTGTACTTGGTGACATAGCACATGCAAAATAGGACAAAGTCAGCATGGTTTCCAGAAGGGAAAATCCTGCCTGATTAACCAGTTGGAATTCTCTGAGTAGATTACAAGTAAGATAGATAAAGGAGATGCAATGGATGTTGCATATTTGGTCTTTCAGAAGGCCTTTGGCAAGGAGTCACACATGAGGCTGCTTACCAAGTTAAGAGCGCTTGGTTAAAAGTGAATGGGAATATTTGCCCTTATGCCCCCTTGGGCAATGTAACCGCCCCCCCCCCCCCCGTTGGAAATCACTGGTTTACATAAGGTTATTTTCTCATATCTTACTCTCTCAACCTTGCTGTGTAACCAGCAAAATGCTCAGATCATTGTCTCTTGTGTAGCTACTGATTCTAAACTGTTCTGTGCATTGGAATGGACTGATTTTCTATATCTATGTAACCTTCCCATCACTGACAATTTACTCCATCCGTGACTTTCATAATTGGATCTCGTGTCAAAGAATCAGTCAATGAACTGTCTCTCAGAAGCAGCTCATTTATCAATTGGGGGTCCTACACTGCTCACTCCACCATGAACCACGACTACAGGATTTTTGCCAGTGCTCAAAGCATAGTGACTCAGCTGAATCAACCCAGTTCTCTCAAAGTTGAGGTAAGTTAAATTAAAAGCTGCAAAAATAACCGTAAAATAAAAGTGAGATAAAGTTTGCCAGAGAAAGAATGAAAGACAAGTGTACTATTTGACCTCCTTCTGTAAGCTCGTATAGAAATGGAAGGACTTTGGTCCACGTGAGCATAAATCCGTGAGTGCTACAAAACCTGTTGAGAAAGTGTTTAGGCTGCAAATGTATTATTGCATTCACCTAATTTTAGGAAGAATGTGAGGGTATCAAACAGATTCCAGAGATAGGAACGTAAACAAAAGCTGGAGTAGGCCAATTGACAACTCTAGCCTGCTTCACCACTCAGTACGATTGTGGCTTATTTATTATTTTCATTACCACCTCCGCTCTGAACCCCAGGCATCTTTATCTGTCAATCTTGACCTTGAAAATCTTCAACTACACCCTATCATCATGTAACCCCCTGGGTCGCCTCAGGCTCGCTCACCTCGTCCCGTCTAGGGGGAGCAGCCTTCGGCCCCGCCAAACTGGGTAATCAGCTGGTGTGGATGCTGTGTGATGTCCCCGCCTCGCCCAAAAACAGACAGTACACCATATGCAATTAAATGAGTACAATTTATAAAGGTTACTATAACTAAATGATTAATAATGATACAGTATATATGAAGAAAAAACTAAAGAAAAGGCGCCAAACTTATCAAAGTCCAAACCACTTCGTGCACAACCGTTGGAGCTCAATTACTGAAGTCTTCTGGCCACCATTTGATCCCCTCTGAACTCCTCGACTCGCAGCTCAGGACCCTCCGAAGTAGTCAAACAAGCACATCTAGCTTCATTCCCCCCCCCCCCCCCCTTTTGGAGTACTTCCTGGCCTCGGACCCCCGCTTGGGGTCCGTTCCTCGCCCAGCTTACAGCATTGCGTCCTCTCTCTCAACCCCCTCGCGCCGATCTGCCCAAAAGCCCATCAACAATTGCTTACAGACTCAGAAGAAAGAACAACATTAATCCCCATTTGGTTTACAAAGGAATACAATTCTCGTTATCAGTAAATTTTAACCCAAACAAGCTTCCAGCACTCTCTCACAACAAAGAAGCATTCCTGCTAGTTAACAAAACAAAGAAGCACTTTTGATTACATACACAGTAACAAAGAAAAAAGAAGAAATCCCCTTTACAATCATAATATGCAGATTCACAGTTATGCGAGGAGCATTGCTTTCCCGCCAATGCAAGTCACGTGCACACGCCTCACTGCCTCACTGTTGGGACGAGAAGCACTACTTTCCTGCCAATACAAGCCATGTGCACACGCCTCACTGTTTCACTTCTGCCAGTCTCGCATTGGATTTGGTAAGGTGTGGATGTGCGACCTTGCGCTCTTAAACTTTTGTTGTTTTTACCTACGGTGCTGTGATTTTTGTGCTTGAAATAGTTAACTAAGGGAACAATGTGAAGTCCTGGACTATCAGCCAAGCAGCAGAGAACTGCTTTAACACTTGAAAAAAGTTGGAAACTATAAACAGGGTGGCATCAGGTGAAGGTAACACAGTTCTGGGACGCTTCATCGGCCTGGGTGAGTCCATGATCAGAAACATAAAGAAAAATGTTGAGAAAATAAAAAGTGCAGTGTTTGATTCACCACAAGTGTCTTCAAAGATTGTTACCAAAGTGCGTAACCCAATTATGACAAAAATGGAGAAAATGTTGAGTTTGTACATTGAGCATGAAACAAAGCAAAAAAAAACACTTAGTTCTGATCAACTTCGAGTGAAAACTTTTTGGAAGCTTATGCCGAAATGCACTTAAGTAAGAATGAAAAAACTGTGTCAGGTTTCAAGGCAGCAGAGGATAGATTGACTCTGCTTATGTGTTCTAGTGCCGAAGGAGACTGTAAGATGAAGCCTCTTAGTTTACCATTCACTAAACCCCCATGCTCTTAAGGGTTTGAGTACTGTACACCATAGTATATTAACTTTAGTTAACAAGTCTAGGATTTATTATGTTGAATATTACCATAAATTGATGAAATACAGTACGAATGTTGCCTTGTGGTACTACTTTTGTGTCGTATTGGTATGAAAATGTGAATAAATTACAGATAAGACATATTTAGGAAGCCCTCCAGAATGCATCCCTATTTTCTCCATTTAAATAATTATTCACATTATGCGTTGACTGTAAGGAATGTATTCCCCCGCATATCACGAGGATAGGGTATACCGAGCCTCCGCAGAGTTTTGGGTACAGAACTTCAGAAGTTTACTGCTCTGGTTGAAGGAATATCTTCTTGACTCTGTACTGAATGATTAATCCCTTGTATTGAGATTGATTTTAGACAGTCCAACTAGAGGATGTTTCTTGCTAAGATCTTGTCAAACTTTAAGAATTTTATTTCAATGAAATATCTCCTTATTCTTTTAAAATCAGGATGGGCTTATCTCATGGGTGAGAGTTTTCTCTTTTGGTTATGTGAATGTGGACATCACTAGCAAGGCCAGTATTTGTTACCTATCCCTAATTACAACTATTCCCGTCCATTATTGAAAGTATTCCCATTGGAGTATTGATCAGGGAGTTCCAGGATTTGTACCCATTAATCAAGAAGGAAATGGGTATATTTCTGTTCAAGAAGGTGTGTGACTTGTAAGGGAGCACGAAGATGAGGATAATAGTCCCATGTGCCTGAAGCCCTTGATCATCCTGTTAGTATAGGTTGTGATTTGGACTGTGTGGATGGTACTGTGCCCCTGTGATCGATAGCATTAAAGCAGTGTGCTGCTTTACTCTAGATGGTTTCAAATTTCTTGAATATTGTTCTTATGGCAAGTGAAGACTCTTCTATCACACTATGTCTTGCAGATGCTGGAATGACACTGAGGTGTCTAGAAATAAGTCCCTCACCCACCCACTGTCTTCCATTTACAATATCAGTTCTTTCCCATAGCAGTAAACATCCCCGACTTCCTTAAAGAGTGATGCAAAGTATTTATTCAAAAATTTACCAATCTTCTGCCTTCATTCTTGGTCCATCATTTTGGTTTCAAGTGGAAACTCTTCTTGTTGGTTATCTACTTTCACTTCTTGTATTTATAAAACATTATTGATAGTATTTGTTAATGATTTTCTGTTTTTCGCAGCCTTATATCACAGAATTAAAGTAAAATAGGAGAAATGCGTTACTGCTAGTAACTTAAAACGCTTGATAAAAGCGATCACAGTTAATAGTTGAGAGCAGGAGAAAAGTAGAAAACTTTTAAGAGCAATGTTATTCTGCATTCAGTGAGTTCCCCAGCCAAACTTAGTAGAGCTTTGCTTTTCCACTTGATTAACTTGAACAAAAGCAACCCTCCCATCCATCTTGAAAATCACATCAGGATTATTGACTTGATTCATGCTGGAAGATTATCCCCAGGGAAGAGTGGTTTCCCAGGGAGGCGTGTTATGCAGAGTCTAAGCTGAAATAATTAAAATTGGATATCTCAGTATTTTTGACTGGTATTTCTTCAAGGTTGGTAAAACATGTCCTGAAAAGGTGGCAAATCTGAAAAGTGTTCGGGTTCAAGTAATTCGGGTTCATACACAAGCACGATGAGGTACAGATACGCATGTTCAGACAGCACACAACCATAAATTAATGTAATTGTCTGGGAAACACTATTTTGTTTGTTACTAATTTCACAATCCTCTTTTCTGCATAACTTTAGTATCATTTTTCTTCTTGCTGTGCTGAAAAGCTTCCTTTTAACTCTGTTGAATAATGGATCCTCTTATCAAACAAATCACCCACTATGTGTCAACAGAGGTGTACAATGAAATCTGAAGCATCCTCTGGCTCCTTTCGACTTCATAACAAAACTCTTGTTTGCACACATTTCCTGTGTTGTAAATACATTTGTCTCATCAATAATAAACACTTTGTCAACTGCACTATGGTGGAAAATTAAAGCTATAGTACTTCTGCAATTGATTTAACCCCAAGTATGGAAGTGATGGGCAAATGGGTTTTCTGGGCATTTAGTTTCTATATAAAAGCAAGTGTTGTCAACAAAGTTTGTAGAATGCAGAATAGTTGAACTCCAGAAACACAGCTTTCTAGAAGCAAAATGCAAGAAAGAAATATCTTTGTATACTTTGGGGAATCTTGAAATTGAAAATAAAATTTAAATGACCTATAATTAAACTAGGTCATTGGGAGAAAAAGATGACCACCCTGATCACAGATGAGTCCTGATATTGTAGGTTATGCTATTATATAAGCTATAGTAGAGTCCTGTAAATCACTTTTGAAAGAACTGTGCTCAGATTCTTTGAGGATAAAACTCAAAAAAAAATTAGAAGTCTGATCTCAGTTTCTTGCAAACATTCATCAGATAAATGGAAAATGTTACATGTTTTACATGGAGATGCAGCTGCCTTGTATTTGTATTTCCATGCAGTTATATTTTCAACTTGTCATGGTTAACTCAGTCATATCTGATCTTTATCATTGCTTTTTTTGCAATGCAAGTTACACTACCATTTCTGCCCACGCCCGAGTTGAGATGTTTTAGAAGGAACACTGTACTTTCCTGAACGTGAACCATTTTAAGATGTTCTGAGATCCTTCACGAGGCAACTGTAGCTAAAGTGGAGATTTGTAGAAATGGAGATTAAATTATTAAGATAATACACACAAAATGCTGGTGGAACACAGCACGCCAGGCAGCATCTATAAAGAGAAGCACTGTCGACGTTTTGGGCCGAGACCCTTCATCAGGACTAACTGAAAGGAGAGGGAAAATTATTAAGATAATTCATTTTGTGGTAGATATTGAATATAGTAATGATTAAAATTAATATTCTGCATATTTGTACAAAATGTTTAATGACAAAAATAATTAGAAATACAATTATAACTTTAAAATGGTCTGATCATTGTCCAGATTTTTATTATTAGAGGTATTATTGTTAGATTCTCTATAGACTATTATAGTTAGATGCTCTGTTACTGGAAAACATCATGCAGGAAGGTTATATTTTCTGTGGTGGTTATTTACTTTCAGATTCAGAATAAGGTTTATTATCCGCAGCATGTATCATGAAATTTGATAGCAGTTGTACAACGCAATACATGATAATATAGAAAGGAAAAAATAAATTAAGTAAATCAATTATAGTAAATATATATGTATATTAAATAGTTAAATTAAAAATAGTGCAAAAGAGAAATATATATTTTTTAAAGTGAGGTAGTATTAATGGGTTCAATGTCCATTCTGAAATTGGATGGCTGAGGAGAAGAAACTGTTCCTGAATTACTGAGTGTGTGCCTTCAGACTTCTGTACTTCCTTCCTGATTGGAACAATGAGAAGAGGGTGATAGGGATCCTTAATGATGGACGCTGCCTTTCTGAGGCACCACACCTTGAAGATGTCTTGGATGCTACGGAAGCCAGTACCCAATATGGATCTGACTGATTTTACAACTTCCTGTAGCTTCTTTTGGTCTTGTGCAGTAGGACCCCCCCCCCCCCCCACAATGCCAGATAGTGATGCAGCCTGTCAGAATACTCTCCGCATAACATTTATAGAATTTTTGAATGTTTTAGGTGACAAAGCAAATCTCATTAAACTCCTGATGAAATGGAGCTGCTGTCTTGCCTTCTCTATAGCTGCTTCGATATGTTGGGATTGGGTTAGATCCTCAGATCTTGACGCCCTGGAACATGAAATTTCTCATTCACTTCACTTGTGATCCCTCTGTGAGGATTGGTTTGCGTTCGTTCATCTTACCCTTCCTGAAGTCCACAATTAGCTCTTTCGTCTTACTGACAATGAGTACAAGGTTGTTGTTGCAACAGCACTCAAATAGTTGGCCTATCTCACTCCTATACACCCTCCCACCTGCATCTGCGATTCCACCAACAATGGTTGTATCATCAACAAATTTATAGATGGCATTTGAGCTATACCTAGCCACACAGTCATGGGTATAGAGGGTATATGTGTATACAGATTTACAATATTAGGAAATGAATAGGCTGCTATGAAAAGTGATATATTTAATAATATTTATTAGTTAACAAATCAAAGTTTAATTCTCTCATTTACTTTGTCAAATGACAAATGAATCAAAAAGAGCTAGCAAAAAGTTACAAATTAAACACATTAAACAACAGTAGGAAAACCTTTGGTGCAGTTGTTCAAGGCGATACCTTCAACATTTAATTTCTGATGAAGTTGTACAGGAAAGTAGAATACTATGGCAAATAAAATTAATAAAATGATAGACATTTAACTTACTAATGCCAGCTGTGCTAACAGAATGAGCCATGTGTCTGTATGGATAAGCGAAGAGATGGGAATTTGGGGATGAGGAGTAAGAAGGTGGGGAGGTGTAGTGATAGCACAACACTTTACAATACAGCCAACTCGGGATCATTTCCCTCTGCTGCCTGTGAAGAGATTGTACGTAAGCTTGTGGGTTTCCTCAGGGTGTTCCAGTTTCCTCCCATAGTCCATAGACGTACCAGTTGGTGGGTTAACTGGTTATTGTAAATTGTCCTGTGATTAGGCTAGGACAGGGGTGCCCAATGTAGGCTCCACTGACCCCTCTGTCAATAGTAAAGCTCCATGGCATAAAGGAGGTGGTGAACCCCTGAGCTAGGATTAAATAATGGGACTGCTGGGCAATGAGGCTCAAAGGGCCAGAAGTGCCTATTCCACACTATCTCCATAAATAAAATTAATTAAATTTTGTTAATCTGCTCTCAATGTAGAGCATGGCACTAACAGCCCACAATGTTTGTTAACAGAGGAATGGCTGCTTCAGGTAAAAGCATCATACCTGACCTTGTATGGGTCTCCAGAGGCCAACTCACTGTGCAATGCTTGCTTCAGCAGTAGAGCCTCCCATTTCCTTGTTTTCCTTGTTGGGTATGGGTAGAGATGAGGGGGAAAAGAACAGCTCCCCCCAGAAAATAGTGAGGGGAGGGGGAAAACTGAAGCCTGAGTAGGCTACATTCCCTGGCTGAATCAGCTATAAAATGACTGACTGAACATTTCTGCCACTTGAAAGCAATTACAAACACTCCACAGATACTGACCATTGATTAACTAAAATATTGGGGGAAATTCCATTTAAACCCTGGAATATTTTATATCCTTTTCTAAAATAAGGATATACTTGCTATAGAAGGACTACATTGAAGATATGAGGGTTCCTCAGGAGATGTGTTTGAATAGGCTAGGGCTGAATTCTTTAGAGTTAGGAAATCTTGAGACATAGATGTAGAGGACATGGTTCCCCTTGCTGAGGGGTCTAGGACAGGGGACACAGCTCCAGAAGTGGGAATTGGCTGCTCAGAGGGTAGTTCACTTTTGAAATTCTCTATCTTCGAAGATTATGGAAGCTCTGTCGAAACATTTGTTTAAAATGAAGATCATGGGTTTCTGGGCATTGCAGGAATAAAAAAAAATAACTGATATTGCCAGAAAATTGTGCTAGGATCATGCCTAATCTTAATGGCAGAACAGTCTATTCCTGCTGCTGCTTATGTTTTTGAGTTCTGGAAGACATTATATAAATTCGGAGCAACTAAAACCTAGAAATAGTTACACTGGCCTAAGTGCTTTGCAGATGTTCTCCATTGAAATAAATAGAGGGGGCACTCCCTGCACAAGTCTCACCTAGACACAGGTTCTTCAAGTAGGATTACTACAACCCTGCATTCTGCTGCCCAATACTGAACACTCCCTATATCTTCCCTGCCTTGGAGACAATTACCTTTTGAGGCGGGAAGAAAATTGTTTCCAATGTTTTATTACTGAACCTTATTGTAGATCAGTCTTGTTACTTTGCTTTGTATTTCAATGGCTAGAATAGATTACAGCATATATCACTGTTTATTAGTTTGAGCATGAGTTTATTTGACTGGTGTATTGCCATTGTGATCAGGTGGTGAGGTGGAGATACGTCTCCACCAAAGGAGCTGTAAGGCACTCCTTCTCTCCGCTAGCCTGCAGGTCACCCTTGGGCAAGGAGTAGCAGCTGCTTTGTTCGCCCCCCCCCCCCCCCCCACCGATCAGGGTCACATGAAGCCATGGGGGCAGGTGGTGGATGGTCATCTGACATCACACCTTTGTTATGCTACCACTGATCCCAGACAGATAGTCTCTGAAGAGTATTGATAATGGCTGGGGTCTTGTAAAGGCACTGCCCGGAAGAAGGCAATGGCAAACTACTTCTATAGAAAAGTTTGCCAAGAACAATCATGGTCAAGACCTTGATAACCTACATCATTCGATACTGTACACGATGATGATTGTGTTGATATGTTCAGCAAGACTTAGTTTAATAGTTACAGTTCCACATTAGTTTGAAAGTCTGAGTATTAACCTTCCTCTAACAAAGTTTTAAAAGTTTTTTGTATAACTTGTGAAATGCTGTCAACTAATCAGTTAACAATTTTATTAATTATGACAGCAGCCACCCCCACACCCTCTATAACTATATATCAGTAACTTATTATGCATAAGAATTTATTGGGCCAAAAAGTATTTGACTTTCCTAGTGCCTCGAAGTTCACCCAAAACCTGACCAATATCAAACATTCTTATCTTAAAATTTTGCTTTAAGTGCAGGAGTAAAAAAAAATGGTACCAGTTCTATCTCAGCAGCCACCGAAGAAATAAATGGAAACTGATCTCATGTAAAGTGGAGTGGGGTTTACTCAAATGGTATTTACTGAAACTTATCCTTTGTCTTAGGGTATTTTGGCATCTTTTCATTATTAATATTTCTTGCCTTATTTCAAAAGCAATACTGGAAAGCCACAAATGCTGGTAGTAGTCGGGTGAGGCAACTTCTTTGGGGAGAGAATTGGCCAACATTTAGAGTTGATGACTTTTCATCAGAACTGAAATATCACGATGTATATGAAATATTGATTGTTTCTCTCTAGAAATGCCACCAGACCCAGTGCTCATATCTAACTGCAAAACGACAATGCAACACTGACAGTCTTAATATTTCCATTCTCCTGACTCATGGTAACCTGCGCTTGCTGACCAACCCCAATGCCATTGTCAAATTTCTTGGCGAGGGGACTACTTTTGTGGTTTGGCTGGCTAACTTCTCTGTTGCAGAGAACAAATGTCAACTCTAAGCCAACTCATTGTATCATTCTCTGAACCAAGACTTGGCCCTGTCAATAAACATCAAGTCATTTTCTCCCAGAAGTCACTAACCTCATTTCCTCAGGCGATCTTCCTTCCATTGCCTCCACCCCAGCATCCCCAACTTTGGCTGCCAGGGAAGACCCATGGTTTCATTTTGTTTTCATTCCACCAGGTTTACTTCTCCCTTTGCAGAGCAGACTCAATGGGCCAAATGGCCTAGTTGTCCTCTATCTTGTGGTCTTTGACGCCATACTTTCTTTTGTGGTCTTGTTCTTGGTTTCTGTCAATGCGTAAGTGTTTGACCTAGAACACTAACTCTTTATTTTTTATTGATGCTACCTGAATGCTTCCAGCATTTTCTGCTTTTATTTCAGATTTGCACCTCTCCAGCTATTTTAGATTTTAGAACTTAGTTTGCTTTTGAATGACCTTACTATGCTTCACTATTTTTAGTGGTTTTATACTTTCATCATCAAGTTTCTCTGCTCCTTCATTATTCAAATTCTAACTTCTGATTGGCCTGTAACATCCCCTTTTTTAAATCAAAATGTTCTATTATACACTTCATTGAAACCAATTGCCTATTAGATCTAATTGGACTGATATGAAAGTTGGGGTGCCACAATAGCAAAGCAGTTAGCACATTAGTACAGCTCGGCGTGCTGGAGTTTGGAGTTCAGTCCTGGCGTACCGTGTAAGGAGTTTGCTTGTACTCCCCATAAAGTGCATGGGTTTCCTCCTGTAGTCCAAAAAAAAGGACTGGTTGGTAGGTTAATTAGTTCCTCTCCCCACCTTGTGGAGCATCAGCTGGCAACCTTGCTGTTTCTGTAGCATTTGTGTTTTTCATGAGGCCGGGTTGCTAGCTCAACGCTCAACCCAGTGCAGGTGGAAAGCGTGCAAGGTCCTGGCCAGATTCAAACCCGGACCACTTGCCAGTGCAGATGCCACCACACCACTGTCCAGCAGTAGTTTAATTGTGCCATGATTAGGCTAGGGTTAAAGCTGGGATTCTGGCTCGAATGGTTGGAAGAGCTATTCCGTATTGTATCTAAACAAACATATAATATTCTGTTTCTGTATGATATGTACACATTTGCTTATCTATATATTTCATTTTGCTATGCATCAGTGTACCTTTTCCAAACCTAACACCAGTGGTTTTTCACTTTATCATTTTGCCAGACTGACTTACCTTATTCTGTTGTTTTTATTGTAAATGTAGCTCAGAAATAGTTGCCTTCAAAGCAGAGAATTTACTTTTCTTACTTATGGATTTAATTTTGTAGGCATTGTTTGTAAACTTTTCTCAGAATTCTGAGACAATCTAACTATTTCCCTTCAAGCTTATGACATTTAACGGGACTGTTTTGAAAGCTGGTAGGAAATACAACATCACAGAAATTATTTGATTGTATTTTGAATCTCGGTGCAGTTTTCAATAATGTTGTTTGGAAACCTGTGCACATACGTTACAAGCGATCCCTTTCCAGTGATCCAACAACTATCTGCTGAAGCTGATTTGGAATTAAGTCACTGAGTATACCAATCTGCATTAAACTGTAAGATGTTTGAATTTTCAGTTCACATTACTTGTTTTGGGAATTGATACTTCTGCTGCATTGAGTTCAGTTAAATAGTTTTACAAAAATTGTGCCATTTCACTATTTATTGAATCTGGTAAAGAAATTTAGAAGTATTGCCAACAATATCATTTAATGTTATTGCAACTGTCAAAATAGTAATAGTTCTCTTTAGATTGTTGTAATATAGAAATTGTACTTTTTCTTTCATGAATACTCTTTGTTTTAAAACTGGTAAGCAGCACCAATCAGTGTTGACCTGTTTCAAACAAAAGCCATGGAGATTAACCTTGGCCATGGTTTGTAATGACTTTGAGACCATAGAGCAATACGACACAGATCCAAACACAGTGCCCAGCAGGCTAGTCCCAATTTCATGTTCAGTCCATATTCTTCTGAGCTCCAGTCCTGCTTGTACCTACCATAGTGTTTCTTGAATGATACGTATGTACATGCTTTTACCACTTTCATATGCTTGCCATTCGTGTGTGAAAACATTGCTCTTCGAGTCCCTTTTGAATCTTTCCCTTCTGACCCTAAATCTATGCTTCCTAATTTTGGACTCCCCTACCCTGAGGAAAAAGCCTGCTACCATCCACCTTTTCTATGCTCTTCATGATTTTATAAACCTCTGTCACTCATCATCTCGTGTCTTGACAGCTTCTCTAGAGTGCCACTAAAGGCCCTCTAGTCCTGCCAACATCCTCGTAAATCTTTCTACACTCTATCCTATAATAGGGTGACCAAGGCTGAGCACAAATAACTTATTACAGCTCCTTTACTCAGAGCCCTGACTAATGAAGACCAGTGTGCTATATGCCCTTTTCGCCACCCGGTCTACCTTTAACACCATGTTCATCAGACTCTGAACTTATACTCCTAGGACCCTCTTCCATTATACCCCGAGATACCTGCCATGAGTCCTATGCTGGTTTGACTTTCAAAAATGCATCAACTCATACTTATCTGTATTGAAATCCATTTGCCATTCCTCAGCTCCCTTCCCTAATTTATCGTGATTCCCCTGAAATCTGTGATGACCTTCTTCACTGTCAGCAACAGCTTGTCATTTCATGTCATCTGCAAGCTCACTGATCAAGCCTTGTTCATTTGCATGCAAATTATTTGTATACATAACGAACAACAAGGGTCCCAACACCAATCTCTTTAATATACCATTAGTCATCGGTTTACATTCTGAGAAACCCTCTGCTTCCTGCTTTGGAGCCAATTTTAAATCCATCTAACCAGCTGTTCCTGGATTCCATGGAATCTAACTTTCCAAGCTAGCCTGCAGAATCTTGTTGAAGGCCTTGCTAAAGTCCAAATAGACAAGATACACTACCTAATGCTCATCGACCCTTTTGGTTACCAATTTTAAAAACAACTCTTAAAAGGTTCAAGCTCAGTTTCCCACGTGCAAAGCCATGCTGACTGCTCCCAACCAAACTGGTAGATTCTGTCCTCAGAATTCCCTCCAGTAATTTCCCCACTGCTGATGTAAAGCTAACCAACCTGCAGTTCCCAGGCTTGTCCGTGCTAACCTCAAACAACAGAACAACGTCAGCCACATTCTAGTCTTTGGGAACTTTGCCGGTGAATAATGAAGAAGTACAGGGGTGCCCCACTTAACATCCGATCATATATACGTCCGTAGTCCCGATCGGAGAACGTGACGTAGTGGACATAACCAATCTCGTTTATCGCGCGTCTCTTTGAGTGTTATCTCTCTGTTTAATTTTTTTTGAGAATATTGCCGTAAAGTGCATCGTGGCTTTCAAACGCAGCAAAACCACTCCTAGTGATAGCAGCAAGAGGCAAAGTATGTAATATGGTGTTCGCACAACGGCCAAATCACATAACGTCTGAT
The DNA here is from genome assembly GCF_030144855.1 of Hypanus sabinus. Classification (NCBI taxonomy): domain Eukaryota; kingdom Metazoa; phylum Chordata; class Chondrichthyes; order Myliobatiformes; family Dasyatidae; genus Hypanus; species Hypanus sabinus. The sequence continues at coordinate 27,198,057 of NC_082735.1, read as the reverse complement.
TTCACAGAACTTATTGCGGACATTAAGCGATGCATACTTGTATCTTCGAATGGGGTTCTTCAATTTCTTCTCTAGCCTCCTACTAAGTCCAGTGAGGATTTGTAGGAAATGTGGTCTAGTCACTGAATAAGTCTTCATCCATGATGAATAAGTATTAAGACTAAACTGACAGATGAAATAGTATAACAAATCACGGGAAGTTGACGTGCGGGTGGAGCGTGATTTAAGAAGGCAAGTGATTTAAAACAGAACGTAGGTCAGTACAGTACAACAGAGTGCAGGCCATTCAGCCCACAATGTTGTGTCAAACTTTTAACCTACACCAAGATCAATGTAATACTTTTCTCCAGCATAAATGTGACATCTCTCTAGCTTGCCTGCCTCTACCACACACTTTTGCTGCAGGCTCCACACATCTGTGATTCTTGTGTAAAACTGAATACCTCTGACATGTCCCCTATATTTTCCCCAAATCACCTTAAAATTATCCCTGCTTGTATTAGGCTTTTCCACCCTGGAAAAAAGGCGCTGGCTGTCCACTATTTCATTGTCTCTTATCATCTTAGACACCTCTATCAAGTCAGCTTTCATTTTCCTTTGTTCCAAAGAGAAAGCAGTAGCTTGCTCAACCTTTCCTTGTGCTCTGTAATCCAGGTAAATCTTCTCTAAAAGCTCCCATAGCCAAAACACTTAAGGAGCAAAATTACTTCATGGCTCTTGAACTCAATGAACACCACTCACTTTCTTTACCAATGTATGAACTTATACAGCAGCTTTGAGGCTTTTATGGATATGGACTCTGAGTTTCCTCTGTTCCTCCACACTGCCAAAAATCTTGCCATTAACCCTTTACTTTGTCTTCAGACTCAACATCTAAAGTGTATCACTTCACACTTTTCTGGATTGAACTCCATTTGCCTCTTCTCAGGACAGCTCTGCATCCCATCAATCTCCATTGTAGCCTACACCATCTATGCTGTTGACAACTTCACCAACCTTTGTGTTACCTGCAAGTTTACTAACCCGTTCTTCCATTTCCTCAACCAAGTCATTATAAAACTCTCAAAGAGCAGAGGTTGCAGAACCGATCTGTTGAACACCACTGGTCACAGACCTCCAGGCAAAATATACTGCATTTCTGCCTTGTTTGAGCATGCCATATCAGAATCCACGTAGACAAGGATCCCTGGATCCCATGCCTTCTGACTTTCCTACCATGGGGAACCTTGTTGAACACCTTACTAACATCCATATGCACCACGTACACTGCTCTGCTTTCATCAGTGTGCTGTGTCACATCCTCAAGGAATTCAGACAGGCCCATGAGGCACTATCTGCCCCTCCCAAAGTCGTGCTGACTGGCCTTAATCAGACCATGTTTCTATAAATAATCGTAAATCCAGTCTCTCAGGAATATGCTTCAATAGTTTGTCCACCACTATTGTAAGACTCATCTATTACATTTCTTGAACAAAAGGAATGATGTTTGCAATCCTCTAATCTTCTGGTACTGCACTTGCATCCAGTGAGGACACACAAAAAAATCACCAAATGTGCAACAATCTCTTTCCTCACTTCCTTTAGTAATCTGAGGTATATCTCACTGAGCCCCAGGGACTTGACTATCCTAATGTTATACATAAGTTACAGCACATCATTTTTTAACATCAACATGTTCCAGTATATTCACCTGTTCTGTGCTGTCCTCACATTTGTCAAGGTTCCTTCACTGGTCCCTGATTGGTTCTACCTTCACTCTAGTCATCCTCCTTTTCTTCATATATGTGTGGAATGCCTTGGTGAGTTGGATTCGGATTCAGATCAACCTCAAAGCTTCCTCATGTCCCCTTCTTGCTCTCTTAAGGCCATTCTGTACCTCATAGCTCTCCAGAACCCGTTTGATCCTTGTTTCCTGACCTTAACTATGCTTTCTTTCTCTTGATTAGGTTTTCCACATCTCTTGTTAATTATGGTTCCTTCATTCTCATTCTATCACCCTTGCCCATCTCAATGGGATAAACCTATCCAGAACTTCATGCAAGTACTCCCTAAGCAACATCTGTCCCCAATATGTGCTCCAAGCTACCTGCCTAATAACAACATAATTCACTCTTCGCCCAATTAAATCCAAGAGCAAAAATGTGTTATATAGCAATCATATTAGGCCCTAACAAATCTGCATCTGGAATATTATAAAAGGTTTGTTTGACTACCTATGTGAGATTGTTTGAAGTAGAAGGTCTGCGAATTTAATTTTGCATTGGTAGACAGATGCACAAGAAATAATTCCTGGAAGGGGAAAGAGAGAGGGAGCAGATTGAACTTGTATTTGCAAGAGTTTAGAAGAATGGGGAGTGCTGTCATTGAACTGTACAAAATGCCTATGGGCCTCAATATGGTAGACACAGACATGTTTCTTTTGGCTGGAGTGTCTGGAGTCAGGGTTGCAAATTCAGAAGAAGTTGGCCGCTCAGAGCTTAGTAAGTTAGTGTTTCTTCACCAGAGTGCAATGAATGTGTAATTTGCTATGCAAGAGATCTGTGGTAGGTCAGTTGTCAACTGTGTTCAAAACAAAGATGGGTACATTTTTGAATCTGAAGTTAGTTGAGGGACATGACAAATAGAAGGAAACTGGTACTGAGGTAACAGATAAACTATGATCTTATTTTGTGGCAAACACCCACAGGGGTCAGGTAGCTCACAGTTTCTACCTTCTATTCCTACCAAGTTAACTTCAGATTACTGGCATCAACATAACACAATAATTATGGTGTTGTTTCATAGAATTGTGTTCCTGCATCCAGAATCAGAGTCATACAGCACACAAGGATGTCATTTAACTTGTTGAACTTTTTGTGCTGTCCATCTTGTCCCATTCACTGTTCTTTTGCCATAGCCCCACAAATAATGATTTTGCAAGTACGTTGATCCAAATGGTTTAAATCAATATTAAGTTTGCTTTTGGCACCTGTCTCCTGTTTGGTGTTTTTGTTGGTGTTCTCCCAACTAGTTCCTCTTTTTCCTTTTGCAGCAATCATTATTACCCATGTTTTTGACCAACCTTTGTTCTTGCATTCCTGGAGTGGCTTAGTACCGCAATCTGCCTGGTAATATTCTTTGTTAATGTATTTTAAATGGAAATGGCTAATGCGCTTTCCGATGATGCAATAAAACATGTTTATTAAGATTTATCCTGAAATTCCTCTGAATGTGTGAAGTCAGTTTTTGCACTTTGCACTGCCACTATCATTTGCATTTTTTCAATACTCAGTTTGTGCTTGTCCTTCTCTACATTAACTTTCTACTACCACTTCGTCACTAAACATATTTTATCTAGCTTTGTAATTTCTGAGCAAGTTTCCTGAATTTCAAAATCCAAATTATTCATAGACATCAGTATAAACCTGTACCAGCCCTGGGGGCCCCCTTCCTAATTAGTTAGTCTACTGTTTATACTTGAACACTCTATCTGGGTGAATATATGGCAATCAGTTCCCTAAATATTTCCCACATTTTTTTAGGGTAAATATTTGTCTTACTTACTTGGTATTTGCCTAATTTCATAAGTCAACATTATTCCTTTTAATTTTGATAAGCCACTGCAGACTTACATTACAGCTCTTGCACTTTGTGACCTCTGAATTAGATTTGCTAAAAATCATTTGGTGTGAATTCATGAAGTGTTTAGGGCATTAGGAGAAGGTATTAAAGACAGGACAACTGATAGATGTATGCAGCTGAGAAACACACTCAAGCCCGAAGCCACACAATTCACTGATAAATTGTACAACACTAGCTGAGTCCACGTCTGTTACATTTACTGTTACTTAACGGGAATGTTGAAAGGCCTCCAGTTACTTGCTTTGATGTGGTTTATATTTCAGCCAGATGTAAGTATAGTGGAATTGTCTGTCTCATTTGCAAGATCTATTCAGCACTTAAGCTGTTAATACATTTCTGAATCTTTTAGTTGTTGGAATATCCCGGAAGAAATAGTAGTTGCATGAGAATCCAAATATTTCGTGTGTACTGACAAGAGTCTCGGAGAGCTTTTTGGGAACAGTGATTATTTTAAGATAGTCTTGGATAAGGATAAGACTGGTCCTTGCATGAAAGTGCAAAACTGTGGGAGACTAATTACAGCAGTATTAGATAGGAATTAATTATTATTCAGCAAATAGAGAGTGGAGCATGAGCCAAGATCATCAGCCAGGGGCAGGTCCCTAAATGTTGTTCATTTATTTGAGAAAGCAATAGGAATAATCCAGTAAATAGGCCGGTGAGCTTTACACCAGTGGTAGGGAAATTATTGGCGAGGAATCTTAAGAATAGAATTTACTCATATTTTGTAAAACATGGATTGATTGGGTAAGTCAGCAAGGTCCTGTCTCTCAATTTTAGATGGAGCTTTTTGAGGAAGTGACAAAGAAGACTGATAGAGCCAATTTTTTTTAGATACTTACAAATTAGAAATTTTTTGAATAATACATTTAATTGATATTACGGAAAAAAATTTAGGTTTAAACCCTTATCAGAAGGGTTTAATAGCCGTTCTTTACAATATGATTATGAAAGTACAGCCAGACAGATAAAATCAAGAATGAATGGGAAAAAGAACTTCAACTTTCCTTACCTACAGAGCAATGGGAGAAAATTTTAGTTAGTTAACTCCTCTTCTATATGTGCCAGACATGCCCTGATACAATTCAAGGGGGTGCATATGTCTAAGGACAAACTTGCTCGTTTTTATTCCCATGTTAATCCAATCTGTGATAGATGCCATTCTGAAATAGCCTCTTTGACTCATGTCTTGCCCTAGCTTGCAGAAATACTGGAAAGATATTTTTGGTATCATTTCAACAGTTTTGATTATTAATTTACATCCCCATTCTATAACTGCAATTTTTGACTTACCAATGATGGATAATAGTTATTTATTCCCTTCAGCTCGGCAGATTGTTTATATTTGTGGCTAGAAGATCCACTCTATTGAACTGGAAAGAAATTAATCCTTCAGTGGTTTTCCCAAACTATATCTTGTCTGAGTTCAGAAAAAATCAGAAGCGTCATTTTTGACCCTTCAGTCAAATTTGAAGAAACCTGGAAACCATTTATTCAACATTTTCATATGAGCTAAATTGACCTTTCCCAAACCTTTTTTACTACCCTCAGTTATTTGGATAGAGGTGCGAAGTTATTGACACTACTGTATATATCTGATATGATACAATAGCCCAGGTTGGTTAGGTTAGTTGCTGTTAGTTAGTTTTTTTGGGGTTTTTTTTTAAGGCAAATACAGTATGTTTGGGAGGTTATTATATCTGTGTTATCAACTGCTTGCATTTGTATTCTGGCCTTATTAATTATGTACTCTCAAGCTCTCTACTTGTTTTTTTTCTATGTTCTGTTTGAAAATTAATAAAAAGATTTAAAAAGCAAGAAAGAAGATTGATGAGGTCAAGACTACACAAGATGTTAGTAAAGCATTTTACAAGGCCCTTCACAGTAGGCTTGTCCAGAAGATTTAAGTCCCATGGAGTCCATGGTGAGCTGGCGAGTTGGTTGAAATATTGACTTTTTAATAGAAGACAGGCTGGTGATAGAGGAGTGTTTCTTTGTGAGCTCTAGTGTTCCGCAAAGATTGGTGTCAGGGCTTCTTGTTTCTGATGTATATGAGATATTGGTGATCTGATTAGTATGTTTACAGACAACAGGTAAATTGGTGGAGTTGTGGATAAGGATGAAGGTTGTCAAAGTATTCAGCAGGATAGAGGTTTGTTGAAAATTTGGGCACACAAATGGCAGGTGGTGATTGATCTGTTCAAGTGTGAGATGGTGAATTTTGGGAGATGTGAGAAGAAAGTATGGAGTAAATAACAGGATCCTCAAGAGCACTGATGTGCAGAAGCATCTTGAGATGAAAGTCCACAGCTCTCTGAAAGTGGCAACACAAGCTAATAGGGTGGTAATTAAGGTGGCCTGCACATTTGCCTTCATCTTTTGGGGCATTGAGTATAAAGGCTGGCTTTGAATGTAATGTCATGTTACAGCTGTGTAAATACAGTGGATTGCAGTTAATTGGGACACATTGGGACCAGTACATTTTGGCCCAATTAAGTGGCAGTCCCAATTAGCTGAAGTTTCATGGAAATAAGAAGGTATATACAAAAAAAGGCAAACTACCATTTAACTGAGTAACACATTATTTATTTAAATGAATACAGAATAAATTAGAACGCTACCAAAACTACTACAGTACTCTAAAATTGTATATTATTTCCTGATAGTTATCGATGGAGAAATTCATTCAGTATACACTAATGTGTTCTTTTGACTGTAAATGAACAAAATCATTGCAGGCACCTAGTGCAGTTAACGGACTGCCTTCAGTGTTTTCGATGATTGCATCTTCCAAAAATCTTCATTTTAATTGTATCATTCAAGATAATTGTCAATACCTTCAAATTCTTCATTGTTTCTAACATGTTGAAGTAGTGAAATTGTTTCATTTTCACTCCTGGCTGTTTACGGCATCTCCAAGCCTGAATGTTTGAAACTGCAGTGAGCAAGACAGTTCTGAAGTGTCTTAATGTTTATAACTTGCCAAGTGTCAGTGATAAAAATCACTGCTAACTCTGAGCATAGTGTAGTGTACAACGGCCACAGATTGTGCATGCCACTGACACTGGTTAGGAAATGTTTGGCAACTGGCTTCTGTCCCAATTAAGTGGCATCATGAACTAAATAATTGAAGGGAATCCCAACTATTTTCTTAATTTGCTTTTGCTCTTTAAGAATTGTCCCAAATAAGTTCCTGTCTTGCTTGACCGATAGCCCAATTAACCAGAATCAATGCACTTTGATTAGGCCATATTTGGAGTATTGACTGCAGTTCTGATTGCCACACTACATGCGGACACTTTGGAAAGAATGCAGAAGAGGTTCACCAGATACTGCTTGGATTGGTGGATATTAGCTAGGAGGAGAAGTTAGTCAAACTTAGGTTGTTTTCTCTGGATTGCCAAACTGCTTGGAAGCATCCCAAATTATAAAAAGCTGAGACAGAGTAGCCAGTCATTCTTTTTCCCACTGTGGAAATATCAAATGTTAGAAGACATGGGTTTCAGGTGAGAGGAGGAAAGTTATGGGATGTGCAAGCAAATTTATTTACACAGAGTAGTAGGGGCCGGGTACTCAATGCCCAAGGAAGTGATAGAAACAGATATGAAAGAAGCATTTAAGAGGCATTTAGACCATCTGATGCAGGTGCATTAGTTAGATTGGCATCAATGTTGGCGTAGACATGGTGAGTCTGGGGCCTGTCCTACTCTGTGCTCTGAGGAGAAAGTATTAAATAATTACGTCAGCAAAAGTATTCAATGGAAAATTTGTGGGGAGGGAACAGTGAATCTATTCTTCCAGATTGAGTCAGGCTGCGAAAGTTGTGTGGGCACAGTAACATAGAGTAAAATATGATTGAATCTACTTCTTTTGGTGGGGGGGGGGGAGAAATGAAATTTCATTTACATGGTGTTTTGTTACAACACCAGAATGGATTAAAGCATTTAGTTTTAACCAATGAAGTACTCTGAAAGGCATTTACATTTAAACAGATAAATGCATTACACATATAGCACATATCAAACTGTCATAATAACTACATTCATGAGCATTGCTAAAACTTACCGAATTTATTTAGTTCCATGGGAATGTTTCTGTGGGTTAATGCCCTATCTGAAAGATAGCACTTGGATATGGACCAAGTACGTGCTTTAATTGGTAACAAGCTTCATGTAACTTCTAAATATAGATGTTTGGTTTTTATGTTCATTTTAGCTACATTTCATCCATTCCTTTTTGTTGAAGATTAGTGTTTCGTTATCAGAATCAGGTTTAATATCACCAGCATATGTTATTAAATTTGTTAACCTTGCAGCAGCAGTACAATGTAATACATGATATTGAGAGAAAAAGTGAATTACAGTTAGTGTATTAATATATATATCAGGTAGTTAAATAAGTAGTGCAAAAACAGAAATAATGGGGTCGTGTTCATGGCTTCAATGTCCATTGAGAAATCGTATGGCAGAGGGGAAAAAACTGTTCCTGAGTCACTGAGTGTGAGCTCTCAGGCTTCTGTATCCTCATCCCTGATGATAGCACTGAGAAGAGGGCATAATCTGAGTGATGGGGGTCCTTAATGATGGGCGCTGCATTTTTGAAGCTTCTTGAAGTTGTCTTGAAAACTATGGAGGCTAGTGCCCACGATGGAGCTGACTAACTTTACGACTCTCTCTACAGCTTACTTCGATCCTGCGCAGTAGCCCCCCCCAACCCCCCCACCAGACAGTGATGCAGCCATTCCATGGTACATCTGTAGACATTTTTGAGTGTTTAAGCTGACATTCTAAATCTCCTCAAACTCCTAATAAAATATAGCTGCTCTCTTGCCTTTATTGATATGGTGGGACCAGGTTAGGTCCTTAGAGATATTAACACCCAGGAATTTGAAATTACTCATGCTCTCCAATTCTGCTCCCTTGATAAGGATTGGTCTGTGTTCCCTCATGTTGCCCCTCCTGAAGTCTACAGTCAGCTCTTTGGTCTTGCTGGCATTGAATGCAAGGTTGCTGTTACAACAGCACTTAACTAGCTGGTATATCTCACTCTTATACATCCTCTCGGTACCACTTGAGATTCTGCCAACAATGGTGGTATCATCAGCAAATTTATAGATGGCATTTGAGCTGTGCCCACCCACACATTCATGGGTGCAGAGAGAGTAGAGCAGTGGGCTAAACACACATCCTTGAGGGGTGGGTCCGTGTTGATTGTCAGCGAGGTGGAGATGTTATTGCCAATCCACACTGATCGTGACCTTCCGGTAAGGAAGTCAAGGATCCAGTTGCAGAGGGAGGTACAGAGGCCCACGTTCAGGACTAGGAATGATGGTGTTAAATGCTGAGTTACAGTCAATAAACTGCATCTTGACATAGTCCAAGTATTCGTACAAAGTTAGATCATAGTTTGACAGCTGATTGTACTGAGTCATCGGCGTTGAAGTCACTACTTATCGAGTTCTGGGAAACTGTTGATTTTACATTCTGGTTATTCCTACAGTGTATTTGCACTTTAACTCTGAATATATAGGATCTCTTTTCCACAACCTTATAAAAACGTAGGAACCAGCTTGACCCTGCCTAAAGGACCTTCTGCAACACTCTCACAATCCTGTTCTGGAAGAACATTGCTATTCCTTCATTATCACTTGCTCAGTATCCTGGCATCACATTATCTTTACCACTGGAAGAGCAATAGTGGTTAAACAAGACAGCTGACCACATCTCTCAGGGTAATGAGGGTATAACGTAAGAGATTCAAATACTCAGCACAGAGTAATGCCAATAATGTCCCCATTCTGCAAGTGGGGGGAGAAAAGGAGCTGGTAACCAATTAGCACAATGTCAGTTGCATCATGAATAGTCTGTAGTTTAGCTGGTTTTGCCCTGTTACTCCTAAGTGCCTTCATAGTGTTCTGGGGCATAAATGGGAATAAGCTGAGTGACTCAATGTCTCACAAAGAGCCAGGCAGCATTCATGCATGCAGGGGTTCCCAGCCTGGGGTTCAAGGACCCCTCGATTAATGCCAAGGGTCCATGACATAAAAAAGGCTGGGGAACCCTTGTTTTAAAATGATGTAGAATGTGTGTCTCCCAATAGGACAAATAACTTTCAAACCACCCAAGCGAAACATTGACCAAGGAAGAATCTAACCAAATCCTCTTGTTGTCAGTAGCACTGACCTCTGACAGCACATCTTCAATAACCTGGTGTTCAGTATTGACTCATCAAGTAGATAGATCTTCAGTTAATTAACACGATATTCAGTATTCGGTTTTTTTTTCCCAACCTTGGTGTGCTTATGTGTGACATGAATCTGTCTAGAAGGCACCCAAATAAAAACCTGTACATTTTATCTTGGAGCGTGTGACAATAATATTAAACCAATAAGCAAGTTGCTGTAAGCTTCCAGGGCATTTTGCAGATTCTGCTATTTATTTTGAGCTCAACACATTTGCTGCCGTCAAGTTATGGCACCACATAAACATCTGATACTTATTTTCTGGCAGTTTTGTGCTTTGCGTTCACTTATTTGAAGTACTTTATTTGTTACTGTTGTGATACGGTTTGCTAGTGGAAGATAAATTAATACTGTGTTGTCTTTTACTGCCTATAATAAAGTTGAAGCCTGTACTAAATTTTCGTGATAAGCTATTTTGCAAAACAATAAAAATAGATGTAATACTACATTGGTTTTCATTTTATGCCCTTGAATAGTCATACTGACTCGAGCATGACTTTGTTAGTGCAGAGATGGGATATTCTCTGTAAGACTGGCTGTGTTTAAGATCTAATCTTGCTGTAGTTCTGGGAAGAAAAATGTGTGAATGTAGCATCAATAATAATCGTAGTAATCTATCAATTTGCTTGAATTTCTAATCTTAATATTTCACGATAGCTGGTGCTTTTTAGAAGTAAACATTAGTTAAAAATCTGTGTCTTTTGAATACTTTAAATATGAAGCTTTACTTCTAAGTTATTTGAAAGATATAAAAGATAAAATGTTAATTTTGTACTGTGTAATACGTAATGAGAATAGATTTGTTGTATTCTCCCATTCTGGTTTCGATCTTGTTTCTTTGATTATGGTTGCTTGTCTATGAACAAGATGTATTAGGATTGCATCAGCAACCAACTTTGTTTTCCATCTAATATTCAATCAAAATCAAAGAAATAAGTTTCCAACCCCAGAAATGAGTAGATTTGGATCTATGCAGTTTTGAGTGGATTATGATTGTACACCATTACGTGAGTGACACTGTATGTTCTCCCTGTGGCTGTGTGGGTTTCCTCCAGGTGCTCCTATTTCCTCCCACGGTCCAATGACATACCAGTTGGTAGGTTAATTGTCACTGTAAATTGTCCCATGATTAGGCTAGGATTAGGGTGTTTGTTGGGTGGTGCAGCTCAAAGGGCCGAAAGGGAGTAATCCGCACTGTATACAAACAAACAAATAAATAAATTATATATGTCAGTTGTGAGCCAAGCTAATTCTATTCCCCCTCCCGCACAAATTCCTAATCAAGATTAATCAGAAGAAACTGTTTAACATCCAAACAAAAAGCCCAGTCCATCACAAGAAAATCCCTCCCACCATCCACAGAGAGCTCTGCCACAAAAAAAAAGTTAAAGGTGAAATGTTTAAGGGGAACATGAGGGGACCCTCTTCACTCAGATGATGATGAGTGTATGGACTGAGTAGCCTGTGCAAGTAGTCAATTCGAATACTGAAGAGCAATTTGGATAGTTACAAGGATGGGAAGGGTATGGTCTGGATGCATATGGATGGGACCAGGCAGGTTAATGGTTAATGGACTAGATGGACCAAAGGCCAAAGTTCTCTACTGTTGTGTTCTATGACTTTATGACAAGAAAGCACTATCCATCATCAAAGACCTGCTCTCTTCTCATTACTGCCATCAGGAAGGAGGCGCAAGAACCTTGAGTCCCACACCAAAAGGTTCATGAACAGTTATTATCCTTCAACCATCAGACTCCTGAACCACCATTGATAATTTCACTCACCCCGACACTGAACTGATTCCTCAATCTCTAGGCTCACTTTCAAGGACTCTACAACTCATGTTCTAGTTTTAATTACTTATTCATTTGTTTGTTCATTATTATCGATCATTTTTTATTTTGATTGTACAGTTTGTCTTTTGCACGTTGGTTGTCAGTCCTTGTGTGTAGTTTTTCATTGATGCTATTGTATTTCAAGAAATACAATACTGCAAGAAAATGAATCGCAGGGCAGCATATAATGACATAAACGTACTTTGGTAATAACTTTACTTTGAACTCCTTTGACTCTAATATATAGGGTAGCAATAGGAGAAAATGGGAGAGCCGGTTGTTCCAACACAGTTGAGGGATAAAAAGTTTGTCTTGAAGAGTTTGTAATAGGGTGCTTTGACTCATTTTGCTGAGTTTTGATTTTTTTCCCCCATTACAGGAGCTGTTGGGGCTCAGCCCCTCTTCACGGTGCCAAGGCGTCCAGGATGTGGCACCATGGGAAAACCGATTAAACTGCTGGCCAACTGCTTCCAAGTAGATATCCCAAAGATTGACGTCTACCTCTATGAGGTAGACATTAAACCAGATAAATGTCCTCGCAGGGTTAACAGGTGCGTATAGAGAAGGGCATAACAGTTGAGAGAAGAATAAAGTTAATTTGCATGTACTGTAAATAAAAACCCCACATTTATTGTCCTTTTATTTGGGATATAAAGTTGAACGTCTTGAATCATTTATGAGCATGTTGTGCTCAAGTGCCTAGTTTTGGTCACACAGACTTGAATGGGAAATCACTATTAACTAACAGTATTTCTGCCACTGTATAATGAGCTGGGAAATAAATGGTTTGTGATCCAGAAGTGCGATAATTAAAGCTGGCATGGGGGTAGTAAAGAAAGCTAGAGAAAATTTGAATTCCTAACTTTGATAATTTCTAAGGTGATTTTTCATTGCCAGATAGATTTTCTCACCAAGCTTTTTCATCCCACCTTAAGATTGCTATTTTTTGTGACTAAAGCTATTATTCTGTTCCATATTCTCTTCTGACTCAGTTTCAATCAGTTAATTAGCTTTGTGGGAAAGCAATACTGTATAACAAGTACAAAATGTTAAAGGATCTCAACAAGTCGGGCAGCATATATGGAAAGGAATAGCCAGTTGGTGTTTAGGGCCAAGACCTTTCATAGTTCCTGCCTGACCTTCTGAGTACCTCTGGCATTTTTATGTGTTACTCTGAATTTCCAGCATCTGCAGAATTGCCTGTTTGAGCAATACTTTTATGTTCCCGATTCTATAACTGTGAGCTTTGTGAAAGGTTGAGCTGCTAATATGCCACAATTTAATTTCCTGTCCATCTTCTTATCTCTCTACCAGTTCCCATTCTAACGTCAAAAATCACAGTAGAGAGGATCAGGTTTCTAAATTTGTGTTGTTTGAAAATATGGCATTTTATACTAGGTTATCCAAATATTCTGAACTTTTGGTGGTATTGACACTTCTTCCTTCAGCAATTCTAAATGACAAATAGTGTCATTGAGCATCATATTATACAATTGAAAATCAAGTTGCAATCCTGTAATAGGTCAATTAAAATTAACTCCAATAATAATGTCTGCCCCATTTTGCTTTGCATGTCATGTGAATAAAATCAAGTGAGAATAGGTGAGCTGGACAATTACTTATTTGCTGACTTTTTTCTTAGTTCGTGGTTTTCTTTAAATTTAGATCTTTAACAAGCAACTTTGAGGTCTGTCTGGTGACCTTAATAGCTGAGAAATTGGGTATAATGATTTGAGACATGCAGAGATTTTGCTGACTGAGGGATAGAAAAGTTGAAGTTGGAATGAATTGGGTTAGTTTATAGCTCTTGTTCATTCCCTACAATAAGAAATGCTGAGTATATTTTGATTCTCAGCATAAAGAAGACGTTTATGAGATTATAGTTGAACATGCAGCTACTTTCACTTTTTGCTAACTCAAGAAAGGTTGCGTTGAGCTTTCTGTCTTGACCATCAATGGGCCAGGATAAATTTTTGAATAGCAGGATCAGCCAGGCAAAGTATAATTTAATAAAGTGATCTGCATAATAGAATATTTACAGAGAATCAAGCAGAATATTTTGAAACATTTCTGTCATGATAGTCTATAAACTAAATGGAAGAATTTTGTTTACTAAAAGTTTTCTATGCCATAATAAGCCTTTTAACAAAATGGAGGTTTGTAAACCAGAGGTGCCCAACCTTTTTTATACCATGGACCCTTATCATTAACCGAGGGGGTCCGTAGACTCCCAAGTTGGGAATCCCTATTTCAATCTATTATTCCATTTCTTAATGTGCACAAGTAGGGTGGTGGTCATAAAGTTATTTTTCTTCTGGATTCTTCAGAGAAAAGAAATTGTTCTTATTTCTTCTGATGGTGAATACTCCATGTTAAGAGTTTATGCCAGACAATCACTAACTGTGGAAGTCCAAAACATTGTAACCTCCTCATTCAGGTTAATGGATGAGGATGAGGAAAAAAGTTAAAATTACTCAATAATTCTTTCATATAATAAATAATTTTCGAAATTTGATTCTTGGAGTCTGCTCACTACTCGCTCTGTGTTATTATAGGGAAGTGGTTGACTCTATGGTTCAGCATTTTAAAGTTCAGATTTTTGGAGAAAGAAGACCTGTCTATGATGGGAAAAGGAGTCTCTATACTGCTGATCCCATTCCAGTCAGCAGTACTGGGGTAAGGGCTGCTCTTTTTATTTCTTAAATATCTGTTCAGTACTTCATGCAGTATCAGTCATTGAGCTAGATTCAGTTCATTTGCATTATTAATGGGTACATTAATTAATCAACAGAATCATATCCTCAGTTCTAATCAACAAGTTCCAAAACCTAGACCCTGTACCTTCCTCTTGAACTGGATCCTCAATTTTATCACCAGTAAACCACAATCTTTGTGGATTGGAAACAACATTTCCTCTTCCCTGACTCTGGAGCACTTCAAGGATGCGTGCTTAGCTTACTGCTGTACTAACTCTACACCCAGGATTGTGTGGCTAGGCACAGATCAAGTTCCATCTATAAACTTGCCGACAACACAACTATTGTTGGTAGAAATTCCAATGATGATGAGGAGGTGTACAAGAGCGAGATGGATCAGCTGGTTGAGTGGTGTTGCAGCAACAAACTTGCATTCAACATTAGTAAGACCAAAGAATTGATTGTAGACTTCAGGAAGGGGTAGTCAAGAAAACACAGACCAGTTCTCATCGAGGGATCGGGACTGGAGTTACAAGTACCCAGGTGTCAACATCTCTGATGATCTATCAATATATTGATGCAATTGCAAAGAAGGCATAACATCAGCTATATTTCATCAGGAGTTTGAGGAGACTTGAGATGACACTAAAGACTCGCAAATGTCTACAGATGTATCATGGAGAGCATGGTAACCGGATGTAACACCTCATGATAAGGAGGGGTCACTGAACAGATTTAGAAAAGGCTGCAAAACGTTGTGAACTCTGCCAGCTTCATTACAAGCAGAGGACCCCTATTGCCCAGGACATGCCCTCTTCTCATTGCTACTATCAAGCCAGAAGGTGCAAGCTCAGTGTTTCAGGAACAGCTTCTTCCCCCCTGCCATCAGATTTCTGAATGGACAATGACCCATGAACACTACCTCAGTATTTTTTCCTCTCATTTTGGACTACTTAATTTAGTTTTTTATATTTACTTACTGTAATATATACTTTGAATTACTCTGTATTATAATATACTGCTTCTGCAAATTAACAAATCTTATGACATCTGCCATATTAAATCTGATTCTGAATTCTGGTGCTTATAATTTCCTGCATTTACTTATTCTCCTGATGATTTTAATTATGTTCATGAAGACCGTCATGGTAAACATTGAGATTATTGTTTCTAAATTTCTGTATTGGTTTCACACATTTCTTCATGAGCAATTAATACTGAATCACATTAACCTTCATTTATAGTTTCATTAATAATCTGTTCGTTCGGAAAGGATTCATTTAAAAATCTGTGGTGTTATAGTGTGCTTATTACAGTATCAGTATAATTGCTAAGCAGCCCTTTTCATTAATTAATTTTCCAAAGTCATTCCATATTTAGATATAAATGGTGAACTTAGAGTACAGTGCAGGAACAGCCTCCTTTGATGTCTCATCCCATCTGCCAGCATGTGGTCTGTATCCCTCTTTTCCCTACCTGTTCATGTGTCTGTCTAAATGCCTCTTAACCTTTACTATTGTATCTGCTTTTACCACTTCCCTTTGTGGTGCCTTCAACACTCTCACCTTAACCATATACACTCCAGTATTGCCACCATGGGAAAAAAGGTTCTGACTATCTGATCTATGTATGTCTCTCATATTTTCACCCCACCCCCCCACCTTTTTACATCTATCACGTCTACAAGTCTGAATTTTGGAACTTTCAGCCGCTAGTCCTGACCTTCTCTCAACCAAATTTCTGTCATGGCTACAACATTGCAATTCCATATAGTAATCCAGGCTATAAGCAGAACTGTCTTACCTGTCTTTACCCGTCCTTATACTAAAATAATGAATCCACCAGCAATTTGCAGTGATCAAGTCCATGACTTTTCTGAGAGCTTCAACAAATGTAGCCTCAACCTTTAGGTATTCTGGTCCTACCTTGTATTCATTTGTTCTTGATTGCAGTGTAGTGCACTAAATATCGCCTTTTATTTTTCTCATACAGTAGCCTGCTGCCCAATTCTATCTTTTTCATCCACTGGAGAACAAACACTCCTTACTACCATCAGGGAGGTGGTACAGGAGCCTGAAGACTCACACCCTCGCCCATTGAGTCTACTCCACCATTCGATTATGGTTGACTTATTTTCCATCTTGACCCCATTCTGTTGCCTTCTTTCTGTAACCTTTGACACCCTTGCTAATCAAGAACCTATCAATCTGAACTTTAAATATATACAGTGACTTGGCCTCCATAACCGTCTGTGGTGATGAATGCCACATATTGACTACGGTTTAGCTAAAAAAAAAAAATTCCTCTGTTCTAAAGGGACATCTGTCTATTCTGAGGTCTTTGACTCTCCTACTAGAAACATTCTCTCCACATCCATTCTATCTAGGTCTTTTACAAACAGCTTGTTCTGCTCTTCCATCAGACTTCTGAATGGAAAGGAATACTGCTTTGCTATCCTCTTTCACACTACTGTATTTATTTAATTTTATTGTAACCTATAGTAATCTTTTATGTTTGGCACTGCACTACTGCCACAAAACAAGAAATTTCCTGATGTAAGACAATGATAATAAACCTGATCCACATTTTCCAGTGCCTTTTCCTCTCTAGTGCAGTTCTAAACCTCTTTGCTCTCTTCCTAGATACTTGATTTATTGTTCACTACTCCTTATGGACTTTTTGACTTTCAGATTCAAGGTTTATATATAAAATAATAGAAGTAGGACCTTAGTTACAAGATTTGAGCTATCATTTAAAATTTCATCTCACAGGAGATTCTCCCACTGCTGAAATCATCTTGGCATCTACTGTTTCATAGCTCATGAGGATCTTTTACATTTCATTGAGATCATCTGTTATGTCCCCAGGTTGGCTCTAGTCCAGGTGTGTTGGGGAAGCAACATAAAAACAAGTTCACCCTCGGTGTTGTATGTTGTTTGTGATGGGAAAAGAACAAGGCAGGCACAGGCAGTCCTATTTACAATGTATTTACATATTTACAACCAAATCTAAGGGAGTAATTAATCTATAATCACACTATACAAAAACACAGGTCAGAACATTAAGACTGCAAGTTTGTTAATACAAAAACTAGCATGACTCTTCAACGGCCGACTCTTCCCACCAGCGCTCTCTCTTCATCTTGGATGCCGCCTTTTTAAAATTGTGCACTCCAAGTCCCATTTGGAGCAGTCCTAACAAGGAGGTGGATCCAGCAGCGCTCTAAGTGGAGATGGACAGTTGCTTAGCACACCTGACACAAGAGAAGCTGGATGAAGAGAGAGAGAGAGAACAGAAAACAAGAACATAGGCGCGCAGTGCGTGCACACGTAACATCACCTCTCATTCTTTTAAATTCCAAAGAATATAGATCTAATTTCTTGAGCCGCTCGTGAATCCTCTCCTCTTTCTTTGCCTCTCTCTCCCTTCTTAAATAAGGGGACAATTGCTCAATGTGTATCCATATCATTGTAATACTTCCGTATTTCTAAACTCCAACTATCTTGCAATAGAGCCAATGTTACGTTTGACTTCCTAATTCTTGCTGCATAACTTAGCAGAGCATCCCTACAACATCTTTATGATGTTTGGCAAGAATTTAATTTTGACTGCCCAAATACCATTTCACATGGAATGACAAGTAACAAGTAAATTGTTGTACCCCCACTGCCACAGTCTGTTTGTGTTTTGGCACCGAATGTCTGGTGATGCTTGCAGGTTGCCCCCAGCACATCCTTGGGTTGTGCTGGTTGTTGAGACAAATGACGCATTTCACTGTATGTTTTGATGTATACCCTGCACACAAAGAAATATTGCAGATGTCTTATGCCTTTGATTTTTTAATTTTCCCCTTTAAGGTGGATTTGGAGGTGACATTACCAGGAGAAGGGAAGGACCGAATTTTCAGGGTATCAATAAAATTTGTTTCAAGAGTGAGCTGGCACTTGCTGCATGAAGTTTTGACTGGTCGTAGCATGCCAGAGTTGCTGCCCGGGTTGGATCTAGACAAGCCACTCAGCACAAATCCTGTCCACGCTGTTGATGTTGTCCTTCGACATCTTCCCTCCATGAAGTGAGTAACTGTCAAAATTCCTTTACACTCTTTGTTATTGATTTTAATTTATTTTAATCCACCAAGCACAGATTAAACTACTAACTTTTATTTATTGGATATATAGCTTTCTTGCTCCTCAGTTGCTTCCAGTGTGGCTCTGAAATCAGTCATATTAGTCTACCGCGCATGTTTCTTGAAACCATCATATAGAGTAACATGAGTCTAGATGAACTCTTGAACATAGATCTCTGCCATTTGCTTTGTGATATTAATTTCTATGTTATATGGTGATGAAGTTAAAATAATCCTTAAAATTCACATTCCTCTCATAAATTTTGCCTATACAGTCAGTCCTCCATATCCATGGGTTCCACATCTGTGGATTCAACCAACCGCGGCTCGAAAATATTTGAAGAAAAATTCCAAACTTGAATTTGCTGCGTGCCAAGCACTACACTGAATCCACACGAATGAAGTGATGTGTAGGCATACCCTGCTGTAGCTTCTCACCATATCACAGATCCTCAGTCTCTCTCCAGCACTTGTTGTTCGAGCATCATGTCTTGTTCGTTCACTACCTGTGTTGTGAGCAAGAGGAAGGAGTTTAAAGCTAGTAAGGGATGGCTGGCTAGCCATGTAAAGCGCTACAGCTTCAAGAACTTAAAGATCACAGGAGAATTGGGATCGGCTGATGCCAAGACAGCATCAGCGTTCCCAGAAGAGCTACGATGGTTGTGTCTGTACCGAACATTGTCAGACCTCTTTTGTCATTATTCCCTAAACAATACAGTATAACAACTGTTTGCATAGCATTGACATTGTATTAGGTATTATAAGTAATCTAGAGATGATTTAAATTATACAGCAGGATGTGCGTAGGTTATATGCAAATACTATGCCCTTTTATATAAGGGACTTGAGCATCCACAGACTTTAGTGTCCGTTGGGGGTCCTGGAACCAATCCCCCGCAGATACCGAGGGACAACTGTATTGTCATTGTAAGTGGAAAATGTATGGGGTCATACCTCCACCCATTTTGCACCTTAATTTTGTTAGGGGATTAGTCATAGTATTGTACAGCTCAGAAACAGGCCCCTTGGCCCAACTCACCCATGCCAACCAAGATGATAAACCTGGCCTAGTCACATTTGACTGCATTTGGCCCATATCCCACTCAACATTTCTTAATGAAAATAGAAAAATCAGGGTGATTTTTAGACCTGCGGAACCCAAATATTATTACTTTTGAAGGCCATGGTGAATTGTTCAAGAAAATAACAAAATGCTGTATTTTTTTAAATTCTACTAATGGGTTTATGAACAATATGAAAGGAACCTCCACTTAGTGTAACTGATACTTTAGGCATCTGTTAGTCTTGTGAGACCATGGATTTACAACCTTGGAAGGGTTGTATGGGAGACCGGCAGTTGCCCAAGCTGCAAGCCTTTCCCCTCTCCGCGCCACCGATGTTGTCCAAGGGAAGGGCACTAGGACCCAAGCAGCTTGGCACCGGTGTTGTCGCAGAGCAATGTGTTGTTAAGTGCTTTGCTCAAGGACACAACACGCTGCCTCAGCTGAGGCTTGAACCAGTGACCTTCAGGTTACTAGACCAACGCCTTATCCGCTGATACAACAGAAGTACATACAGTTGGGAAATGGCAAAAGCTCGAAAGGAAATGAGAATGAATTTACTCCAGTGATTAAGGAGTTGTGAAATGATGCAAGTTCTTTTATTTTGCAATGCTTTTTCCTGTGACATAAAGCAATTAGTTACTTATTTGTCAGTGTTTTCATCCATTAAAGTAAAAGCCAGGAATAATTTTCTCTTTTCTATTGTAGTTTTCTTAATTGCCATATGCAGTAAGAAATTTGTCTGCTTCTGCCTACATTTAGTTAATTTAAGTGATTTAGAATCAATACAAGGAAATTTCAGTTTAACCAGCCTCTGTGAGATTGAAGCCTCAAACCAGAGGAAGGAGCTTTTAGAGTATAAGCTAGATATGTTAAAATTACAGAGTTGGCTGAGTGATGATTCAGGAATGCCAATGTCTAAAGAGATGTACTGATCAAGTGCTTAGATCTTTCTCTTTATATCTGTGCACAGCCATAAATGGCAAAATTCCCATGGAAAATAGTTTCCGTGCACTAAACCTTAACCATATACCATAGAGCCCTCTGGGGTTAAAAGGAATATTTTGACTTGGGTATATTGGTGACATAAAGTGTAAATTGGAGCATAGAATGAAGCCTTAAAGACGAATAGTCCATGCAACTATGAGAGGCAATAATCCATTAGGTTCGGCCCAGTCACTGTCTTGCAATAGCATGCCAGCTTCCATTTGAATAGTGCTAAATCTTTCTGACGTGACCACCAGCTCACCCTGGATGACCATTTTAGGTAGGGTGTCAAGTTTAAATGACTGTCAGTGAATCAGTTAAGTAATTTTCAAGCATCTGGCACCCAATTCAGGAGCCTATCACCAACTGTTTGATTCATGCCATCATTGGGGCATCTTGTGTTTTATCCTAATAAGAGTTCCATCACTGATTTAGGGGCATGCTTGTAGATCAAAGCAGCTAAGTTGATCCAAAATAAATTAATCCAGTTTTATACTCAGGTAATTAGTAATCGGGTCTCTTGAGTAGAAACTCTGCTTCCATTGGAATGAAATCGTAAGGCATGACAGCATGATATTTACATGCAAAATGAACTAAGTAAGAACTTGTAACTGTACAGCATTTTCACACTCACTGGCTACCCACTGTCTTAGCCTCCAGATGTGCGTCACAAGATTGGTGCAAGTAAGTGACGTGAAAGGTAGGCAGTAAGTGTGATAAAGTAATAAATGAATCAGAAAATTGGCATTATGGCTTAGCTTGAAGGTAAAAATAAGTAAATGATGGGAGTTATAAGTATAATGCTCATCTAAGACATGGAAGATCTGCTCCCATTCTAACTCCAGCTGTGACTGTCACATAAACACCTAAACTCCTTGCCAAATTCCTTGCCTGGAGACCAGTGAAAGCTAATTCTCGGGGGTAAAATGCAATATTGAAGTAAACAGTCTTTTCCATTCATTTAAAATTGGATATGCAAAGATCTGAAGTTAGACTAGAGTGTAACCATGAAGCAGTAAGAGCTTTGTATGTTGGATCAAATAACCTTGTGGTGCACAATTCTGGCTCTTAAAATCCTCTAAGTAATTAATCATGCACTTGTTTCCTAAGATTTTTCCACCCGTGTATTAAAAATTTATTTCTGTGTGGGTTTGATGTGATTCGACTTGCTTAAAATGCCACTGAATTTGTGAAAATGTAATGGAAACACAAGTTTTTGCTTGTATTGTTGGGCCATTTTGGCTCCTTGTCCTGTTCTTTCCATGTAGCAGGTTGTTCCTTTTCAATTAGATGACATAGCCATTGTCCTGAGAAGTAAAGGATTTTTTTTTTTGGTTTGCAAGATCTTATCTGATGTTGCAATCTTTGATATATTTCAGAGTAAAATAACAACTAGCATTAATTGCATATAATAGTGTATCAGAGAACTTTAAAAATTATTATTATTATCATCATCTTGAACAAAGGCTTTTCCATAACCATAATCGTGCAAATTGACCAGGTTTACCATTGTCACCTACTGCCCATTATGCCATTGGCATTTAGGGCTGCAGTGAAGTTCCTCCATTTCTGGTGGTGTTCATGCTTCCTTCATCATGTCAGTAGCTCGGTTTTCACTACTGTCAGTCATGCAAGTCCCAGGTGGAGACTCAGGAATACCGTCGCACTCAGATACAGAAGGATTCTTCATTGCTGTTTCTGTAACAGTTTTGTTTTACCGGTCAGGGTTGTTAGCCTTGAGCTGGACCCCCGAACCTGGAGGACCAGTGGAACATTCTTAGCCTGGCCTCTACCTGTTTGGCATGGGTATAAAGCTTCTACCAAGGGCCAAAGCATAAAGCCCTAACTCCAGCCAGCATAGCTCTCTGGGTCATTGAGTCACACAGCCTCCAAACCACAATAAGGTTGTGGTCCTCTTGAAGGTTACTATTATTAGCCAGCCATAAAATGAATTGGTAGTTCAGTAGTTACCAGTGATGTGTTCGCTACTCCACATAGCACAACACAATACTGTGTTTTAAGATCACGACAAAGAACAACTTTTCATTCGCTGTTAGACATTAAACAAGTAAATCTTTTGATAGCATTTTGATAACTTCTATTTTAAAATGCAAAGATTAAGTGATTTATTAATATTTTACTGCAGATACTTAATATTCAGAAAACATGAAGTATAATACACCCTTGTTTCGCAAATCGATTCACTGCTCGGGTTTTATATGCTGTAGTAATTACTATTTGATCTAACAATTAAATATGGCTATTATAATTTTGTTTTTTTAATTAATTTCAGTTCATTAATGTATTTGTAAAATCACACATGCTTGTGTTTTGTATATTAGGCAGGTCAGAACTTGAGCAGACAATTAATTCCATTTACTTCCATCCAGGTGGAATTTGAGTAGTGCTGTGGTTTAATATAGACACTCTGAATTTAGGTCAAATGTCAATTCAATTAGTGTCTCTCTTCTTCCCCCCCCCCCCCCCCCCCACACACACATTAAACATGTAAAAGGACAACTTTTTTTAATATAGTATTCTGTCTCTTAACCATTCTCTCTTCACAATTTTGGAATGATAAACTTATTCTTCCCTGTCATGCTCTGCTTAATTTCCTTTGCAAATTCTGATATTGGGAGTCTAGTTGAAAATCAGCATATCACTCTATTGAAACGCTGATGTGTTTGTGATGTTTCATTCAGATCAATTCAACTTCCATTGAATCTCTTTGCTTATGTTCATTTAATTATGGATTTAAAACTAGCTATGATTTAGCATTGGTTGGTAAATTTGAGTACAGTGATGGATAGTGTAAAAAGTGCACCCAAGTGTTTACCCCACACAAGATACTGGAGGAATTTGGCAGCTCAGACAGCATCTATAGAGAGGTGTATATACACAGTTGACATTTCAGACTGAGTTCCTTCCCTTCATCAAAACCTGCTTGAGTTCCTCCAGCATTCTGTGTTTTGCTCTGGATTTCCAGTATCTGCAGAATCTTTTTTGTTGAAGTACTTACCCCTTTAGGTGTCCAGTGTGTCTCAAGGTCATTGTTCACTAATATAACATGACCTCAACTACCTATGGTCTGGATTATATCTGCACCTATCCAATCTCATAATGTAACAAGACCCATGAATTAATCAAAGGAACCTTGGTACTGTACTCTGATCTGCTGGTATCACACAGTTCAATACATAGGTCCCATATATTGACTAAGTAGATTTGATAGATGATCTAAATTGGTTTATGGTTCAGGCAGCAAATTTACAAATTGATTAGCATTTAATGTGTAAAAATACATCATCCAGTATCTGAAGTATATCTTACTATTTTCTTTAATGTTAAAATCTTTAATTTTGCTTAAACTGCATTATCTTTGAAGAAACAATTGGTCGTGAAAATAATTGTGCACTTCTTACGAGTTGAAAGAATGGGCGAAATCATATTGCCTCTGCTTTTCTAAGTCTGTCAAAAATATAAAATTGTTCGTAACTAGCAAGCAGAAGCAATTAAGTATTAAAACTATCTCTTAATGTTCCACTGAGTTGAGAGTTTTGCATTATCTGCCAGAGCTGAGGCAATCCCCAATCATAAAGCTAGGTAAGTGAACTGACAGTTTAAGCCACCTGAATTTTGTTGAAATTCATTATTCATGATTTTGTCTTCATTAGTGTTGTTTTCTGTTCATTATTATTCCCTGTTCCTAATCTCTCCCGAGAAGATGGTGATTAGTTGCCTCCCTGAGCCACCCCAGCCCTTAATAGAATGTCTTGCTAAGATAGTTTATAAGGGTGGTTGAGAGCCAGCAAAAGCTGTGCGTCTTCATTTATGTAGTTAAAAAATTCCCTATCCCAATCCCAAAGGGATTAATTGTCCAGATGGATAATATCACATCGCAGCCCTGGCATATCGCAATAACCAACAGACACAATTTAATCAACACAATGTTGCAACAAGGGTAATCAACTAACTCAGGTCAATGTAGTGGGGCAGCACATTCCCCTCCTAGTTGCACTCTATACTAACTTGGAAATGTGTTGCACTTCATTCAATTTCTCTGGGTCAAAACATCTTCTAACTCCCTATGCAACAGCAGTACAAAAGTACCTTCACCAGAGCTCTCTTCTGAGGATAACGACATAGAACAGTGCAGGAAAGGGATGGGCCCTTGGGCCGACATTAGAGGATGGATAGTACTTCATGGTCTTGCCATCAATTCCTCCATCCCAAAATGAATGGAAGACAAAACTTCCAATCCAGTCGATCAATAATTATCAACAAAGTGCAGACCATTGTGATAGATTCTAACTTTGACTCCTGGCTGACTGTCTGATTTGTTAAATGTATAGCTGAGTGGAAGTCACAGTCAGTACCTTATGTCCTTATTGTTCATCATGTTAAGCTTCATAACATCATTGGGTATATCAAACCATCCATACCAACATGTCTGTCACCCTAGGCCATGCTACTAATTAAAATGATGTACTCTGGTATGGAAAATTGGAAATAGAAATGGAATTGGATCATATTTCTTGATTCATTGATTTTTACTAACCATACTGAATTACCTACAAGCTAGGAGCTTGATCAGGTATGTTTGGTACAGTCACACCACTGTGTTCCAAAGCTATGCAAATATTTTTCTTGCTTAAAGATAGAATTTCTATCATAGTTGAAGTATTATTTATTTCAACTTTCAGAAAATGGGTTATTCTATTAAGATTAACAGTAAAGAAGCTGATCTGTAATCTAGCCAAGATGGACATTTTTGTTGTAATCTCCTTTCTCTAAATTGTTGCACAATACTTCCTATTAAGTAAATTGTTTTGAAATGCCATTTAAATAAGCAGACCACATTTCACCAACATTGAGAGAGTGATCTGTCATTCTTCCTTTGCAGATTGAGCTGGAACTGTTAGAACATTGCAAAAATTCTCGGTCCTCTCAGAATAATTCCCTGTGATCTTTTATATTCCATGAACAAGTTTCTGTTTGAAAGGGTAATCGAAAAGGTGGCTCCTCTTAATATGTAGAGCTCTCACAAATGTTACCCAAGAGAGGCAGGTTTGATTTTGCACTTGGATCCTAACTTGCCACATAGTAGCCTTCCAGATTCAAGGAAATAATTTTGAGTAATTAGTATTCAGAAACTGCAGTGTTGTGGATACAGCTCAGCACATCATGGAGCCAGCATCCCCACTATGGACTCTGTGTTTACTTTTGCTTCCTCAGTATTATCACACAGCATTATTAAAGATTCTCCCCCCAACCCCGGTAATTCTTTCTGATCTCCATCTTTATCAAATTTGGCTTCTTCTCTTTGAAGTCCGTCTGCCACTGTTCTGCCTTCACAAGTTATCTTTGTCCCTTAAATAACTTCCATATAATTGATACTAAACCAGCCCATAAGTAGCTGGTTAGTTTTTCCTCATACATCATTTAATAATTGCCATGCACACTATTAACTTGATATTGGCTCAAAACCAAAACACTGCAGATGTTGAAAGTCTGAAATAGAAGCAGTGAATCAGTGTCAGTGAATCAAACCAACTGGCTTAAATTCTAGTCCACTAGGAATACAGATTTTTAATAGTAGCCTCATTTAATAATGTGAAATTTGCTATTTTCTATTCCAAGGGTACAATCCCTAAATGTACAATGCAGCTGAAATTGCTCCTTATAATACTGTTAATATTTTAGAGAGGAAGCAGTTAAATTCTGGAGATAAATCAAATCAATAATTTGGTGTGACCACCTTTTGCATTTACAACTGCATCAGTTCTCCTAGGTACATTGCGCAGTTTTATATGAAAACAGGCTGGTAGATTGTTCTAAACATCTTGGAGAACTGCCTCGGTTCTTCTACAGAAGTACGATGGAGAGCATTCTAACTGGCTGCATCATCGTCTGGTATTGGGGGTGGGGGATTGCTACTGCAAAGGATGAAAGTAACCTGCTGAGAGTTGTAAACTCAGTCAGTTCCATCATGGGCACTGACCTCTGTAGTATCCAGGACATCTTCAATATATTTAACATACGCACGCAGACATGAGCTTTTTCCCCGCTATTATTATGTATTGCATTGTACTGCTGCAGCAAAGGCAACAAATTTCAGGACTTCTTGTGATCTTAGACCTGTTTCTGATTCTAATTCAGACTTCGGCTGTCTGATCTGCTTCTGTCTCTCCAAGTAATCCCAGAGAGCCTCAATGTTGTTGAGATCAGGGTTCTGTGGAGGCCATACCATCTAAAACATTAGAAAAATTCTGGTGTGCCTAAGACTGTTGCACACTGCTGTGTATTATAGCTTACTTTTGTTATATTCCTGGCTTTTGAATTTATTACTAGTCTTACAAAAAGACCGAGTTGATGTTTCTCATCTACCCATGCAAGGCTCATACTTATTTTTATCAGTATTTAAGCAGTACTAGATAGAAATGGTGCATAAGGTTCCAGACATCTGACTTTAATTTGTATTGTTACAGGTACACCCCTGTTGGCCGTTCTTTCTTCTCTGCCCCTGAAGGGTATGACCATCCATTGGGTGGGGGTAGAGAAGTCTGGTTTGGTTTCCATCAGTCTGTCAGACCTGCCATGTGGAAAATGATGCTAAACATAGATGGTGAGTTGTGATTTAGTTATTAAGTTTAAATTCAGAAACTTCACGTTAATTTTGCTCTTGATTTTTCCTTTAGTGTTCGAATTAAGTATTTTTAGGTTAGCTTAGGAAGACAAAAAAATGATGTTGGTAGCAAACTTGTTTCATGTTTCAGTAATTATTAAGTAGATTTTGTTCTCTGCATAGCTGACTTTGAAACATTGAAAAGAAGTTATTTGGTGCCAAAACCTTAACCAATGACTTCCAAATTTACCCATTCAGCTGTTGCCTGTTCAATTTCCGTTTTTCAATTCTCTGTTGCTTGAATCTTGTGTCGTTATCACCTAACGTAATTATCCATTGACTATGCTTGGCGTATCTTTTAAGAGTTTCATCTTTGCATTCAAACTTCCTTAGTTAGACTGGCAAGTAACATCCAGCATCACAGCCATCCAAGAACACCGGCTTGTCCAAATTTTTGCTGCTTGTGCATCTTAAAATCCCTTCATTGCTTTATTTGTGACAACTCTTTCAACCACATTGATTTGAAAGTTCTGAATTCCTCCTGCAAATAACACTTTGCCATTTAAGATGCTCCTCTTGGCCAAATTTATAGTCACTTTAAAAACTTGAACATTCTTATAAAAGGCTGTGCAATGGTTTTCTACATTAAGTGCATATTGTTATATTAAACTTCGCATTTATTTTTCTGTCCCAGCTGTATTAGTCTTTGACTTTTACACTTTCTTTAGGATTAGGGCAGTATATGGTGTGTCATGTGTTTTAGTAAACCTTGTAATTGAGGGCTGTGGTTCAAGATATTAATCAAGAGATTTTAATTAAAATGCATCACTATCTCTTGATCTTCGTGAAATGATGTCTGTTCAAAATTGAGGACAGTTAAAACAGTCTCTTAAAAAGAAGCAAGTGCTGTGATAACAGGGGTGATGGGATCTGGCTCTGCTTTTAAAACCTTACAGCATGGTGGCTAGCCGTGGTTACAGAACAGGTGACCCAGGTTCAACTCCTGCTGCTGCCTGTAAGGAGTTTTGTGTGCTCTCTCCGTGTCACATGGCTTTCCTCTGGGTGCTGCAGTTTCCTCCCACAGCCCAAAGGCCTACCAATTGGTAGGTTAATTGGTCATTATAAGTTGTCCCGTGATTCGGCTAGGGTTAAATTGGGGATTGCTGGGTATTGTGGCTCGAAGGGCCTATTCTGTGCTGCACCTCAATCTTTTTTAAAAATCCTAACTCTCAATTAATTTTGATACTTATACACTCTTATTATTTATGTTTACATGTTCATCCTGAAATAGAATATGGATGTTGTTTTTCCTGTCCAAAAAGGCCTCTCAGAATTAGCAAAACATCATTGCCCACCAGACACTTTTTCACTTTTTTGAGAAAAATATTCATATCCACAAAATGATAACTAGTTTTTACAGTCTATTGTTTCAAACAAATAAATGAGTGTTTTAGACTATGCAGATATCTTGGTTTGCAGATAACAATTTTCAAGTAGCAGTTACAAAATATCCTCATGCAACTTGTACAAGAGAAAATGGACTGGACTTTGTGACAGCAGCACGTCAACTTTAATTGTCACAGGCACAGGGAAAAAAGTTAAGACTTGTCTTTTATAGATCTCTGGAAAAATAACATTATTATCCTAATTGTTAATGCAATACAGTGCCATGGAAAGGATGCGAAGAACGCCAGCTACAAAGCTGCCAAGAACGGAATGTTTTTGAATGTCCTTGCCAATGGAAACATTTAAAAACAAATTTTAAAGTGAATTTAAAAATGATAAACTTTTAAATTACTTTAGTACAAGCTTTAATACAAACTCAACAGATTATATTGCACTACTTGTACTGTTGCAGCTAAAATGGGTACTTTCTGGGGGGGGGGGGAGAAAATGGGAAAATCCATGCTTTGTGTTCCACTGTTGGACTCCTTGTGGAGTTTAAAGAAGTTTTGGAACTTTACCTGAGCAGGGAGAATCCAGAGAGTTAAGTGCTGCCTTTTCAAGGCAGAACTGTTGACATTTCCTTGGGCCGATTACTGTTGAAAATAGTTATGATTTTGTGCTGTGTTATAAATCGATTCAGTGCTGAATCTGTTGACTCTGAAGTGATCAATATTTAAAGATTTTTGCTGTCAACTTAAATGTACACCAGCTCTGATGTTGGAAGAGTTCTTTGGGACAAATTGCCAAAAAAAAAAATTGTTAGCAATTTCTTTCGAGGCAAATGCTGGATTTTTACTCCATGACTTTCTCAATTAACTAAACTGGAAATTCTCAAGATTGAGAATTACAGATGTGTATTCACACTTCAGTTCTGAATCTAATTATTGCTTAATGTTGAGTTCTATAATGAAAGGACATTTTATTCTGTTATAGCCCTCAGAATAAAATGTCACTTTTTGTGAAATGGTTGGAACTGATGTTGATTATTTGTAATATATGGGTTTGTGCTGACGATAGGTGTCATAGATTTGGTTCTGAACCGAATCTGCTCCTTCATGGAGCACTGAAGAAAATATGGTTTAATTAAAAAGGGTAAGACCAAAGCAGGTTATCTTTGTATTTGCAAATGAAGTGGTGGGGAATAGGTCTTCATTATACAGACAAAAAAAATACTGACGAGCAAATGAAAAACAAATTTAACTGAGTAACGCAAGTTTAGGAGATTATGTTAGGATGTTATCTTATTGAAGTTAATTTCTAACTATACAGTGAATTTAGCTCCTTCAAAAGCAAAGAATCTAACAATTAGGAAAAACATAATTACGAAAGACATAAATATATTCTGTTAATTTCTTGAGGGATAAAAGTTGCCTTCTAATAAATGCAGGTGCTTGCATGGGCTTTTGAATGCTTAGCCCAATATTTTCAAAACCATAAATATTCTTTTATTGTGAAGAGTCATTTAAAAGGGAAGTTGTCTTCCTTTATGTTCTTGTAGTAGAAAAGGTGCAAACCTAAATTTCACATATTTCCAGTAATTAATGTTTGGGGCCATAAAGTTAGTTTTACTCAATTGGACTTTGTATAAATATTGCTATGATGTACTGGCACAGCAAATTCAGCTAGACATTTCATTTAATACTAATGGAAGAAAATATTATTCCCTTTGCATAGTTACAAGTTCTCATTGACTGGGAACTACTGAGTTGCATTCCTTAATTTTTTCAGGTATGTTTTAAAACGTTAATAGCATGGAAGAGGTATAGGATGCAGAAGCTACTAACACTGGAAATTTTGGTTGTCGTTTTCACTTGTTCTGTAAATTAAAAAATACAATATTCAAATAGGAATAACAAATGCTTAGTGTTGTATTTTAATATATTGTACAATGAAGTTAAAATGATAATAACAAACATTTATACTGTTTGCTTCAAGTTAATACAGTACATTAATAACTGTGGGGTAAACATTTTAATTGAGGAGATTGGAACTTTGTTTGTATACAACCAGACTCCTTTATTTCAAGCATCAAGCATTCAGCCTACTTCTACTTCTGCTACTTAAGAATGCACTGGTTATCTGAATTTAGCATTTAAAATTGACTAATCTTTTACAACTATGCATTTTGACAAATCTGTTTACCTCTTCTGTATCCAGAAGAAGGACTGAAACAGATAGGTTTCGATGACAGTAATGATTGGTGGAACTATTCAATTGAGTATGATTTCCAGGATTTTCTTTAACTGATGACTTACAAGCTGTTCAGAAATAACTGTCAGGATTATGCTGTCCAAATTCTGCACAGCATTTCCCTTTAACACATTATTGATTTCTTTTCAAACTAATTCATTTGGTGAAGCACTTTGCAATATCTTTGAAAGAAGCCCATGAATCCGCCCTCAACCTTAATTACTTTTAATTACTTGTCCATATTGGCTGCAAATCATTAGCATCATAAGAGCACCATTCTGAATTTCCATTCCAAGTGACTAATTAAAAGGAGGGAAGAGTGTGGAACAGATGTTCATATTGTTATGTTCATACCCTGTGGTCAACCTCTTCAGAATTCATGGGAACAGAGGTTCTATGACCTTACTGCATGCTTTCCAAAAAAATGCAAGAAGAGCATCAGCAATAATGACCTTTAATTATATTCTTGAATATCATAGGCTATTAGTAATGTGTTATTCTCAAATGTAAGATGAATAATTGACCCAAAATCAATTACTTTATAAGTTATGTTTCAATATTTTGAGGAATATTTGACAAAGATAATCTTTAATCTAACTTTTGTCCTCCTAGTCTTGGTCTTCCCATGAAAAAAGTTATACCAATTCCACTCAAAAGCATGAAAATTTAAATGAAGTCACCTCTTACTTACCCTTTAATTCCAAGGAAATTAATTTTATCTTTGTTTAAAATAATTTAACCCTCAAAGACTAGAAAAATCATTCTAGATTATTGCTCTTTGTTCAGGGTCAAATATCCTTACCGAGTTTTGGTACCCGAAACTGCTCTGAGTAATCTTGGTGAGGCTAACTAGCCTTGGCTTAACTTGTGTTTTCTATGATT
The DNA here is from genome assembly GCF_030144855.1 of Hypanus sabinus. Taxonomy (NCBI): domain Eukaryota; kingdom Metazoa; phylum Chordata; class Chondrichthyes; order Myliobatiformes; family Dasyatidae; genus Hypanus; species Hypanus sabinus. Next base: position 27,166,347 of record NC_082735.1, on the reverse strand, counting down.
TCTGTATAGAAGTCATTAAAAATAACTTTACTTAGAAGGTGAATCAGAATCTTGTTGACATTTAAGATCGTCGTTGGTATTTTACAGAGATTAACATGCCACTATGTTAAGTTAATTTCTATGAAAATTTGTTTAAATATTGGGAATTTTAGATTTCATTTCTGTTTTGATTGTTGATGGGGAATTACCCTCTTGGAACTGTCATTTCTGTTGCGTGGCAGGGGATGGCTGGTGTATCTGAAACAAAGCATGTTTTATTGAGGAGTTTTTCAGTTATTTGAATGACTCACTGAAACCACTTAGCAAAAAATGAAATCAAGTCGGGACATGATGTAAACAAATCTCACTTATCCAATTGTGTATTTTTAACAAGTACATATTGCATTCTCTGAAAAGGAAACAAGATATCGATCTTGAAGCAAGAAAATGTTCTTTACATATAATATTGTTTTCTCATCAACAGTTTTTTCTAATAACTTTATGGTGAAGGCATCCTGTTTTTGAGTCCTGATATTCTTGGTATCAGTCTTTAGAATGTAAGATACAGGTAATTAAGTCACAATCTATGTGTGTTACCAACAAAAAGATATAAATTATATATATATAATTCAGTGTAGCAAGATAACTTGTGTAAAACTGACTTTTGACGTATATCTCAAGAGCTAATGCTCCTTATACTGTGAAATTTTGAATTATCTCTGGAGGATGGCATTGACAAGTTCCTCAAATTTAGTTGGCAGTTTTGCTGAGCAGTGAAGCGCATATAATTCGATATACCACACTGGGCTTCATTTGACTAATATATAAAGGAAGTACCATATAAATAGTTTTACTTATTTCAAAGCTGCCACACCCATTTAGTCATTGCCACCTCTTTGGCAAGTCTGTGCCAAAGTCAAGCTTGTGGATATGATGTGATTTCCTCCCATCGAAACTGGTGTAGTCTTGTTATTTTTGTTCTGTGGATCTGTTTTAATTTTATATTAATCAGCTGATGTGGGTGAGGACGTGGAATCGATGGTTGTGAAGGGGAATATTGAAAGTGTGACTCATTCAAATGGAATGTTTCTGCAGCGATGACAGATATATGTGGTTTTTCATTCCTTGAACCGCCGTTGTTCACTCAACCTTTCATTCTTGATTTTTAACACGGTTCAGTTTTTTTTAATTCAACATCAAACTTGTGAAAGTATATGAAAGGAAATTGTGGATGTTTTGAGCACACAGGCATTGTATAGAAAGCAATGTTATTTTCTGCCATATTGCATAACTATTTGATAATTTTGTGTGTTTAAGACACATCGATGTGTAACAGTTTGTTGTCATTGTCAGTGGGTGAAAGCATGTAGTAGTCTAATTGTTTAGTTTTCCCCCCTGCTACTTTGATGTCTGCCTCAGGGACCACATAAAGGCCAGCAGATTTCTGAAGACTAGTCAAGGGATACTTTCTGCAGATGCTTCCAGAGTCTGGCATATAGTTGTCTGTTAGTTGTGTATCTCTATGCGAGACTAACTAAATGATTTGCAATGCCCTCTTTGTCCATGCTTTAGTTAGCACAAGTAAAGTCAAGTCACTTTTATTGTCATTTCAACCATAACTGCTGGTACAGTACACAGTAAAAATAAGACGTTTTTCAGGACCAACACAGAGAAATCTACACTAGACTACAGACCTACACAGGGCTGCGTAAAGTGCACAAAAACAGTGCAGGTATTACAATAAATAATAAACAGGACAATAGAGCAAGGTGTCAGTCCAGGCTTTGGGTATTGAGTCTGATAGCTTGGGGGAAGAAACTGTTACATAGTCTGGTCATGAGAGCCCGAATGCTTCGGAGCCCTTTCCCAGATGGCAGGAGGGAGAAGAGATTGTATGAGGGGTGTATGGGGTCCTTCATAATGCCGTTTCCTTTGCGTATGCAGCGTGTAGTGTAAATGTCAGTGATGGTGGGAAGAGAGACCCCGATGATCTTCTCAGCTGACCTCACTATCCGCTGCAGGGTCTTGCAATCCGAGATGGTGCAATTTCCAAACCAGGCAGTGATGCAGCTGCTCAGGATGCTCTCAATACAACCCCTGTAGAATGTGCTGAGGATGGGGAGTGGGAGATGGACTTTCCTCAGCCTTCGCAGAAAGTAGAGACGCTGCTGGGCTTTCTTTGCTGTGCAGCTGGTGTTGAGGGACCAGGTGAACACCAAGAAATTTGGTGCTGTTTACAATCTCTACCGAGGAGCCGTTGATGGTCGATGTTCAGTGGGGAGTGGTCGCTCCCTGCCCTCCTGAAGTCGTCAACCATTTCTTTTGTTCACATTAAGAGAAAGGTTGTTGGCTCTGCACCAGTCTGTTAGCCACTGCACCTTCTCTCTGTAAGCTGATTTGTCGTTCTTGCTGATGAGACCCACCACGGTCGTGTCATCGGCGAACTTGATGATGTGGTTTGAGCTGTGGGTTAGCAGAGTGAACAGCAGTGGACTGAGCACGCAGCCCTGGGGGGCCCCCCGTGCTCAGTGTGATGGTGTTGGAGATGCTGGTCCCAATCCGGACTGACTGAGGTCTCCCAGTCAGGAAGTCTAAGATCCAGTTGCAGAGGGAGATGTTCAGGCCCAGTAGGGATGATTGTGTTGAATGCTGAACTGAAGTCTTTGAACAGCATTCGAACATATGTGTCTTTTTTGTCCAGGTGGGTTAGGGCCAGGTGGAGAGTGACAGCAATGGCGTCACCTGTTGAACAGTTGGAACGGTACGCAAACTGCAGAGGGTCCAGTGAGGTGGGGCAGCAGGGTCTTGATATGCCTCATGACGAGCCTCTCAAAACACTTCATGATGATGGATGTGAGTGCAACATCCATAGGCACATTTAGTCCACATTTTTCTAAGCTATTCTTCTGTGGGTTTCCTATAAGAAATTGCACATCTGAAGTGATTAATAAAGGGTTATTGGAAGTACATTCCTTATTTGGCAATAATTGATAACTGGTTCTGAATTACTAGTTGGAATTAAACCATGGTCATATCTGCTAAGATCATGGTTTCCACCTTTATCTGTAAGACTGACTTAATCCTACTTTCCTAGCAGAAAGTGCAACCTTATAATCCAAGTGCCTCAAATAAATTGACAGGTGAGGGAGTTGAATTAACACATACAAATTTTAACTCAATCATGGATGGAGGTACTGTTAGTTGAAGAAAGTTACAGCACTTAGAGCAAGAGTGGGTGTTTTGTGACAGATTATAATAGTTTACTGATAGTACAGAAGAGTTATACAATTTAATGGGCATGGATGGAGCATTGTTCATTTCCTCCACAGTGCTGGGTTAGCAGTCGTGATGGCTCTTTGGGCTTCTATAACATTGCATGAATTTTGAGTCCTGGAAATTAAAAAAAAATCTCCCAGCATCCATGCACAAATACGCATTTTCCTGCGTTATCCAGAGAAGTTATGGAATGGCAGTTTCCAAGTTGTTAGCTGGGGAAAATAAGCCTTTTTTGTTTCTGTAATAATATGCATTGTTTGGGAGTGCTCAGAATGATTACTTCGTGATTTATATCTAATGCTAGATACCTGGTGTGCCATTCTGACAATTCCATTCAAACAAGATAGATAGACCTGTTTTTATTAGGATTTCTAATTCTGGGCATTTTCTGTAAGGCATCTTCATGGGACCTTCCATTTGCCCTACGTGTTAATGTGAACATATTAATAGCTTCACTGAAAAAGTACTAGACTTTTAAAAATATGTTGGAAAGAACAAATAAATAAGTAGCTTGAGTGTATTCACAGGGCAAATGTATTACAATTCTTGATTCAGGCCACATATATTCTCGCCTCTTTAACTAATTTGGCTCTCAGTAAGCTATGATGATAACTTATCGATGCACTATATTGCAACTCGCTCTTAAGTTCTTGATATGGTGTAATTTATTTTGTAGTCTGTTTATTGGTATACACCCAAATCTCACAGATGTAATGTACATAACAAAATCATGTCAAAGCAGCAAATTAATGAATGATTCATTGTATTTAGCTTTAGTATTGGTTTAGTATGGGGTGTTGATTAGGTCACATCTTTGATCAGTGTCATAATTTTTTTTTTATTATCCATCCTGAACAGAGACAAGTTTTCTTTGGAGCATTTAGCCAAAATGATGTGCTGATATCTAGGAATAATGTTTAAAGTTACAATTGACTGGTTCAAAAAGAAAGCTGATACCAATTGAATCAAACTATCTGTTCCCCATAAAAGCTCTGAAATGTTTTTGCCAAAAGAATCAAGTGATTTTCCTAGTTAAAAGACCAGTAGTTATCAAACATTTGTAAGTTATCATCTTGTCACAAAATACCTTTTGTTCAAATGAAATTTGTTCTCTTGTAATTAGTAGTTTTGTTGTTTTAAAGTGATTAATTGTCAAATAATTCCTTATTTATGGAAAATCTGAGTGTCAGAAACTAAACACTGCTAGGCATTTACCAGGCATCTGTTTGAACCACTTCTGTTCTTCCAAAATGTTTTTCTGTCACAATGATCGGGATCGAGGCACCCAAGTCCTTGCACTTTAGATGAGCAGAGCTGAAGACTTGTATCGGTGCAACATTATTAGTGAATCTATGACCATTGACAATAATTACTGTTAAAAAACCCAATCAGAACTGTTACTGTCATAAAGTTAGCTAATACATACAGTGACCTTTTACCCTGCAGTGACGGCTGCTGCCTGGAAATGTGACTCAATTCTGTTGTATGATTCAGAAATTGAAAATAAAGAAATCTTTCATCAAAAAAGCCCATTTTAAGGAGCTTCATTTTGCATATCAGATCTTTTGAAGAGTGATTGCTGGTAATATGCAGGAATGTGCACATAACATCCCACAAATAATAAATTTTAATGATTAATCTGTAAGGGGTAAACGTTGATCAGAGTCTGGGAGAATTTTGCTGCTCTTCTGTAAGTAGTCTTTTGGGATCTTCATTTGCTCTTGTGATGGCAGATGAGACCTTGGATTAAATCTCTCTGGTAGATTGTCTGTGAATGCTCATCTTAGACTGCTTAAGTCATGAAGTTGGAAGATTTTTGACTTAACTGTGGAGTTGAATCCTTGGAAAAATTGGTGTTCTTTTATTCAATTCTGTATCTTTAAATCATGTCCATGTATACAAGTATGATGCTACTTCACCCTGGTCTCTTTATATTGTAAAGCCTCCACTGTGACATACATTTTTTCTTTTAATCTTTTAATATTTTTCTTTCTATAATCATTACATAAAAAATTAAATCCTCAGATACATTTATTTCAAAATAAATTATTTATTATGAAATTAAGTTTGTCAGTGCATTTTGTTTCTTCAGCCCAAAAAATTAGCAGTGTTCGCATAACAACATCAAAGGAAAAGCAAAAGTTGCTCAAATATCTTCTTTTTTTTACATCAATGTCTGCCTACAATCGTACATAATATGCTCTTATGCTAATATATCTAGTGGAAAATTGCAGTATGGCAAGCTTTGACCTTTCCTCCACCCACCATTCATTCCACTGCTATTGTATTTGCTGTAGTATGATTACAACGAGGTGAGTTTACAGTTTGCTCATTCTATTTTGTGTTAGAATAAATTATTCATCATACAGTATATCGGAAAAAGGTTGTGAACTGGATCTGATATGATCTCTGAAGTTACAAACTCATTTTAATTCTAGTAAACGAAATGAGGATTGCTAGTCATCTCTGAGAGATTTCTCTTCATTTGCTAATTTTTAATTCTATAAAACTTGGGTGTCTTTCATTTATTTCATCCAGTACTTGGGTTATTTGACTGCGATGATTAAACAAATTCATTTTGAAGAAATGCTCGGTTCAACACTAAGTGATTGTTAGAAGTATGTTTGATTCAGGTAGCTAATTAGAGTTTGATTCAATCATATAGTATGGAAACAGGCCATTTGGCCTACTACATCCACACTGATATGTGGGGATCCATCCATTATTAATCCCATCTTCAACTTTTGATTCATAGCTTCCTATGTCTTGGCAGTGCAAGTGCTGGCCTGGGTGCATGGATGCTGTGACTCTGCTTCCAGTCTGACAGTGTATTCCAAGTATTTGCCACTGTCCGGGTGACAAAGTAACTCTCAAAACCCCTATAAATCTCATTCCCCTTACCACAAGACTATGCCCTCTAGTTTTACATAACTCTTGTTTCTCCCAACTACCCTATTCTATCTCCCTTGATTTTATATACTTCAATCATGTCCTCTCCAGTGAAAACAGATCCAGGTTCTCCTCATAACTTAAATACTCCTTAGAACCCAGAACAGTACAACACAGGAAAAGCTCCTTCATCCCCCACGTCTGTGCTATCACTGATGCCAATCTAACTAATGCCTTTTGTCTGCGCACAACCCGTATCATTCTAATCCTTAAACAAGAGGAAATCTGCAGATGCTGGAAATCCAAGCAACACACACAAAATGCTGGAGGAACACAGCAGGCCAGGCAGTATCTATGGAAAAAAGTGCAGTCAACATTTTGGGCCGAGACCCTTCGGCAGGACTAATCCTAATCCTTGACTTGTTCATATGTCTGAATGCCTCCCAAACATTGCTATCACATCTGCTTCTCCCACCTCCAATGGCATTGTGTTCCAACCACTTACCATTCCCTGTGTAAAAACAAAAACTTGCCTTGCACATATCCTTTTAAGCATTCCCCTTATCATGTTAAGCATGTACATCCTCCAGCATTTGAAATTTTCACCTGGGGTAAAAGGATTGTCTCAGGTTGCAGCTCAGCCCCTGAAGCTCCAGAAACGACAACCCATCTTTGTCCAACCTCTCTTTATAGGTAACATTTCCCAATCCAGGCAATACCTCTTCTTACACTCTCTCTTGCACCTTGACATCCTTCCAGAAATGCACACAGTACTTCAGCTGAGGTCTGACCAATGCTGTATAAAGTTGGAGCATCTCTTCATACCCCAACTATCGAAGGCCAGCACTCGTTGTGCTTTCTCAACCGATGTGTTCGAAGTGAGAATGAGTTGAGACTTGTGAACGCCGATAATTCCTGATACTTTTCTCTGGATCATGACACTGTCGCTAAACGTCAGATTTTTGTCTCCCAGGCAGTCACCAGTCTCCTTTCCTTGGTCTGTCCTCTTGTCCCCAACCATATACAATCAGCTTTTAACCATTATTTCAGCCTGTGTCGACTCTTTCTGGCAGTGTTCAGTCCCTTTCCACTCAGATCTGTGACACCTGCCTTTGTTGGTGCCCTGTTTCCCAGTCCCAAGCAGTTTATTTTCACTGTGAAATGTAAATCTTCCAGACCCCCATTTTTTGCCAGGGTTACCCTGAGGCCCTTCTGCTGCATTGTTAACAGAGACCAAGTTGTCTCTATTCATCGCTCAGCTCCTCTGCCAAGCTAAATACATGTTCACTTCCTTTATATTAGCACTATGGGAGCCCACAAGGGTCCAAACTATACTTTTTCTTTAGGATATGTGGAACAAGCCTTGTTTCAGTACAACTTAGGCCCCACTGTCACTGTGTTTGTGTTGTCTATTGTACTGGTACGTTTTATTTTTAATCGCTAGATGCCAGTTTGCACCCTGCTCTTACTTTCAGGTGGGTTTCTGTGTATATCTCAGGAAATGTGTTCAAAACCACTGTCCATTCCATGCCCAAAGGCTCCCACAGTTATAATGTGCACTTCCAGGCTTGCTTCTCAGAAAGACTTTCTTCTGTTTGCCCAGTTTCTCCGCTCCATTGTATTTGCTGTGATGGTGACACCAGCACTTTCAGAGTGTTGTCCAGCTCTCTTTCCTAATTCTACCAAAAAAGCTCAATGTGAGTTGAAGAAACTGCATCTCATTTTCTCTCTAGGCTCATTACAGCCCTCAGAATACTATAATGAATTCAACAACGTCAGATAACCAGCCTTTAGTGGTTGTGTCAGATCTGAGCAGTTGTGATGAAAGATTATCTTAACTCCTTTTATCTCTCTCCACAGATGCTGCCTGATCTATTTTCAATATTCCCTTTTAATTCAGAATTCCAACATCTGCAAGAGTTTTGTGCCTTACTGTCCCAGGACTGCTTATTTCCATTTTCGCTGTTCATCTTCTGTGAAATCTCCTTTAGACAAATTAACTACCCTTTCCAGCTAGCACCAGCGCAACTTGAGTCATGCAGTCTTTCTTGATCTCCACTCCATCACAGGCATTCTCTTTTGCCTATTCTTTCTCTGCAAAGAAGCATAATTTCTGAAAGGTATGCAGATGTTGCTTGACCTGAGAGTATTTCCAGTATTTTCTGTTTTAAATTAGCTAAATCAGCATTGTTAATGAATGAAGCAGCCACCATGCTTTCTAACTTTGAGCTTTGCCTTCAACAGTAGAACTATAATTTCAGTGTTGAGTGACAGTGAATCCAAGACTCAGATTTAATTTCTGTTCCATACCCAATGAGAAGTATGGAAATGCCACTCATCGTAACTTGTACCAGAAATTGATTCAGATACAAGACTGTACCTCTGAGCTTCTGGGCAAACCAGAGTTCTAAAGTTATTCCCCATTTGTGCTCCATTTTTTGCAAGGCAGTTACTTTGGTTTGTAAGACTTTTCTTATGTATTTTAAGATGTAAGCAAACAGCTCCTGTAGTACTCATTGTACGGCTGTGTTTACACAAATTAAAGATCAAGCTGGGCATATCAAGATCTTGTGAAAGTTATCTACTAATCAGATAAAAGTGTGAAGGATTTGGTTAGGGTAGCGAATAATTTAAAGGTGCTAAATCTTAGTGATATCCTGAAATTGTTTATTGTATATAATTTTCTAACATTACAAAGAAAATCTTAGTAATTGCTTTGTATTGTGAACTGTTAATGCAGCATTTTCATTTGATTTTTTTTATCTTTTTAGTTTCTGCCACTGCTTTCTATAAAGCACAGCCTGTAATTCAGTTCATGTGTGAAGTTTTAGACATACATAATATTGATGAACAACCACGACCTTTGACTGATTCCCATCGTGTCAAATTCACCAAAGAAATAAAAGGTAAATTACAAACATTTTGTTTCCAGTAAGCTAATACAGTGGATTTTGGTTAATTTGGGCCTTAAGTTGAGACGGGGCACCTACGTATTTGGATCAACTCTTAAATAACAAAAACAAATCAAGAAAATAGCTGGCATTTCCTTCATTTATTTGGGGCACTATGTTGCTTGATTGGGACATGAGATAGTTGCTGACTAGTGTCAGTCACGTATGTTTGTGCAGCCATTCGACACTACACCATGTTTAGGGTAAGTGATTTCTAAATAGCATCAGTTGTGTGTGTTAGTGTTCAAAAGCAGTGGTTTTTGTCACTGATAGTTGGTGAAAGATAAGCAGTAAGACAGTTAAGAATTGTTCTGCTCACTGAGGTTTCAAGCATTCAGACTTGGAAATGCCATAAACAGCCAGAAGTGAAAATGAAACTATTTCACTACTTCAGTAAGTTAGGAACTACAAAGAATTTGAAGATACCGACAATCATCTTGAATGTTACCTTTGGTCCCCACTGAACACTCATCTCTCACTTGTGGCTTCAAGTAGCTGTTTGCATGCAACAGCAGTCACACCCCCGTAAACCACTTTGACAGGCAGACAAAACCAGGTGAGGGCAGTCAATGGGTCTCATACCCTGGTGAGATAGGAGCATGCCTGTCCTAGCATGCAAAGTCAGCTTCAGTGGACTAGGGTGATGAGATCTACAGTGAGATCCAACAACCAGGAAGTGGTTCTGCCATGCTACGTGGAGGGCGAAGAGCATGATGAGGCACAGAAGTAGCCATAGTCATCTGCTGCAACCAGGGAAGAGCCCAGATGTGACATTTACTTGTACTACTGGACCCAAATTTCCAAGGTCAAGAGAGTGGAAAAGCCCAAGTACAATGGTATTTCCACTTTAAAAACTCTCTCACACAGGTTTCCCGTCATCGTCGGATTTGACGGACAACCTGCAGTAGTATTGGTTTGCTCTGCACTTCATTTATATAATTTGTTACTCATTTATCATGTTTTATTCTGGTCGTGAAATAAATTCAGTACATATAGTGCAAGAATAATTTCTAGCTCAGAGATAAAACATTAGAAAGATCAGCTATATTCTAGCAAAAGCATTGATGATTCTGATTTGTCTTTATATTGAATGTTCTATGATTTTAAAATTTCATACAGCAGTGAAAATGGCCCTTCATGTCTGTCTATGCCAGCTATCAAAATAATATATTTATCCTGTTTAACTGCTGTGCCTTGGTGATTCAAGTACTTGTCCAGTAATGTTTAAATGTTGTGAGAATACCTGCTCCTACTACCTTCTCAGGCACTGCAGTCCAGAATTCAGCTCCCCTCTGGCAAAAATATTCCACCTCAGATCCCCTTCTTAGCTTAAGCATATGCCTTCTGGTGTTAGACACATCCATTATGTTGGGGGAGGTGACGGGAATGCTGCTTTCTATCTACCCTAACTATGTTCCTTGTAATTTTGTACATCTTAATCACTTCCCCATCATTTCCAAGGAAAATTGAGCTTATCCAGTCTCGGTTCATAACTGAAATGTTTCTCTGCACCTTCTCCTGTGTAATCACGTTCTTCTTCTGGTATGACAATCGAATTGCACAGAATAATCCAGCTGTGGCTTAACCAATGATTTATTAAGTTATACCAAAACCGTTTCCCTCCCCCCCCACCACAAAGGCAGCATAAAGGGTGTTTGCCTTCATTAACAGGGTCCTTTCTATGACCCTGCTAATAAAGGCAAACATCCTTATGCTGCCTTCATCATCCAATTGCTGCCATCTTATAGGATCATTGGTCTAACACACCACATCCCTCAATACTCTGCAGAGCCCTACCATTTGTGACAAATGTTCTACTCTGTCTAGGTAATTCAAAATGCATTATCTTTCACTTACCAGGATTAAATTCCATCTGCCATTGCTTTGTCTAATTTACCAACTGATCAATATCACTCTGTAGCCCAACACTATCCCGCTCAATATCAGTAACACCATTTTTCATTTCCTCTGCTTTCATGTCTGAATTAATGGATATATTAATGTGCAGTAACAATGCAAGATCCCAACTCTAATCTCTGTCGTGTGTCACTGGCCAGAGGCTTCCAGTTAATAAAGCAACCCTTCACGATCACCTCTGTGTCCTTTTACCAAACCAATTTTGGACCTATTTTGCTGACTTGCCTTGGATCTTACGTGCACTAAACTTCTGAGCCACCAGTCTGGGATCTTGTCAAAGGCCTTCAGTGATGTTCACACAAACTTCATCAATCATGATTCCCTCATCTATATATGTAGTTACTTTTTCCAAACAAAAAAGAACTTGGTAACATTATTCAGATAGGGCTAATCTCATTGATAAATTTGTGCCTGACTATGCTGATTAACTCCTGTGTAGATGAAACCTGTACCTTTATATTTTTCCCTCCAATAATAATTACCCCTCTTTCCACTGATATCAGAGGAATTGCTTGATTAATCACCTATCTTATCCCTGCTGCCTTTCTTGAACTAAGGTCACACATTTGTTGTCTTCCAGTCATCTGACCCCTCATCTGTGGCCATTGAAGGTTTAAATTTCTCTGTCAAGGCCCCAGCAGTCTCCTTCCTTCCTTTCCCATAGAGGCTATAATATATCCAATCAAGGCCATAAAACACGGGAGCAGTGTTAGCCATTTGGCCCATTGAGTCTGCTCCTTCATTCAGCCATGGCTAATTTATTTTCCTTCTCAACCCTATTATCCTGCCTTTACCCATAACCATTGAGTTATGAATGGAACTTATTGGATTAGAACTTACAAATTAAGTTCTTATCAATCTCCAGTTTAAAATAACCCAATGACTTGGTCTCCATGCCCAACTGTGACAATGAATTCCACAGATTCACCATCCTTAGTGTCTGAAGGAATTCCATCTCATCTTCCTCATCTGTGTTCTCAAGGAATATCCTTCATTCCCTTTAGTCCTAGACTCTCCCATTAATAGAAACATCCTCTGCATGTCAGCTCTATCTAGCTCTTTCAGTATTTTGTAGGTTTTAATGACCTCATTCTATTAAACTCCCAACAACTATGAGCTCAAAGCCATGAAACACCTCTTGTATGTTAAAAGCCCTGGGGAGTTATAGGACTCTGTGCCAGCTGGGACATCTAATAAAAAGCACAAAATGCTGGCAGAACTCAGCAGGCCAGACAGCATCTATGGGAGGAGGTACTGACGACGTTTCGGGCCGAAACCCTTCATCAGGAGTGAAGTAACATGGGATGGTCGAGGGGGGATAAGAAGTGGGGGGAGGGATGAAGTAAAGAGCTGGGAAGTGATAGGCTGGAGGGAAATGGGCTAGGGCGAAGGTGGAGAATATGGGAAATAAAAGAGAAAGAAAGGTAGGGCTGGGGGGAGATTGTAGTGAGGGGGGGAAAAAGAGAGAGAAAGAGAACCAGACTAAAATTATGGACAGGGATGGGATAAGGGGTATCAACGGAGGTCTGTGAGTTGAATGTTCATGCCGGCAGGTAGGAGGCTTCCTAGGCAGGAGATAAGGTATTGCTCCATCGACCTGCGTGTGACCTCATCTTGAAGGTAGAGGAGGCCATGGACAGACATGTCAGAGTGGGAGTGGTCTGTGGAATTGAAGTGTGTGGCCACAGGGAGATCCCGCCACTGCTGGAGGACCGAGCGCCGGTGTTCGGCAAAACGGTCTCCCGGTCTGCGGTGGGTCTCCCCAATGTAGAAATGGCCACATCGGGAGCACCGCAGACTGGGAGACCGTTTCGCTGAACACCGGTCAAGATGAGGCCACACGCAGGTCGGTGGAGCAACACCTTATCTCCCATCTAGGTAGCCTCCTACCTGCCGGCATGAACATCCAACTCACAGACCTCCGTTGATACCCCTCCCACCCCCCCCACCCCAATCCTGTCTATAATTTTAGTCTGGTTCTCTTTCTCTCTTTTTCCCTCTTTCACTACAATCTCCCCCCCCAGCCCTACCTTTCTTTCTCTCTTATTTTCCATAATTCTCCACCTCCCCCCTAGCCCATTTCCTTCCAGCCCATCACTTCCCAGCTCTCTACTTCATCCCTCCCCCCACTTCTTATCCCCCCTCGACCATCCCATGTTACTTCATTCCTGATGAAGGGTTTCGGCCTGAAACGTCGTCAGTACCTCCTCCCATAGATGCTGTCTGGCCTGCTGAGTTTTGCCAGCATTTTGTGTTTTTTATTTATTTCCAGCATCTGCAGATTCACTTGTGGGACATCTAATATATCATTTTTAGTTGGAATGTGCTCTTGAATATCACATTTTCAAATGAAATTGTCTTATAGTGAATACAGATGAAAGACTTTCAGTTAAGACCTTATTTGTGCCCTCTGGTCCTTTTTGTGCATGTAATATGTTTATAAAATGGATTGGGATCTTTTCACTGCCAGAGTTATTTCTTGGCCCATCTTTTCCCTCCTAATTTTTTTAAGCATTCCTCTATGCTCTGTATTCCTGATGAGTCTGCATGTTAGGATTCCATACCTACCAGAATCTTCCTGTGTCCCTTAATATCCCTTAACTCTAGGAATTACCTGATTTGATATCTATATTCTGTATTCTTATGGGAATACAATGATCCTAAGCCCTTAATTTCATTTTTAAAGTCTTCTGATTCCTGAATGTTGATTGAATGGGAAGTTTCTACTCCCAGTTTGCATTTGCCAAGTCCTGTCTAATGATATTGAAATCAGCGTTCCTCTCCAATTTAATTTCTGGACTATCCTTAACCCTTTCCATAACTATTTTGAAATTAACTAAGTTATGGTCAGATTCCCAAAATGTTCACGGACTGGCAGTTCATCCACTTGTTAATCTTCATTTCCTCAATTCACTCCAGCTCTGTGTAATCCCCGGGAGAAATATCTATGTACACAAGACTGTCCTTAAATGCACTTTAAAAATTCTGCTCTGTCTTTCAAACTAAGATGATCTACAGTAAGTTAATATTAGTATTACAATCTCCAAATTAGTATTACACTATTTGTTTTAAATCTACCAATTTGTTCCTCTAAGTGCCAGTGAGAGTTGAGAAGAACTACAGTATATACCTTGCAAAGTGGTCACCCCTTCGCTGTAGAGATGGTCTATACCTTAAATGCCATGTGACCAGTCATGCCTTTCTGTCAACAAAGTCAGCAACTGCAATACCTGTCCTGACGAAGGGTCTTGGCCCGAAACGTCGACAGTGCTTCTCCTTGTAGATGCTGCCCGGCCTGCTGTGTTCCACCAGCATGTTGTGTGTGGTGTTAACTGCAACACCATATACCCTCATGCTGCTCAATAGCGCCACCAACTGATTATGAAATGTAAAATCACTAATAGAGGCACCAATTCTCACGTGATGAGCTAAATCCATAAACCTTGTGCTATAATATATTTTTATTATGTGATGTTTGGCTGTTCTACTGTTACTTCATTTTCAGCATTAGTACCATGATGTTATTAAGGGGGCTTTTCAAGGGCAATAGAGCCTTTGATTTCCAGATCAGATGATTAGGTCAATGCCAAGTGGTCCATAGGTTTGTTCCTGTACTTTAATTGCTTCATGTAAATGAGTGGCTTGCTAGGCCACTGAGCAGTTAGTGTATGGTCATATTAAGTCTTCCAATGGAATTTGCTCTTTAAAAACAAACCACCAAGCATTACTTTTATTGATGTCTTATTATACTTTTGACCTCTTGCTGCCTATTATTTCAGATCACTACCCTGTCATTTCAATGGTGAGGAATTCTCAACTCAGAAAGCCCTTTAAATTGAAATGCCAGCTTGCAATGAGTGAATTGACCAATCAAATTTGCCCTTAGAACCACAAAAAATGCACCAACAGAATCTGCATATGCCCTAGCAACTGCAGTGGAAGTTGCAGACATAATATTAATTACTGAAATGAAAATGCGTTCCAATACATGAAAATGTGGAGAGGTGGGAGTTGTTCTGATTTTGAGAAGTGTGGAAAGTTTACTTTGGAGAGAGGTTTCCTGAAAATTTGAGTTGTTTAGATAGGGTAGATACAGTACCAAGGTAGTTAAAACTAGAGGATGTAGATTTGGGGTAAGACACAAGAGATTTAGAGATCAACCATGACCTTTGTCATTCAGAGACTGGTGAATACCTTGAGTTCACTCACTGAGTGAGTGGTGGAAACAAAGTCATTTACGAAGTGTCTAAACAAGCAATAAAGGACATTGGAGTGAAAAATCATAACAATCGTTTATTGAGAGTTTAAAAGCCATGACAATCAACACAATGCGTTTTTGCCTCTTGGTCTATTGTGAATAGGATATGGCTCAAGCCTTGCCCTCTATGCAGTTCTCAAATTGACTTCTAATAAATGATTGTGGAGTGGGTTCGGTGTGACAGAAATGAGTGATGCAGAACACAAAAGACAAATCTACATTGTTGGAGTAATTGAAAAATATTTGAATTATAAGATATCAAAATGTATTTATTTTCCAGTATTTAGATAACAGTTAAATTGGTTTGTAACAGTTGCTATTTTGCCTTCTCCTGACAAACTTCTCACAGGATTGAAAGTTGAAGTAACTCACTGTGGGCCAATGAGGAGAAAGTACCGTGTGTGCAACGTTACCAGACGACCAGCCAGTCATCAGACGTAAGTAGAGGTTCAAGAATAAAGCCTTAAGGAGGATACAAAAGTGTAGTGGGTACAGTTTTCTTGAAAGGTTCTCATACATGTCAACATTTATGTTTATTGCATGTTTTAGGGAAAAATAGATATTTCTTAATTTGAGATTCCTTAACTAGCTCACTCTTTTTTTTGGAGGTGATAGGATCATGAAACTCTGCCATCAGTATCCAACTAAAATGTTAATTCATTTGATATAGAGCATCCTGATGTTGCATTTTTGCTGTCCAGATGTTTCAGGGTTGAGTGAAGAGCCAGTGAGATGGCATCTGCTGTGGACCTGTTGGGGCCAGTAGGCAAACTGTAGAGGATCCAAGTTACTTCTCAGGCTGGATTTGATATGTTTCATCACCAACCTTGTAAATCACTTCATCACTGTAGATGTAAGTGCTACTGGACTTTAGTTATTGAGGCAGGTTACCACATTCTCTGAGACACTGGTACAATTGAAGCCTGCTTGAAGCAGATGTTTACCTCAGAATGCAGAAGCAAGAGGTTAAAGACATAAGTAACGCTCCAGCCAGTTGATCAGCACAGGTCTTTAGTACTTGGTCAGGTATCCCATCTGGGCTGGATGCTTTCAGTGGGTTCACCCTCCTGAAGGATGCTCTCCGGGCCTCAAAGACTGAATTCACAGGATTGTCAGGGCCTATCGGAGTTCACGATGGTGCCTTCATGTTTTGATGATCAAAGCAAGTGTAGAAGGCATTGAACTCATCTGGAAGCGAAGCCCTGTGGTCACCTATGTTGCCTGATTTCAGTTTGTAAGAGGTGATACCACTCAACCCCTGCCACAGCTGTTGCGCATCTTTCATTCATTCAAGCTAGACGACTACTTGGTCACCAGACTTGAATGCCCCTGATATGGCCCTCAGCAGATTACAAATCTCATGATTCATCCGGGGCTTCTGCTCAGAGAAGGCAGAATGATTTTGTAGGGACATATTTGTCTACAACTGTTTTTATAAAATCTGAGACAGTTGTGGTGTATTCATTCAGATCCACACAGGTTCTTGAACATGGCCCAGTCCACTGACTTAACGCAATCCCATAGCCATTCCTCTGCCTCCCATAACCACTTCTTTGTTGTCCTAATCCCTGCAGCTTTGCACTTTAGCCTCACACAGGCAGTGTGCAGGTGGGAGAAGGAAAGCCAGGTGATCAGGTTTCCCAAAATACAGTTTGGGCATGAAATTTAGGTATTCTTTATCTTAGTATGACAGTGGTCTGGTGTGTTGAGTTCTCTGCTGCTAGAGGTTATGTGCTGATGGTAATTGGGCAGGGATTTCTTCAAACAAGCCTGATTGAACTTCCCAATTATGATATGAAACGTATTGGGGTGGACTGTGTCTTGTTTGGTGACAGCATCATGCAGTAGCTCAAACGTTTCATTATAGTCAGCTGCTGGTGGTACGTAAACTGCGCTTATGATCACGGAGGAGAACTCTCTTGGTAAATAGAATGGTTGGCATTTGATCATTAGGTGTTCCAGGTTAGGGGAACACGAGTATGGCAAAACCTCCACATCGGGGCACCACAGAGAGTTCATCATGAAGCACATATCTCCACCTTTCTCCCCATTCTGAATCAGCAGTTCAGTCCATCCTGTGTATCGAGAAGCCCTCAGGTCTGTTCGCCGTGTCTGATGTATTCTCAGTAAGCCACGTCTCAGTAAAACTCAGAACGCAACAGTTCTTCATCTCCCTGTGATTCAGCATGAATGCAACATCCACTGCCCTATGCTCATCTTCTCTGTCATGTCCCCAAAAACCTCAGTCAATCATCAGATCTGATCAATAGGCTCTTTGGTCAGGGCTAAAACAAAAAGCACATTTTCATTCCATATTTAGAAAGCCATTCAGATGGTTAATATTTAGTCGAAGCCATCTGTTTTATGTATGGTAGATTTGGGTTATACTGATTTTTTACATTTATATTCCTTGGATTTCAGCTTACATGTGTTGAGTACATGTCTATTGTTTCCCAGGTTTCCCTTACAGTTGGAAAGTGGACAGACCGTAGAGTGCACGGTGGCTCAGTATTTCAAACAGAAGTACAACCTGCAGCTAAAATACCCACACCTACCCTGTCTACAGGTGGGACAGGAGCAGAAGCACACCTATCTGCCACTTGAGGTGAGAGATGGATGCAAAAACTTCACTCTGAAAATGTTTGGATAGTGTAGCCAAGTATGGATTAATTGTGAAGTCACGGTATATTTTAACGTTTTTTCTTAGCTTTTGAAGGTTTGATCTTGCACTTATCCACTAATTTAATGTTTGTCATCACTGTCCTGTGAGAGTCTATTATACAGGTGGCACCTTTATTTGCCAAGTAGGGCCAAGATCAAGTAATTACTTAGCTGAGATTATCTAAATACATCAATAAAGCTGCTTTTTACAACTTAATCCTAAAACAGAGAAGTGTTTTATTTTCCTCAAATCAGGGAATGCTCGTGAGGATTTAATTTTAGTGGATATGTTTGCTGGGGAGCGGCCTTTATAACCAGTAGAGAAAAAACTGGAGAAATTCAGCAGGTCAGGCAACATCTATGCAGGGAGAAGGACAGACAACCTTTCAGGTCACGATATACAAATGAAGGATCTTGACTTGAAACATCAACTGTCCATTTCCTTCCATCAATGATGCCTGACATGCTGAGAACCTCCAATTTTTTGTGTTGCTCCAGGTTCCAGCATCTGCAGTTTCTTATGTGTCCATATTTATCCACCAGTTAGTCCTCATCTGTCTAAAGGTCCAAAAGTCAAATATAAATTTTTATTTATGATTTTTGTGTATGTAAGGTTTTGTTTGTATAACAGCTTTATAGGGTGCTTGTAATTGGTCAGCAGTTATTTCGCTTGTGGTTAAGTACATTTTGTGTGTCCAGCTCTACTTTTTGTTTATACCTTGCAAAAAGTTCATTCTGAAATTGGCCTGCTTTATACAAATAAAGAGCATTACAAAATGATGGAACCGACTTAATGACTAAGAGCTTCAAATGCTATTTTTACAACTTCAGACATTCTGAAGCATTTTGCAGCAAATAGTGTGTAATTATTTTTGTGCTGCAGCCTATTTATACACTATTGGTGAATATTGGCCCCAACAATAGAATCAATTTCCTAATTATGGAACGGTATCATGAAACCTTTATGCCAAATGGTAAGCGTACTGGACCTCAGAGTAATGTTTACCTGAAAGGCAAAACTCTTGATACTGCAACATTCCTAAAGATCACTGTGCATATGGAGATAGCTCAATATTTTTAGTGTATCTTAAGGAATTGTTACTGTGAAGCCATTATGAAAGGAGTGATTGTATTTCTTAAAATATCTAGAATTATAATCTTGAAATTCTGTCCTTGGTTTCTCTGTTGTATTTAAAACAGAAGGACAATAATTAATTACTCTATTATTATAATCAATATTTTGCCACTATGAAAATTATTCAAGCATTTTGATTACTTTTGACATTTAAGTACTCTTTTATATGTTTTAACACATTGATAAAAATTATTTTGTATAGCTGTTTAGTTTAGTGGAACCGTGTACGCAAACCTGTAAGTTTTCTTCCTTCAAGTTGAGGCGGAAAATTGCTTTTGGATGAGCTTCCACTGAAGTTGCTATTTTGAATTAGGTCTGTAACATCGTTGCGGGGCAGCGCTGTATCAAGAAACTGACAGACAATCAAACATCAACAATGATCAAAGCAACGGCACGCTCAGCACCTGATAGACAAGAGGAGATAAGTAAACTGGTATGTCTTGGATTGTTACTGAATTTAGCAGTGCCTAAAAGAAAGTGGCCAATGCTATATCTGTGAAATGGCAATTTCAGTATTAGATGCTAAGTATTTGGCATGTGATATAAATTTATACTAAAATAATCTGTAACCTCCATAAAAAAACACAAAATGCTGGCAGAACTCAGCAGGCCAGACAGCATCTATGGGAGGAGGTAATAACAACGTTTCGGGCCGAAACCCTTCATCAGGAGTGAAGTAACATGGGATGGTCGAGGGGGGATAAGAAGTGGGGGGAGGGATAAAGTAGAGAGCTGGGAAGTGATAGACTGGAGGGAAATAGGCTAGGGGGAAGGTGGAGAATTATGGGAAATAAAAGAGAAAGAAAGGTAGGGCTGGGGGGGAGAGATTATAGTGAGGGGGGAGAAAGAGAACCAGACTAAAATTATATAGTGGTGGGGGGCAGGGGGTATCAACGGAGGTCGGTTAGTTGGAGGTTCATGCCGGCAGGAAGGAGGCTACCTAGGCGGGAGATAAGGTATTGCTCCATCGACCTGCGTGTGGCCTCATCTTGACGGTCGAGGAGGCCATGGACAGACATGTCGGAGTGGGAGTGGTCTGTGGAATTGAAGTGTGTGGCCACAGGGAGATCCAGCCACTGCTGGAGGACTGAGCACCGGTGTTCGGTGAAACGATCTCCCAGACTGCGGAGGGTCTCCCCAATGTATAAATGGCCACATCGGGAGCACCGGATACAGTATATCACCCCAGCTGACTCGCAGGTGAAGTGGTGCCTCGCCCGAAAGGACTGTCTGGGGCCTAGGATGGTGGTGAGGGAAGAAGTGTGGGGGCAGGTGTAGCACTTCTTCCGTTTGCAGGGATGAGTGCCCGGAGGAAAGTCCATGGGGAGGGATGGGGGTGGATGAATGGACAAGGGAGTCGTGTAAGGAGCGATCCCTGCGGAAAGCCGAGAGTGGGGGGGGGGAGGGGAAGATGTGGTTGATGGTGGGATCACGTAGGAGGTAGTGGAAGTTACGGAGGATTATGTGTTGGATCTGTAGGCTGGTAGGGTGATAGGTGAGGACCAGGGGGACTCTATCCCTGGTGGTCTGGCAGGGGGATGGGGTGAGGGCAGAGGTGCGTGAAATATGGGAGACGCGATGGAGGACAGAGTTGATAATGGACGAAGGGAAGCCCCTTTCTTTAAAAAAGGAAGACATCTCCTTTGTCCCAGAATGAAAGGCCTCATCCTGAGAGCAGGTGTGGCGGACGCGGAGGAATTGAGAGAAAGGGATGGCATTTTTGCAGGAGACAGGGTGGGAGGAGGAATAATCTAAGTAGCTGTGGGAGTTAGTAGGTTTGTAGCAGACGTCGGTGGATAGGCTGTCTCCAGAGATAGAAACAGAAAGATCTAGAAAGGGGAGAGAGGTGTCGGAAATAGACCAGGTGAATTTGAGGGTGAGGTGAAACTTTCATCAACTTTCACCCCGCCCTGAAATTCACCTCACTTTTTCTTTTGTTATTTCTGTTTTGCACTATTTTAATCTAATTTAATATACATATATATTTACTGTAATTGATTTACTTTTTTTCCTTTCTATATTATTAAGTATTGCGTCTTACTGCTGCTGCTAAGTTAACAAATTTCATGACAAATGCTAGTGAGAATAAACCTGATTCCGATTCTTTGGATAAAGCTCTAGTGCTGTCCCTGGACACTAATTTTCCTCAGTTGTACCCTTAACTATTTCACTTTTACTTTCATAAATATACGTAAGAAAAGTTTCACCATTTAAAAAGACGAAATCTAAAAATCTTAAATTCATTGGAATATGCAGCAGTTATTTGTCAATGTAGAAACTTTGTTAAGCTAATTAATGCAGCTTTGCATATGTTCCTGAAATATATTTTAATTTCAGTACTTAGTATTTTTTTTTAATCTTTAGGTAAAAAGTGCAAACTATGAGGCGGACCCTTTTGTCCAGGAGTTTCAGTTTAAAGTGCGAGATGAAATGGCTCATGTGACGGGACGGGTGCTTCCAGCTCCCATGCTGCAGTATGGAGGGAGAGTAAGTCATACTGAATTCTATAAAGTTCAGCTGTCAGACGGGACTTTGGAAATTTTGTTGTCCCAAGTTACCTGAAGTTAGGTGTTTGTGATGCACAAAGCAAATAGCATTTCAGTATTTTCTGTGCTCGTTTAGGTAAAGATGTAAAATTATTGTTGGTTTAGTATTTTGCATATATTTTAATTGTTTCCTTCTGTTGGACTTCCTTGATTGTCTTTAAATCATTGATCAAAACTTTGAGGCTGTGTATCCATGA
The DNA here is from genome assembly GCF_030144855.1 of Hypanus sabinus. Taxonomy (NCBI): domain Eukaryota; kingdom Metazoa; phylum Chordata; class Chondrichthyes; order Myliobatiformes; family Dasyatidae; genus Hypanus; species Hypanus sabinus. Next base: position 27,144,538 of record NC_082735.1, on the reverse strand, counting down.
TTTATGGAGGGGTAGGGGAAGTATAGAGCTGGAGATCTTTCTTTCCTTCTCAGTATTGGTTTGAAAATGGAGCTGTCATCTTCAGTCTTGGCTCATTAGATGGAATTTTTCACGGATAATATGTGGGGACATGCCCTGACCTGCCTCACTGGTTGTTAACCATTCTGGTTGCCTCAGAATGTTAACGGACAAGTGAAGAGGTCAAAATACCAGCAGATAATTTGGACCACACATGCCTTGCAAACGGTCCTGAGGCAGTGGTGTGAACGTCATTAACTCGTTGATAAAAAGATTGGTCAATGGGGGAAGCCATTCGTTATTAAAAATTCCAAAAGGGAAATACTGGAAGCCTGAAATACTTCAGGTTTGTTATTTGAGAATTCCAGTATTTTGCTTCTGTAGGAAGTTTATTAACTTGCTTTTTGATTACTTGGATAAAATTTGGGCAATGGGAATATTTTCCATGATTAAATTAATGTGCAATTAAACAATATGGACAACCCATTGGTATGATTGTTCTCGTTCTTGCCCTTGTACTTTAATATGCAGGGTTTAATTTAAATGCTAAATCCTGGAAACTGTAACATTTCAAAATACCTTCTTCCAGTCCACATCAAAAGATAGGTTGATAATTAACACTTTTGAAACCTACTTCATGACTACCATTGAAGATTTTAAAACAATAGTTGGCCAAATGTTCAGATTCCAGGGTAGTTTTAATTGGTTTTTTTAATTGGGCAACATTTTATATAATTTCCTATCTGCTAAGTATAAATTCTTAGTTTTATATATACCTATTTCTTGAGTTTATGTATTGCTTAATTATTTCTCTTTATGTATGTGTTTTAAAGGTTGGTGACCTTGTTTGCTGAATTTTATTTGTTTCAAACAATATGCATTGTGGTATTATCTGACTCACACTCAGGCATCATCTTGTTTTACAGGTGGAACCAAGTCATTTCAGATTGCAAACTGTAAGTGACTGTACAAGATTGAGTAGTAGATGTAGTTGGAATGCATTATTAATAAAGTATGCAGTGCTGTTTTCTCTAGGGATAAGTTAAAATATTTTCAACATGTTTACTGGTATGGGGTTTAATTGCGAATGCTAATAACAACAGATAACAATCAGAATTATGCTAATAACATGTGCTTAATGAATCACAGTTGTTTTTCCCTGTTTATGGACATGCCTTGCAATAAAGGAAATTCGTACTCTAATGGTAGTAAGCATTAGCAAAGCGAGAGAAATCGTTTTCATTTCACATCCAGTGCAAGAGACTTTAATATGGTTTTGAGCTGGTTAATCCAAAACTGCCAATTAATGAGATTTGTGGAGAATTATTTACGTAGTCACCAATACTTGACATTAAATGTAATAGAGAGATAATCGATATCAGAAGTGAAATTAATAAATAGCAAGCTTCTGCACTGTGTCAAGAAGTGTGAAATCTCTTTTGAGACTTGAGCCAATAAATTATTCTTCCCCTTTTACACATTCACTTTGCACTTAAGTCAAAAGGCGAATTTTCAAAGGCTAACCTTCTCTTACATTGAATGTGACTATTTGTGAGAGCTGTGGGGGGTCGGGGGTGGGGGAAGCAATGTTTGCTCATTTAATTGACCATTTTAGTTCTTAACTTGACTTGGCCTTTTATTTCATTTCTCTCCTCTTTCCAGAACCGAACAGTTGCTACTCCAAGTCATGGTGTTTGGGACATGCGGGGCAAGCAATTCCACACTGGGGTTGAAATCAAAATGTGGGCGATAGCTTGTTTTGCAGCACAGAGACAATGTAGAGAAGAAGTACTTAAGTAAGATACATCATTCTGCAATTTTGCTTTTTTAGTTCTAGCTTCATATTACCAAGTGCTGCTCGAAGCTTTTAAATTTATGGAATTCCAATCTTGATTGTGCTTTATTGAAATTAAAGTGTCATATTAATTTGTATGACTTTTTTTTAGGAGTTTTACTGACCAGCTGCGGAAGATATCTAAAGATGCAGGAATGCCAATTCAGGGCCAGCCGTGTTTTTGTAAATATGCACAAGGAGCTGATAGTGTGGAGCCAATGTTCAGGCATCTGAAGAACACCTATTCAGGACTCCAGCTTGTTATTGTCATTTTACCTGGGAAAACTCCTGTCTATGGTAAGAAAATATTTTTGAGACTTAGCAGTACACACAATTATTCCAATTTGGAAATTTGAATTCTTTTGTGGTGCACTGTCTTAAGTGACTGCCATTTTCAAATAAGCATGATTCTGTGTGGCCACAGGCATTTCTGCATAACTGAGGGACATTTTTGTATCCTTGCTCTAATTCTGCATGTACATTTTCTGTAGAGAACAATAAAGAGCTGTCAGGCTCTGAGCCTATGGCCTGTTTTAGCTCCATTTATTCCATAAATTTTATATGTAAAATTGGCATGAGTTGTTAAAGATACGAATAAATTATTTAAATTTATTATATTTAAGAAAACAAGATCACCTTTATCGGGGTCCTCTTCAGAGATCTGTGCTATTCAGCACTTTTTTTTAAAAAAAGACTCCCTGGTTCTGTCAGTTTTATTAAGTCTCAAGGATCCAATCCAGTTGCTGGAATTTCTGGCCTAATGTGATTTAAGGGCTGCAAGGGAAAAAAAATTACTTTTGTTGTTGTTGTTATTATTGAAAACCAGAGAGGATATATGTCCACGATCAGAAATAGATGTCTTTTTTTTGGAAATTCTTGAAGAAATTAGGCAAAGCACTTGAAACAGTCCGGGTGGCAGGGTGGAGATTCATCTCTACCAAAGGAGGTGTAAGGCAATCCTTCCCTCCGCTAGCCTGCAGGTCACCCTTGGGAAAGGTGTAGCTCTGCATTGAGACTTAATAAAACTGATAGATCAGGGTAACATGAAGCCATGGAAGCAGATGGCGCATACCACAAGTCCTGATTATGCCAGGTAGACGATCTGTGAAGAGTATTGATAATGGCTGGGATCACCCATCTTGTAAAGGCTTTACCCGGAAGAAGGCACTGGGAAGCCACTTCTGTAGAAAAATTTGTCAAGAACAATCATGGTCATGGGACTCTGATTGTCTACATTATATGACACGGGCACATGGTGACGATGACTTGAAACACTGTGGTTTAACTCCTTGAATTTCTTTCCCAATATAAATCTGAATTTTCTTAACTTCATATTTTCTAAAAGCATCCCAATTAAATGTGCATTAATTTGAACAATTTTTGACCATGAGTAACAAATTTACAGAATTAAGGAAACACAGGAAACTGTGGATGTTCGAAATCCAGAGCAACACACAAGGGAGCTGGAGGAACTCAACAGGTCAGGCAGCATCCAAGGAGGGAAATGCACCATTGATCCTTCGGGTCGACTGCTTTACCCGTTGAGTTCCACTAGCTCTTTTGTGTGCTGAAACATATTTAAATAGCAACCGACTCCACCAGTTGAGATACTTGAGCCCCTATTTTTGGAGTGGATGTTGCATTAAGCTTTATTCTGTTTATTGGTATTTTAGATTATGGTGTATCAGTGTGCAATAGTGAGCGGCTTTGTTTTCTTTTCATGAATGAACTACGACAAATATAATTTAATAATGGCAAAAGCATGTAGGATTCCTATATGTTAATTCAGTGTATAATGCAGCACGGTTTTATATAAATCTGTTAATTAGTAGAAGATAATCTTTTGTTGTAATCAATGAATCTAAATGTAAGTATTTGATACTTCATTTCCTTGGCTGATAAAACGGCTCAGGTTTATTTTGTACATTAGTTTAAGTGACACCTCCTGGGGTATTTGTATGTTCAGTGGGATTGAAACTCAGAAGTATTACTCACGCATTTGAATTAAACTGATCACACTCCTGAGAGTGCCTGGCTAATGGAAGAATGTACCACGCAAAAACCAAATATTAGCATTATCTTTGTCCAAACAAGTGGTTTACTGTAAAATTTCTGCATTTAAATCCTTTCCCCTTTTTAATCAGTTGTCATCAACATTGTAAGTATCAGGGTTCACAATTTTTGTGTTTCATTTGAAAATGCAAAGTTTCTTGTTTTTTTTCTTTAAGTTTTGCTAAAACAATGTTTATAAAATTCTTATAAAATATTCCAAAATGTGTTTACTCATAATGAAGTTGAATGATTACCAAGATGTTTATGAAGGGTCAATAATAGTGTGCTAATGCTGTTGTATTCAAAACCTTGGGGTGCTACATGGGATGACCCTTCTGTCACATATTATTGGTTCTAATTCTCCAGAAAACCAGTTAAGAATTGGCAGCGAGCTTTGAGGTTTATTGAAAATCTGAGTGCATGCATTTGGAAGATGAGAAATGACTTTAAAGGACTTCAAAAAAGTTAAAGATTAAAGAACCAAAACAAATTCTCTTAACACTTTGGCCTTTCTTTCAGCGGAAGTGAAGCGTGTGGGTGATACACTCCTCGGGATGGCCACTCAGTGTGTTCAGGTGAAGAATGTTGTTAAAACATCTCCACAGACATTATCAAACCTCTGTCTGAAGATCAATGTGAAACTAGGTGGAATCAACAACATCTTGGTACCACATCAACGGTAAGGCTGTTTCTTCATTATTTTAAAGTTTTTATATTGTCTAAATTTAAAATGCTGTGTAATGCTGATCTTGGTTTGCTGGCAGAAGAATATATCTGTGAATTATTTTTCATCTTTTGTGAAGTGAGTTTATTTGCAATCAAGATGAGAGCATTGACTTAATAATTGAATCGACTTTATTTCTCACATCCTTCATGAGTAAAAATCTTTGTTACGTCTCTAAGTGTGCCACATGCAGTCATAGTAATTTATAATAAATAGAGCAGTCAATGTAACATACTCTCAAATCAATGTGAGTTCATCAGTCTAATGGCCTGGTGGAAGAAGCTATCCCGGAACTTGTTGGTCCTGGCTTTTATGCTGCGGTACCGCTTCCCGGAATAGACAGCTGAAATAGACAGTGACTCGGGTCCCCAATGATCTTTCAGGGCCTTGAGCCGTAGCATAACATATGCCATTCAAGTTTCCTGCGTGACAGAAATTGTTGTCTTTCATCTCACCTGGATATTATGTTGAGGTTCAAACCATTGAGCATAATTATCATTTCGAATTGAGGTACAAAAAAATTACCTAGTGTGCTACTCTGTGCAGTGGTGTCTGATGCAAACTGGTGTGAGTGAATTACCATTCAGAGTCCCAGACAGTCCTTCCAGGTGAGGCGACACTTCACCTGTGATTCAGCTGGTGTGGTATACTGCGTCCGGTGCTCCCGGTGTGGCCTTTTATATATTGGTGAGACCTGACACAGACTGGGAGACAGTTTCACTGAACACCTACGCTCGGTCCACCAAAGAAAGCAGGATCTCCCGGTGGCCACACATTTTAATTCCACGATTCCACGTTCCATTCCCATTCTGATATGTCTATCCATGGCCTCCTCTAATGTCAAAATGAATCCAAACTCAGGTTGGAGGAATAACACATTATATACTGGCTGAGTAGCCTCCAACCTGATTGCTTGAACATTGACTTCTTTAACTTCTGTTAATGCCCCTCCTCCCCTTCTTACCCCATCCCTGACATATTTAGTTGTTTGCCTGTTCTGCATCTCCCTCTGGTGTTTCCCCCCTCCCCTTTCTTTCTTCTGAGGCCTCCCATCCCATGATCCTTTCCCTTCTCCAGCTGTGTATCACTTTCGCCAATCACCTTTCCAGCTCTTAGCTTCATCCCACCCCCTCCGGTCTTCTATCAGTTCACATTTCCCCCTCCTCTCACTACTTTCAAATCTCTCACTATCTTTCCTTTCAGTTAGTCCTGATGAAGGGTCTCGGCCTGAAAGGTTGACAGTGCTTCTCCTTATAGATGTTGCCTGGCCTGCTGTGTTCTACCAGTGTGTGTGTGTCGTGTGAGTGAATTTCAGCTCAGACGAGCCTTTCAACTGTGTATGTGCTTCATATGCAGATTACTTCGATTCCTTACATGAAATATAGTTGTGAATTTTTTCAGCTCTGTCAAAAACAGAAAAATGTACCACAAAGGGCTCACAGCATTAATGCATTAATTAGTGTGGGGGGAGGGTGTGTGTGTGTGTGTATATATGTATGAGGGTGGGTGGGCTTGTTTCATCAAGTCAATAAACCTAGCAGAATTTTAATTTCGCTTTCAGAATGCTGCATGTGGCTTTCCAAATCGACATACAATATGTATGTGGGATTTGCTGGATAGCTATCTAAACATAGTGAAGAAGGGTAAAAGAAAGGGTGAAAAATAGGCTTAAAGCAAAAGGTGTGCTGCATGAGATCTATCTACTTCAGAGGTCAAATACATCCCACATGATATTACAAGATATTTATTATAAATAATATATTATAAAAGTCGCTACCTTTGCCTCTGGATGTCATTAATAGTACCTAATTTAATTTAAAACAAACCACAAGGAAGTGGTCACTACTTGAGAATTTATTTGGACATTGGTGTAATTAGTGAACACATTGAATCAATCAGATAAATCAATCAGTAATCTCTTCCTGCAACAACAGTTCTGTTATTATTTGCGACCACTTTGCAAGTGGTATTTGAAGATGATTTGCTACACATTGCAATCATAGTGAGTAATGTGAAATTTTTACCAATCCTAAATAGTAACTGAAATTTTCAACAATCATAATTTACTGGATTTGCTGAGTGTAAACAAAAATTGCGGTAAACATTACTGAACTGAACCAAAAATAGAAGACTGAAATGTAATCCCTTATTGTAGTTAGAAGGCTGGGTGAGTGAGACATAGTTGGAAAGGTGGGAATAGTGACGCCAACGCTGAATCTAATATTTGCACAGTGACTGTTCCTTCAAGTTAATTTGAAGTAGGATATCAGCCTGAACCATGAAATTAAGTTTGTGTTAAAGGTGAATGATTGACGTAGTATAGTTATGGTTGTTACAAGTGGGTGAATTTACAACTGCTCATTTATATTCTGATCATACTGTGCTGTTGATGTACGTATGTGAATTTTTCAGAAACAGTACATAATCACATTTGTGGTCAGTCAGTTTTTTCTTTTCTCATGTGTAGACCATCCGTGTTCCAGCAGCCTGTTATTTTCCTGGGAGCCGATGTCACACACCCACCTGCTGGAGATGGCAAGAAGCCCTCAATTGCTGCTGTATGTATTTTTACAAAATCTTCTTGCCAAGAATTTTGTTCATGTGAGGGAAAACTAGTTCACTATATCGTAATTTTCTTGTATATTGTTGAGAATTGTGTTTATTTCATGGGGTATCCTTGCATTTTCTGACTTGCCACATCTATTTTTCAGATGTTATTTGAATTTGATAAACTAGCTGAGGAACTTGTGAATATTAAGACAACTTGGCTCAGATCATGTGGGGGGTGGGAGAGGTGCCTAGGAGAATAGGGCAGTTATTGGCATGTTATTCTACATCTACATTGTTCAGCAGGGCCATTCGACTCAGCTATGCGAAGAGATCTGTGTGTGTAGTCAGACATGTGGATGAAGAATCACATGCATCAGTAGGCTTTTGAGTATTCAAAACCAGGCAGAAGCATTGACAGTGCATACATCTAAAGTATGTATCCTGGTATCGAAGGGAACAGTTGCTCTCATTATTTCTTTCTGATGCTACTTATATGGAATTGTATTACCGTTGTACATGTTCAGATCAATTCTTACTGTAAATTTGGCTTGGGGTAAAAGCTCAACATTCTGACCCCCCTGGCACTGACATCTCAATTACACTCATTTTCCAGTTTTTGTTCATAAATGTCATTGTCTTAATCAATCCTCACTTGTAGTGTGACCTCATTCCAGGTTGTAGGCAGTATGGATGCCCATCCTAGTCGCTACTGTGCTACCGTGCGTGTTCAGAGGCCTCGGCAGGAGATCATTCAAGATTTGGCGTCGATGGTTCGAGAACTCCTCATCCAGTTTTACAAATCAACACGTTTTAAGCCCACGCGAATTATATTTTATCGCGATGGAGTTTCTGAAGGGCAGTTTCGTCAGGTCAGTGTTTGTTTGTCAACAACTTTTTTTATCAGCTGTGTCCTATATTTAAAACTGAATGAATGAAAGCTTGAAATTTCATTAGTCAATATTGGGAAAATATTTTGTTTTCAAACTTGGTTCAGGGCAAACTAAAAGTCTAAAAGCTATAGATGCTATGAAGGTGAAATAAAACTCTATTTTTCCTCTTCTCGTTTTCATTTCTCTACTCCTTGTTTCTTCAGGCAAATCATTTGTGATTGACATGACTTCACCACTACTACTTGGGTCATTTATTATCTCTTGGTCTGCACCCTATCTTGGTCATACAGCACTGAGCAAAAGTCTTTGGCACCCGAGAGTCTTTTTTAAAAATATGGTTTTGGATATAATGGTCTCCACAAAGTCCTGATTTCAGCATCATTAAGGCTGCCTGGGTTAACCTAGATATACTGAGGCAAATCAGATGGCCAAAATTCTGCAGAAATCTGCGGCAAGTTCTCCAAGATACTTGGAACAACCTACCAGCTGATTTTCTTTAAAAAAAAAATCAACTTAAGAGAATTGATGGAGTTTTAAAGACAAAGGATGGTCACACCAGATATTGATTTGATTTCGTTTTTTACTGTTCACTACTCTTTTGTGATATTTAGAAACTTTTCATTGTTTTTGAAAGCATCTGCACTGTACAGAATATTTTTACATGTGCCGAAGACTTTTACACAGTACTGTATCTCCCCTGACTTCTCGGCAACTTGAAAGCTGTTTGATTTCTTCCTTTTTAGAGCCTGACTTGATATATGCACTGTTTTATCATCACAAAGGTTCTTGAGCAATTGAGCACCTCCTTCAGTTTCTGTTTCAGGGTTAATTATGCAGTTCTATTTTACTCATGGTACTCAGCAAAGAAGTAACAACATTAGAACACTAGAACACTACAGCACAGTACAGGCCTTTCAGCCCTCGATGTTGTGCCGACCCATGTAATCCTTAAAAAAGTACTAAACCCACACTACCCCGTAACCTCTGTTTTTCTCTCGTCTATATGCCTGTCCAAGAGGCTCTTAAATACCCCTAATGTTTTAGCCTCCACCACCATCCCTGGCAAGTCATTCCAAGCACCCGCAACCCTCTGTGTAAAAAAAAAACTTACCCCTGATGTCTCCCCTAAACTTCCCTCCCTTAACTTTGTACATATGCCCTCTAGTGTTTGCTATTCGTGTCCTGGGAAACAGGTGCTGGCTATCCGCCCTATCTATGCCTCTATGCCTATCTAGTTTATTACAGTGCTAGTGATTACAGATTGGGGTTCAATTCCCACCACTGTCTAAGAAGTTTGTACGTTTTTGCTTTTGTGGCCATACTATGTTGGCATCAGGAGCGCGCTGACATTTGCAGGCTGCCCATCATAATCCAGCAGACTTGATTTGATGCATTTCACTGTATATTTTGATATACTGTAAATGAAGTCCATCTTTTAGCATGTTTCTTACGAACTATTTCTATTGCCTTTTCTGCTGTAGGTATTGTATTGCGAGCTTTTGGCAATTCGAGAAGCGTGCATTAGCCTGGAGAAGGACTATCAGCCTGGTATTACGTATATCGTAGTGCAGAAGCGGCATCACACACGATTATTCTGTGCCGATAAAAACGAAAGGGTAAGAACTTATCTGTTTGGTTTGGTAAATTTTGTGGTGCGAACATTAAGGCTGCTACAAGAACATTAAATTGAACAGGTTTTCTGTAAGGAGAGCCTTAAATGAATTTGTGCAGTCTAAGTGAGTGTGGGTATTGAGATTTTTTTTTAATCTGTTTTAAAGGTTGGGAGAAGTGGAAATATTCCAGCCGGAACTACTGTAGATACAGATATCACACACCCATACGAGTTTGATTTTTATCTCTGCAGCCACGCTGGGATACAGGTATGGAATACAAGCTTGAGAACTTAAATCTTTTGTTCTTGGGGGTCGTGAGTTTACTTCTTGAAGCTGTATGTGGATGTGTTTTTCCTCAGTGCTAGCATAAATGAATTGCATTGAATTAAGAGGGAAGATAGAAAACTGGTGAACTGAATGGACGAAGGGCACATTCTGCTACTGTCACAATGATAAAGTTATTGCAATTTCAACCTTTTCCTTTTTTCTGAGCACCCACAGCTTTCATTTTGTATATAAAAGCTCTAAAAGGAAAACTCTTCTGAGAAAGCTTCCAAAGCATTTAAGAACTTATGACTGATATTTAACATTATATGACTTAACTCGAGTAGAAGTTGATTTGTATGACATTGTGTGTGATTTGTATTTTTCACCATGTTTTTGCCCATCTACAACTAATTGAAATATTGTTGTCTTAAGGAAATTGGATGTTAATCCGTTTGTGTTAAGATCAGGGCATGGGGGGGGGGGATAATTTTACTCTCTAGAAAATGTATTTTACTGGAAACTGAAGAAGCTTGAATGTTAGTCTAAATTTTACATTAAGGCTTCTGAAAAGGGTTTGAATCCTTGCTATTTACTGAGGCCAGAGTGCCACCATCAAGTCAAGCATGAAATTTTACGTTATTTACATGTAGAAGCAAAGGGATTAGAAAGGAAATTTCAGAGCCCAATGGCTTGGTAACTAAAGGCAAGTCTCCCAAAAAGGAAGCAGTTAAATTCAGGGATAGTTGATATCACAAAGTTATTCAGCTGAAAGTTTTTACTGTGATAGAGAGAGGCAAGGTAAGAGGTTTAGCATGCAAGGGTAATATTTTTTCTATAGCACTATTGCTGTGATTTGGGTCACGAGTGAACACAGCTTGGTGAGAGTGAAGATAGGAGGCCAGCTAGGAGTGTATTTAAATAGTCAAATCTAGAAGTAGCCAAAAGCAATGATAAGGATTTCGATAGATGACAAGGGCAGGTTCAGAATTGAGCAATATTGGAGAGTCAATAACAGGAATACTTGGTGATGGTACAGATTTGTACTATTAAGCTTGCCTCAGGATGAAGTATGCCACCAAAGTTGTACATCACATGATTTAGTTCCAATCAGTTCATAGGAAGAGAGATGGAGTCGATGGTAAATGAACAAAGTTTGTGATAGAGAACTTGAAATGTTCTAGTTTTTTCTAAAATGTAGTTTAAGGAATTTCTGAAGAGTCAAGAGAGGCGGTGAGTATCATCAGTGAACATGGAGAGTATTATGCCATGTTGATGAATAAAAATGCTAAGGATCAGTGTATATATTAGAAAGTTAAATTGAAGAACACCAAGTTATCAGGAAAATCACATTGATTTACATAATTTTTATATTAATTTGTCCTCCATGATTGGGGATAATCTGACCTAATCTTTGTATTTGTATAGTAATTGCTAGATATGATCGGTGCCCTGGCGAACCAATCAACTTTTAAGGAATTGGTTTTAGTTTGTGGGTTTAATCATTGAATTGAATTTCAGTTTTACTATCCTATTCTAGTTGGATCATCTGTAGGTGACAAATTCCGTCAAACAATTTGAAGGACAAGGAAGATCCTTAGTGATTTGCTAAATACTAGTTGCAATCACTGCCGCTTAAAGAAAATGAATGATCAGAATCAGATTTAATATCACAAACATATAAATTACAAAAATAAGTAGTACATTACAGGGTAGTGTTCATGGTTTAGGAAGAGGGCATGTCCTGGATATTGAGGGTCTTTGCTGCTGGGTACTGCCTTTTGAAGATGTCATGGGGGTTGTGCCCATGATGGAGCTGCCTGAGTCCACAATCTTTTGCTCTCCAGAAATTTGTAGAAGAGTTTTTGGTGACATATCTAGTGGTTCCTTTCATTACTGTTTGTTGCATCTTGTATGCTATTTTTATTTACATAAATCCAATACTTCTCAAAAATGATTTATGTTTGAGGTGTTTTCATTCCATAATGGCTGATCTGGTGTTCTTTAAGATATTATACAGTAAGAAAGCAATGTCACTGTTACATGTTTGAAAACATCAGGGTAAAACTTTGCAAGGAGCCATTTAATTTCCATAAAAGTTATCGATCTAATGTTGCCCCCAACCCTTTTTTTAAAAAGTTCTGTTCCCAGATGTCACAGATGTCACATACCAATTTTAAAATTGGTTCTAGCTATTAATCAAATGCATAATTTTTCCCCTATGTCTATGATAGGAATTCTTAATTTTATACCTATTTAATGCATTTTTTCAAACCTTTCCCTTTTTCTCCGGGTTGAAGTGAACAGTCCTCCAATTTCTCGCCTCAGAACTACTGGACTGACTACGTATACTTGGGCATTCAAAGTTGGAAATTATTCTAATTATAACCTAACTGATATATTGAACTATGATAAAACATCGGTTTCAATACATCCATCCCTAATTCTGTGCATTTTGGAAGGATTTGAAGATTTTGATGATCAGAAAAGATTTAGACTATAAAACATAGCAGAAATAGGCCATTCAGCAATCAAGTCTGTGCCACATTTACTAGAATTCATTTCTAGGATCATTTTCTTTGAGTGCTATTAGATAATGTTAAAAATCAGCAGAGGAAACTATTTTGATTGGGAGAAGGTCAAGAAACAAAACACTTGACTTGGTATACAAAGAAATGAAAGAGATCTTGAAAAAACTCTTTGTCACAGACTAAATTCATGTAACTTGACATTCACTCCCTGAACGTAAATGGTGGGAAGTGGATTGTGCCGCCACTTTCAAAAAGAAATCGGGAAAGAACACTGAAGGGAAAGATATTTTATAGTTATCAGGAAAAAATTCTAGAAAATAGGTCTAACTCAATTGACTTTTTAAAAAAAAAAGAATGCAGCTCATCAGTATGAGTTCAGTGGATTATATTTGGTGTTCATTAACAAGTATATGATTCATTCATATGCATAAGTTTATATATTATACTCCCCTTATAAAGCAAAGGAGCCCATCAATATTTTTTTCAGTTTTATTCGTTTCTTCATTTGAATACCTGTGCATCCAATTCTGTAGCTGGATTTGCTTTTTGCTGTTTTTGTAACCCTTTCTAAAGTTTAACAGTATGTAATACAGGCCAAGTTAAAGAAGCTTGTCCAATGAGAATAATTTCTGTGAGGATAATCTAATTACAATATTTTGCCAGTGTTACTATTTTTGTTTCAGGGTACAAGTCGCCCCTCTCACTATCATGTTCTGTGGGATGATAACTGCTTCTCTGCGGATGAGCTTCAGCTCCTCACCTATCAGCTATGTCATACCTACGTGCGCTGCACGCGTTCTGTATCTATCCCAGCACCAGCCTATTATGCACATTTGGTGGCATTTAGAGCAAGGTACCATTTGGTGGACAAAGAACATGACAGGTAAGGCATAGTCTATTCAGACTGTTGAATGTGTACTCTGTTAATAATACTGTTGTACAGTACTTGCAAAAGTCTTATATATTGAATTGACTTTATTTCTTCCTTCCTTCACATATATGATGAGTAAAAATCTTTACATTTTGTCTCTGTCTGAATGTGCAATTTATAGTAATTTGTAATAAATATTATGTACGACAGGACAGTCAATATAACATAGAAACCCCCAACATTTTGTCGGTACCTGTTTTCAGCTGGGTGGACTGGAGCAATGTGTGGTTAAGTGCCTTACTCAAGGACACAACATGCTGCCTCGGCTGAGGCTTAAACTCACGACCTTAAGATCGCTAGTCCAACGCCTTAACCACTTGGTCACCTGCCACACAGTTGCCTAAGACTTTTGCACAGTACCGTACATGAATGAAGATTTTTCTCAATAAGATTGATTAAAGCAGCAATAAGTATTGCTAACAGCGCCTCAGCAGTTATTACAGTTATATTTGCTGGAGATGCTCGGAGGGTTGAGCAGCATCTGTTGGCAAAGGTGATGTGTTGGAGTGGGATGGGACATCAATTTACAATGCTTCAGGACCAAACCCTGAACCCATTTAAACTGCAGAAGGATTGGATTTATCTGAAGATACTAAAACTTGAACCAGATAAAATCGGGTTGGTATATTTCCAATCTGGATATATTAAGCTCACTTTTATGGGGAAGTTTAATCCTTTATCTGGGATATTTACCACAGTAGTAGTAATGTATACAACACCTAGGTTTGCCACTCCACAGTATATGTGTACAAGAAATGGGTTTTGAGGCTTTTATCATATTACAATGATGTATTACTGTCTTAGTTATTAAATGTCAAGTCACAGCACATATTGGAGTTTGTTCAGTTCTGATTATTTTTCTCTAACTGTTAATAGTGCCGAAGGCAGTCACATTTCTGGTCAGAGTAATGGACGTGATCCTCAGGCTCTTGCCAAGGCTGTGCAGATTCACCAGGACACCTTGCGCACTATGTACTTCGCTTAAGTTTGGGAAATTCCCTCCAGAAGAAACCGAAGATCGCAGCCTGCAATTCCAGTGGGGTCAGTTTACGGGCATGTCTCCAGCCATACTGTAACTTTCACTGTGCGGGGACAATAGTTTCATAAACTGATGAAAAGAGATTGTTTACCTACGAAGATCATAGCACTATTATGCAATATGAAACCAGCCAACTGCTCTGTGTGTGTGCGTATGTGCGCGTGTGTGAGTGTGTGACGTGCGCATGTGTGGCGTGCGCACGTGTGTGTGCTGCGTCAGACCTTGTGTCTGTGTCTTTCCTTATTTTCCAAAATAGTTTCCTTTTGCCTTTACCTCAGTGTTTGGCAGCACAAAACTCCTCTTCATCAAGCAACATGAAAATAGGTCAAAGAAAAAATGTTTGACCAATCTTGGATCTCAAAGCAAGTCACTAATTAGTTCAGAAATCCAGTCATTTGCTTGGAGTCTTCAATTTGGGAGGGTGGGAGGTTGGAAAGAGAGGTGAAGACGTACTTGAAAATATATTGTAGGGAATAACTACCAATGTTGTATAAGATCCAAGAGGCCCATCTCCACCATTCCACTGTTCAAATTCTGCTTACCAGTTAAATTGTCAATTAAATCAACTGACTGTTGAACCTAGCTTATTAGTTGTGGTAAGCTCCACAAGCAGAGCAGTGGAACTTTGTGTATGTGATAGAAGATAATTTCCAGTGCTTGGATAATCCTAATTATTGATGGTGTGAGAAGATCTTTGAAAATTCCAAGAATTGGAGGCTGTTTAATGTAGAAATTTCTGCTTTTTTTTTGTTACTGTTTACTTGCTAGCTCACAACTAAATGTGATGTTTTTGTTTTAGCATCCTATATTTATTAGAAAGAATGCTTAATTTAATATGGATTTACATTAAAATATAGTAGCATCAATTCTATTTAGTTCTGGAATGTAACCGTGTTGTATACTGACAGAACATTGCTACCGTTAGTGCAATAAGCGGTTGGTAAGAAAGCCCGTGTCCTACACTGTTCTGGGGCAGCAGTTGTACCACTATAATCGTGGGAGAGTGGACACCTCCGCACTTCAGAACCTTATCAGTTTTAATAAGAAAAAGTTGAATGCAAAAAAAAATAGTAGGGCTGGGATGTTTTAATATTACTTTATTGGGACATGGATTTATTTAATTTACACATCTAATCACTGAAATGTGAATTTTTTCAAATATTTCTGTTTTATTTCAGTCATTCCATTTTAAGATATACCAGTTTTTTATTTGGATTTTTTTTCATAAAACAGTTTGTGTCATTGATAGAAATCTCATGACGTTGTTTGCACTTTGTAAAACCTCATGAACTGCATATTTTATCTAACGGTTGTCATTGCACTGGCTCAAACTGCAATATACAAAATGCTGCAGCCTTCTTAATGGATGGGCATTGCCTCTGTCCCAGCCCTACAAAATCGCTTCTCCTCCACATGAAAATATCTATTTTTAGGGGAAAAAAATGAATACAGCTTTATGGAAGCAAAAAAGACACTGCAGAATTTTCCTTCCCTTTCACAAAAGCTGGGTCCTTGTCCTTGTGATCATAAAGCAAATTTTTGTTTTCCTAGTTTATTCCACTTCATCTCCTAAATACGGAAAGGGCTAATACTCTACATATGATATTGTAGTTTTTAAATGATACTCCTGCTTTACAATGACATGGAGGAGTCCAGATCGATTCTTCAGGCATGTTCACAGTATTGAAAGTTTAAAAAGTTTACCAACTTTATAACAATTTCTATCCATCCACGATGTGGGACAGCAATCTAATTAAATTAATCTGAGTTAATTTAAAAGGCTTCAGATGGATTTGTTAATTTATAAAGGCAAATAACAATATCACTTTAAAGAATCATTTTTTATTCTGGGCATTAAATTGAATATGCATTTACTTAGGTGTTCTTTGTGTGAAAGAGTTGCACATAACTTGTTCATTTTGTGCCTTTTAGAAACATGTATATTTATGCATGTATTGTCCAGTTGTAGTTAATCATAATTTTCCATCGTGTTTCGTGTGTTCAGAATCACACTTGTAAAATAGAGTTGCACTGAATATCAGTCACTTGCTGATTGGTGCATCTGAATAAGAAACACATCCTTGCTATGATCCTATTTTGCTCAGTTGATCTTAAGAAAAGAGTGCATATTTCACCATTCCTGCAAATTTAGTGTGTGGTCGTTTGTTATAGATTGAAAATTTTCTGTTGTTCTTAGTTTATAATACCAAAAGAAAATACTGTTTCCAATAAAATAAAAGGTGCTCTGCTTCAGAGAAAATAATGAGATTTAAATAGGTTAATTTTAATAGTTTTTAAATGCTGCTAGTTGAAAGGGATCTGTTTCTTTAAATTGTCTGTGTTGTACAGATCGGTTGCAGCTCTAGTTGTACATGATTGTTAGAAATCTTAAAAATATCAAAGTACCTCTAACAGTTTTATTGTTAGTTTTATAATCAGATGCTTTTGATTTTTGACAGGGAACTCCACAAATGACTGTTTAGTTTATGTTCCTCAAGGAATTTTGGTTTGAGAATTAGTAAGCTAAAATTACTACAGCACTATAAAAATAGTTTAAAGCATCAAAAAAAATTTAGTCAGTAGCGCCACCCTACTCAGGGGATCTCATTTTAAAAATTCAGTATCCTTTGGGCTGTTTTTCAGGACCTTTTCTTTGGAGTTCTTTGACTGATGTCACTAATATTTTTACAAATTATTAATAAGCCTATCTTTATGAAACAGGGATTTAGGGGACTTTTTCTGGTTATTATTTTACTCTGCTGTAATGGCCATTGTTTTGACAGGTCTCCAAATGTAATTTTACTGAATTCCGACTAAATTAAATCTTTCAATGCATTCTCCATCAAAAAAATAATTTGATGGACAAAATTGGCATGTGCTGGAACATGGGGAAAATAAAATGTTAAAGCAAATGCAGATTAGTAATGTAGACTAGAATAGATCTTTCACACAGAGATCAATCACTTCTTGGATAATCAATAAATAATTATCCACAAAGGAAGCAAAGTTAAAATAAAATAAGACATTGTAAAATTGTGTCTACTTATTCTAACAGATTGAATGCTTTTTAAATCACTTAGGACAGAGAGCAAACACAAAAACCTGAAATTCCTATTCTATGATCTAGAGGTTCCATTGGAAATAGATCTGTATCACAGATCACTTACGAAGTTCAGGTAGGTTACCTGTGATGCTGTCAGATCACATGTAATGATTTGTGATCAAAGAAGTTCTCAAATGATGAAGTATCATAATTTATCCTTGGTTCTTATAACAAAACTGGTGATTACAACCCTTCCCCTACCTCCTATCTGCTATTCAAGTTGATAACAGTCAAAATTATAAATAAATATAGTTTGTGGTCAAGCCTTTATCATCAGATCACAGGGAACTTCGGATTCCTCTAACAGATGATCAAAACTACCCTCAAGCTGTCAGAGACGACGAGCGAATAGACCAAATTTGCAGATAGATATTCTAATGCCTCCTTTTGCCCACTGCTATGGATTTAAAGACGCTAGATTTTAATTCCAGGTAATTTAATTTATTGCCCTTTAGAATCACTCCCAATTTACACAAAAATTCTGCAATTTAATAACTAATGTTTAATAAATAAGGTTAATCTTATAGATGTAGGACACTTTTCAAATTAACTTGCCAGCTTCTGGTGAATATTTGAGAGGGAGGAGAGTTCTGCAGTCATGCCAAACCAAGACCAGTATGATACTTGGTGCCTTTGTTATGTTCCAATTATTCTCAATGGTTAACCTAATTTAATTGAGCCAATGCCAAGCCTGGATTACAATTCAAAACACCACTGTTTACCTTGGACAATGTACAGTAATAATGTACATGTAATGCTGCTCTTGCAAATTTACAACATAGCATTTAAACTGAATGCTTCCTTGTACTGCATATTTATTGGTCAGGTATTTCTGAAATATTAATCTGTAAAATAGAGATTTTCTGTGAGGAGGGGCGAATGTCCCTGTACCACACCCATCAGCTCAGTTTGTAAATGCCTGCATAAAGTGCCGACTGCATTTGCAGACGTACTTCATAATGTACCAGCGTTGGGAGGGCAGTGAGACCGATAGCTGCTATTTGTTAATCAGTGTCAGACAATAACTGCACTAGGAATTGAAGTTATGCTCATGATTCCTATTTATTAGAGTGAAGGGAAGAACGTAGTAATTGACCAGTATAAAAATTGGATCAGGCCAGCTCTTTCCAAACCCTTTTTGTTACTCTCTGAACCCTAACTACTGATTATGTTTTCATACTGATGTACAGCAACTTGTATTGGATGATGTGATAAAAAGGTAGCATTGTTTCAAATGTAAATCTGGGAGGTTGCTTATATCAATACCACCACATTAGAATCATGTCAGTCTTGTTGGTTCTGGCTAGTTAGTAATACATGCTGCATCTAGGTACCTCTCACTAGGAATAATTGTAATGATATGGGGGCTTTTGCTAGCACCGTATTTTATTGTTTTAATGTACTGGAATGATCTTGGTACAGGTCTGGTACCACCTAGATGCAATATCTGTAGTAAATGCTGGAACTGATAATACTGAACACCCGTGCTGCATGGGTCCAGTACTTGTGCCATTAATGTTTTGGTACAAGTGCCAACTCTGGTACAAATTTGATATTTTGTGCTGGTCATTTGCTAAAGGAAAGAGGTGGTGTCAGCAATTGCGCTGATCCATTTTAATTAATATTTTGAAGGACAGTCCTTAGAAAGTGCCTTTACAGAAGCTGGTGCTGTAGAATCTTTTTATTTTGTTCATTATGTGGCTGAAAGTTTTATATAATGCCAAGAATATTGACAGTATCCTGTAGCTAATGTGTTTAATGGCAGTTTCTTCTCAGTCAGGACCAAGATGGGGACTATAATTTGAAAAGCTTTGAAGAACACTCTCAATACACAACCTGATCAGAAAAAGACACAGAATAGGAGCTATGATTGTTGTAAATTGACACACTGTTTCAAAAGTCTGCCTCCAAGGTTGAGAATATTTCCTGTTTTTAAAGATTTGAATGAAAATGTTGATTTATACTGTATTTCCCTCTGACTCCCTTCCCCAAACTTCAGGTCTGAAGGATGGATCAGTGATAAAGGCCTAATCAATGTTATGAAGTGTAATTTGTTTGCAGAATGCAATAGGTTATTTTTGTAATTCATCTGTCGCTTTAGAAAAAGATTTGTTTTCTAGATGGCTAACTACATTCTGTGCGGCTCCTGGTATTAGGCCTCTATCATATTTCCAAGTAAGAGATTGTGTTAATTTGAATGATTAGATGGAACTCCTGGAAGACACAATTACAGTTCGTGAAATAGTAAACATGTACTAACATGTAAATGTAGACACATGATTCCCGTGGTTCCCCTGACATTTTATGATTGTTATATTTGTGGAGGTGGATTGATAGAATCTTTTATTTTAAAGCAAAGGAGCCATTTATAATTTTGTATAATAACTCGAAAGAACCCTTTTAGTACATTGTTAATTGTGCTCACTAGTGGAGCCAGATATTCAGGAAAGGAATACTCATTGGCTGAAGTTTACCTGTTATTTTGGCACACTGTTTGATTGTAACTCAAAGGAACAGACCTTCATGAGCCAGTGAATTAGAAAATTAATCTGTTTGGGCATAGTACATTCAGAACAAGAATGTTTTGGAATTTACTATTCATTAACAAGCTGACAGTATCTGTTTCTGAATCTGATATACTAGGATCACTTGATACTGTATTAGATGCAATTATCTAATGATGTTTTATTGAATCAATATCTTAATTCCTCCAAAAGCACACTGAGCAGCTGAGCCATTCAGAACAGTAAAATCCTTTTGATTATCTGTTTGTCAGGTGATTTCAGCTGAGTCATAAGACTTCTACAATTGGCTTCTATGTAGGTCAGTAGAAAAGGAGAAAATTGGGTAGGGGGTTTCCTGCTTTTGGCTTTCAATCACTTTCTTGCTCTACGACATCGCGTGAATAAAGGCCATGTGAGCAAGATGCAAATAGATCAATACTCTTACAAAGAAAGGGTAAAAGATGGTGTTCATTTGCAGTACATATTTAAATAGTTTATTACAGTTTGTTCTAATTGGATTGTTTGTTAATCATTCCTTGTAAAAGAAACTGGTAGTTTTTTTTATTCCAAGGAAACTGAAGTAATAAGTTGTTAACTTCCCTTCTCCCTTCAAATAGTTAACATAATGTGATGTGACTTATCAAATTAAAGTTGAAAACATAATATTATAAACCAATTTCTTGCTCTGTCTGGCTGCCTTTATCCCACAATGTTTTGGTGTGTAGTTGAATTTACAGCTGAAATATTTTCAAATATATTTTCTATTAGCAGATATGGGTCAGTAGTAGATTTCCAATGATTGATACTTTCACTGAATTAATCCTTTTTTTAAAAAAAAATAAGGTTAGAAGTGTAGTAATCAACAAAAGCAATGAATCGAGAGTACCAAGTTACAGTACACTACATGAAAGGAAAAATTCATGAAGGGAAATACTTGTCCCCTCATGTCTGTGCCATCTCTTTTAGGAAAAAACAAGCTAGTTTCAACCTAAGCTCCTGAACTTCGATTACCCATTTGCTTCCACTACTTTTTTTTATTCCACTGTATGTGTAAGGGAAGAGGGCAGTCATTTAATTTTTTATCCTTTTGCAACTTATTGTAAATCTATAACCTCTGTCATCAAATGATTTGATAGGAGAAACCATCTCTCCATTTGCTTCATTAAAAATCCTTAATTTTGAATACTCCACTAAATCTATCCTTAAACTTGCCTTCCTGTTAAGAGTAACTGCTTTTTTTCTGAATTCATCACAGTGTAGACATCCTATCCCTGGTAGCACTCTGGCAGCCATGGTCTGGATAACCTCCAATGCCTTGACATCATTCCTAAACTGTTCAATTTTGGACAGAGATATTAATTAATTAATGTAACATTCCCCAGCAGAATTGTAAGTAGCTTGTGTTTGGACAGCTTCCTAGCTAAGCATTAGTGGAAGTAGTGATGTTGAGTTGGTGGAAATGTAAGTTATGGAGATGGGAAAATGAAATGTAGAAATGTAAATTAAAATAGAGCCAGCTATAAGAATTGTATGTTGATTGTATTAAATTGAGGGAAATGGTTTTAACTGAGATTTAACAGAGGGATTTTTTTGATTTTTAAAAAAAAATTACCCAGTAGTTGGGAGTGTTGAGTTCTAGTGCTAAATGAAACTTTCCACCAGCTTTACTTGCATTTAATTTGTGTTATAGAAGTGTGATATCATGAACAGGAGGGGGAGGAAGAAGTAATGATCTGTTTCACAACTCAAAGAAGTGTGCCTCCTGTGAGCCCAGCACTAAGCAGCATTTGTGTCAGACTCAAGGAGAATTCTTGCAGTTTCCTTCCTAACTGAGAAGGCTGTTTGAAAGATAAAAACAAGTAGATTTGCTGGTTGTGTATGGTGAGCGTTCTGTTATAAGGAATTAAAAACACTGCACCTCAGTAACCTTCATATGCTGCAAAAAGAAAGTACTGCTTTGGTTACATTATATCTGCTGCACATGCTTGACAATACACTTTAAAATGTTCAAGAATTGTCTTAATAGCAGTTATCAAAATTGGGTTTATAATGGAAAAGATGAGTCTTTATTTTGTCGTTATTTCTAAGAATTAACTTATTACTCATGGTTAGCATACTGCAAGGTAACATGCATTAGTGTTGCAACTATGTTTAGAGAGAAATTCTTTGCTATTGCTTGATGCCTTTCTTCAGATGAGTGAGGATTTGAGGTGTGTTATCTGTATTTTTGGATGTTGTATTTTTATTAGTGTGTTGTTGAGGTCGCCGACATTGAATCATTGGCCTTCAGTAAAGGGTTGTAAGGTCTACCTGAACAGATCTTGTGAAAGATAAAATCTTAAGATTATTAAAAAAATCTTTAGTTCTTTAGAGCTTCAATATTTAACTACAAATACCTTTGAATTCTAATAAGTATGATTGCGTCATAAGCATGTCTTTAGTATTTTCCAGCCACCAAATCATATTTCTAACTGAAATACAACAGTGATACAATCTATACAAGCAGTCCTAGAACCCATTGCAAATCATAAAATGAAGTCATCTTATGCTGTTTGTTCCCTTTTATTTATACTTTTCTGGTCAAATGGCCAAATTCCAATACATAAATTTCCAAAGTGACCTCGAATGTGTGTCATGCCCTGTTGCAATTTTTCTAGTTTTTATAGCTAACTTTAGAGAAATTTGACCTTTTACATTTAGTAAGAATTCAACGTTAGTGTATGTAACTAAAACTTAGGTTCCCCCCCCCTCCCCCCACACCCTTTTCCTGATATCGAAACATTGTGGTTGGTCAGTGTTGAGTCTTATATAATACTCTGGGAACTGAGAAAGTCATGCTGAGGTTTATGGGAGAGAATCAAATAACAATTTTTTATCAAACAATTGTTAATTTAAGCAATTTAATAACTTATTTTACTGCTATTGAAACATGGTCACACTTCCAACATTGGAAGTTTTCATGTTAAATTAAATTTCCATTTCTATGCTCCCTTGCCCTGTACATCTTTTAGACACAAAAAAAATGACATGCGGACCTATTCCTAGGTGTCTGTTTATCCTTGATCTGAATGTTTCAAAACCAGCTGTGGCAGGTGACTTGGCAGCCAATTTATCCCTGGAGAAGTGCCTGATGTTGAGTGTTTCCCTGACCGACTGGCCAAACTTGAAAATTCACCATGCCACGTTGTGGCAAGTCATTCCTGTCATACCCTCTTGTAACAGTGAACTCAAAAAATGTCAAGAGTTATGATGCATCTTGATGCAAGTTTGCACATCATGAAGAACATCATTTTATAAATGTAATTGTTTATTTTCTCCCTATGGAATAAAAAGAATTTGTGATAGATTTCCATCAGTTTACATGATTGGCCACTGTCACCCATGTTAGAATCTGGCTGCTAATGCCTCTTGAAACAGC
This sequence comes from Hypanus sabinus, assembly GCF_030144855.1. Lineage (NCBI taxonomy): Eukaryota > Metazoa > Chordata > Chondrichthyes > Myliobatiformes > Dasyatidae > Hypanus > Hypanus sabinus. The sequence continues at coordinate 27,121,067 of NC_082735.1, read as the reverse complement.
TCTGTAAGGTGAGAAGGTCATCCCATTAATACTCATGAAACTGAAGAATTACTGGTTCTTTATTTTCTGGGATAAACTGCATTCCTTCAGTTTCCTGTTGTGTGTACTTTGTATTCAGTTTTTGTATTAGTCTGGGGACTATATTTGATTCTTCAAAGCTGACTTTCTTGGAAATAACTTGTGCATTAACCTTCTTGAGTAATAAATGGATTTTTATTTTTGTATGCAATTTTGTTATCCATAATCTCCATTGTGCAGCAACCACCATCCTTGGAGCCCTATTGTAACCTTGCTGAATCAGAGTACATTTGGTGAAGTTGAAATTTTTGTGATTGTTGAACTTCAGTAGCTTTTCACCTTCTGGTAGGTTCGAGTAACTAAAAATTTAGTATTTTGGTTTCAAAATAAATTAACCCAAGTATAACTGAATATATTTTAGTCTTCCAAATATACATCAATATTTAATGCCTTCAAACCAACTACCGACACCTGCCATGTGATGCACATTATGACTGAGAAATGCACAGAGCCACTGAACACATATTCCAAGTATTCTTTGAATAAGAATAATTTGATATTGATGCAGAATTATTATTGCAATCCTCAAGAGGGTTAATGTTTATTCAGTTATTTTTGTAAAGGTGTTCATAATTTGTAAGAATATTGTACTCAGTCCATTCTTGTAACAAAAGAAATTACCTTTTTTCTTTGTTATAATATATGTGTATTTGCCAGTTGTTGGATTTTGTTGTCTGTACACAGTCTGATCCAAAGTTTTGTGTACCTGGGCAGACGTTTTGATTGTCTTTATGAAGAAGAGCAATCATTTTCAGCACTGAAATAATTTTGGCTTTCAAGGTATTCACCACCTCTATTTACATTCAGGTAAATTGAATCCTCATGCCACATTATATATTCAATTAAAATTCCCATTAATAAATATGCAAAAGAAATTGATTATGTGAATGAGTACAAATGTTTTCCTGTACTAGACTTTTATGAGTGACTACCTGGTTAAAAATATATATATATTTGGATCATTTTGACCCTATCTCATGAAATGTTAAGGGATTTATTTGTGGGGTTTTTTTCAAACTGCACACAAGGAATCATCTGTGCTTTACGTTGCCCATGTATTTAAGCAAAAATTATTTTCTTTTTTTAAAAAAATGGTAAAAGACATTACCATTGCACGTTTTTATGCTCAAAATATTTTTGGAATGTTATCCGAAAGAGAACTTTTGTTACTTTTGCTACAAGAATGCCCCGTTGTTACTAAAGCAGTTTGTGCTTTCAAGCCAAGTAATAGGAAATCCAGAAGGATTTCTCAGCAAGCAGTTTAAATATTGTCACTTCGTGGTTTGTCCCACACTGCCACCCAGTGGGATATTTCCCAGTCTTGATTATGTATTGAAAATCAAATCAACCATATAGCAAAAAAGATTCGATACCAAAATCCTATAGGTTCCTTGACTAAATCTATTGTAATTTTTTGTAACTTTTTGTTCAGTGTTACTGTCCTCTCAATAAAAATTTATTTCAATTACATTAAGTTTCGGGCAAGTTTAATTTTGCGGTTGTGTCTTTTTCTTTCTTTAAGTTTGTGTATACAAATTTGTTGGTGGATTTTCATCAAATACTAAATTCTGAGTTGAAAGAACGTTTGATAGTGACATTTTGCTTCCAGCCCTGTGATGAATCCAGTTGAGACTGCTAGGCTAAAAGACACTCCGATTTTGTGTCAAAACAGACCATGTGTTTGATGGTTTGATGGTTCTCACTCCACCACTCTCTAAACCTGAGCACAGTTCAGTAAAGACGACAATTGCAACTTAATATGTCTTTAATCTATTAAAAATATTCACAATATGAATGCATATTTGCAGATTCAAGATTGTTTGTCATTCTTAAGTATACCAGTGTAAAGAGCAACAAAATTTATAATTGTTCCAGATCTGATGCAGTGTAAAAAAAAGCACAATAAGCATAAACAAATTATAAAAGCAATCTTGTAAAACACAATGTGCAAGTAACTGCTGAGTGTGGCCTTGTATGCTTAAGATTAGCTTATATACATATGTACATAAAGTATTGCTAGATTTAAGAATATATGAACATAAGGTAACTGACAGGAAATGATAGTGACAGTGTGACTCTTGGCAAAAGAATTCTTCAAAGTAACAGCAGGAGACATGAAATCACAGTACAACAGTGACTCAATGTAGTTATGAGGTGGCGTGTAAGCTCACAGTGGCAATGTATGGGGGATGAAGGGTGCTGAGGGGCAGAGTGGATGTAGTGCTGGTGGGATGAGTTAATGTGGGGAGGTTTTTTCCAGTCTGGTGGTCCTGGTGTGGATGCTGCATAGTCTCTTCGCTGATGGAGAGGTGAGACCCAAGAGTAAAATCATGTGAGGATCGAATTGTAAGAAGATTTTGAAGGGGCAGAGCAGAAGAAAGATGAATGATGAAAATTCTGTTCAAAATCACCGAACTGAAACTTCCCTTCTGCAGAGCTGTTTTGTGAACAGTTGAGCATTACCATTACTTTTCCAGGTCTACAACATTTGGAATATTTTGAGAGTGTTTCTCAAGGTGATTAAGGATTATGCCACCAGTTATAGAGTTAATACAATCAACCACAGCCAGGAGGCTTGTGGTTGTAATCCAGCAGCACTTTGTGGTGAGTTTTGTGGATCAAAATCAATAGCAAAAAACGTGTTGGAGGAACCTTGGTCAAGCAGCATCTGTGGAGGCAAAGAAATGGCCAACGTTTTTGTTTAGGACCCTGAAATCAGGATGGTCTCCAGCCAAATGTTGATCATCCCTCTGCCTCCATTAGATGCTCGACACAGTGAGTTTCTCCAGCAGAGTATTGCTCCACATTCCCGTATCTGCAGTTGCTGTGTCTGTCTGCAGTCCTGAAAGCCAGGACCTGGGATTGCGATATGGAGCTTTCACCTTTAAGATGTGCATTTTGAGGAAACACGATGAATGAATCTCGATTCTTATGCACGCTGTTTGGTTTAGTAGGGACAGTACGTGCAAACTAAATGTCACTGACTATCTTAAATCATTGCTTCTCATATTCAGCCAGCATTGCCCAGAATATTCGAAAATGGTGCCAGCAGGCAGAATGGCCTGCTGAATGGCTTTAATGATATCTGACCACTGAAAGGGTGGGTCCACACTGGTTGCAGGCAAATAGAAAAGAAAAAGAGGACAATTGAAGCAAAGTATAAAGTAGCAAGGCTAATGAGAGTGACCCAGGCTTCCTCGACAGTTTCGTGGAAGCTCTGTGCAAGCAGTTGATGTAGAATACTTCCACCTCCTCTGCTCTCCTCAGCCTAGTCTGATGGTGGACAGGATGGTGCAGGAACCCTGACAATAGCACACCCTTCCTTTCCATTCCAATTCCAAAAATGCCAACACTTCTGCCATACGAGGAAGAGGAAAATAACCCTCCTTGGTGGTGGGGGGCGGGGGTTAACCATCAGCTTGGCATTGTACCATCAGACATTTAAGAGTAGGCTTCTGGATATATCACTGGTTCAGTGTGCAGGAGTTGGGATAGCAGGATAGATTATCACAGGTTAGTTCCCTGATAATTGTAAGATCTGAGTGAATTCAGCTACCGACCTGATCTCTGTAAAAGTACGTGGAGCTCTTTTCACTTCTTTAATTTTTTCATTGAGATACAGCGTGGATAAGGCCTTTCGACCCACACCGCCCTCCTATCCCGATCACGGGACAACTTACAGTGACCAGTTAAGCTAACAATCAATTGGGTGTTTGGATTGTAGGAGGAAACTGGAGTGCTCACGGTGGCGGTGGGAATTAAACCACGGTCACCGGTACTGTAAAGCGTTGTGCCAACCACGATGCTACTGCTCAAAAATAAATTGCAGCTGTACCAAATAGTTTAACATATATTTAACAGTAGTGTTATTACAATTTCCACGGGAGAAGTAAAGTCTGACTTTATGCAAAATGTATTATTTTTATTTCAATTATATTTTTGAAAAAAAAATGGAACGACTATTTTCTCGCCTTGACCGATTAATCCTATGCGTGGAGATTATATTTGCAACAAATGTACTCCGAACGATGTTTTGTGGCAGAAATGTCCAATTCATGGTAATGTAAAGGTTAGCGCGATGCTATTACAGCTCGGGGCGTCGGCGTTCAATCCCGGCGACCTCTGTTAGGAGCCTGTGACCTGCATCCAGGTCCTCCGGTTTCCTTCCGCAGCCCAAAGACCTACGGGTAGGTTAATTGTCCATTGTAAATTGACCCGTGATTAGGGTTAAATCGATTTGTCGGGGGTTGCTAGACTCGAACAACCGATAGGGCTGTCATCTCTAAATAAATGAATAAAATTCTCTACCACATATGATTGCCAAATCCAAATAGAGTAGGCCTAAAGACCCATTGTTCTTGCTTTGACATTCAATATGCTCGGCATTGATCTTGTGCATTGAACGCATTTTCCTGTCCAGATATTTTCACATATCATTGAATAAAACGAAAATTCAATCTGACCCTTGAATATATATCACAGTTGAAAATTCACATTCCTCTCAGCATCTCCCTCCTCCTCATCTGGCTGGTCCCTTACCCTGAGGTGTTGGCTGTTGGTTCCGGACCCTAGGCTGGAAGAAACGGCCCCCTGGTCTATTTTATCAACCACTGTCAGAAACACGCATGCATTAATTAAATAATCTGTTCTTTCAGAATCTTTTGAACGTAGGGCGATCATTCTCTTTAAGGGGGCACCTCATCCACAGAATCTTTAGGGAGCATCCATCATTAAGGACCTCCAGCACCCAGGGCACGCCCTTTTCTCACTGTTACCATCAGATAGGAGGTACAGAAGCCTGAAGGCACACACTCAGTGATTCAGGGACAGCTCCCCTTCCCCTCCGCCATCTGATTCCTAAATGGACATTGAAGCTTCGGACACTACCTCACTTTTTAAATATACAGTATTTCTGATTTTGCACATTTAAAAAAAATTATTCAATATACGTAATTGATTTACTTGTTTATTATGTTTTTGTTTTTATTGTTTTCTCTCTCTGCTAGATTATGTATTGCATTGAACTGCTGCTAAGTTAACAAATCCCACGTCACATGCCGGTGATGATAAACCTGATTCTGAACTAAGGACACCCCCTCCCACTGACCACCAGTTGTCCATCTGTCAAAGAGTTTGTAGATGTCACATTGACTTTATTAGCCCAGAACCCATAAAATCGGAGGGAAGTAAATTATCCTCGATCCGGAGGGTCCGTCTGGGGGGGTAAAAAACCAATCAGCCTACATGTGTCAGAAAGGACCAACAATTTCTCAGGCCCATCATCTCACCTACTTTTTTTTTCGATTTTAGCCCTACCTGCTTTTAACCCTAACGTTTCCACAACTATTTCACTCACTTGCTTCGGTGTGGCTCAGTGGCTGGTAATTTTAGATTTGATTATTCCGAATGTTAAACCTCTCCGTCGTCGGACTGGCTGGGTAACCTCGCCGGAACGGCAAGGCGGATCCTGAGAGCAGTCGCACATTAGCGCACACGAATAAATTATTGATGAGGGCCACGTGTCCTGCGGTCTTATTGTTGCCCTTTCCGTTGTCATGGTTGTGTTGTGCCAGTGGAGCGAAGGGCGCCGTCTCCCAGCAACGGTGCCGCTGTTTGGAAAGGACGGCCCGGAACGCTCGGCTGTTTTATGGAGTCGGTGTTTGAAGGCTGCAAGTAACCAACACGGACCTGCGGGTAAGTCCCTGCTTGTGAAAACACTGAATTTTGCTGATGTTTGAATTCGCTAGAGCGCGGTTGAGTCGCAGCGACTTTTATTTTCGTGTTATGTCATCCAACCATCAAATGATGGGCTTAGTACTTTCATTTACTGGCGGACCATTTCCTGACAAGTTAGTGTTAAAATAATGCGCACGGACCGAACACAGAAAGTAGAAAACTTAGCCTCTCAGCGAAGGCCTAACAATGGTGCACGAAAGCAAAGAGGCAAGCTGAGTTCCCGGCTGCCACACGAGTCTGCTCAGGAAAATGAGCAATTTTAATTCACTCTTTTTTTAGAACGCTGATGGTCAATGTGCGGGATCAGGATTGAGAAAATGTCTGCAAGAAAATTATGTTACTCAGGATTCTGAGTATCTGGATTGTAGAAGATACCTTTGATATGAGGGTTCATATCTTTTATCTCCAGCCAACCTCTCTTCTCACTGCATCAAAATGGAATCTTCATCAGACACAACACTGCACTCTGTAAACATGAGGAAATCATCAGATGCTGGAAATTCAAACAACACACACAAAATGCTGGTGGGACACAGCGGGCCAGGCAGCATCTATAGGGAGAAGCACTGTCGATGTTTCAGGCCGAGACCCTTCGTCAGAACTAACTGAAAGGAAAGATACTAAGAGATTTGAAAGTAGTGGGGGGAGGGGGAAATGCGAAATAATAGGAGAAGACCAGAGGGAGTGGGATGAAGCTAAGAGCTGGAAAGGTGATTGGCGAAAGTGATACAGAGCTGGAGAAGGGAAAGGATCATGAGCCTCAGGAGAAAGAAAGGGGGAGGGAACACCAGAGGGAGATGGAGAACAGGCAAACAACTAAATATGTCAGGGATGGGGTAAGAAGGGGAGGAGGGGCGTTAACGGAAGTTAGAGAAGTCAATGTTCATGCCATCAGGTTGGAGGCTACCCAGCCGGTATATAAGGTGTTGTTCTTCCAACCTGCTTTTGGATTCATTTTGACAGTAGAGGAGGCCATGGATAGACATATCAGAATGGGAATGGGACGTGGAATTAAAATGTGTGGCCACTGGGAGATCCTGCTTTTCTGGCGGACAGAGTGTAGGTGTTCAGTGAAACAGCCTCCCAGTCTGTGTCAGGGTCTCACCAATATATAAAAGGCCACACCGGGAGCACCGGACGCAGTATACCACACCAGCCGACTCACAGGTGAAGTGTCGCCTCACCTGGAAGGACTGTCTGGGGCCCTGAATGGTGGTGAGGGAGGAAGTGTAAGGGCAGGTGTAGCACTTGTTCCATTTACAAGTAAGTGCCAGGAGGGAGATCGGTGGGAAGGGACGGGGGGGACGAGTGGACAAGGGAGTAGCGTAGGGAGCGATCCCTGCAAAAAGCAGAAAGGGGGGGGAGGGAAAAATGTGCTTGGTAGTGGGATCCCGTTGGAGGTGGCGGAAATTACGGAGAATTATACGTTGGACCCGGAGGCTGGTGGGGTAGTAGGTAAGGACAAGGGGAACCCTATCCCGAGTGTATCCCCCTCCCCCCACTACTTTCAAATCTCTTACTATCTTTCCTTTCGGTTAATCCTGATGAAGGGTCTCAGCCCGAAACATCGACAGTGCTTCTCCCTATAGATGCTGCCTGGCCTACTGTGTTCCACCAGTATTTTGTGTGTGTTGTTGACTGCTCTCTGTAACTCTCTTCCTGATTTAGATCTTACTGCTCCTCGTCCTTCCTTCAGAGATCTCTTTGTACATCTCCTCAAATCACTTAACTGATTTCTTTTTTAACTGTCTACCAGCCACAGACAAGCTTATTTCATTACTCACTTGCTGTTCAATACATTAGGGAAACTTGTTTTATTGCTAACTTCCCTCTCCACAAATGCAGCCTGACTTGGTGAGTACAGCATTTTGTTTCTTTCTGAGGAATACTTGTGGGTCCACCCCTTCCTTCTCTCCTTCAACTTTTCCCACCATTTAATTAACAACAGAATAACGTGCCAGGACATATTTTATGTCAATGCCATCTCAATATAAATCGTTGGTTAGGAGGGACATTAAACTTGCTAATTTTAAGAAAGTTGAAAAGAAAGAGCATTTTCTGATTTAAATTCTATGTGGATTGAGAAATGTTTTACATGTTAGTGGGAAAGTTTAGGACTGGCTGTAGTGTAGATACTTGAGGGGTAAAAACAACTAAAAGATTAGAAACTGAAGTGGGAAGTTGAAAACAGAATTATCCCTTTATTAACCCCAGTTAGCGTACTGGGTGCTGTGCTTTAAATCTTGCATTAATACACCCAGTAGCCACTTTATTGGGGACAACTGTGCACCTCTTCGTTAATACAAATATCTAATCAGCCAGTCATGTGGCCACAACTCAGTGCATAAAAGCATGCAAGCATGGTAAAGAGGTTCAATTATTGTTCAAGCTGAACATCAGAATGGAGAAGACATGTGATCTAAGTGACTTTGACCACAGAATGATTGTTGGTGCCAGACAGTGGTTTGAGTATTTCAGAAACTGCTGATCTCTTGGGACTTACACACACAACAGTCACTAGGGCTTACAGAGAATGGTGCAAAAAAAAAAATCCAGTGAGCTGCAGTTTTCTGGGTAAAAGTACCTTGTTAATGAGAGGGGTCGGAGGAGAATGGCTGGACTGCTTCAAGTTGACAGGAAGGCGACAGTAACTCAAATATTATCACACAATACAACAATGGTGTGCAGAAGAGCGTCTCTGAATGCACAAAACATCAAACCTTGAAGTGGATGGGCTACAGCAGCAGAAGACCATGAACGTACACTCAGAGGCCACTTTATTAAGTACAGGAGGTACCAAATAAAGTGGCCAACTGCATGTGTATATTATTGAGCACTGTAAAACCTTAAGAAAGGTCTAGCAATAGAGAGGACATGAGATCTGTCTGTGATCAGAGGAGGTAATAAAACCCTTATCTGATAAAGCAGAACTGAGGATGGGGCCATCACTGGTGGGAGGCTGTAATTACAGATTGGATTTAAGTGTTAGCAAAATATAGACTATCGTACTGATAGTTTCAGAGTTCTGAATATATCTATTCACCGTTTATCTTTCTGCCAAAAGATTGGGAAGTGCTGAGTGTTCAAATGGTCAGGCAGCGTTTGTGGAGAGAGAAGCTGTTAATTTTTCAGGACAATGACTCTTCCTCAGAACTAGAAGAGATGTTGTGCATGTCATTTGGATTTTAGTTTGGATTATCTATGATTCCCTGTTCATATCCTCTCCTTTCTTCACATGAAGCAAGCTGAGGATAAACATATCACTGCCACAGAGCGAGAAAACAGTAATCAACCATAGTTTATTCTTCTAATGAGTCTGAATTTTATTTTTCAGTTGATTTCACAAAGGCAAAATGGCAACTCTGAGTTTAAAATCAGCTCAGAGATATTCTGTTCCAGACTGGTTTGCCAGTAATAACCAGATCTCAACCAATTCAGAAAGACAACGTTATATGTCCCACCAGATCCGGCAGGAAAGCAGGAGCCTGCGAAATGAAACCAACAATCAGGTATGAATCCAAGCTGCGGTGTTTGTGAAAGGGGTTGTAAATGCATACAGAGAGCAGTACCACGTAGGTACATGCCCTTCGGCCCATTATAACCATGCTGAACACGATGCCAATTTAAACTGCACATGGCCCATATCCCTATGTGTCCACAGTAAATGGTGGCCCTGCTTGTAACAGTCACATACTTAGAAGAACCAGATTATGTCCTGAGTTCTTTAGTGGAACTAAACCAAAAGAGATCAATTCAAGGCCTTTTGGGGTAATTTTAGACCATAAGACAAAGGAGCAGAAGTCAGCCATTCGGCCCATCGAGTCTTCTCCACCATTTTATCATGAGTTGATTAATTCTCCCATTTAGTCCCACTGCCCCGCCTTCTCACCATGACCTTTGATGCCCTGGCTAGTCAGATACCTATCAATCTCTGCCTTAAATACACCCAGTGACTTAGCCTCCACTGCCACTTGTGGCAACAAATTCCACAGATTCACCACCCTCTGGCTAAAAAAATTTCCTTGCATCTCTGTTCTGAATGGGCGCCCTTCAATCCTTAAGTCATGCCCTCTTGTACTAGACTCCCCCCACCATGGGAAACAACTTGGCCACATCCACTCTGTCCGTGCCTTTCAACATTCAAAATGTTTCGATGAGGTCCCCCTCATTCTTCTAAACTCCAAGGAGTACAGTCCAAGAGCAGTCAAACGTTCCTCATATGTTAACCCTCTCATTCCTGGAATCATTCTAGTGAATCTTCTCTGAATTTTGAGTGAGTTGTAGCATCTTGAAGTACAATTTTAAGTAAAGGTGAACTTCATTACAGCAATGAGGAAGACAACTGGAACCTGTTTCAGAATTCAACATTTTTGAGAAGTAATGGAAGCTGTTGCAGCAAAACTAATCCAAGATCAAAGCAAAACAATTGCCTGCGACCCCGCGGAGTTGTTATACTTGCATGAGGCGCCCTCAGCTCCGATGAAATGATTCTTCCAAAGAGTTGAATCCTTTATTCGACCCTTTATTAGCAATTAGCAAACATAACAAAGTGTTATTGAGTGTTATCTCAATGCTCAGCAAAGATATGACTTCCATGGTCCCAAGCTACAATCTACCACAAAATAAGCAAGAATACGTAACTTATTCCCTTTGCCTTTACCACTCCCCCGCTCATGTGACTAGTTACCGTAATAAGCATAACAAATGCACAACACAGAATAGAAAGCAAATAGAGAACAGATGCATGGCTCTTACAGTATCTGTGCTAGCTCATTTCAGCGAACATTAAGACTCACATTAAGTTTCTCCCTGATAAACATTAGGGAACTAGAAGGGTTTTTACAACAGTCAGTAGTTCTGTGACTGTTACTGCACTAAGATGAGGCCAGGTCTTTTCTGTGAGGTGGGACTATTAAAAGCACTTCAGTTTCTTGGCTACAAAGCATTTTATAAGACCAAAGGGCTTGAGAGACTTTCAATGTTAACTTTCTGATTTGCGTGCCCTTTCCCAATCTACTCAGACAAGCAGATATGCGGAACACAAGCGATTCTGCAGATGTTGGAAATCTGGAGTGGCACACGCAAGGCACAGGAGGATTTCAGCAGGTCAGGCAGCTTCCTAGTTGGGAAACAGTCAACGTTTTGTGCCAAGACCCTTCATCGGGACTGGAATGAAAAGACAGAAGCCAGAATAAAAGGGCAGGGGAGCACAAGTTGGTGGGTGACTGGTGACACCAGATGTGGTGGAGAAGACAGGAAGGTGGAAGATGGGATGAAGTGAGAAGCAGGGAGGTGATAGGTGGAAGAAGCAAAGGGCTAAAGAAGATGGAATCTGACAGGAGAGGAGAGTAAACCATGGAATTAAGGGAAGGAGGTAGGGAATTGTGTGCGTAAGGGCAAGGAGGAGATGGAGAAGGGGGAGAAGGACCAGCGGGACTTGAGAAAACAAAGAGGGGTGGGGGAAGGAACAGAGACGAGTGGTTCCAGAAGACAGAGAAATCGACGTTGGAGATTTCCGAGATGGAATATGAGGTGCTGTTCCACTAACCTGCAAGTATTCTCAACCTGGCAGCAGAGGAGGCCTTGGGCAGACATGCGAGTGTGGGATTGGAAAGTAGAATTACAATGGCTGGCTATTTAGAGGCACTTTAGTGAGACGTGGAGTTAAAATAACTGTGCTATGGACGGTCCCCAAGCCCAGCCATGAAAGGTGGAGGGTTGGGCATGGGGCTCGCAACCCCATCGCATAAAAACCCAGAGCTACAGAGAAGCTCCTAAGGCCTCATCCCTGGAAGAGGAAGGGTGCACCAGGAAGATGGGATACACCTGGAGCCGATGTGAAAGACTGGCCCAGGACAGAGGACTCTGGCGAGTTACAGTCGATGGCCCATTTCCGGTAAGGACGATGGGCTGAAGTAAGTGAGGAGTTAAAGTAGCTGGCCATTTGAAGGTAGACATGCACTGCCGGTAAGGAGTTTGTACATTCTCCCTGTGACCATGTGAGTTTCCTCCCACAATCTAAAGACACACACTGGTTGGTAAGTTAATTAGGCATAGTAAGTTGTCCCATGATTAGGCTAGGGTTAAATCGGGGAATTGCTGGACAGCGCTGCTCAAAGGGCTGCACCTCAATAAATAAATAAGGTAGGTCGTTCAGCCACCTGAGGGTGCCTGCATTAACTATGCGCAAGGTTCAGTTCAGGCACTTTGTGTACAAGTGTTTTCCAACATTTCGCTGCAAATGTTGTTGAGGTTGTGACACCTCAAGTGCAAAACCTGCGACTGTAAAGTAATTTAATACTTCATCAGTTGTGAAAGGCATCAGATAAAAAAAATCTGCAGATGCTGGAAAAGCCACGCTGCCTGGCTTGCTGAGCCCCTCCAGCATTTTGTGTGTGTTGCATTTATTCTTCAATCCATCCATACCCATTTTCATTTAAAGGTGATACCAAATTTAAAACTTAGTGATTGGAAAGTATCACCAGACCTATGAAACACAAATGACTTTCCCCTGACTTACCAGGAGAGTATCGCCAGACAATTAAACACAACTAACTTTCCCCTGACTTACCAGTATCCGAGATGGAAAATGGGAAATAACCATAAAACCTGAGAAACAACATATTACAAAGATCCGGAAGGAAAATGGGGATTTTACATCGGATCACTTAGAAATCAATGACGTATTTAAAAATTTTTACTCTTGGCTTTATTCCTCTGAATATCTGAATGAGAATATTTCTGTTGATCTTTTCTTAAATAATCTGAATATTCCTTCGCTTTCATCTGATTTTAAAGCCAAACTTAATGAGCCTATATCATCAGAAGAAATATCTTTTGCAATTTCTGCATTGTCTTCAGGAAAATCTCCTGGAACTGATGGGTTCCCTGTAGAATTTTATAAATCATTTTCTTCACTTCTTTCTCTTCAGTTACTCTCAGTACTATCTGACTCGTTTAATTATGGTAAATTGCTACCCTCTTTTAATGAGGCATATATTATTCTTTTATTAAAAAAGGGTAAAGACCCAACAGAATGTTCCTCTTACAGGCTGATTTCTTTGCTTAATGTTGATGTTAAAATCTTGGCCAAAGTTTTGGTTCATAGATTAGAAACTGTTATTCCCTCTATTATTTCTGATGATCAAACTGGTTTTATTAAAAAAAGTCTTCCTTTTTTCTGATTCCTGGGATACTGGGATTCCTGAATGCATTATTTCCCTCGATGCGGAGAATGCATTTGATCGTATAGAATGGAACTGCCTCTTTGCAGTTTTAGAAAAATTTGACTTTGGTCAAAGTTTTATCTCTTGGATCAAATTGCTGTATCTGTGACCCACTGCCTCTGTTTTGACTAATTTTCAACAATCCCAGTTATTTAACCTCAAACGTGACACCCGTCAAGGATGCCCTTTAAGTCCCTTTCTCTTTGATTTGGCTGTAGAGCCTCTGGCAATAGCATTCCGAAGCTGTCCTGAACTGACCGGGATCTGGAGGTGTGGGGGGGGGGGGGGGGGTGTTGAGCATAAAGTTTCTCTTTATGCTGATGACTTATTACTTTTTCTTTCAAATCCGTCCACATCCTTACCTCCAATGTTTTCACTTCTTGATCAGTTTAGCCAGTTTTCTGGCTTAAACTTAATTTACATAAGAGTGAACTTTTCCCAATTAATAAAGAAGCACAAGAATTAGCATTTCGTGACCTCCCTTTTAAAGTAGTTCATTATCAATTTACTTATCTTGAGATTACAATTACAAGGATGTTTAAAGATCTTTCTTGTGAAAATTTTGCCAATCTTTTATATACTACAAAACAGAGTTTGCCTCAATGGTCACCTCTATCTATGTCCTTGGTAGGTCGTATTAATGTTGTTAAAATGTATGTTCTCCCTAAATTTTTATATTTATTTCAATCAATCCCAATTTTTATTCCTAAAACCTTTTTTGATTCCTTAGACTCTATTATTTTGTCATATCTGTGGAAGAATAAGTGTTCTAGAATTAATAAAGTTTATCTTCAAAAATCTAAAAAAGAGGGTGGCATGGCCTTACCTAACTTTCGTTTATACTACTGGACAGTTAACATACGTTGTACTATCTTTTGGTCTTTTTTTCATAGCCAATCTGAGTGCCCTAATTGGGTGGCAATGGAGTTGAGTTCCACTAAAGATTTATCTATTTCTGCATTGCTTGGCTCTGTACTCCCTACTAGTTTGTCTAGACTAATTGTTAATCCTCTTGTTAGACACACTTTGCGTATATGGGCTCAGTTTAGGAAATTTTATGGTTTTTATGGTTTTTCCCTTTCTAGTCCTATCTTACATAATCACCTTTTTTTACCTACTATGTATGATTCAACATTCCATGATTGGTATAGGAAGGGCATTAGACATTTTGAAGATCTTTTTATTGATAATTGCTTCACATCTTTTCAACAGCTCTCTGCTAAATTCAATCTGCCTAATGCCCATTTTTTTTAGATATCTCCAATTTAGACACTTTATTAATCCTTTAATTCCTAACTTCCCTGAAATGCCCGAGAAAAATGTTATGGACTTATTTCTTTCTATTAATCCACTGGGTAAAGGTTTAATATCATTTATTCGTGATAAATTAGCATTCTTACGGCATGCCCCGTGGATAAAATTAGAATGGCTTGGGAGCATGATTTAAATATCTCTTTATCTGATGAGATTTGGGACTTGATTCTCAAATCAGTTAATTCAACCTCTCTTTGTGCTCGCCATTGCCTTTTACAGTTTAAGATTGTTCATAGAGCCCATATGGCTAAATCTAAATTATCTCGATTTTACCCTAATATTAGTCCTCTTTGTGATAAATGCAAGAGGGGCGAGGCTTCTCTTGTTCATTTGGTCTTGTCCTGGTTTAGAGAAATTTTGGAAAGACGTTTTTATAACTTTATCCTGTATTCTGAATCACCACTTAGAACCTAACCCCTTAACTGCTCTGTTTGGTTTTTTGGGTGAGACTGATATACGTTTGAGTTCAACTAAGTGTCAAATATTATCTTTTGCTTCTCTCCTGGCTAGACGTTTAATCCTCCTTAGATGGAGAGATGTTGCCCCGCCCATGCATGCTCAATGGCTTAATGATATTATGTCCTGTTTAGACCTTGAAAAAATTCATTATTCAATTCTTAATTCGGATATAAAGTTTCATAAGGTCTGGGGACCTTTTATTGAGTACTTTCATAAACTTCCTCTTAATTAAGTTTTTTTTTCAGTCCCTTTCAGCTCTTTTTGTTTGGTAGTTGGCATTATTATCTTCTGTTTTCAAGCGTATTTACAGTTTTGGGGGTTTGATTATCCTGATTTATATTCTCTATATTGTGTTGTGGTTGGTCTGGAGTTTTTTTTTGCTGTGGGGCTTGGGGAGGATTCTAACTTTACATGACTTCAATTTGGGTGCTTTCTCAATTATCTTTTTTGTATTATATTATTATTGTATGTTTATTTTCACACTGTATTAATTTTTTTATTTTGGGTTGGGGTTTTTTTCTCATCTGTAGTGTTGTAGAAAATGCATAAAAAAACCAATAAAAAATACCTGAGCACACCACCGTAACTTTTGCCATTCTTGAGCTATCTTGCCTGAAACAAGCAGCTACTGTTACATTCTAAGGAGAGACCTATAATGTCTTCTCTATCTCTTCCTTTTCAGTTTTTCCAATGATCTTATTCAGCGGGTGTATCCAGCCGCAGGATTGGTTTGACATCCAGTGCCTGTTCCCAAGGAACCTGACCCATTCGTACAGCTGAGGGCAAATTACATAGCTGTAAAAATTGTGTTTTGGAATGAACCCTGGGAAATTAGAAAATGTATTCTGATATAGTCTAAATCAAACTAATCATTGCACAGCAACAGGCACAAAATGTAGGCGGAACTCGGAAAGTCAGGCAGCATCTATGGAAATGGATAAACAGACGATGTTTCAGGCTGAGAGCCTACTTCAGGACTGGAAAGAATTGGGGCGGGGGGAGGGTGTGACACCAGAATGAAAAAGGCAGGGGGAGGGGGAGGAGGCCAGCTAGAAGGTGATGGGGGAAGCCGGGTGGGTGGGAAAGGTCAACGGCTGGAGAAGAAGGAATCTTGACAGGAGAGGAGAGTCTACCATAGGAGGAGGGGCCCAGGGGCAGGTGAGACGAGGTAGGAGGCCAGAGTGGGGAATAGAAGAAGAGGGGATGGGGAAGGATTTTTTTTTACCAGAAGGAGAAATTGATAACCACACCATTGGGTTGGAGGCTACCCAGATGGAATATATGGTGTTGCTTCTATACCCTGAGGGTGGCCTCATCTTGGCACAGGAGGAGGCTGTGGATTGACGTGTTCAGAATGGGAGTGTGAATTGGAATTAAAATGTCTGATCACCGGGAAGTTCCACTTTTGGCAGATGGAGCGGAGACGCTCAACGAAGCGGTCCCCCAGGTTACGCCGGGTCTCACCAGTGTAGAGGAGGCCAAATCAGGAGCGCTGGACACAATAGACAGCCCTAGCAGGTTCACAAGTGAGGTGTTGCCTCGCCTGGGAGGACTGTTTAGGGCCCTGAATGGAGGTAAACGGGGAGGTGTAACACTCGCAGGGGTAAGTGCTGGGAGGGAGATTAGTGGGGAGGGATGAATGGACAAGGGAGTCACAGAGGGAGCCACCCGATGGAGAGTGGTGAGAGGGGCAGGTAAACATGTGTTTATCAATTACAGTTGTTAACCTATAGATTAGGAATTGTATCTCCAAAAGATCACAATCTTTAGTAACCACTGTGCACATTCTGGCATGTGTATAAGAAAAACAAGGATGAATAATGGCCTGGCAAGCTTAGTAACCCGGTAAACTAAACAAAATTTGTTCTCTCGGACTGTAATTTAATCAACCTTTTCATTCTATTGTCTTCTGTTCTCAACGCTATTTGTTTCTGACCTTTAAGAAACTCGTACTCGGGTTATTAGACTGGGGTTGGGAAGCTGACTTAGAACGTACAGCTTAGAATGATGCTATTTTTCAACCAACTGGTTGAAGCTACCCTTTGAGATCCAACTGAGTTTATCGATCTGTGGAACTGTAAGATCTACTACTCATTGCAGACTAAATGGGATCAAGAGGATAACAGCACCCGACTCGCTGACCGTATGGACGATGTGGAGCGATGGAAGGAACTTTTGGAGATTGCTCTTTGCGATATTAATGCTGAAATAGATGCTCTAACCAAAGTAAGTTTAACTATACTGTGTAGTTCCTCAGAATTCAAGATGAACTCAGAATTACTACGTTTTGAAAGCATTGCATTGGGCAACATATTCTGTGCCATGAAGGTCTAGACCTTGGATTCAGGTTACTGTATCTGAGGGTTTTCACTGGCAATATTTGAACAAACTTTGTAAAGTTGGACAACAAATCATCTTATTTAATCGGGGTGAATGTCAGGTGGAACTTTTTAAACTAGACTTTGAAAAAGGGTCCTGCCTTAGTAGAGCCTCAGAGATACAAGCCTTTTCGCTTCTTCACTCACTCTTGGTCTTTCATATTTTCCAACCTTTCCACTTACTTTTTATCAACATCCATTTCCCTTGTCACACCGCCACAGTACAGTAAAGACCAGGCACTGAAATCAAATGCAAACTTCACACCACAGCGAAAATGAGAGTGATCCTTCATAAGAACATAAGAAATAGGAGCAGGAGTAAGCCATTCGGCCCATTGAGCCTGCCCTGCCATTCAATAAGATCATGGCTGATCTGACCTTAAACTCATCTCCATCTACCTGCCTTTTCCCTCTAACCCTTAATTCTCCTGCTATGTAAAAATCTATCTAACTGTATCTTAAACATATTTTGTAAAGAAGCCTCAACTGCTTCCCTGGGCAGAGAATTCCACAGGTTCACCGCTGTCTGGGAAAAACAGTTTCTCCTCATCTCCATCCTAACTCTTCTCCCCTAAATCTTGAGGTAATGTCCCCTAGTTCTAGTCTCACCTATCAATGGAAACAACTTTCCTACTTCTATCTTATCTATCCCTTTCAAAAATTTGTATGTTTCTATAAGATCCCCTCTCATTCTTCTGAATTCCAGAGAGTATAGTCCTGGGCGATTCAATCTCTCCTCACAGGTTAACCCCTTCATCCTTGGAATCAACCTGGTGAACCTTCTCTACACTGCCTCCAAAGCCAGTATATCCTTCCTCCAGTATGGAGACCAGAACTGCACACAGTACTCCAGGTGCGACCTCACCAGTACCCTGTATAGTTGCAGCATGACCTCCCTGCTCTTGAATTCAATCCCTCTAGCAATAAAGGCCAACATTCCATTTGCCTTCCTAATAACCTGTTCTGTCTGTGTAGTTTAAGGATGCAGTCAATGTTTGCTTTATCCAGAGAACACCTAATAGATTCAAGGTTGCTTAATGTCACCTCAAGTATACGAGTGTAATGGAGAACGAAGTAATTGTTGCTTCAGATCTGGTGCAGCACAAAAAAAAACACAGAATAAGATAAAAAAACACAATTAAAAAATAAACACATTAAATATAAATACATAAGATAGTTTATATACATTGATTGATTGTATATCCATAGGCGCAGGATTGTCAGTGCTCAAAGTGACTGACAGGAAGTGATAAAGTAGTGGTGCTGGGGGGTTAGTAGGTGGAGGCGTTGATCGGCCTTACTGCTTGGGGAAAGTAATACAGGTACTTATAAATTATTCAACTTGCTCAAAGTTAATATATCTTTTTACGTGGAGGGAGGTATATTTTTGTACAGCTGAGTAGTTTTAACTGACCTCTTGCAGACTAAGGAAGAGGCAGAACGTGCATTAGAAGCCAAGAACCTAAACGTGGATGTTACCATTGAGTCTCTAACTTTACGGGAAGGTCGGCAGGACATTGATCTTGTGACAGACCATGTGCATGAACAACTTCGTAAAGAGGTTGAGGTGATTGATGGTTCCAAGAAAGCACTTCAGCAAAAAATCAGCGAAGCCTTTGAACAACTCTGGTATGTGCAAACATTTGCCTGTAACTTTTTAGTATCTCTGACCATTTGCGACATCTTGCGTTACTTGAATCCAGTATGTTTTGAAATCTACTAAGTTGTCCAAAAGTGCAGTGAGGCCAGAACTAGAGGACTTTGGTTAAGGCTGAAAGGTGAAACACTTAAGACGAACCTGAGGGGGAACTTTATTTATTTAGAGAATTACCTCAGAACAGGCCCTTCCACCTCACTGAGCCGCACTGCCTGGCATCCCTCCAGCTTAGCCCTAGCCTCATCACAGGGCAATTTGCAGTGACCCACTAACCTACTAACCGATATGTTTTTGGACTGCGGAGCTCATCCCTCTCCAGGTTTTTTTTTTACCAGGTCGAGTTGTTGGCTCGACACTCAACCCAGGCACGGATGGGAGCTGGCTGGATTCAACCTCGGGACCTCTCGCCCCGAAGTCCAGCGCTGATGCTTCTACGTCACCAGCCGGCAACTATCAGTGACAAAAATCTGCTTTTTTTAAACACAGTAAGTGACGTTATTTAAAAACTGTTCACAGTGTGGTGTCTAATGGCCACACAACATGCCCATGACTGACGCTGGTAGAAAATGCTCGGCAGTAAAGCCCTGCCCCAATTCAGCAGCTTGAATCCCAGCTTCTTTTTATCAATTTGTTTTTGTTCTTTTCGACTTGTTTCAAATAAACAACTGTCCCAATTAACCAATGGCCCAATTAACTGGAATCCACTGTATTGGAAAATCCTGTATAGATTCCAGACAGCATCTTTAGAAGTCACAGTTTTCTTTCACTGTCAGCATTCTGGAATTACTGTTCCCTTCTTTAATGTATTAATCTACTTTTCCATTTCCACCACCAGCCAGTAACTGCGGGAAATCATCTGCCCTTCTCACCTTCCCCAGACCTGGGTCCTTTCTGATAGATCAGTGATTGACCTGCTGCACTTTAGTGTTCTGTTCCGTGGTGGGGGGACCTAAAGTGGAACGGGTGGCTTCTTTGCACAATACCTCCTAAGTCAGTCCTCAAGGGTAACCCTGTGCTCCTCACTGCCTGCCACTTTAATTCCCCGTCTCACTTCGACAATCCGCCTTTTGGTCTATTGCTGCCCTTGGGAGTTAAGACCGAAAGCAGCAACTGCAGATTATCTACATTTTTGGTTGGTATCAGAGCAAACCAGTTGGAATGCAAGGTCATTGTCCTGCAACACTTACCTCTCTTTCTTCAGTGCCGTTCCCTAACCTGAGTACGTCCAGCATTCTGTTTTCACTTCAGATTTTTAACACTACATCCCAGAATATCTCCAGTCCACTGGGTTAACTCCAACTTTCCTGTTGCCCGTCACGTTATGTTCCGTCTCACTCCCTCAGGCCAGTTCTGATGAGGGGAAGTTAATCTGCATCATTAACTGCTTCTGTCTCCGCAGATGCTGCCGGGCCTGCGAAGAAATTTGAGCATTCTCTGTTTTTGTTCTCCAGCTTGCAGTTTCATGAGGGATTTTTAAGAGACTCTTATATGATCACCTGGGTGATCGAAAAATGGAGGACTATGTGGGAAGGAAGAGTTAGGTTGATCTTAGAATAGGTTAAAACTTCGAGACAACGTCATCGTCTGAAAGGCCAGTAATGTGCTGTATTGTTCTGTGTTCTAACTCTTCTCTCCCCTCTTGTTTTTACTTCTTTTATTCTATTCATACCATCTACAAACAGACTATCTGCAAGTAACCAGCTATCAGCACCTTTTCTCAGCTGGAATTTGTCACCTCGTCCTATCACAGATATTCCCTTCATCCTTTCCTCGCAAGTTACCGGATTTTGAGATTTTTCCCATTTCTGAAACGGTCCAGGTATTTGTGCAGAGCCCTAGAGTAGGACCTGTGTCCACAACCTTTCTGACTCGAGGTGAGATTGCACCCTCTGCTGGCCCCATCGATTGACTGAACAGACAATCTGTTGTTATTTTCTTTCCTTCATGCAGTTTGTTAATGGAGGCACGCCAGCAGCTGATCTTTGACATCAAGAATAAAAAGGAAGCTCTGAGTACTGATGGAGTTGCCCTGTCTCTCAACAATAATTCCCCAAATATTTCGCTCAAACCCAACCCATTGCGTATTCCTCCTGGGTAAGAAAATCTTTTTTTGTCCAATTTTGGATTGATCCCAGTGCTTAGTTTCAGTTCTGTACTCTTCCATTCGTCACTCCAAAGACAAATAGGTTTTCCCCTTTTGATTATGATGAACGATAGCTATAATTTCATATTGATTATGCGGCATATTGTCTCCTCTACCAGGAATCCATGTTATTAGGCTGAGATTGTCTAAGTGATCACAAACTCGAAGTCTGAATGAGATTAACTTATCTAGTGGTCAATTTACTCACTGAGCCAATGCAGTTTGACCTTTGTATTGAAAAGAGTCTTGGATTGAGGCCAGGCAGAAACTCTCAGACACCTTCTGCACCCTCAACAACCTCATCAGCTCTGGAGATCTCCCATCCACTGCCACCAACCTCATTACTCTGCCTGGTCCTTTCTACCCCCTACCCAAGATCCATAAACCTGACTGTCCAGTAGGCCCATTGTTTCTGTTTGTTCTTGCCCCACTGAACTTGTGTCCACAGACCTCAACTCCATTTTATCCCCCTTGGTTCAGCCCATTCGCACCTACATCCGTGGCATTTCACATGCTCTCGATCCCTTCAGTCACCTCAATTTCACTGTGGATGTCCAGTCCCTATACACTTCTATCCCTCATCAGGAAGGCCTCAAAGTCTCCGCTTCTTTCTAGACAACAGAGCTAACCAGCTCCCCCTCCACCACCACCACCCTCCATCTAGCGGAACTGGTCCCCACACTCAACTGTTTCTCCAAGCCTATGTTTGATTTTCCGACGGCAATGTGGAACAGTCCACATTATTACCTACACTGGTAACGTTCCCCAGCTCTTTCTGCACTACGTCAATAACTTGACTTGTGCTGCTTCTGTTCTGTTCTCAGGGTGAGGCTTTCCATTCTAGAACATCTGAGGTGTCCTCCTTCTCCAAAGAACAAGGTCTTCTCTTCCTCTACTATTCTTTCTTTTCAAATCTTTTTATTATTATCCAAAATACAAGCGTACATCAAAGTAAGTAACACTTACAATATCTCAAAAGAGAAAAAATATGGTGACACAAAACAAAGAGAAGAAAAGAAAAAAACCCCTAATAAAGCAAGAGAAAAATGAGGAAGAGAAAAGGACCCATTAAGTGTTCAACCCGGAGCCATGTGTCATACAAAAAGCTTCTAAAGATAAACATCAAACCACCAGAAAAAAAAAAAATAAACCAAAATTTACAACGCGAATTTAGATCGTGGAAAAAATCTATCAATTAACTCAAATGGTAATAATGAGCAAATGAACCCCATCTTTTCTCAAAATGAAACATAGGTTCAAAGGTTCGACTTCTAATTTTCTCCAAATTAAGACATAACATCACTTGAGAGAACCATTGTATTTGTTACGTTGATAGCTAGGGGGGCCATTTTGTTGAAGTGGAAGGATATGTCGGCTCCCGCTCTGTCACAATGGTTCTCTCAAGTGATGTTATGTCTTCCTCTACTATTGGTGCTACCTTCACACACATCTCCTCCATCTCACCCTGTTGCAATCAAAGGGAGAAAGTTCCTCTTGTCCACCCCAAGAGCCTCTGCATCCAACACATCATTATCCATAACTTCCACTATCTCCATCTTAGGATAAAATTAGCTGTCATAGAAACTAGCCCCCATAGTATCCAAGGCACCTTCAAGGAGCAGTGCCTCAGAAAGGCAGCATCCATCATCAAGAACCCCCGCCATCCAAAACATACCCTCTTCGCATTGCTACCATTAGTGAGGAGGTACAGGAGCCTGAAGAGACACACTCAACGATTCAGGAACAGCTTCTTCCCCTCTGCCACGCATTCCTAAATGGACACTGAACACTACCTCGCTTCTTTTTTATTTCTGTTTTTGCACTACTTATTGAATTTAACTATTTAATATACATTGTATTTGCATTTGATTTGTATTTTTTCTTTCTCTTGCGCATCGAGTGTTGGTCTTTTATTTTTAATTTTATTCTTTAATTGGGTTCTTTCGGGTTTCTTGCTCTGTGGCTACCAAACAAATCTCAAGGTTGTATAATTTATACATTCTTTGATAAGTGTACTTGAATCTTGAATATGCATACTTACTGCAATTGTTTTTTTCCTCTATATTTATCTTGAATTGCATTATACTGCTGCTGCTAAGACAAATTTCATGACATATATCGGCGAGATTCTGACTCTGAAAAGTAAATCAGAAATGAGTACACTTATGTTATGGCCAATTGTAGCATCTCAACTGCTGTCTTAGTTCAACCCCCTACCAACTACCAAAGAAAAAAGCTGATGGATGACAATGGATAATTAGGGGAAAAAAACATATTCACTTAAGAAGAGAAGATAAAAATATGCATAAAAGTCTGTGCACTGTTAAACTTTATAAATTGTAAAAGTAATTTAGGAAAGGTCCCCAAATATCATAAAAAGTTTGTTTTGAATTTAAGACTGAGCAGCAGATCTTTTCTAAATTTAAATACGACATAATATCACGTAGCCATTGAAGACATGCAGGAGGGGTAGACTCCTTCCATTTAAGCAAGATTGCTCTTCTTGCTAAAAGAGAGGTAAAAACTAAAACCTGTGGGTTAGTATTATTTAAAGTTATATCTTCATTTGCAATAATACCAAACAAGGCAGAAAGGGGATTTGGGTCAAATTGGACCCTAAAAAGTTGAGAGAAGGTATGAAATACTTCCGGCCAAAACTTTTCAATTGTAGGGCAAAACCAAAACATATGAATTAAAGAGGCATCAGTAGAGTTGCATTTATTACAAAGTGGAGAAACATTCGGGTAAAAACTGGAGAGCTTTTTAGAAATGTAAACTCTGTGAACCACTTTAAATTGTAGAAGAGAATGACGAGCACAGAAAGATGATTTATTAACCTGTTTAAGAATTTTATTCCATCTATCATCAGAAATCTGACAATTTAGGTCATCCTCCCAAGCTTTTTTTATTTTATTGAAAAAGTCTTGTCTAGAATCAATCAACAAGTTATAGATACTGGTAATAGAACCATTAACAAAAAAATTTCTTTTATGACCTATCTTTAAATTTTTTATTACAGAGTGGTATACCTTTATGTGTTATGCTATAACATTTTGATCAATCTTATTACAATATATGAATGTACACAAGTTATGTTGAGATGTATCTATGGGTTGCACTCTGTAAATCTTTTTTTTTCTTCTGAATAAAAATATTGATTAAAAAAAAAGCTTTCTTAGTTGAATATCTAATTCAGTTTGGCCATGTCGGCAATGATGTCCTCTAGCCTAGTACCACTTAATTTATCATCAGTCAGTAACCAAATAAAGAGACATAGGATGTTCTCCAATGAGATGTTCACCTAAATTCAACAAGCAGAAAAGACTGAACTGAAAATGATGGACGGTGGGGGGAAGAATGAGTTCACCTCTGTTTTTGTTGTTGCCTGCTTTGTGTAGATCCACCACTGTTCAGCAGTGGGATATGTTCAGCCGTTACAACAAGGACCGTGCAGAGGCAGAGATGAAAGCTTCAACTAGTCTCCGTGAGGCGATTCAAGCCACCATTAAACACGTAAGTCTTAATGAGAACTTCTAATCATCTCCTTATAGGGTCTGCAAAAGCTGGAAATCTATGTCAAAGAGATTTATGTTAGACCATAAGACATGGGAGCAGAATTAGACCATCTGGCCTATCGAGTCTGCTCCGCCGTTCAATCATGGCTGATCCTTTTTTCCTATCTCCTCCTCAACCCCATTTCCCGGCCTTCTCCCTGTAACCTTTGATGTCATGTCCAATCAAGAACCAATCTCTGCCTTAAGTTCACCCAACGACCTGGCCTCCACAGCTGCACGTGGCAATAAATTCCACAAATTCACCACCCTCAGGCTAAAGAAATTCCTCTGCAACTCTGTTTTGAAAGGGTGCCCTTCTATCCTGAGGCTGTGCCCTGTTGTCCTAGACTCTCCCACCATGTGAAACATCCTTTCCACATCTGCTCTGTCTAGGCCTTTCAACATTCAAAAGGTTTCAATGAGATCCCCTCCATCCTTCTGAATTCCAGTGAGTACAGACGCAGAGCCATCAAATATTCCTTGTAATAACCCTTTCATTCCTGGAATCATCCTCGTGAGCCTCCTCTGGACCCTCTCCAATGCCAGCACATCTTGTCAAAGATGAGGAGCCCAAAACTGTTCACAATACTCAAGATGAGTCTCACCAGGGCCTTATAAAGCCTCAGCATCATATCCTTGCTCTTGTATTCTAGATCTCTTGAAATGAATGCTAACATGACATTTGCCTGACTCAACCTGCAAGTTAACCTTCAGGGTGTTCTGCACAAGGACTCCCAAGTCCTTCTGCATCTCAGTTTCCTGGTTTTCCTCCCTATTTAGAAAATAGTCCACACATTTTTTTCTACTACCAAAGTGCATGACCATTCATTTGCCACTTTCTTGCCCATTATCCTAATTTGTCTAAGTCCTTCTGCATCCTACCTGTTTCCTCAACACTATCAGCCCCTCCACCAATCTTCATATCATCTGCAAACTTGGCAACAAAGCTATCTATTTCATCATCTAAATCACTTATATACAGCATAAAAAGAAGTCGTCCCAACACTGACCCCTGCGGAACACCACTAGTCACTGACAGCCAACCAGACAAGGATCATTTTATTCCCACTCGCTGCCTCCAACCAATCAGCCAATGCTCTAACCATGTTAGTAACTTTCCTGTAATACCATGGACTCTTAACTTGGTAAGCAGCCTCATGTGTGGCACCTTGTCAAAGGCCTTCTGAAAGTCCAAATATACAACATCCATTGCATCTCCTTTATCTATCTTACTTGTAATCTACTCAGAGAATTCCAACTGGTTCGTCAAGCAGGATTTTCCCTGAAGGAAACCATGCTGACTTAGTACTATCTTGTCCTGTGTCACCAAGTACTCCATCACCTCATCCTTAACAATTGATTCTAACATCTTCCCAACCACTGAGGTTGCATTATTGTTAATCTTAGGCAAAGTAGATGCAAAATCAAAACTGCCTGTTGTGTATTTAATATTATTTGAGTAATCTTGTCAATCTATTGTTTGCTTAAACATTCTTGTTTGTTTAAATAATTCATTATGGATTATATATTAAAATACATGCTAATTGCATAGGTCATCACGCTACCATGTATATGTGGGCGCTTTGCTTAAAGTAAACTCAAATTTAGACCCACATTTCAGACTCCCGTGTCTTCCTTTGAATTTGTTTAAAGTTTTGAAGTTACAAAACATAAGACTGCCTTGCTCCAGTATCTGATATGGCTACTCCAAAATATCAGCGTATTTTAACCTGCAGTGTTAATGCATTTTCTATCTCCTTATAAAGCTGGTGACCACCCAACATTCTAAATCAAGATTTCACTGGAGGTGGTTAAAGTAATTTCACACATTGTGCCATAATGACCATAGCTATTCACAATGCTGGCCTATCATTCCCACTTCAATAAATACTATGTGTATAAAGTGATTATAAAGGGAAGGTTCTAAGATGAGGAGTTAAACAATTCACAATGTGAATAAAATGTTTAGTAAATTGTCCTCCAGCCAGCAAGTTCTTGAGTTATGTGTGTCACATGGGATGTGGAGGGGAAAAAGTGAGACCTTTTGAAAAGGGATAAGGATGAAGAGACAAGAGGTATTTTGGAAAATGAAACAACCCATCACTCAACTCCTGCCTTTTGTCCTTGCAGACTGATAATGAAGTGGAGGCACAGCGAGTTGCTACGGACTTTGCCTTCAGGAAGAGAATTCATGAGTTTGAACAGGCCCTTAATGAACTAAAGTGGCAGGAGAAAAATGTAAGGACTTAATTCTATTTGGACACAGTTTTTGTTTGATTATATTTAAAGCTTGTTGAAACATATATATTTCTAATTTATAGTATGATCAAGTGAAAATGGCAGAATATTTATTTACCTTTACTTACTTACTGCCCATTACGCCAGTGGCATTTAGGGCAGCAATGAAGGTCCCCCATCTCTGTCTGTCCTTGGCCATCTTCTCTATTGAGCCCCAGGTGTGGTTCAGGCTCCTCATTTCTGCCTCGTCGGTTCGGCACTAAGTTGTCTTTGGTCTCCCATGTTTCCTCCTCCTTTCGGGGGTCCATCCCAGCTTGCTCTTTCCTCAAGCACCCATCGATAGCATCTGTAATCCATTGGACAATGACTTTGGCAGGAATCTCGCTGGGCGCTGACAGAAGTGTGATGCCACGCCAGTTGTTGCAATCACTTAGCACTCCTTTCTTGGGGATCCTAACAATGACTCTCTTTGTCCAGGACTTGTCCCCATTCCCAGATTGTTGTCAACAGTGCCTGATGCAACTTTTGGTTCAGCTTTGAACAGTTCAGCATTCTAATTGTCGTGTCTTATTTACCTGTGCAAGTACTCAAATTGGCTGAGCCTCTAACAGCTGATTGAAACCTCTGTGCATTGGGCAGTCTATTCATTATATACAGTGTCAGATAGATAGTTTATTGATTCCCAAAGGAAATTACAGTGTCACAGTAGCATTACAAGTGCACAGAGATACAAATATTAGAAGAGCAGTAAGGAAAACAAACCCTCAAATAGTCTAACAGGAACAGGCCATCACCTCCCTGTTGACTCATTATGGAGCCTAATGGCCGAGAGTAAGAATTACCTCGTTTAGCGCTTTTTGGAGCAGCACAGTTATTTTATTCTGATACTAAAAGTCCTCCTCTGTTCAGCCAAGTTGAGTAACATTGTCCAGATTTGCCAGGATTTTCTGGAGGGTCCTTCGTTCTACCACAGTCTCCAGTGTGTCCAGCTTGAATTCTATAACAGAGCCAGCCTTTCTAATCAGCCTGTTGAGCCTGTTGGCATCACCCGTGTTGGCCACCACCTCATAAAGATTGCACTGGCCACCTAGATTGACAATTGAGTCTTGAGATAAGGGAGATAAAGCCAGGCGCAATAATACCATTGTCTAGTTTCTTAAGGAAGGGTACAATGAGTATTATTGCATCTGGCTGTCTTCAGGAAAGGATGGGATGTTTGCTTCATAGCTTTGGATCAATTTATCCAAACAAGCCAATTTCACAAATTGCATCCTCTAGAACTTTAATATTGAGAAAGTTGACCATTTTAAGTTGGGTTTGACCATTCAAGTATATACCGTACTTGTTTTAAAAATTGTGTTGATTTTTATTACTACAAAATAAACTCCATAGCACTGAAAAATTAATTCCATTCATTTAATTACTAATTAACATGTACTAAGTGTCTGTGAGATATCTCACACTCAGACAATAATTTCTTACCGTCATTTTGATTTCTGTACATGATTAACATTGAATGGAATATTTTAATTTCCAAGTTTTTTTGCTTATTTATTATTTAGCAAGATTAATCAAAGAAACTTGTTGTTGTCAGCCAGTTAATACATTCAGCAATGTTGTGATTTCTGCATCAAACCGCATGTGTTCAGACGGCTGTCTGACTTTCTCCTTAATGGGAAGTGTATGCAGTAGTCTTTGTTAATCCTCACTGGTAGTCACTCAAGGTTCCAGTCTTTGCGCTGGAGGATGTAACTTGCACTTTCGCCCGATATTCTGCACTTTCTCTTTTTGTGAAGGTACCTGTCCTGTTTTATTTTGCTGTTGTAACAAATCTTTTAGTTTCCTATGTCATTGTTCTCACTCAGACCTTGGAGGAGATTGCAGATCTGGAAGAAGAAATTCGACGCCTTGAAGCAGATCTTCGAGCTAAGACCGCACCTTTGAAAGTGGCTCACACGAGACTCGAAACTCGTACCTATAGACCCAACGTTGATCTCACTAGAGATGAAGTAAGAATGAAAGCTTATTACATCATAGTAGTTCCACCTCAATTAGGCCCTTTGACACTGTTGTGGTTTCTGGCTGTTGCAAGTGAGCAACAAACCCTCTCTCGGGGTGAAAATTGCCTCCTTTTATCTCTTCAATTTCCTGCTCCAGCTGCTGCTGAATTCTTCATATCTACCTTTAGAGGGTTCAAAGGGGATTCACAAAAATGATTCTGGGATTAAAAGGCTAGTGTATGAGGAGTGTTTGATGGCTCTGTACTCACTGGAATTCAGAAGAATAAGGGGTGACCTTATTGAAACCTATTGAATGGTGAAAGGCCTTGATAGAGTGGATATGGGAAGGATGTTTCCTATGGTGAGAGAGTCCAAGACCGGAGGACACAGCCTCAGAATTGATGGGGATAATGGGGATGAGGAGGAATTTCTTCAGACAGAGAGTGGTGAATCTGTGGAATTCGTTGCCACGGGAGGCTGTGGATGCCAAGTCACTGGGTATATTTAAGGAAGAGGTTAATAGATTCCTGATGAGTCGGGGCATGAAGGGATATGGCGAAGAGGTGGGAGACTGGGGCTGAGAGGGAAAATGGATCAGCCGTGATGATACGGTGGAGCCGACTTGATAGGCCAAATGGCCTCTGATATCTCATTGTCTTGTGGTCTCAATATTGCCAATATACAGTATTGATGGGAGGATGTGCCTAATGAGATTATAATGTATGATTACTCCTTTCCCATACCACATACAATGCCGAGGAGGCGAATTATTTATTAATAAAATAGAGGGAGAACGATCTTCATTCGCGATAATGTGATTTGATGAAAATGGAATGATGACTACCGTCAGTAGCAAATGTCTTTTTGTTTCTGCAGGCACAGTATGGATTAATAGATGAGGTACACCAGTTGGAGGGGACAATTGCTGCCCTCAAAGAAAAACTTGCTCAATCTCAGTAAGTTGTATGTTCTCAACTCACATGCTAGCTAGTCATCTTTCACACAGAAAACAGTGTCTCTATGAATGGTAAATGTAGGGGCCAAAAGCACTCATTATGTTAATTTCAGATTTAAAACGATATAGTTTTGTCTAGAGACTGCATTGTAGAAGTTTCACAAATATTGGCCTGCCATTTCCTTTCTCTAATTATGGTCCACTCAAACCCTTATCATTATGAGTCTTAGTGGATTTTTGTTCATTAAATAATGTGAATGTTTTCCACTTGAACAAAATTAGATCTACAGTACTTTCATAATGCTCCGTCAAGGAAAATCAAGGCAATTTTTCTCTTGTAATTATTGCAACTCTGGCAATCATTTCCTTGTGGGGAAGACCTACCACCACATGGTGGCGCTGTTGAGATGAGTAGGAGGTACTTGCAAAGTTCTGCTGTAATGACTTCAATGCAATTGCTGAGAGGAAATGGTCATTGTGGAAATTGTGTGAAACCTCAAAAGGCCTCAACATTGTGAAGCTGATTGTGAATTGCAGAGTTTACTGGTCTGATAAATGTTACATTCTCATGGGGGGGCAGGGTGGAAAAAACAAAATTTAGAGATGAGGAGTATTTATATCCTTTATGATTCTACTCCAGGGATGCTTTAACCTCTCTCTACAAACAATTGGCGCGAGTACAAGAAGACATCAGTTTAAAGACCCATTCCCTCTGCCTTGATAACAAGAGCATGGATATAAGGAGAAAACTGACAACACCACCTGAGAAATATGTGTCGAAGATGGATAGTTTCAACCGTACGCCCAACCGGGAACTTTCACAAGTTAAATGCAGACAGCTTGATTTATTATGATGATATTCGATTGAGCTCACAAAGGAGAAAACCTTTTGTAATGTAATGACGCATCTGCAGCAGTGAACATGTATTAGACATGCAATAGTCATCAAGGAAATAAATAAAAGTGCCTAATCTCTCTCAGCAAGTGTATAGAGTCATTAAGCATTGTGCCCTTCAGCCCATCTAGTCTATGCTAAACTGTTATTCTGTCTAGTTCCATGAGCCCACACCTGCACCATAGCCCTCCATACCCCTCCCAACTACTTACTTAATCCAAACTGCACTTAAATGTTGAAATCAAACCCACATCCCACCACTTCCATTGGCAGCTCGTTCCACACTCGCATCACCCTCTGAGTGAGGAAGATTCTCCTCAGGTTCCCCTTAAACATTTCGGCCTTTCAGCCTTAACCTATGACCTCTATTTCTAGTCTCGCCCAATCTCAGTGGAAAAAGCCTGCTTGCATTTACCTGTCTACACCCCACATAATTTCATGCAATTCAATCAACTTCTTCGGAGTCAAAAGTCAAAACCATATTATAAGTTTTTATAAGTTTTTCTTTACAATTACTTGTTATTTTCTATAAAAATTTTAAATATTATTATACTAATCTTCTTGTATATTCCTTACTGAACAGCCTTAAGCTTAATGGTAGCCCCCGACCTGATGGCATGAACATTGATTTCTCTTACTTCCAGTAACTGCCTGCCCCCTCACCATTCTCCATTCCTGTTTCCTTCTTTCACCTTACCTCCTTACCTGCACTTCACCTCCCTCTGGTGCTCCTTCCCCTTTCCCTTTCTTCCATGGTCTTCTGTCCTCTCCTATCTGATTCCCCCTTCTCCAGCCCTTTATCTCTTTCACCAATCAACTTACCAGGTCTTTACTTCACTCCCTCCCCCTCTCCCAGTCTCACCTATCACCTACCTCCTTGTACTTCTTCTTCCCCACCCCACCACCTTCTTACTCTGACCTCCTCTTTCTTTCCAGTCCTGAAGAAGGGTCTCAGCCCGAAACATCAACTGTTTACTCTTTTCCACAGATGCTGCCTGGCCTGCTGAGTTCCTCCAGCATTTTGTGTGCATTGCTTTAGCTTTCCAGCAGCTGCAGACTTCCTTGTGCTTGTTAAAATTAACAATGCCTGTTGTGGAAACGTTTCTTTCGTTGGCATCTGTAGCAAGTTTATTTTGTAAAGGTACATTGGTGAAAAGAATGCTGGTCAATCTTATACCTTTATTTTGAAAAGTGTGAGTGTGTAAGTGAATGGATACACACTGAAGATTTCTGCTTTGCACACATGGAAAGGGCTGGGCAGGCGGCATGGAGAATTAGCAATAGAATTCATCCAAAAATTCTGACTGTATTCCTTTTGTTTCATTGCACCACACAGTTAATATGAAAATAGTACAAACACAGAAATCCATAAACAAAATTGTGTGTGTGTGAGAGAGAGAGAGATACTCCTTAATGTTGCCTTTCAACCAATTTCTAGAGCAGGGATTCCCAAACCTGGGTCCACAGACCCCTCAGTTAAAGGTAAGGGCATAAAAAAGTAAGGAACTTCTGGTCTAGAGGATAGTTAATGGCAATTACCCCTAGTTTCGCCTTGTCTTTTTTTGGAATCTACTTACTTCTGCTGAAGACTCAGATAAACTCAGGAGTAAGCAGAGAACCTGCCATGGATATAATCTTTAAAACTGTAGGAAAAGATAGATAACTCACTTTGTCTTTATGAACTTTGAAAGACCACAATTTAAAAAAATATTTGCTTGAGATCCATGAAAAATCATTCAATTTGTTATGGTAGGACTTTGATTTGCCCTGTGTCGCTTTATATGAATTAGTTCCCAAAGTCTGAAACTGAAGAACATAAATCTATAATTAGACCAAAGCAGCCTGTCGAATTTGTTTTGTTCTACAAACACAGAGTAATAACCTTTATTTCAAATAGCTATATATTAAATTGGGTAAAGCAATATTCAGATGTCATGGACCACTGGATGTAAAATAGTAATTCTGATTGGATAGTTACGACAGTGGTTCGAAAATATTTTTCATAAATAATTAGAAATCAGTTGAAGGGAAATAGCATGATAAAGCTGCCCAAAAATACTCTTTGTTGCAAAGTTACAATGATAAGTATATAAAGAGAAACACCAATAATTGAATCAATTTCATAAGCAAAAAAAATGCTACTATCATTTTTAAAATAATATAACAGGAGGTGGCATTAGGAATGTGCTCAGCCCCATTTCATTGCTGATACACTGGCTTGGTTACACCGTCACTTCTGTAAGTTGCACTAATGATAATTACTAACTAGCTGACTTTCTCCACTTAGTTCCCTGTAGTAATCTTATAACTTTCTTTTGAAAAGTGTGAGTATGTAAGTGAATGGATACGCACTGAAGATTTCTGCTTTGCACACATGGAAAGGGCTGGGCAGGCTGGGGAATAATCATAATTACTAACTAGCTGACTTTCTCCACTTAGTTCCCTGTAGTTCCACAAAATTGAAACAATCCAATGAAACTCACCTTCAGGAGTCTAAATCATGGTCTCTCCCCTCCTTGTTCTGTAAACTTCCCCAGCTTCACAGTCCCTGAAGACCCTGTTTTACTGATGACTGGAATAACCCTTCCTTTGGCCCACCGTTCAGCTAATTAGCCCTGTGATTTAAAATCCATCACTGTCCATCTTCGATTTTCAGAATCAGAAGCATGTTTATCACTGGTATATGTACTAAACTTTGTTGTTCTGTGGCAGCAGTACATGCAATTCATGATAAAAATATATATATATTGTAATTTGTAAGCTTTTCATCACGCATTGTATCACAAAAGTTCACAACACATGCCAGTAATATTAAACCTAAATCTGGTTTAATAAGTAGTGTAAAAAAGAAAGCAAAAAAAAAAGAGGAGAAAAAACATTCATAAATCTGAGGGAAATAAGTTGTTCCTGAAACATTGAGTGTGTGTCTTCGGTCCTACCTCCTACTTGGTGGTAGCAATGAGAAGAGGGCATGTCCTGGGTGATAGGGGTCCGCAATGATGGATGCTGCCTTTTCCAGTCATCACCATTGGAAGGGTCCTCGATGCAGGGGAGGCTGGTGCCCACGAGGTGGCGGTGTTTACAACTTACTGCAGCTTTTTCTGCTTTTGTACAATGGCCCCTCTGCACTGGACCGTGATGCAGCCAGTCAGAATGCTGTCCGTGGTACATACACCTCTAGAAATTTGTGAGAGTTGAAATATAACCACTGTTGTGCCTTCTTTGTAATTGCATCAATACAGTTGTGTACAGTTCTGGTCACCGAATTATAGGAAAGATGTCAACAAAATAGAGAGAGTACAGAGGAGATTTACTAGAATGTTACCTGGGTTTCAGCGCCTAAGTTACAGAGAAAGGTTGAACAAGTTAGGTCTTTATCCTTTGGAGCGTAGAAGGTTGAGGGGGGACTTGATAAAGGTATTTAAAATTATGAGAGGGATAGATGGAGTTGACATGGATAGGCTTTTTCCATTGAGAGTAGGGGAGATTCAAACAAGACGACATGAGTTGAGAGTTGGCAAAAGTTTAGGGGTAACACGGGGGGAACTTCTTTAGAGAGTGGTAACTGTGTGGAATGAGCTTCCAGTAGAGGTGGTAGAGGCAGGTTCGATATTGTCATTTAAAAAAAAATTGGATAGGTATATGGACAGGAAAGGAATGGAGGGGTATGGGCTGAGTGCAGGTCGGTGGGACTAGGTGAGAGTAAGCGTTTGGCATGGACTAGAAGGGCCGAGATGGCCTGTTTCCGTGCTGTAATTGTTACATGGTGGGCCCGGGATAGATCCAAGGAACCTGAAACTGCTCACCATTGACACTGCTGTCTCTCATTGAGGACTGGTGTGTGTTCCCTCGATTTATCCTTCATGAAATCCACAATCAATCCCTTGGTCTTACTGACCCTGAGCGCAAGGCTGCTGCAGTGACATCACTCAGCCCAATGATGTGCCTCCTCGTCACCATCTAAAAACCTGCCGCCAATGACTGTGTCATTGAGAAGTTTATGGATAGTGCTTGAGCTGTGCCTAGCCACGCAGTCCTGGGTGTCGAGAGAGTACAGCAGTGGGATAAGCATCTATCCTTGAGGTGCACCAGTGTCAACTGTCAATGAGGAGGTGCGACTGTATGATGGAGGAGGACAGACAGAAGTGGTGGCTCTTCATTGCTGGGGTGAACCATTGGTTTTTGTTGGACTGCCGATCACGGTCTCTCTTC
Source organism: Hypanus sabinus (assembly GCF_030144855.1). NCBI lineage: Eukaryota > Metazoa > Chordata > Chondrichthyes > Myliobatiformes > Dasyatidae > Hypanus > Hypanus sabinus. The sequence goes on along the minus strand of NC_082735.1, from coordinate 27,086,222 downwards.
GGAGGCTTTGCTATTGCTTGCTTGGTGGGTGCTGATGCTTCCTGCTGGAATAAGTGAGGGAGGGGGAGGGTTGATGCCTGTGTGTGTGGGTGCGGTGGGGGGGGGGGGTTCTGCTTCCAACATTTTACTGTCATTCATTCTTTGAGGTTCTCTTCTGTTTTGTGGATGTCTGTGAAGAGCAAGAATTTCAGGTTGTAAACTGAATACATTCTCTGATATTCGTGGGTGTGAAGAATAAGAATTTCAGGTTGTATACTGAATACATTCTCTGATATTCATGGATGTCTGTGAAGAGTACGAATTTCAGGGTGTATACTGATTACATTCTCTGATATTTGTGGATGTCTGTGAAGAGCAAGAATTTCAGGTTGTATACTGATTACATTCTCTGATATTCGTGGGTGTCTGTGAAGAATAAGAATTTCAGGTTGTAAACTGAATACATTCTCTGATATTCGTGGGTGTCTGTGAAGAATAAGAATTTCAGGTTGTAAACTGAATACATTCTCTGATATTCGTGGGTGTCTGTGAAGAGTACGAATTTCAGGTTGTATACCGAATACATTCTCCGAAATGCCAGCAGGCATAACCAGTATGCACACACTGAACATAATGCCTTGCAATTTGTAATTGTCTTTAGTCACTTTTCATTCCAGGAATGAATATTATTCAGATAGTATTGTGGATTTTTTTTAAAAAGAGCGGATGGAAGATTGCGGGTTTAGTTTTGAACCCTAATCCATGTTGAATTTGCTGATCTCGGTAAAATGTAGCGCTCTTACTGGGGACTGTCAGCCAGGTACTGTTTGTACTCGTCGCCCCCAGATGGCGGAGGCAGGATTCACAATTAAATAACCCGCTCAAACTGGTGGGGCGGGTACGGATTCGGCAGAAACCTGGATAAAACACCCTAAGTTTAGAGCTGGGCAGAAAAAAAAAGAGACACGAACAGAATAATCAATTTGAAATTCTCCAGAATGCAGAAAGGACCAGATAATGGGATTCCAGTGACCCCTGTCTCCACCAGACGGCGTCAGCGCTCTCCCATTACCCTCTCTCTACACATGCTCATTACCAATGGGGGGGTTAGGTATAAAGTTAATCTTATCCCGCAGTTATACAATATATAACCAGGATCAACCAGAAATTGTTATTCCTTGATAGATGTTAGATGGGTGACCTTAAATCGTATTTGGTTGCTGTGAATTGATTGCCAATAAAAGGAAGTAGCGCCGGGCCAGTGATCGACGGGTCTGGCAGCCAATTGAGAAGTAGGTAATTTTGAGAAGGCGGGCACCCGCGGCAAACTATCCAATAACGTACTGAGGGGGTGTGTCTCCCAAGTCCCATGTGGCTACATTGTGAGTTACAAAGAAACAAAAGCAAGTGTTTTAGAAGAAGCGAGTGGCGAGACAAAGAGTCGGTGAATCGGGCAGCGGACTCGTGTTCTCCCCGGCAGTGAGTGGCGACGCAGACCTTTCCTTTAAAGTGTGCAAATCCAGTTCATTGCAAAAAAAATCTTTCTCTTCCCCTCCGTGCTGTTAATTACAATAATGAGTTAATTACAGACAATCATCTCACAGTTCTTGTGGGGTTTTTTTAAATGTATTTGTTTCATTATATGTTCTTGTGCCTCTTATTTCCCCCCACCCACCCGCCCACCCGACGGCAGTTATGAATAAGGACAGGTTATTTCGGAAGCTCTTTGTGGGTGGGTTACCGTATCACAGCAATGAAGGGTCTCTCAGGCGGCATTTCCAGCGGTTCGGCGAGATTGAGGAAGCGGCAGTGATCACCGACAAGCTGACCGGGCGATCACGAGGATACGGGTTTGTGAGTATCGAATTCAAAGGCTCTTGGCGAAATCTCCCTTCGGGTCGGGTGCTACCCGGTGGAAGTTGCTGATGAGACATGTTCACCGAAGGCACATTGCATTTAGCGTTTCAATGAGCGGGAAACCTATCAGGCGAGACAGTCACCCCACACACGCTCTGAGTTTTCTCTTCCCCAATCCAGACTTAAATAGACGGAAGACCAGGGAGGCAAGCCGAGTATTGAGATCACGTGGCCCAGACGTGTGCAGAAACGCTGAAATTAAAACTAGAAATGTGAAGATCGACTGCAGAGAGATGGGAGTAAAACAGACCTTGGTCTGCGCGGACCATCGTGTAGCCACATACACAAATCCCATTGTGCTCCCATCAATCCCCATTCAGATTCTACCACTGGCAATTCATAGGCTCCTCACCTTGCAGGTCCCAGATGCGAGAGGAAGTGCACAGAGTTCCATTTTTAAAAAATATATAGTTGAAGCTGCTTCCTGTATAAATGCTGCATGACAAGGTTTCTCCAGATGCCGGCATCTGCAGCCTCTTGTGGGCCTCTTACTGTGAAAAACGGAACTGGTGCCTATCGGGGGGTGGGGGGTCAGTGGGCTGTTCACCAAAAAGCTAAACCCATGTTATAGAAAGATAGTGAGATGACATGCCCTCTTCGAGCACGTTGGACAGAGAGGTGAGTGAAGGAATTGGCAGAGATCTGTGGATTTAATTTTAGAAATGAATGAACTTTTATTAGAGCTAGTAAAATTAGAAATAGGTTTCAAATTTCTAAGAAGTAATAAAGGGAAGATTTGTAATGGGATGGAATTCAAGGGAAATTAAATAAGAGATGTTGCTAGGCAAAAGAGGGCTAAAAATAATAGGTTTTAAAAATAAAGTTTGAAGTAAATTTATTATCAAAGTACGTTTATGTCATCTTGTACTACCATGAGCTTATTGATTTATTGAGATGCAGCACTGACGCTCTCCCAGCCCTTCGAGCCTTGTTGCCCAGCAACCCCTAGCCGAACTACGGGACAATTTTTACAATGACCAATTCCCCGACCAATCGGACAGTGGGGAGGGGGTCCTGGAGGTTGATGGGTAATAACTGTTCCTGAACTTGCTGATGTGTGACCAAGGTTCCTGTACCTCCTTCCAGATGGCAGGAGTGAGAAGCGATGTCATTTGGAGGAAATACAAGTGATAAAATGGTTACCAGGATGGCCTGGTTGAAAGTTGGGATGTTGGCATTTGAGTATCTATTCACTGGAGAATTAATAACATAACTGGACAGAACACAGATGTAAACCTGTTTCTTAAAGTCTGTTACCCAAACTGAGTAGGCTCAAAGGATGGAAATAATTTGGAAAATGTGTTGTTCCGGTGGTTGATGGTTGGGTGGAGTTCTGTGATCTTGGCAATTTACTTGCAAATGTTTCATCACAAGAGAAGACATCGTCAGCATACTGATGTCTCCTCAAAAGGTGATGAAATGTTTGCAAATTGATTGCCAAGATTGCAGAAGGATAATGTGAAGTTGAGGGAAGATTATGGATTGGCAGCAGGTTTTCCAATTCAAGAGAGCGAGAACCAGAACTGGCACAATCATTGGTGAACTGTGGGTGGGGTGGGGGGGGGGGGGGAAAGAGTTGAAGGAGAAGATTTGAGTATAAGTGAAACAAAAAGTAATTTTGTATTTGTCTTGAGAAGAATGAGGCATGGTGGATTTCCTTTGGAATTATCAGCAGGAGTGAAGGAAAGGAGCAGATTCAGACAGCTGGTAGAGGTGAACTAATCTGCCCTGTGTCCAGGGAAGGTTGAATCTGCAGGGTGTAAATGAGAAGGGTGAGGCTGGGAAGAGATCATTGTGAAAGTGATGGAAATTGGCAGGAGCTGTTGTACCTCGGAAAGAATTTGAGAAAAGATGAGAAATGAATTGATGTAGAAATAAGTTTGGTGCAGCAAGGAAGTCTGAATGAATAAGCACCCCGTGCAGTTCGGTAGGGGAGGAGCAGAAACTAGCCGCGTTAGGAACTTCTTGAGTCAGAAAACTATCTACGGACATGAAGTCAGTGAGCATGTGGTTAGTGGTTAGCTAGTGGAAATTTTGGCTGATGCAAGGTGGCTTCTCCCAGACCTTCTAACACTCGCCTCCAAACTTGTCTTCAGGCCAGTCTCCAAAAATCTTACATTTAATGTCCCTCCCTCTCCTGGCAAACTATTAATCTGCCTCCAACCTCTTTCCTCTGAAACCCTTGAACACACACATCTCCTAAAACTCTGCATTTCTTCCATAAGTCCATGCCTATTTCTTCCCCCCCCCCCCCCCCAAAAGTCAGGCTTTCACCCTGCTTCCATATAAATGATCAACTCTGTTTTGTGAGGAAAGAACTCCCAGCAAGCAAATCAAATGGCAGTGAGCCAGTATTTCGTGTCTGTAGTACAGGGTCCAAAAAGTCCTGGAAACCATCCAGGATTCAAACAAAATTTTAACTTGCTGTTAAAAATAATAAATTAATTGAATTGTATTATGCATTTGTATTTGCTTCGTCAAGCCTCCAAGCATTTTTTTTAGATATATTCTAATCATTCTGTGCGGACTGTTCCTTAACCTCTTCAACCATTTTTATTTTTTTATCCAATTCTCAGATACTTTTTACTGGTAAAATATTGTGTTTCAACAGTTCATGCTGTGATATTTTTCGCAACTTTAAATTCAGTGCTCTCTAATTACAAAGTGCAAATCTACCCCTAATAATGCTTGAAGATGTCAAGGGATTTATTTTTTTCTCTTGTTATTTTCCTTCATTAGTTAAAGTTTATTGTTGTCATGGGAATACATACCCAGTAGGGTTTACATGCCATGAAAATTAGCTTTTTGCAGTAGCAGCACAATATGTTTCAAAACAGGGCAAACATTGATTAACAAATTATACATAACTTGCATGTTCAGAAAATAACAATGTGCTGTGGAGAAGCAAAGAGCAAGGAAAGAGCCATTAAATGTTAAATTGGACTACCTGGCGGGAACCACGATCGTTATTGATAATATGGTAACTTGTACATTCAATAAAATTTTGCAATTTAACTAACATCTTCCATTAGTTCAAATTTGCATGTTTATCTCACACCTCTATTGTTTAATGTACAACATTGTACAAAATACACACACACACTCCTATACCTATATACCTGTATCTCGGGTACCTAAAACTTTTGCACGGCGCTGTATTTGTCAACGTGGGCAGAGGGCGAGTTTGTAAATCTGGCAGGAGCGAAGGATGTTGGGAATGGTGAGGGTGGAGTGCTGCGGGAGGGGTGACAGAGAGTGGCATGGGTGCAGACAGACCCAGCTCTGAGAGACAAGGCAAGGTAATTTAATCCCAAACAATTGATTTATTGATCATTGCAGAATATCTCTGATGCTTTCCGCTCCCTCGCCTCTCCCGCTTTTCCCAACAGTGATTTCCCTCTCCCTGACCTTGCCCACTGTCTGTGCACAATGGATATCCATATCAAAATCAAGTTTGTCATCACCCATGTACGTCATCAGATTTTTTTTGTGGCAGCAGTACAGTGCAATACATAAAATTACTACAGCACTGTGCAAAAAGCTTAGGCACTCTAGATATATATATATAATATATACACATCCCCAAGGCTTTTGCACAGTACTGTGATTGTAACAACATGCTTAATGGCTGGTGCCTCTGCCATGTTTTCTTCAATGTACTTGGAAATCTTCATATCCTTATTTCAAAATTTCATTTGAAATTTCTTGCACTGAGTTGTACCTGTTTATTCTGTTTGATATCAAATAATTTCAATATCCCTTCAATGCTACAAATCTGCTGCAGAGATCAAGAGCTATAGGTTCTCTTGTGGATGGTGTTAGTTTTAAAATATAACGAGATGCACCTCAGATGCAATAGAGGAATGGGGTGAATTGGAACCAGCAAGGTTTTGAATTACAAGTTTCACAATTGGTTTTCATTTGACTTTATTGAACTGCCAGCTGTGATGGTGAGATGGAAATCTTCAATGATCAACTCAGTGGCTCAGATATAATTCCAGTGGTATTAAAATGGGCTATTTCAAGCAAAAGAGGGTGTCATAGCATAATTGTTTAACTAGGTGTGGTGTGTTCCTGAGAGGAGCTGGTATGGACACAATGAGGTCAAATGTTCTGCATCCTTAAGCCCTCACAGGTCAGAATGTGATGTCAATCTTCAGTCCATGGTTCGAAGTGTCCAGAAATCTCCAAATGGTTGTCATAATTTGGCTCTGCAAGGTAAATAACCAGATCGCCTCTTCTCCCCGGGCCTAAGTAGTTATCTTTGGCCCAGGTTGTGCAAGGTTGAACCCTGTACTTGTGATTGTCCTTTTCCGACCCCCTCCTCCAACACTGACCTTTCACAGCCATGAGGCTCCAAACAACATTGACTCTGGTCCTCTGGCCGTCTTTTAGATTGATCATGCACTGCCGTCTCAAGAGGCTGTGCTGTAGAAGTCTGTTTCACATCCGAGTTCTCTCTGATATTCAGCACTGTTTTAAAACTACTTAAATGAAATTGTTTTAAATTTTGTTTAAATTACTTAAAGATTACCACTAATTTAAAATATAAAGACCTGATGAAACAAAGAAAAATAATTAATGTTTATCTACAACAACAAATTTCATGAGGTATGTCAGTGTTAATAAACCTGATTCTGAACTTTTTAATGGAAGTTCATGACATGTTGGATTAATGAGGCAGTGATTAATGGAATAGTTACAGCTGGTGTAAATCTGAGGGCTCAGATGTCAAGTGTGCCCTGACCCTCCCTTTTCTAACAATGAGAAGCACTTGGACTTGAAGGTGAGTCCGGGGTGGACTGAGATTAGGTGCAGTGGTGTAATGGTGTTGCTGCCTCTCTGCTCCAGGAGCTTGACCCACATGTCGAACACAGTCTGTTGCATGTCCTGGAGGTTGGCCTTCCTCCAGGTGCTCCCAATTTTCTCCCACATCCAAAAGAAATGCTAGTAGGTTAACTGAGTGTTGTAGGCATCTGTAGAATAGCTTAATGGCGAAAGGAATCTAAAGGCAGTTAGACACGTATGAGAGAGACCAAGTTGCAAGAGTATAGGGAAAACAGGAATGGGGTTATTACTTTGAAAATCACGTGGATGCAATGGGTTGAATGAGCTCCTGTGACATTATAAGATGCAACCACAAGCATATTTTGTACTTTTGCATTGTATGTCACAGCATGAACGTCCGGAATACACTGCAGCTAGCTGGTGGCCGTTGGTGTGATCTGGTTAAATACGCCTGACCTGATTGAATAGGTCACACTGATACTCTGCCCAGGTTTGCATGTGCATGAACACTTGGTTGAAGTATTGGATGACAACTACCTTTTGTTGAACTCTTACCTGTGCAAGGATTACCTGAGTTGGAAAGCCAAATACAGAGAACTTTGAAGTTTGATCCTTTTGACCTGATGAGGTCGGGGTCAAACTCGAGGCTGGGGAAATGTATCCCTGAACTAATCCTTGAATGTTAAAACTTAAGTTTCATGCATCATCTCTAATTTTATTGCTTGAATTACAGGTCACCATGGCAGATTGGGCTGCAGCGGAGAGGGCATGTAAAGATCCCAATCCCATCATTGATGGAAGAAAAACTAACGTAAATCTTGCTTACCTTGGGGCCAAACAACGCACTGTACCTTCAGGTATGTTTAACAGTTTTTGGGATGTACCAGAGGGAGAACATTGGGAACACAGCTTTGACTTGAATTTGAATGTGGTTGGTTAGGTCACTTAATCTGGTATTGTTTCTCCTTTAATAAGCAAAGTTCAAGGTAAATTTATTATCAAACTATGTATATGTCATTGTATACAACCCTGAGATTCATTTTCTTTAAGAGCATACTCAATAGAATTACAACTGTATTAGGATCAATGAAAGACCACACTAACTAGGGTGTCCAACAGACAACAAACTGTTCATTTCTTTCTTTATTGTATTGATAATATATAAATAAATAAACAATAAATATTGAGAACATGAGATGAAGAGTCCTTGAAATGAGTACATAGGCTGTGGACTCTTAATCTCACATTCTCGATTATTTATTTATGTTTTTTTTTCTCTTCCACAATTACCACAAGTTGTCTGCCCTCTTAAAGCAACTTCCTGAATAATGACAACTTCCTGAATTTATGCAGTGCCAAGTTCTTGTGTTATTTCTCAATATAATATGGTTCTATTGTTCAGTTTCATCCTGACCTGTCAACTTAAATTCAGTTCTTGGATATTGTTTGTGAACTGGTATGTCTGATTTTGACATCCATTAAAATTTACTTGCCAGTGGAAAATTACTACTCCCTCTGTTTCTGGGAATCTATTCTCGCTATTATGAGCATGATCAACATTTTAAATATAAGTTTGCTCAAAGTACATTTATTATCAAAGTGCACAGGTGTCACTTAATACAACCCTGAGATTCATTTTCTTACAGGCTTACACAGTAACTTGGGTTGGCACATGGCATGGCCTAGTGGATAAGGTATCAGGTCTAGTGATCTGAAGGTCAGTGGTTCGAGCCTCAGCTGAGGCAGCATGTTGTGTCCTTGAGCAAGGCACTTAACAACACATTACTCTGCAACAACACCGGTGCCAAGCTGCATGGGTCCTAGTGCCCTTCCCTTGGACAACATCGGTGGCGTGGAGAGGGGAAGGCTTGCAGCTTGGGCAACTGCTGGTCTCCCATACAACCCTGCCCAGGCCTGCGCCCTGGAAAAACCTTCCAAGGTGCAAATCCATGGTCTCATGAGACTAATGGATGCCTATACAACACAGTAAATCCAAGAACCATAATAGAATTGACAAAAGACTGCACCCAACAGGGTGGACGAACAACCAGTGTGCAAAAGACAACAACCTGTGTTAATATAAAAGAAAAATAATCAGTAAATATCAAGAACATGAGATGAAGGGTCCTTGAACTGAGTCCATAGATTGTGGGAACAGTTCAGTGAATGGCCAAGTGAAATTATCCCCGTTGGTTCAAGAGCTTGATGGCTGAGGGTTAATAACTGTCACTGAACCTGGTGGTGTGGGTCTTGAGGCTCCAGTACTACCTTCCTGATGGAAGCAGCGGGAAGAGAGCATGACCTGTGTGGTAGGGGTCCCTGATAGATGCTGCTTTCCTGTGACAGCATTCTGTGCAGATGTGTTCAATGGCGTGGAGGACTTTTCTCAGGATGGACTGGGCCGTATCCACTTTTTTTTTTGGTAAGATTTTCCATTCAGGAGCATTGGTGTTTCTATACCAGGCTGTGATGCAACCAGTCAATATACTCTTCATTACAAATCTATAGAAGTTTGTCAGAGTTTTAGACCTTCACAAACTTCGAAGGAATTGGATGCGCTGCTGTGCTTTCTTCGTAATTGCACTTGTGTGCAGGGCCCAGGACAAGTCTTGAGGAATTTTTGAGTACTACATGCGTTTAATTTGATCAAGTGTAACATATAGTAAAACAAGGTCTATTTTTGGATATATATGATTAATTAAAATTGACTGGGAATTTACTGCTTTAAAAAGAGTAACGCATGCAGAGCATTTATTTGAGACAATTGGACAATTGTTCTGTACAGTTATTGAAAAACAAAATACATGTTGTCTGAGATGCACAGAAAATGGATTAACCTACCCCAAAATAGTAACGTGTGTCTGGTTCTTCATTTGAATGTATTGTTCCTCTATTTGCAAATTAGGCTTGGAGCAGAAAACAGACATTTCAGTCTTTTTTAAATTATTATTGGTAAGACAAAACTACTGTCAGCAACCCAATTTTCACTGAAAATTATTTTATCTAAGTGGGGTAGCTCCTGCTTCAAATTTTAATAATTATCAACATAAATAACCTTCATTTTATTCCTTTCATTTTGAGATTTTACTTGTACTTCCTGATTCTGAAAAGAAATTGCAATCTGATACACGGTACTGTTCAAATAAATCCCAGAAATCCTGAGACCTCACTGCATCATCTTGATCTCTAACTTGTGTTAGTTTTGAATGTAAAAGGTCATACCCACCCTTATTCATGTAATTTCTAATAAATACTACAATAAATTCTAGTTGCTTTATTTTAAACAAGGCAAGGATGATGCCAGCTAGACAACATTCATTGATGATTGAACATTTACTCTGACGATTGTTCCCTCATAATGCTGGACAAATATTTCCAAATTACTGTCATTTATCCTGTTTGAACAAATAGTAATAGTTATTTTAGGTAGTAAAGCAAGTAATTTGTATATAGAAAAATCAACTTTAAATTGTCCAACTTTGTTCATTAAGTTTGTTCCGTTTTCAGATTTTCTCTTAGTGTACCTGCTGTTTAACATCTCAGTCAGGAATATTTGGCAGACTGAATTATCTAAAACATGGGTCCATTAATGACTGATCATGGCTAAAAGCTTGGGTTATGCAGTATGTATCAATTATTTTAAGTAGATGAAAGTATACTTGTGGGTCGTGCAGTGGCACAGCCCTATCGCGTTTCTGTTCTAGAGACCCAGCTTTGATCCTGATCTCAGGCGCCATACGTATGGTGCTTGAGTTTCTTCCAGATGCTTCCCACATTCCCAAGATGTGCTGGTTGGTAGGTTAATTGCCTGCTGTAAATTGTATATCGTGTAGGTAGGAGAATCGGGTGGGTTAATGCGCAGAGAAATTGGATTGATCTGTTCTGACATAGCTTCAGTGAGTAAGAAGTTTGTGGAAGAAAGGCAAGTTCAAAAATAAAAATCTCTTGCCTTTTACTTAAAGTCACTGTTTAAGTAGATTCTGTGTTCCCTGGGACTCTTCCCTTTTTTTTCACATCCTATACTCTATCTGGATGAATTTTAGGGTGCTTATTGTTAGAAAATCCTCTTTTTTTATGGTTTACTGATGTACTGTCATCAAGAGAGCTTTACAGCCCACTAAGTCCTTGATGATCTGCAATCATTAACACTATTCAAATATTATTCCCACTTTTTTTTTTATTAATCCTCCTCCCATTCTCATCAGTTCCCACCTCATTCTGTCACCAGCCTACATACCAAGGGCAATTAATGTACCAGCCCACACGTCTTTGGGATATGGGAGGGAACCGGACCACCTGGAGGAAAGCTCTTCCATTATAGAGAAAGTGGTCTCCGTACAGATGACTGAACCTGGATGTCTGGCACTGTGAGGCAATATAGTTCTGCTGGCTGTGCCACGGGCTTGCCCTTGATTCATGATTTAACAGTGGCAATTTAATACCTTGGGCAAGTGATCCAGGTGGCAATAAGCTACCTGATCATAGTCCAAGGGGCATCATCGTTCAGTTCAATTCCATTACCACTGCTGGTGCTCTTAGGTCCGTGAATAAAGGTCAGGAAATTCAATGAATTAAAGTATCGAAAAAAAACTAACAATCGAGATGTTTGTTTGTACTTTAGACCTGTCCTGGCCTAAATTTGATCTTTTCACAGGTTAACAAAGAACTGGTTTATTTATTAATACACTTTTCACCTTTTTTTTTTAACTTAAATCAGGAAGTCTTGGCCTACAAGTTCACTCGGCTCTGATGCAGAGACCTTATGGGTAAGCATTTTACTTGTGAGCCAATCTGAAATACAAAATCTGCAGGATCTAAGAGAAGAGAGCTTTTTTTATTTAGTTTGCTTTAAAAATCTGGTGCTGTGAGAGATTAGTTCTGCGGTGCCAGAAATGGATGGGTAACCATTATCAATGCACGTGCAGATTTGATGAAACTGAATAGAATTTGGCTATTTCAGCTATAGACAGGACCATGAATGCATTGGAATGATGCTGATTTTGAAGAGAGTTTATAAGTTTGCCCTAATGTAAGTACATTTCCTTCCCCCCCCCCCCCCCCACTGAAGAAATGAAAAATTATCCTGTTATATTTATATATTTTCTGAAACTGATTTGGAGAAGGTCCTCAGTACACATGTTAAGCAAAAGCAAACTTTTTTCAATTTCAAAAAGGTGAAGTTAGGTAGATCAATGAAGCATGGTTAGATCTTTTATTTTCCCCACTCCTGTTCCTCAGTGTATGTTTACTGAGGTTGACGAGCTTCTATGAGCTCCTTTTCCATCTGGTTCTGAGTTTATTATATGCCTGATATAAAGTGGAATCAATCTTGATACTCTTTCAAGTCTGACAGGTTTCACAGTATAAAAGATGTATATAAGACTGTCCAACTTTAACACACTTCCAGAAAAGTTTTGTTTAATTTGTTGTGTTCCATAGCACATGGGGTGAAGTTTGAACCCATAACTTAAAGATTCCAGTGAATATACTTTCATTGAGCAAGCTGACAGTGTTCAAAAGTGATGCTATGACAGTATTAACAAGTTGAGGCACAAATTTGTGTAATAACTTAATATTGTCATAGCATCACTTTTCTGTACACCTTTCAAATAATTTCCAGGAGTAGACTGATCTTGGTAAAGGCCTTTAAATGGGAGATTTCTCATTTTGGATGACAGGATTTAACATGGATTTTGTGTTATCTGCATGTTCTTTTTTCTATCTCCAGTAAGAGATTATTAATACTCTTAACTTTTTATCAACCTATTCATTCCAGAGTTGGACCATACCTGATCCCACAGACCATCATTCAACCGGGCTTGGTTCTGCCCTCCACCTCATACCTGGAATCCAGTGTAGCCTTGTATGCACAATACCCTACATATGAACAACTCTACCCAGTTTCTTCTCATTATCCCAATCCTGGTTACACCTACACAGTACAACTTCCATTACAGACTGGAATTCCAAATTTAAGCCAAGTTCAGCATGAGCCAACAATACTGCACACGGCTGGTCTTCAGAGACGATAGAATTGTGGTCGCTTTTCATGTATCATTTACCTGTCTTCAAAGGAACTTTTAATGTTGCTGGTTTCCATGTATGCTGTACCAGTTGGACCTGCTGCCATTGCATTGGTATTGAGAAATTACTTTTTAAAGTTTTCATGCAGAAAAAAAATCATACAAAATAGAGGAAGGTCCAAGCAATTGTTATACCTACTGGTTCAATTTCCTCTGTCTTATTCTCCCTCCTTCCAGGAATCCTGGAAGTAAAATCTTCTGTGTATTTCTGATCATTGTTGTCTTTCCCATCTGAGAGGTAAAAGTCAGCACTGAAAGGGTCTTGTATTGGAAATATATTTATTACATGGCACAGAGGGGGAAGAACACCCAGAAGGCTATAGGGATTAAGTGGGTAGCCAGCCCCCCCACTAGACCAGTGTCAGCTAATATCAGCTAAATGTTTAAAGGAATTTGATATCACTCAAACTGTAAAAATCAGTCACTGACAAATGGGGGGGAGGGGAATGTAATATTTCTACTGTTGCAATCTTACTTTTTTTTTAAATATTTGTAGAAACCTTTCAAATGCTTACATAGCAGACACAGACCTCAATGTTAGGGATTGTTGTGTTGCAATTCCATGATTAACTCAGGATTTTTGTAGAATTGGAACTTTTATACTTCCAGAATTTCTATGTCAAGCATGGAAAGACTTTTGGGAGTTCTTTTGCTTGGATCTGCCATGCATCTAGCCAATCCACAGTATCTGGTAAAATAAAGCTGAGGTAATTTATGAATTGAAGCGATGGATCAATAAATCACTGCTTGAAGGTTTTTTTTTGCTCTCTGAGTAACAAATTACCCAGTAAATATTTATGAACCAAATCTAGTTAACCTGTCATTTTTTATTTGGTAGGAATGTACAAAATGTAGCCTATTTCCCATATGTAGCTGTATAAATTTGTTAGCGTATATTATTATAAACTAATGCAAAATGCTGCTAGTGCAGATATCTATCAACATAATCCCTGATGCCAAAAGAACATGACTTTGTGCCAACCATATCTAAGGTATGTTGTTGGGAACAGGTACTATGACGGTGCCCACTCTAAACAGAAAACTGGTGCATAATTTTGTAATGCTGAACCATCCTCAGACTGTTGAATATCATTACATTCTGAACTAATTTTGACCAGATCTTTGTACCATGGAATATATAAAAAAAAATCATTATGGCAAAAAAAGTTGTACAGTGTGTTTACTGGAACATTACAAGAACCACAGGGTCCCGATTAACTTGACTGGTTTTTGCTTAGTTCTCAAACAAATGGGGTTTCCAACACTCTTAACTTTCAACATCAGGAGTGATGTTGTGTATAAAAATAGAGGGGTGACTGAAGATGCACTTAGAAGTACAAATTGTAAATCTCAGCAAATTGCTTTATCAAAGCCACTGGCTTGATGGGTGGAAATGTGGAGAAAGGGACAAAGGCTATATATTATTGGGGGGGGGGGGGAGAGAGAAGAATTCTCTCATCTACAATTCCTGTTTGTAGTTAAATTGTAGGTGAAATCTCATTTTTTATTCACTACGATTCACAGTTAACTACTACCACAAAGTAACAACAATGATAACCCTTTTGAAGTACATCTTAAGTCTTTGGGTTTGTATCCCCAATCAGCTTCATTTCTTTTATCTTTTATTTCCCTTATGACTAACTTGGCTTTCTCCAGTCTGGTTTGTAGGTAGCCGGGAATGGTTTACCTTGTATGTTAGTAACATATTCTTCAAGAATGGCTACTCCCCTTGCAGTAGAACTCCAGTGACTCGAGTTCAGTCCTGACCATTTCCAATGTAGTGTGGAGGTTTTCCACATTGGATTTCCTCCAGATGTTCCAGTTTCTCCCACATCACAGTAGCGCAGTGGTTAGTACAATGGTTTACAGTGCAGGTGACCTGGGTTTTCCCGCTGCTGCCTCTAAGGAGTTTGCCTGTGACCATGGGTTTCCTCCCACAGCCCAGACGTACTAGTTGGTCATTGCAAATTGTCCCGTCATTAGGCCAGGATTAAGTCGGAGGATTGCCGAGTGGCGTGGCTTGAAGTGCCCGCTCTGTTCTGTATCTTAACAATAAAAATAAATCCCAAACATTTGGCTGCTTTAAGGAAATAGAAAGGTTCATTCATAAAAGAAAACATTTAAGAAATAATGATTTGGGCAATATGGCTTGTTGGCAAATTGTAAGTGGGAATGATCCGAAAATAAATAAATAATATTGGCTGAACTCTGCCTACAAACGGCTGCTCTGAGAAGGGAAACTGGTTAATACTTTGGGTCAAAGACCCTACCTCAAAACCAGGATTTTTTTAGAAAACACCCAAGGCAGCAATCGAATTGAAGAGAAATTACAATTGTGGCAATGTTTCACAGTGTAAACTGAAGACTGATTATACAAACTAAAGCATCAAAGTTACAGTTTGGGACCTCTGCAGGAACTGCCTGAGAGTGATCTGATACAAGTATAAGATTATGGGAG
This sequence comes from Hypanus sabinus, assembly GCF_030144855.1. Taxonomy (NCBI): domain Eukaryota; kingdom Metazoa; phylum Chordata; class Chondrichthyes; order Myliobatiformes; family Dasyatidae; genus Hypanus; species Hypanus sabinus. Next base: position 27,070,997 of record NC_082735.1, on the reverse strand, counting down.
GCACAGACGGAGTAGCTCAAATCTCTTTTCCTTGGTAGGGTGTCAAAACAAGAGGGCAAAGACTTAAGTTGAGAAGCAGGTGTTTTAAAAGAGATCTTAAAAGAGGTAACTTTTGTACACAAAGTTCATATCTGGAATATGCTGACTGGTGCAGTGCTTGCTTATTCTATCTGTGTGCTTTTTAATTTGAAATACTACATAGGATTGCCCCCTCAAATTCTCCTGATCTAATGAGAAACAGTCCTAGTTTCTGCAGTCTAACCATGTAAAGACAGCCCTTAATTTAAGCAATTTTCTTCTGCAACCATGATCAGATTTTAACATGTTCCCTAAACTGTGGTGCTCAGAAATAGTCACACTACTTCATCTGCGGCTGAAGCAATGTGTTGAAAAGATTCATCATGACTTCCCTTTCCCTGTACTCAATACTTCTGCTTATAAAGCTCTCAATCTGGAATGCTATTTTTGAAAATGGTTCTCTACCTGCCTTGAAATCCCATGCAAATATACCCCCAGCTCTCTCTGTCCCTGTGCATTTTGAATTCTGAAAATGTGTGGAAATAGTGGATTCCATAATATTGCATCTCAGCTACAGAGTACCCCCCCCCCCCCAGCAGTTCAGGTCAAGGTAATTCGCATGTGCTGAACTCACAAATCACTATCAAAAACTTGAGGCACAAAATAACAATTTGCTCTCGTGGTAATTATGTGAGAGAAAAAAATAATGGGACAGTGAAAGAAAAACAAGTAACATTAATTTTTGCCATGGACTGGTAAGAGTTTTCTAGGAAAGCAACCTCTCCATAATGCAGAGGTGTACTATACAACCTTTGGGTCCAGGCCAGTTATATTGGTACACTATCTCCCACTTTGTATAATACCCAATCCAGAAAGGGGAGGAGGAAGAGGTGAGGCCGTGTTGTCCCCCATCCTGGGTATGAGAGGGAAACAAACTTACCCACCACACCTTCAGTAGCAATGGCTGCTGCAAGATTCCTCATACTCTTTGAAAGACAATGACTGAGGAAACACATCAGCTGGTTTCTCAACAGGCACCAAAAACATAAAGATTCTTTTTTAAAGTACAAAAGGATGTTTTGCAATTATGCTGTTACCATCCCCAATGTGATTTTTTTTTTACAATTACTGCTATTACCATTCCACGATTTTTTTTGTCTGCCTTGTACATAACTTAGCCATGATTGTTTGGTTCTGATGGTCTTGGCCCTCTAGTTTACATCATCTCTCCCTAGTCAATTACTCCACATTTCCTGCACTACATTTTATTAGTCATATTTCCATCCACTTCACCAGCTAGTCTAGATCTCCTTGAAGGATTTTATATGCTCCTCACAGTTAGTATGTTTTAAAATTTTGTGCTATCTGTAAAATTGGAAATTATGCCCTGTGCACCCAGACCTAAGTCACTAACACCAGTGGTAGCTGCAACCTCGAACATCCCTCTAGGCACTTCACCAGTCCTCATGATGGTTGGTTCGGGATGACCATGGATGTTGTGTCCCAGTTGTCTTCATGATATGCAAACCAGGGCAGTACAATATGGACAGCACCCACCCCCCCCCCACCCACACACACGCAGCTGATGAATCCAAAAGAATGACAGAGACCAATACAGTTTGGAACCAGCAGCATCACAGGAGTTGCCAGTCAATGATGAACTCAACATAGAGGCCTTGGAGACCCCAGTCCTCATACCCACTGCCACATCTATAAATGTATGAAAAGTTATCCCCATTACCACCTTCCCTTCCCTGTTCAATCCAGGATGTGTTCTATCCGTCTGTTACTTGCTTCATTTGACCCAGCTCATTCCCCATTCATGTTGACCCTCACTCCTTGTTGAAATGGAAATGTGCTGCTTTCCCAGAAACACTACAGAATATCCTCCCTCATCCTTCCTTGTTAAAATATTAGGAAAATTAAATTCCCTCACATATTTCTTTAAAGGCACAATCAAGATCCCAGGAATGTGACTAACCACAACTTCACCACAAGAAAAAAAATCAGAACTGATCTTATAAAATGGTTCCTGCTACTTCTACCCCTTATAATTTTCTCTAGAACTGAGTTATCTGAATCCTAAAACTGCTGTGTCCCAGTCGTCTGCTAAACCTTTTGGGAGATTTTAACATTGTGAAAAGCCTTATATAAACGAAACTGCCTTTTAAGTACACACATTTAGATTTCCATGGTTTTCATTGTGGAATTGGGTGAGCACAGCCATCAATCAGGAATGTTTTGACTTGTTCCTCATTGCAGATTCTGTATTCTAATTTCATGTAAAAAGTTGTGAACAGTCAACAGTTCAGAGGATTACGAAACAGTCAAGACGGTAGCAGTTCTGCTGCTGCATTTAGCTCTTGGCAAAAGAGAATGCTTAAACAAAAAGAGGAATCACTGACTGTTATCGGTTTGAGATCTGAGGCCGCAAGGAACAGAAATGAGGTCAAGTTCCACACCCAAAACATTTACAAATACCCTTAACAAAGTATACATATGTAGCTACCCACAGTACATGTTTTTCTTCCTGGACTGAAGTTTAAGTTTTTCGCTCTTTGGGACATAACTTCTCGAGCGGTAACTATGAGAGGCTTTCGTCCAGGTTCCCTCCCCTCCGGAGGTGCTCGCCCCCGTCACAGAGCTACGATCTCAGGGACTTTAATCTCGCAGAAACGTCGCCTGCTGACAATTACAGACAAGTGGAGGGGGTGTGGAAAACAAAGGCAGATTTGCCCTTCCCCTCACTTCCGACAAGAGCAGCCTCCCCTGCCTCAGCAAGAAATCTTGTCTTCCCTGGACCCGAAGGGCCATTTCTTCCATATTAGGCGATAGCGGAAGCGGCTCGCGCCGCGCGAGGGGTTCTGGGTCCGGCGACTGCAGGCGCTTCCGGGGCGGATTCCGGCAACGGGGGAGAGAGGGAGAGACTCCTCGGTGACGGTGAGAGTCTTGGTCGTTGGCTCAAAGTTTGTTTTTCTGTCCCGCTCTCTCTACGTAAACAGGGTTTGTGGAGTTCTCCCGCGGTTGCTCGGCGTGCTGGGGGTATTACTCAGGGGTGGGGTGAGCGTGTGTGCACGCACAGTGTAAATGTTTTGATTTCCCTCCCTTTTCAGGTAAGGAGGTGCGAGCGGCCAAGGGAGTGCGGGGGTGCACGAGTTTCTGTTGTGAAGGGAAGGAGGGCGGCAGAGGTAGTTATCTGTGTCCCAGCGTTTCAACTTGTCTGCAAAGGAATCGCGGCTTGTTTGACTTCCTGTTTGTGGACAGGGCGGGTCCGCGAGGAGGCTTTGTACTTGTATGTACAAGATTAGTCTTCCTAAAAAGTGCACGGTTACTCAGGTCACCGCAGGGATTTGTAGTTTAGAGGGCAAGGTTGGATACTTTTTCACAAGGATTGCAGTAATCTCAAAGCGTCAACGTGGGTGACGGCTGAAGCGGAACATCCAATTGAGCCGTGAAAGAAGAATGAAAAAAAAATCTGATTCTATGAACTTAAGGTGCAGCTAATTTACCGAAGAAGTTCGCCTTTTGGATTTGAAACTGCTGAGCATCAGTGATTTCAGTAGGTCATCTAAACCTGTTAGGCGTATTAGAGAGCAAACACGAGGAAATCTGCAGATGCTGGAAATTCAAACAACAACAACACACAAAATGCTGGTGGAACACAGCATCTATAGGGAGAAGCGCTGTCGACGTTTCGGGCCGAGACCCTTCGTCAGGCGTATTAGAGAATCGTGGACTTAGAATGAAATGTCAGAACTAGCACTGAAGGTTTGTAAATTGATTACATCCCAAAGATCCTGAATTTGGAAAGAGGTGCCTGTAGAGCAGGGGTTCCCAACCCTTGTTATTACAATGGAACCTTCCCTTTAACTAAGGGGTCAGTAGAACCTAGGTTGGGAACTGCTCTGCTAGGTGCTTTGGTTATCATCTTCCAAAATTCTACAAGTTTTGGTATCCCTGTGGTCTGGAGGATGAGGGATTAAATGAAGAACTTCCGGGCTGTCAGCAGAAGGAAAATTGCTAGAACCTACAGGATGAAATGTAATAGCAGAGAATCTTGAAACACTAACTTAAGTTTTGAGAAAATCTTGTTTGACTAATCTGCTGGAATACTTTGAGGACATGACCTGTATTGGTTTATATTTGTTACCTGTACCAAGAAGCAGTGAAAAGCTTGTCTTTCGTACTGTTCACACAGATCCAAGCATCACACAGCGCACTATAAAGTTTCAAAGCTGCAGGAAAAAATGTGCAGAGCAGCTAACAATATGTAAGATGGGTAGGATGTGAGGTCAAAAGGTCTAACAGCAGGATAGAAGCTGTCCTTGAGCCTGGTGGTAGGTGCTTTTGTGTCTTTTAGAGGGGAGAAGAGAAAATTTTCTGGGTGGGCAGGATCTTTGATTACATTGGCTGCTTTGCAGGGGCAGTGAGAAGTTTAGATGGTCCATTGAGGGAAGGCTGGTTTCCGTGCCTCGCAGAGCTATGTCCACAAATCTGGAGTTTCTTGTGATCAGGTGCAAAGCAGCTGCCATTCCAAACCATAATGCATCCTAATAGAATGCTTTCTGTAGTGCTTCAATAAAAATTGGTAAAGGTCGACTGGGACATGCCATATTTCTTTAGTCTCCCCTCCCTCAGTGGCAGGAGTGATACCCCTTTCTCCCTCGTTAGCGTGAGAGAGAGCCTGTAGGATGTTAAACTGTTGGGATGGGCGGTATTTTTTTGATCAACTCCAGAGCATGGTCTGTTTGTGGGCTTTGCTATTGCTTGCGTGGGTGGTGGGGGGGGGGGGGGGCTGATGCTTTTGTTGAGGTAGGTGGGGGAGAGGGAGGGGGGAAGGTTGATGCTGTGCTGCTGCTTGTGCATGGGAGGGGCTTCTGGGTTCTGTAGTTTTTCTGTCGTTCATTCTTTGGGGTTTTCTTCTGTTTTGTGCAGAGTAAGAATTTCAGGTTGCATACTGTTAAATGGAACTATTGATAGTGGAGGCTTGGGTGAGATCAACTTGGCTGGATCAGGACAGGCTATTAGTGATGCTTACTCTTAGGAACTTCTAGCTCTCAACATCAGTGATAAGAGGGCAGTCATTAGATTTGATAAATTTGCACTTCAGGAGAGGTGATCAACCATGTTGGAGCACTTGGAACTGGGGCAAATGTACTGATGTGAGTTGAAAATTGGTTATTGGATAGGAGGAACAAAGATATCTCATCAAAATGTAAAAAATTGTTAAAGGATTTAATGCAAGAGGGATGAGGAGCGGAGGGATGGGACGGAATAAAAAGTTTATAGCGGATTTTGAACCTTCAGCATTCTCTTCTGAGGGCTGCGGAGACCTGCGGAGTTGATTCAAAGCTGCTATTTCTCGTGTTCTGCTTCAGTGTTTTTTAATTCCTTTACCTCAATTAACAAAAGCCTAATTAATGACTTTAAGGGAAGACAAAAGCATTGGTTGGTTAAGTGTACCTTCTGCTGCATTTAAACTAGCAACAAAGTAATAAAGGGTTAAAATTCCTATTCCTTATGTTAGTCATGATTAGCATTTCGGCATGCTGGTCTTAACTGGCCTTCGTTGAAATTTGACCAACTAGGGCTGAACTTTTTTAAGTGGTTTCCCAAGGTGGTTCCCTCCCTTTGTTTTATTTTTAATCAAAACTTAAGTTGCTTTCTGTTTTGGTGATTCGGGAGTTGGAGATGTTCAGTGGGTTTTAAGTTTTCACAAAATAAACTTTTATTTTTTTCGTATTTCCCCCCCTCCCCCCACTACTTTCAAATCTCTTACTATCTTTTCTTCCGGTTAGTCCTGACGAAGGGTCTCGGCCTGAAGCGTTGACAGCGCTTCTCCTTATAGATGCTGCCTAGCCTGCTGTGTTCCACCAGCATTTTTTGTGTGTGTTGTTGTTTTTATTTTATTCTGTTTCTTTAAACCTGGTTCAGAATTTATTGATTTTAGAGAGCTTTCTTATTTGAACTTGGGATTATGTTGTTGATTATGTCGACCATTATTTATTCTTGGCTGAGCCCCTTCAGCGAGTGGTACAGTTAGAGTGGGATTGACAGTTGTCAATCCCAGCAACGAATCACCTTCCTGAGCCAGTCTCTGTGGTAAAGGTATTATTACCACGGTGCCGTTGGAAAACAGGTGGTTTGAACTCTGCAGCAGGGAAGCATTCCCAGGTCAGTGTGGAGTGCAACTTGGAGGCAAACATGGTGTTTCTGTGCAGTTGAAACCTTGTCCACAGAAAATGAGGTTGTGAGTTTGGGTTTTATGCAAATTTCTCTTTACAAATTTTTAAGGGTATTTGGGAAACTGAACACCTATTCATGTCATTGTGCCATTTTGCATGTCTGCTATTCAATTAACAAAGTCTTCCCGATGATGTGGTCATCACTAAGTAATGTTTTGCTGCTCAAGTAAGTTATAAATATTGTCTGTTGAGTGGTCAAACTCCTCTTTATCATCTTTAGCTTGTGGCTGGATGATAAATGCTATTTTTTAAGAGGGGGGGAAAGAAATACAGTTTTACATCCAATGTTACTTTTTTTCCTTTTATCTAGGTAAGATAATTGAATATTGGTGTAATTCTGTAAATCATTTCTGCAAATCATGACAACTTGCTCAATAAATTCAGTGAATATCTTGTACTTTTTCCAAAAATAGCAAAAAGATCTGAGAACAGAAGTCACACTGCTTAAGTATCAGTTGTGGATAGACATATGGCAGACAGGAGGTGCTTGTGTTGCAAAATTTATGACTAAAAGCTGTTCATTATACTTTGGATTTTTTTCTCTTAAATGTAGCTGGGAACATGTAATTAGTTATTCCAAGGAAGAATACTTTCAATGGTTGAATCATCACAGAAACTTTGGTGAAATATTCGTGTTCAGAATACAAGTGTCTATAAATAAACTGTTTTTGCATTGGGTCATAAAACAAGTTTGGCTAATGTCCTTATTGACAAACTATCTTCTAAAGTGTTGGGTAACATACAGAACTTTCCTCTGTGTTTAACGTTGCTGTAGCAAATGCGGAAACTGGTAGTTTGGAGAAGTACATTTTCATCCTTTAGAAGTGTTTGACTTTAAATTGGATGCCTAGGTGATAAAAATTCATGACAGTTGTTATTTTAAGAACATGAATTACACATCACTGCAGTTACAGGATGCACATAATTTTCCTGTCCTCTCTTAACTGAAGTTTGTTTGACCATGGTAAGTGGCTGTGTTCTGAAATGTTAGCTTTCTTTTTCACAGATGTGGGTACTTTTCCATTTTCACTTGTTTTTATTTCAGATTTCAAACATCGTGCAGTTTGATTTGACTTTCAGTACAGAGTTTTGAGAACTGAAGATGAATGCCAATTATATTGAGAAGATACTGTCCTAGGCCAATAAATAGCAATGTTTTCTTAATGCCAATGACATTCAGCTCAGGAGTGTTTGTAATAATAAATTACTCCAGTGAACTAGATAATATTTATCTGAACACTACTGTATTTAAAAAGAAAATGAGTATCTTGCATTATCACCCTTTTCCTGGGAGCCTACATTGTTGCCTTGTACTTGATTTGTACTTCAAAAGATACTTGATTGTAAAACAGTTTATGATGTCCTGAAATTGTGAAGGCTCCTTTTCAAATTATGATGTTTATGTATTTTTGCCAATATGTGACTCATCAGCTTTCACCCTCAACCCCACCTTTGTACAATCCTCACTCACAGAGTTTTTCCGGCAAATTGGTCAGTTTGAGGTCCCAACCTGAGCCCCTTAGTCTAAACAATGCATATCTGTAGAAGTATCAGGAATTCATTTTATCATCAGTCTCTTGGTTGGGAAAATATGAATCAACTGTGGATACATCTGGTGTCTGTATAAGAGTTTTGAACTCTGTGGCAAAGGCCCATATTTAAGTACACAATAACTTCCTGAGGTACAGGAATGCATACTTGCCAAAGGGTTGGTGTGTGTTTTTAGAATGTGTATCTTCCCGGTTCATAGAACTTCATGTTTGATATACAAACATACACACAAACGCGTGAATCAGAAGAAAAAGTATTCAACTCGATTCTTGAACTTGCTCCTCTATTATCATGGCTAATCTGATTGAAGCATTAGCTCAGCAATCTAGCCTACTTGTTGTAATATTACAGCATTTTGTTTATGAAAAAACTATCTACCCTTTTCCACTGGTCTTCGTGAATGAGAGTTCCAGAGATTCAGAACCCACAGAGAAACTTCATCTGTTAAAGTGAGCGACCACAATTCTAGATGCTTCTGCATAAGGAAACAACTTCTCCACACACATCTTGTCAGCTGCCTCAGAATCTTCTACACTCCAACAGATCCAATGCTAGACTATCTAACTTCTTCTCAGAATGTAGCCTGCCAGTTCCAGTATTGGTTTCTCAACTGCTTTCTACGCATTAAATAAAACAACAGTACTCTCTGCAAGGTCTTGCCAAAGCATTATATAACCAAAACGTAGTCTGATTTTGTATTTAAGTGCCCTTGCCATTAATAGTATTTCAGCATTCTTAATGCTGTAAGTGAATCTGCGCCTTTACCTTTTGCACATCACACTGGATATGTAAGGCCCTGTATATCATTTAAATAATATTTTTTATCTTTTTGAGCCTAAATTGAAATTTCATCTTTTCCTGCACTACTCCATTTGATATATCTTCTACATTTACTTAACCTGCCCATGTAGATTTCTAGCCTCAGTGTATCCTGTTATGAATAGGATGCAATTTTTAGCAACCATGGCTTCAGTACCTCCATACAAGTTTTATAGATTGTAAAATAAAAGAGGCCCAACATTAGTCCCTGTGGTACATTTGTTGGTCTTTTTTTCCTGATAACTAGCCAGTACTCCATTTACACCAATCTGTAGCATTCAAAGGAATGCACAATTACTTTCTTCTTTAATGTTTAATGTGGTATGCTTTCAAAGGCATTTTGGAAATCTGAAGTATTTGGTAATCTCAGTGGTTCCCTTTACTTCAAACAGCACAGGGACGCTTGTGTGTTGGGGGTCCAGTATGAGGTAGACTTAGAACCCATATCTGTTCAGTGCATCTTGTTTTCGAGTCATTCATTCAATGAAGGTTGTGGCATTAGTTTCAGATATTTGAGATGAGAAACAGTTTTTTGACTTGGAAGATCACTAATATCGAGTCCATTTTCAAGTGAGTCATTTCCTGTAATGTGTACTTTGTACTGATCAGGGTTTATTGGTTATTACGCTACCCTTTGAACATTAATTCCTAAAAAGTTGAAGTTGATCGCCCTCAAAATGGATTACACATAATAATAACCACATAGTTTCCAGCATCTGCAAATTTTACCATGTTTGTATGTAGTTTTAATTGCTATATTTATGTTCATTGAATAAAATGGTACAAAGTGTGATGTTTTCTCTGTTAAACAATTACTCCGTAATGGAAATGTTTTGAGGGAACCCTGAGGTTGGAGCTTCACTGTGTAGAAAGCTTCAGATAAGAATTCAAGTCTCACGAATGCTGAAAGTGATATTAATTTAGTCCTTTGGGAGGCAGCATGAACCCAGGGGAACAATCTAATGGAAAGTGTCCAGAGGGAACCCTGTACAGGTTTTCTGCAGGCTGCAGCAGGTTTTGTTCCTTTGAACTGTGCGTAATCAGTTTACTAAAACACAGCACAAATGTAGTTCCCAGACAACAGAAGATGCCTGCAACAGATGACAATCCATGCCTTCCTCCCAAATGTTCATTCGGATGTACAGGTGCTCATTACTCGGCAAGGACCTGTAACCTAGTCTCTTGCCCTTAACTCACCTCTTCATCTTTTGCCACACTCAGGACATTTTATAGTCACCAATTAAAATGTCAGCGTATCTTTAGGATGTGAGAGAAAACTGGAGCACCCAGAGAAAACCCATAACGAAGGAGAGAGTTTGTCACTCTGCACAGATATCATGGGTCTCTAGAACAGTGATGCAATGGCACTAACTGTTACATAACTGTGTTCACTTTTTATGCAATTAAATTTCAAAGCCAAGTAGTTAGGTCATACATATTTGAGTGATGAATAATTGTTTTTTGATTTTGAAATAAGTGTAGGTGTCAGATAAATAAGTTTGCAGATGACACCACAGTTGGAGGTGTAGTGGATAGTGCAGGATGATGTTCAATGTTACAGAGAATCTAGATCGTCTGGGAAAGTGTTCAGGGGAATGGCTGACAGATTTTAACTTGGACAGTGCAAATTGGTGTACTTTGGGAAGTTAAAGCAGGACAGGATGTGCACAACTGGTCCAGGAAGTGTTGGTGAGCATTGAGATCTTTGGGGTATAAGTTCCCAAAATGTCCTAACAGGAAGGGGTGAGGTGTGGCCCTGCCACTCAGGGACTTGGGGTATACATTTTTTGTGTCTTGTGTTTTTCTGCTATCATAACCATATGCGTTGTGTGCTGTTGGTAATTTGTTTTGCACCTTGGCCCTGGAGGAGCACTGTTTTGTGTGGCTACGTTCAGGAATGGTTGAATTATAATTAAACTTGAACTTGAAATTAAACTTCATTCCTGAAAGAAAGAAAGAAAGAAAGAATGACCTTTAGTTGAGGTGATGAGTAGAGGTGTTGCCACATCTAGTTACAAATCATTCATTAGACTGTACTTGTGTGTCATTCTGGCTGCTGTGTGATAGGATATGATTAAACTAGAGGGAGTGGGAAAACATTCACAGTTAAATTGCCTGAATCAGACAGCTTGAGTTATAAGTAAAGAATGGATAGGCTGGGACTGTTTTCTCTGGAGCATTAGAGCTTGAAGAGTGACTCAGATCTTTGCCTATGTTTTTCTACTTGAAAGATGTAACTTTCAGTGAAACTCCAGGATATGCAACATTTCGGCTTATTGCTGAGAGGTATTTTTATGTGGCTTTGGTACTAAAATCTCTAATGCAGGCTGGAAAATGTACCTCATCAAAAATTGCCTCAATAAACTTTGGAACATGGTTTCTGTATAAACTAATGCATTACTGAAAATAAAGGAACATGTTAATAATGTGTAGGATGTACACCTTTGTGTCATTTATTGGGGGGGGGGGGAAGTATCGACTGTACAATTATTGAACTTTTTGAAACGTTATACCTCATGGTGGATGAGAAGCGTAACATTTGAATAAGCAATGTATGTTTGTTTTGAATAACATTTGCTTACTGCATTGTTGAACTTGTTGATCCTTTTTCCTTTTAGGTTTGAACAATGGCAAATATGGAAGCTCTTGTACAAAGGCTGGAGAAAGCTGTGCTGAAGTTGGAGACAATGGGGTCATTGGCTGGAAGTGATGGATTTTCTGATGGTAATGGAAAAACAATTCATTTGAACATTATGAAGGATTAAGTTCTTGCCTGTACTTTAATCTATCCCATTGAATGAACTGTGTTAATATCTAAATCCACTTTATGGATGCTTTGAGATTGTTGGATTATCTGACTATCGCTGGATCACTCATAGATAATCCATTTCCCTTTCAACCCCATTCTCCCGCCTTCTCTCCATAACCTTGCACGCCCTGACTAATCAAGAACCTTAAATACACCCAATGACTTGGCCTCCATAGTCACCTGTAGCAACAAGTTCCACAGATTCACCACCCTTTGGCTGAAAAAATTCCTCCTCATCTCCATTTTAAATGGACGCCCCTCTATTCTAAGGCTGTGCCATCTGGTTTTAGATTCCCCCACCATAGAAAACATCCTCTCCACATCCCCCCTATTCCGGCCTTTCAACATTTGATAGGTTTCAATGAGACTCCCTCTCATTCTTCTAACTTTGAGCAAGTAAAGGCTCAGAGCCATAAATTGCTGTCCTCATGCGATCAGCCTTTCATTCCCAGAATCATTCTGGTGAATCTGCTCTGAGCTCACTCCAATGTCAGTGTATTCCTTCTTAAATAAGGGGCCCAAAACTGCTCACAGTAATCCCAACTGAGGCCTCACCAGTGCCTTATAAAGCCTCAGCATTACATCCTGCTATATTCTAGTCCTCTCAAATGAATGCTAATGTTACATTTGCCTTCTCACCACCAAATCAACCTCTAGGGAATCCTGCATGAGAACTCCCAAGACTGTTTGCACCTCAGTTTTTTTGTATTTTCTGCCCATTTAGAAAATAGTCTACGCTCCTACCAAAGTACATGACCATACACTTCCAGATACTGTTTCCCATTTGCCAATTCTTTGACCTATCTGTCCTAGGCCTGATGCAGCCTTTGTAGTTCCTCAACATTACCTGCTGCACCTACCTTAATATCATCCGGAAACTTGGCCACAAAGCCATCAATTCCGTCACCAAGTCATTGACATACAACTTGAAAAGAAGCAGTCCCAACACTGAACCCTGTGGAACACCACAGGTCACCGGCAGCCAATAAGTAAAGGCTCCCTTTAGTTTCACTTTGCCTCCTGCCAATCAGCTAATGCTCTATCCAGGCGCCTTTCCTGTGTTGTGAAAGATGAACAACTCTGATGGGCAGAAGGGTACAGAGTTGCCCATATTCCCCCTCCACCCCCCCAGGAGAATCACAAATTGTTACTGTTACCACGCTGCTAATGAGAGAGAAAGAGAGACAAAGGGAAAACATAATGGGACTGGAACATCTGTTTCAGATAAGAGAGAGATAACACCGGGGTAGAGAGACTTGTTGACCCACCATATTATGACTCCTGAAAGACTTATGGCTCCGGAGAGGGCTGTTTACTTGGTACCATTCTGTTCATTAAAATTCCTCAGTGGACAGCCGGAGTGGGCTGGTTTGATGGACTAAGCCATTCAAAACTGATGACACCTGAGACCCCGTGAGTGGGGATAAAATTGAGGTCTGGGGAGACATCCCTCAGACACACCAGGAGACACACTAGTGAGCACTGCTTGAGTGTTGGAACCCACGTAAAGGTGTGGGGCATTGGAGACCGAACAAAGGATCGGTCAGTTTAACTCTCAGTGTTATAGCGAGGCTTGTGTGCGTGTGTGTGTGTGTCCGCCCTTGCCTGGGTGACGAGTCCACCATAGAAGAACGGTCTAGCTAAAGGACAGAGGGGTCATACCTGAATGGCCACAACAACACATCGATGGATCAAGAACGTAAAGGAAGGTTTGCCTGACTGTAGCTGTCACTGTTTGCTCGCGTTCTCTCTCTCTCTTTCTCTCTCCAACAATTACAACAAAACCACCAAATACTACCTCAGCCTGTATGAACTGAACTGAACTTTATATTCACATATGACAATTCATTAACCCCTAGACATCAATAAAGCTTGTTTATTATTGATTACTATTATACCCACACTTTTAGGTTTAGTATTGCTAATGTGTATTATCTATATATTTGCATTGTTGATATTGATTTGTATATTTTACTAATAAACACTGTTTGAAAACAGTACCAACTTCTTTCTCTGCTGGTTAGACACCCAGTTACGGGGTACGTAACACCTGTAATACCATGGGCTCTTACCTTGCTAAGCAGTCTCGTGTGGCACCTTGTCAAAAGCCTTCTGAAAATCCAAATGCACAACATCCACCAATTCTCCTTTGTCTAGCCCGCTTGTTATTTCCACACAGAATTTGAACAGATTTCAGGCAAGATTTTTCCTTAAGAAAGCCAGGATAACTTTGGCTGATTTTACCATGTGCCTCCAAGTACCATGGAACCACATCCTTAATAATCGACTCCAACATCTTCCCAACTACTGAGTTCAAACTATCTGGCCTATAGTTTCCTTGCTTCTTCCTCTCTCCCTTTTTGAAGAGTGGAGTGACATTTGCAATTTTCCAATCCTCAAGTTTAAAGACAGCAAAATAGGAGATCACCACAACAAAAGTGATAATGTGTGAGCTGGACAGTATTTCCATCATTAGAAGTACTGTGGCTAGATGGGAAAATCCTGATTAAGTGTATCATTACTTTCATGTTTTCTGAGCTATTGTTACAGCACTTTTGGTTTGTAAAGTATCTGCTTTAACAGTCCACATCCTCTGGACTAAGTTTTCTCTAAATTAATTCCTCTGTGAATTCAAATCTAATATGCATGCATGAAGAAATGTAACCCTTTTCAAACTCATACAATGATAGAACATGATAACTGAAAAGCTTTCTCCTTTGGAAGCCACATGATTCTTTATACAAAAGAATCCTTGTAGATTAATGAGCAGTTTTCTAATCTGTTTCTGAGAAGTGTGGTTAAGTTCCACAATACCTATACAGTTCTCCATTTTGTAACATAATATTTGATTATCCTTTATTTTATAGCATGTCGACTTGTGCATTAATAACTTGCGATGCTGCTCTCTCCTTGGCTAGCTCTCATATGTCTTTGCTTCTTTGTAGTGTCTTCTCCTTTTGTTGAAGCATTTGATGAGATTCTCGCTGGGCCAGCGGCTACATATTATAAATTAAGCAAAGAACTTGGAGGAGATGTTGAGAAACATGTGAGTGTTTGTGATGTAGTTTCCTAGAACTCAATCATTCTTTGAAATATATTGATCGTGTACTTTGCCATATAAAAGAAAATAGGCCAGACTTTGATAGAATGCTCATGGCTACTTTATGAAAAATCAATTTTAAATGTTTGCTTTAACTCTTACTATAAACAAGCCAATTCATTAAAAATCTGCAGTTTAATCCTTAAATCAATTGCACTCTAACTGAATAGTATCTAGCTGCTTGATATTGGGGAAGTGAAAAGCCAGTGCCACTTGCTAACAATCAAAAAATCTAGCTAGTACTTTGCTTGATAAACATGATATGGGGAAGAAAAGTTTGCTTGTGGTAAGATGCATGCAGTGTTACTGTAGTTTACCATTTTGTTGACAGTATTTAAACTTGCATATATTAATTTGATTTTATACCTATTGGAGCCTTTGGCCTTGAATTTGGTACCTCTGCAAAAAAAAAGTTAAAGAAAATCCTTATCACGGTTTTTTCTTTTCCTCCTCGTCAGCAAAAATAATTTTACCATTGTATCCGTCAGTGATATGTTCAGGAAGGCAAACTGATGCTAATCGGGAAGTTAGTCCTAATCAATTATGGTACAGTACACTCCGTCCTAATTATTGACTGATTTTCTATCCATAGATCCACATACTCGTAACAACGGCCCAAGGCCCCATTTTGAATTATTTCAAACAAATATACATGCACATAGCAACAAACACAAAATGCCGGAGGAACTCAGCAGGTCAAGCATCATCTATGGAAATGAAGGGGGGAAACGCCAGAATAAAAAGGTGGGGGGAGAGGAAGGAGGGCAGCTAGAAGGTGATAGATGAAGCCATGTGGGTAGGAAAGATAAATGTGCACATTGAGCAGCCAGTCATTGTTTACATAAATACCATGATAATTTGCCAGGCCATTTGTGTCAAATGGCTGGCTGTATTATGTAGACTAGAGAGTGATCTTTGTTTAAGCAGCTGCTCTTTCTGATTTATACTTCCCCCATCACTGCTTGTAAATATCAGTGCATTCAATGAAAATAGCTTGCTAGCTAATACCATTTCCTTTTGGATATTTTCATTTTTACTTTTGCTTACAATGCTTATAGAGCATGCAAGTCCCACAGAGACAGCAGTGGACGTCAGGAAGAAACCAGAGGGAAAAAAATTCAGCTTCACTCCTAACTTCCAGTGCTAATTCTGTGGGGTTTGTAAAAGTTTCCTCTAGGTGTTTTGTTTTCCTGCCACATTCCAGACGCTTGCACGTTGGTTAGTTACTTGGCTCCTGTGCATAGGAGTAGCATCAGGGGAATTAAATCATAAGCACCAAGTCTGCAGATGTTGGAAATCCAAAACAATCCATACAAAATGCTGGAGGAGCTCAGCAGGTTAGGCAGCATCTGTGGGAAGCAATAAACAGTCAACGGTTTGGGCCAAGACCCTTCTTCGGGACTGAGAAGGAAGGGGAAAGTTGCTAGAATAAAAAGCTGGAGGGGGTAGGGGAAAGAGGCTGGTTCCTGGAAGGTGATAGATGACAAGGGCCGGAGAAGGAGGAAGGAGGAATCTGATAGGAGAGGAGAGTGGACTGTAGGAGAAAGGGACAGAAGAGGGGACCCAGAGGGAAATATTAGGCAGGTGAGAAAAGGCAAAAGTGGGGAACGGGAAGAGGAGGGGGGGGAGATTTTTTACTCAGAAGGAGAAAGCTATATTCATGCGATCAGGTTGAAGGCCACGCAGATGGAATACAAGATGTTACTCCTCTACTCTGAGGAAGGCCTCATCTTTGCACATGAGGCTATGGATCAACATGTCAGAATGGGAACCAGAATTAAAATACTTGGCCACTGGGAATTTCCACTTGTGGCGGATGAGGCAGAGGTGCTCAACAAAGTGGTTCCCTAATTTACGATGGTTCTCACCATTGTAGCTGAGGCTAGCTAAGAATAGAGAGGGGGTGAAACTACAGGAAATATTGGTGAGGGTGTTGGAATAGGAGCTGGAATTGATTTGATGGGACATTTGTCAAACCTTTGATGTATGGAAAATAATGTTAAGATTGAAATTTTCCTGAGTCCCTAAGGCTACATTGACTTCAGCGCTGACTGGCAATTGCTGCAGTGCATCTGGTACCAAACTGTATCAGTGTCTGCAGTTCCTTCGGTTTCATCAGCTGTGTGGAGAGGGGGAGCCTGCTTCAGGGGCAACAGTTTGCTCCATATCATGCTTCCCTGGCTTGCGTATCACGTAGGCGGTTGGGATGCATGGTCACCCAGACCAACGGAGAGCCTGAAGAATGTTTCCAAAATAGGTTTTAGTAGTTGGAGTACTGAATAGCAAAATTGGGACGTTGAGCAAAACTTGATGGCAATAAATTAACATAATGAATCAAAAGCTACTTCAGTATATTTGGACGTTATCTCAGCCTTGTACAAATAATGAAATGTTGCTATGTACGTATTTTTCTATCTGTTTAGGCTGATATGGTGAATGAAGCTCTAAAGTTCCAGAGAGGATTCCTGGTAACGGCTTCCCAATGTCAGCAGCCTCCACAGGTAGGCAGATAGCTTTCCATAGCAATTGTCCAGATAAAATTGTGTCACCTTTTTGTTTTGCTTCTTGTTCTGCCTAGAAGAACGTAACCACTTCACATTTCTCAGCATTATACTGTCGTCTGTTACTAGTCAGTCTGTTTTGTTGTGCTGTTTTTATCATCTTTGCAGTTTGTTGTGCCACCATTTTGTGTCATTTGTAATTTGGAAATGCTGCCTCCTCAATCAAGAATAAAATCTTAAAAAGTAAATGGAGACTGCATTGACTGCTACTGTTGAACTCATGTTATTGTCTCAATTATTTAAGCAGAAGTACGCCGGGTACTTAGCCACTGATACTTGGGCGTTTTGTATTTCTTTTTCTCAAGCCCTTGGCTCCCATTGGAGTATAGGCCGTTGATAGTCTCCTGTCTCCATCGTCCAGTTAATGGGTATGGTTGGAGTTCATCATTGTCTCTGTAATCCATTGCATCCACTGTGCAGGGGATTGGCCCGTACAGCTTCACCAGAGCCCTCTTTCCACTTCTCACAAGAGGGACAGAGGGTTGGACTTGGTGTGGCAGACATTTTGTAAATTTTGCATTCTTGCACGATGGAACAGATCCCAGTGCGCTCTTCGGGGCAGCTCAGTGGTTGTGTCTTCACAGCTCCAGCACCATGTCCCATTTTCCCTTGACATCACCTGACATCAGATTCCAACAGATAGCACAGACTTGAACCAAAACCTGAACTTTGGCCATATAGCAGTTGGAATCCCATAAAATGCCTGCAGCCATGCTTCTCTTCAGAAAAGTGATTTTCAAATGCATTGCACTGATTAGGATTACACAACTAAATTCCTATTTTACCACATCTGATCCCCTCAGGTCATTCAGCATGCAGTCAGTTGCTTAGAGCTGGATAGATTAATTTGATACTCGTGCAGTGTTGAATTAACGAATCACGCCCAGACTACAATGTTTATTTCTTTACTGAGCGTTACAACGCGGTGTAGGCCTTTTTGAGGCACGTAGCTCCAGGAACCCCACAACACTGATTTAGCCCCAACCTAATCACGGGACAATGTGCAATGACCAATTAACCTACCCAGTACGTCTGAACTGTGGGAGGAAATTGGAGCACCCAAGCATAAATCCGAGCATTCCATGGGGAGGACATACGGAGACACTTTACAGGGCGACCCCAGGCTGCAATACTGTCACGCTAACTGCTACACCACCATGGTATGTTGGTACCATGTAGACTGACCTTTGGTGGCACGATGACGCAGCTGTGACCACTGCAATCTCTCAGGTCAAGGGATCCACATGGAGTTTGCATTTTCTTCCAGTTACTATTTGCTTCAAATCTTCCAACTTCCCAGAGATGTACTGGTAGGTTAATTGGTGTGAGCAATCAGATTAAATATGTTGATTGATACTTTACAGCGGAGCCTGTAATTGGGAATATTTTGAGGTAGTGTTTTTGTTGTGTTGATCTTAATAAGTTAAGTAATCCTGAAATGTTTGGTTGTTTGTCCCCACTAAGGTTTCCACCAGAGACTAATTAAGGTGCCATACAAAATTAAAAATAGCTGCTAATTATGTGCCTCAGTCATAATTGTGTATAAATTGCTTACTGATGCAGTTAATTTCAAGTCTCTGTCAACAACGTTCATGTCCTATTCATTAAGTTTTTAAGTAGCATTGTAAAGTATCAGTTTTCTTCAAAATGGTTCTTAATGAGCACTTTAAGGTTTTAGCTGGTTTGACAGTAAATTAGCAAACTCTAAAATGTGGTATGTGACCCTGATGTTGATCAATGAATGATAATGGCAAAATGTGTCAACAACATAAACACATAAGATTCTGCAGGTGCAGAAAATCCAGAGTAACACACACAAAATGTTGGAGGAACTCAGTAGGTCAAGCACCATCTATGGAAAGGAATGGAGTCAGCATTTCAGGCTGAGAACCTTCATCAGGACTCCAATCGCGATGCATCAACTATCAGTGTTATGGTTTGACTTTAGTATTTGTTCACACCAGTATACAGGATGTTGGTGACCACCTTGACCAGGTGTGTTTGTAATCTCCTTCAAGTGTCTGTTCAGGAAAGATTTGCTGGTTTGATTACCAAATGAAGGTATCAATTTTAAGGAAAGGTTGAGCAGATAAAGTTTGTACTTTTGGAATTTAGAAGAACGAGGTCAAGAGGATTCCCCCCCCCCCCCACCCCAGAATCTACAATAGGAGTCAGTTTTAGAAAAAGAGATCACCCAGTTAAGACAGGAATTTATTTTTTTATATAGAATAGAAACATAGAAAACCTACAGCACAATACAGGTCCTTTGGCCCACAAAGTTGTGCGGAGCATGTCCCTATCTTAGAAATTACTAGACTTACCCATAGCCCTCTATTTTTCTAAGCTCCATGTACCTATCCAAAAGTATCTTAAAAGACGCTATCATATCCACCTCCACCGCCATTGCCGGCAGCCCATTCCACACATTCATCAATCTCTGCGTTTTTAAAAAAAAAACTTACCCCTGATGTCTCCTCTGTACCAACTCCCCAGCACCTGAAACCTGTGTCTTCTTGTGCCAACCATTTCAGCCCTGGGAAAAAGCCTCTGACTATCCACATGATCAATGCCTCTCATCATCTTATACATCTCTATCAGGTCACCTCTCATCGTCCGTCGCTCCAAGGAGAAAAGACCAAGTTCACTCAACCTATTCTCATAAGGCATGCTCCCCAATCCAGGCAACATCCTTGTCAATCTCCTTTGCACCCTTTCTATGGCTTCCACATCCTTCCTGTAGTGAGGTGACCAGAACTGAGCACAGTACTCCAAGTGGGGTCTTACCAGGGTCCTATATAGCTGCAACATTAACTCTCGGCTTCTAAATTCAATTTCACGATTAACGAAGGCCAGTACACCACATGCCTTCTTAACCACAGAAGTCAGCTGCTTTGAGCGTCCTGTGGACTCGGACCTCAAGATATCTCTGATACTCCACACTGCCAAGAGTCTTGCCATTAATACTATATTCTGCCATCGTATATCTGAACTACTTCACACTTAATGTGGGTTGAACTCCATCTGCCACTTCTCAGCCCAATTTTTGCATCTATCAATGTCCGGCTGTAACCTCTGACTGCCCTCCACACTATCCACAATACCTCCAACCTTTGTTTCAATAAATAAATAATTTATTCTTTATTTTGAATCTTTATACAAAAAAAAATTTCCTGTGGTAGAATTGTGGAATTTTTAAGCTAAGATATATAAAGTCCTGGTCTGTTGGTGAGCTAAGGGAAGTAGATGGAGTGGAGGACAAGATCATATTTATTTTATTGAATGTCAGGGGGTTGTTGCTAATTAACTGCTCTTGCAGCTTTATTTTTAATTTAAATTTCAAAGTAAATTTATTATCCATTTGTCACCATAAATGACCCAGAGATTCATTTATTTGTGGTTTTCCCTGTCCAAGTGTCTCAGAGCTGAGAGGAGAGCCAGTGAAATAGCGTCTGATGTTGACCTGTTGTGATGGAGCAAATTGGAGCAATCCAAGATGCTCTTCAGGTGGCAATTGACTTGCTTCATTACCAATCTCTCAAAACACTTCATCACAGTGGATGTAAGTGCTACTGTTATTATGGAAGAAACATGGCAGCTAATATCTGCATAGCAAGTCCTTTCAAACAGTAATGATTTATTTCAGTGAAGTTGAGTGTAACTAGGCCAACATAGTCACTCTGCATCATCTGCTTATAATTGCACCATAGGATCTTCTATGCCCCTTTGGGAGGACAAACAAGGCTTAACCATTAACATCTTGCTCTGAAAAATATAGTTTTCCCCTTTCAGTATGGCATTGGAATTTTGTTTAGGTTCCTGCGATGGAACCTGAGATATCAACCTTGTAATCTAGTTTGTGTGCTACCTTAAAAGCCACACTTATTCCTTGTAACAATAGTGGGTTAATATTATAAATTCTAGTTATATTAAGTGGACAGTACAATATATTCCTGTAACTCCATTGCAAATTTTGCATATATAGGAAGGAATATATCAGGTAAGGCAGATGAGCTAGATTTGTACATTCAACTACAATATCATAGCGTTTGCTGAAACTCGTTTACCAGAAGGACAGAGCTAACATCTCAATATTCTAGGACATAAATGTTTTGAATGCGACAGATAGGGATATTAAAAAAAGGTAGTGAAATTACATTTATTGTTAGAATGCGTAGGCTGCATGGAGGGAACATCTTGGAGGTTTCATCCAATGGGGCAATGGGTTTTTGGGGGTGCTGAAGGGTGACCTGATGGAAGCATTATAAGAAGCATAGTTGGGATTGATAATCAGGGCTTTACTCCCAGGGCGGAAAGGTCAAATTCTAGATGTAGTTCAAAGATAAGAGGGGGATAATTTAAAGGAGATTTGCTTTGCAATTTTTATTTTGCAGTGGCAGTGCCTGTTGTCAGGTGAGGCATAAAAGTAGTTACAATAATGATGTTTAAGTGGCATCGTAACACGCATGATCAGGCAGGAAATAGAGAGGATCACATGTAGACAGTTGGGATTAGTTTTGATTAAAGTGGGTGGGGCTAAGGGGTCTGTTTCTGTGCTACACAAATTTCTTTGGAACCACGGAATAAATTATCTATAAAATTCAAAACTGAATTATGACCAAAAAATAAAAGCAGATCTTCAAAGGTTAAAACTTGATTGGAGATGTATGCCCCAAAGTTTTTTTTAATGTGCTTTTGTTTTGTTTACCAATCTTGGATACCTTTAACCCACCAAAATTTTTCAAAATAAATTCTTGTATCCAAATTTTCATTGTAATCTACCTTGATAAACTTGTAGTTTTAATTCCTCTCTTTCCAGAGGACATTATAGGAGCATTAATTTAAAGAAAAGGTTTAGTGACAGGACAATTGTTTTATGAATGGGTTTTTTTTGCAGAAAAGTATTTTAACTTTTTTATTAATGCCCTTCACATCTTTTGGAACCTCATTGCCCAATCTGACAGAATAAGAATTTTGTATCATTCTAATATTTTGGGACGAGTGACTTGTGAAAGACCAATTGGATAATTGCTGACTAAAGTAAGGTTTCAGTTGGGGAGTGAGACAGCATTTTCCCACCTCAAGATTTGTCCAACTTTGCAGCTGAAAGTTGAACACTTTCCTCCTTCCGTCCCTGCATCCACTCTTTCAAGTGTTGAAGTGTTGACATTGCGTTCATTGTGGGGAAGGTAGAAAGCTGAAATCTTAGCTTGTATATTTTTGCACAGCTGTGCTTTGTATGAGCGCAGTGGCTTCAATTATGTATTTGTGTTTTAATGCACTATTTATTATGCTACCTGCTGCATTGTTTACTGCAATTATACAAGTGCTCATTTGCTTTGTATCTACAGGCTGAATTGACCCAACTGCTTCAGCCACTGTCCAGCAAAATTCTGCAAATCCAAGAATTCAGAGAAAAAAACCGTGGAAGCAAGCAATTTAATCATCTATCAGCAATTAGCGAGAGCATTCCTGGTCTTGGATGGTTGGCAATAGTAAGTATTTTGTTCTCTTGCCCAGAAGAGTACGTTTCTTTGATACAGAGTATGCTTATGATTTGCGTTGTGTTTTTGAACTTTTGTACGTGACGTTGATGGCTTTAGGTTTCCCTTTGCATCTTACTATACTGTGTTGCAGCTGCA
This sequence comes from Hypanus sabinus, assembly GCF_030144855.1. Taxonomy (NCBI): domain Eukaryota; kingdom Metazoa; phylum Chordata; class Chondrichthyes; order Myliobatiformes; family Dasyatidae; genus Hypanus; species Hypanus sabinus. Next base: position 27,048,255 of record NC_082735.1, on the reverse strand, counting down.
AATTGGCACTGGGATAAAGTTGACATTTATGGAATCACATTTATGGTAAAACAAGAGAAAGGAGAAAACGCAAAAAAAGAAGAAAGCATATTGCAGTAGTTAGCATTGCACCTGCATGGATCGTAATTTCTATGTTGTGCTGTTGGATAAAGATAGATGATAGAATATTAGCTTTATGTGTCAAATGTAAATTGAAACATAAAGTGCAATGTGTCGTTTGCTTCAGTGGCCAACACAGTCCGAGGATGTGCTGGGGCAGCCTACGTGTGTCACCATACTTCCGGTGCCAGCATAGCATGCCCACAGCTTACTAACGCTAACCTGTATGCCATTTTGAAATGTTGGAACAGCGGAAATTGAATCCTGAACAGTGATGGTGGTACTGTAAAAGCATTACGTTAACCGCGGCGCCACCTGATACCCATTCTGTTAACTTCAGGATGGATTGAATTGTTATTAAATCAGTGTAATTATTGATATGGAACAGCACAAACAACTTAAAAGATTTCCTATTTATATGGGACAGGAGCAGGTTTCCCAGCATTTCCTTTTAGAATCTGCTTCTTAATGTTTGCAATTATATCCAGTTTGTAGAATTTCCCATCACCAAGGTGTGTATGAAGTAATAACACTTACAATCAGATACTTGCACTATCTGGCTTTACCAGAAATTGGACCTTTTAACATGATTAAACATTGGATTAATGTAAATAACTTTGAACTGTCTAAAGTGATCAGCAAACTGAATGTAACTGACCCCCAGTGAAAATGACAATGTTAATCATGATTGCCTGATGGTGGTGAAGGGAGGTGTTTGAGAAATGTGTATTTGAATGCTTTTTGAAATCTAGATGGCATAAGCTGTTTGAGTGTATAAATGATAAAATTTGAGGCATGGGAATTAATGAAATGACTTTTCTTTATAGGCTCCAAAACCTGCTCCTTTTGTTAAAGAGATGATGGATGCTGCTATGTTTTACACCAATAGGATTCTGAAGGAGTTCAAAGACAAGTATGAGTACCATTTACATTGTTTTGTGTTTAATGGATTACTTGGTCTCATTCCCCAGATATCCCAATCTGATAAATTAGATGATTTAAGTGGTTTCTAACCTGTAAATACATTGATACTCTGTGACTTTACATTAGAAAACTGTCTGGGGGAGAAACAGAAGTTGGGATTACTCCAATTATAAAATGATTGGAAGAGCAGGAAATGGTCAGAATATCCAGCAGGTTAGATAGCATCATTATTCTCCACAAATGCTGCCTGACCTGAATAAAACCAGTGTATTGACAGATTTCCAAAATCTGTAGTATTTCTCTCTTTATTTGAAATTCCCAGATGGAAGTATCTTTCCATCTGTATCCAACAGTCTTGTTGCTGACAGGCTTACTCCCAGAGCAGCTCTGCACAACACCTAGTGAATTGTAATGAATTGTGTGTTTTGTTCTCTTTGGGATTGTACAAATTAGTATTGGTAGTCATAAGACTATCAAAGTATTAGGAGGGGAATAAGCACCTACAGTAGCTAGAAAAAAGTTTGTGAACCCTTTGCAATTAACTGGTTTTCTGTATAAATTGCTCATAAAATGTGGTCTGATCCATAATAGAGGAACACAATCTGCCTAAATTAATAACACACAAATAATTGTACTACTTCTCATCAATATTGAGTACACCATTTAAACTATCACAGTCTAAGTTCAAAAAAGTATGTGAACCTCTAGGGGAATGCCTTCTGCCACAGCTATTTGGAGTCAGGTCTTCCAATCAAAGAGATGAGATTGGAGTTGTGGGTTGCAGAGGTGCTTTTCCCTCTATTTATAAAAAAAAAACACAACACACAAAGTCAGGTTACTGACAGTCTCCTCTTCTCAAGAAAGATCTATTTGTGTGTATCTGTTTAGGTGTATAAGGCATCTGTTTAGGCATTGATCATGTGGTTAGTCAGAGGCTTCTTCCCAGGACTGAAATGACTGCCACAAGAGGGCACAGGTTTAAGGTGTTGTGGACTAGGTACAGAGGAGATGTCAGGGGGAAGTTTTTTTTTATGCAGAGAGTGGTGAGTGCGTGGAATGGGCTGCCGGCAGCGGTGGTGAAGGTGGAAACGATAGGGTCTTTTAAGAGATTTTTGGATAGGTACATGGAGCTTAGTACAATAGAGGGCTATGGGTAACTCTAATAATTTCTAAGGTAGGGACATGTTTGGCACAACTTTGTGGGCTGAAGAGCCTGTATTGTGCTGTAGGTTTTCTATGTTCCTATGTGTACCATGCCTCAATCAAAATAACTTTCAGAGGACCTTAGAAAAAGAATCGTAGAGATGCATGAAGCTGGAAAAGGCTACAAAAGCATTTCTAAAGGCCCGAGTGTTCATCCGTCCACAGAAAGAGAAATTGTCTACAAATGGAGGAAATTCAGTACTGTTGCTACTATCCTGAAAAGATCACACCAAGAGCACAACATGCAATGCTGGAGGAGGTGAAAGAGAACCCAAGGGTGACAGCAAAAGATCTGCAGAAATCTCTAGAACTTGCCAAAATTTATGTTCATGTGTCCACTACAGGTGGCCCCCGTGTTTTGAACGTTTGCTTTATGACAGCTCGCTAATACGAAAGACCTACATTAGTACCTGTTTACGCTAACCAGAGGATTTTCGCTTTTACAAAAAAAAAGACACCTGCTTTATATGTGTGTTACCTCTAGAAAAACTACCCTGACCGTGAAGCCTTGCACGGGCAGTTGTGTGAGCATGCGTGTACGTGCCAATTTTTTTTTCCCTCCACATCAATTTTGGCTCGCTGTCTTCCCAATTTTTGATAAGTAAAACTACACCGTACATACAATATTTCTATTTTATATAGGCTGCATATTTATCATATCAGTTCAGTTCAGTTTCAGTTTATTGTCATTTAGAAACCACAAATGCAATGCAATTTTTAAAAAATGAGACAACGTTCTCCAGAATGATATCACAAAAGCTCACAACAAAACAGACTACACCAGAAAATCCACATAACATTTGGTAATCCTCAAATCCAGAGTCAGGAGAGGCTGCTGCGTATTAATATCGCGCTACCATCTTAGTGTGTTCCCCGGAAAGGAGCTCCAAACCCACCAGACAAAACAAAACTGCCCAGACACACCAAGTCAAGAGACCAACTCTACCACCCAACAAACCAAAAACTAAAGCTACAAGATCTACACAAAACCACATAGTTACATATAGTTATAGTTAACATAAAGTTACAACAGTGCAGACAATACCATAATTGATGATGGAAACAGACCATGGGTACAGTAAAAATAGTCCAAAGAAATAGTTAAAAGTCTAAGTTCGAAAGAAACCAGTACACAGTTTCCACAAGTCCTCTGGGTCCCGATAGATTTGTCATCCCACGCAGGCGGCAGAAGGGAATACCCCTGCTATGGACTTCCACAGCACAAGACTCAGCCTCATTCCTGCTTTTACTATATGCTCGTGTTATTTTAGGTTTTATCTGTTATTTGGTTTGATTTGGTAGGTTATTTTTTGGGTCTGGGAACGCTCAAAAAATTTTCCCATATAAATTAATGGTAATTGCTTCTTCACTTTACGACATTTCGGCTTACAAACAGTTTCATAGGAGCGCTCTACCTTTGGATAGTTGGGGGAAACCTGTATAAGAAAAACAGAACAAGAAGGACACTACAGAGGAAATCATTATAAAAAGCATTGCTGCACATCCTAAGTTGGCAACAGGCCACTTGAATGTTCCACAACACTTCTGGGACAATGTTCTCAGGACAGATGAGACAAAAGTTGAACTTTTTGGCAGGACTGCACGCCATTATGTTTGAAAGGAAAAGGACACAGTACTCCAACACCAAAACCTCATCCCTACTTTGAACCATGGTGGAAGGAGCATCATGGTTTCGGGCTGCTTTGCTGCCTCAGGGCCTGGACAGCTTGCAATTGTTGAGGGAACAATAAATTCAAAATTATATCAAGACATTTTGCAGCAGAGTGTCAGGATAGCAGGCCATCACTTGAAGCTTAATAGAAGTTGGATGATGCAACAAGACAATGAAAAAAAAACACAAGAGAATAGTTTAAAAAGAAGAAAATACGTGTTTTGGTATGGCCACGCCAGAACCCAGACCTTAATCCGATTGAGATACTGTGGTGTGACCTGAAGAAGGCTGTTCATGCAAGGTATCTCGAAAATATTGATGCACTGAAATAGTTTTGTATGGAGGAGTGATCTTAAATTCCTCCTCACCATTGTGCAAGTCTGATCAACAGCTACAGGAAACATTTGGTGGAGGTTATTGCTGCTAAAGGAGATTCCACCAGTTATTAAATACAAGGGTTCACATACTTTTTCCAGTCCAGACTGTGAATGATTAAACAATGTGTTCAATAAAGACATGTAAAGGACAATTGTTCGTATGTTATTAGTTTAGGCAAATCGGGACTTGGATGAAGGTCAGACCACATTTTATGAGTAATTAGAGCAGAAAATCTGTTAAGTGTAAAGAGTTCACAAACTTTTTCTTGCAACTGTATTTCACAAACTTTTTAATCATGGAAATAAATGTACTGCTTTTGCTTGGCCTATGTATGACTTGGTTTTGTAAGCCCAGTAGTTCAGACGTAAGCATTAACTGGTGACTTTACTTGTAATATCCCCATCCTTTAAATAAATACAATTAAAAGGTTTAAAAAAAAATTTTTTAAACTTTATTAATGACCTTGAAGTCAAAATGGCAGCAAATTTTTAATCTGGCCTTACAGGAAATTTTGTTTGATTCCTTTCTTGATTGTAAAAAAAACTATATTCGTTCAGTCAATTCCACTTCCGTTGCATTTCTTTTTGAACTATTTAATCTCTCAAGCACATTCCTTCATTTAATAAGGTCATGGATTGTAGTATGTTTACACGCTGCTTGTACTGGATTTATGTATACAAACCATATTAAATTTTCTCACAACTAACCATTCACCTTCCCGTGCTTTCAGCCTGTTGGGCAGACAGACCTTATTTCTGAAAATTACATCTCTGATCTCAGTGAAAGTCAATCAACACTAACGAGGGGAAAGGGAATTTGAGTGAGTTGCCCTGATGAATGACACCAAGTCACAAATCTTGTACTAAATTACATAGAGAAGGTAGGGTGCATCAGTAGCAAAAGTAGATGTTCTCCAATTCATGATGTTGGTATTTTTCCCTTTTGAGAACTGTAATTTGTGGGTTTTGGTTTATTTCCCACGACCATAAGAAACAGACTTAGATTTAGTAATAGATGCAGCATGACAATGTTGGGGAGATTTGGTGGCTTCCATTTCAGGTGTTGGTACCTTTCATCTCTCTTGTAAATCTCTTCTCACTCAAACTTTCTGTTTCTTATCTTCCTGACATAGTTTGTATGGAATATACAGAATCTCGTATTGAATTACACACAGAACGAGATATGCACAGGAAGTAGTAATAAGGTTATATTTTGACTAATTGCATATTTCTTAATGTTTCAGGGATAAAAAGCATGTAGAATGGGTCAAGGCTTATATAAGCTTCTGGACTGACCTTCAGGCTTATATCAAAGCAAACCACACCACAGGGCTTTCATGGAACAAAAATGTAAGTGCTCCTGTTTTTTTTTTGGTACAGTAAAAAGTTTTTTGTATTATTTTGATCTCTGTATTATGTATTTACTGTGCGAAGTTGCACAGTCAAAGGTTGATACAGTTTGCTGATGTCAACTCCTGATGTTAGTGACTGCAATCGTCAAATAATTGCTAACTAATGAGTTATAATATGACATGCCCCACTGACATGGGATAAATGTCTTTGTTTGCTTTTTCTGTGCATTGGAGGCTCCATACCAGGCTGTGGTGACATATTCACTGTATAGCTGCTACTACTCTGAATATATTTATTCCAAGAATGATTTGAGGGGAAAAGGGAATGTGGGTGAAATGGAACTGCTCATTCTTCAAGGACATAATTTCAAGCAGCAGAAACAGCAACAAAATGTACATTGAACGGAATAAATATTCCTCAGTATTCAATGGAGCGTCTGTAATACTTCATATAAAGCTGAATAATTCATTTAATATTTTATCAGCAAAGGCTGTTTCATTTCGAACTTACCAATGTAAAATATGCATAAATTGCCTCAAGCAATATGGAAAATACATGAAGTAAACCACTTGAGGATGATATTGGTTGAAATTTAAAGTTGCATTAGTTCCAGGAATAAGTTCTTTATGGTTCCATGAACAACAAAATTAGTTTAAATATTTAAAGAGTAAACAGTGAGAAAGGAATAGATGGGCGAGGTACTATTTGATTTGTATTCTTCCAAAAAGGTCTAATGGCCTCAGTTGTCTTATTCTACAGTATGCACTTGTATAGAGTAGATTACTATTCAGCGTCTAAGGCAGTTTCAGTTATGTTCATTGTGTGCTAGGGTCACTATGGAAGTGCCACTTAATTAGCAATGTTTTCATTGCTCATCACAGTATATAATGTAAAATTTACTATTCACAACAATCATACAACAGGAATATTCTTAAAGCTAATCACATCCTTTATACAATGGGTTCCGGTTAATCAAGACCAGTACATTTTGGCCCAATTAAGCTGCTGTCCCAATTCGCTCAAGTTTCATGGAAATAGTTAAAAAGATATAAAATGACAAACTATCGTTTAACTGAATAAAAAATTGTGTACTTAAATGAAATGTAGAACAATTTAGAACACTACCGATACTACTTCAGTACTATAAAACAGTGTATTAATTCCTAATAGTTATCATCAGAAGAGTTCATCCAGTGTACAATGCCTTGTTCTTTTGATTCACTGTAAATGAACAAAGTCAGCACAGGCACCTAATGGAGATAATAGACTACGTTCATGCATTGCTTTCAACAATTGCATCCTCCAAATCTTTATTTTTAAAATTCAAGTTATTGTTGATACAGGTTTCCCCCACTGTCCAAAGGTAGAGCATTCCTATGAAACTGTTTGTAAGCCAAAGTGTCATGAAGCAAAGAAGCAATTACCGTTAATTTATATGGAAAAATTTTTGTGTTCCCAGACCCAAAAAATAACCTACCAAATCATGCCAAATAGCACATTAAACCTAAAATAACACAAACATATAATAAAAGCAGGAATGATATGATAAAACACAGCTATATAAAGTAGCAATATTGTATGTATGGTGTAGTTTCACTTATCAAAATCGGGAAGACAGCGAGCCAAAATCAATTTGGAGAAAAAAAATCAGCACGTACATGCATGCGCACACAACTGCCTGCACAAGGCTTCACAGTCATGGTAGGCTTTCTCGGCGTAAACACATGTATAAAGCAAGCGTCTTTCTTTCGTAAAAGCAAAAATCCTCTTTGGTTAGCGAAAACATACTAATGTAGGTTTTTCATAACAGCGAGCTGTCGTAAAGTGAACGTTCAAAAAACAGGGGCCACCTGTACCTTCAAATTGTTCATAGTTCCTAACTTGTTGAAGTAGTGAAATAGTTTCATCTGGCATCTCCCTGAATGTATGATATCATAGTGAACAAAATGGTTTTGAATTGTCTTACTGCTTTTTCTCTTAATGGCTATGCAACTGACGCTAGTTAGAAAGTGTTTGGCAATGGTCTCCTGTCTCAATTAAGCAACATAGTGTACCAAATAAATGGAATCCTAGCTGTTTTCTCGAACACTTATTGTCCCAAAAAGTGGCTGACCCAATTAACAGATGGCCCAATTAACCAGAATCCACTGTATTTTGCAAATGTCCAGCTTGTTACTCATTGCTAATGAACTTTAAATGAGCAAATAAATAATAGGTTGGAATTAACATTTGGACAGGAAATAATGAGGATAGATTTAACTTTTGTTGTGAAGCACTTTGAACAAATGAAACCTCATTTCCATTAATTATGAATTAGAAGGGAGCATTAATTCAATATGGAGAATGCATTGGAATACTAATATTGGAAAATGTTAGTCATCTTCCCCGCTACTTGTCACCAACTCCGCAACCACTAACCTCAATATATGAAAATTTAGGGTGAAAACAAAGCCTAATGAAACAATGAACCTAATGAAACGATGTTGTTATTAGATTTTAAAGGCAAATATCATCTAAAAATGTGTATTTTGTTTGAATCGGAAAGGAAGAAAATGGTAAACATTTTAATTTTTTTTGATGATGCAGTGCCTCTACATCATAGCTCCGGCACCTGAATTTGATCCCGTTTTCATGGAATTTGTTTTTTATAAGTGCATGGGGTTTCTCCTAGCCCTAGAGGTTAATGGGCTACTATAATTTATCACTTATTGTTCAAAAATTTCAAATAGACTTGATGGGATGAGAGGGATTAAGTTGAAGTATAAGGAAGGTGGAATGGGACAAATGGGATTACTCAGCTGGCATCTGGCAGAGATGTGTTGGGCTGAATTATCTCTGTTTTTCTGTTAGATCTATTTGGGTTTTTTCTCAATTGCAATGACTACTGGACTTGATGTTGTAGTTAGACTTTTCTAAAAGTCAGTGCTTTAGAAAAGCGTAACGCTTTATTCTATTTTCATTCTTTAAGGGTCGGATAGCATCGGCCTCTTGTTCGGCCCCAGTATCAGGAGGAGTTGCTCCTCCTCCCCCTCCTGGACCACCACCACCACCTACCGTTTCATCCCCAACTTCTGAAGGTGACTCATCTACTTCACGATCAGCTCTATTTGCTGAACTTAACAAGGGAACCAATATTACTAGTAGTAAGTAATACATGGCAAGTTTGTTAATGATACTTAATCTGAAAGTAACATCCTAATATAATGAGCAATCATTTTTGCAGATACTTCAGAACCCTAATGCTAGGCCAGATACTCTGTCTAGAACTTTGGAGTTTCCCTTTTTGTGAAAGGATTAAATAGTAATTACTTATTTGGAACGAAACATGTTGGTAAATGACTATTCTTTTGCAAAAATGTTAATATCCATTATATTGATGGAAAATGAACTCTAGTAAACCTGCACACATTAGGTCTATAAAGTTATTTTTTGGATTAAATTACAGTTGAATTGCCTTTATTTCTTCTTTCCTCTGTACCCTCCACCAGAGAAATTGAGAGAGCAAGTTGCAAAATCCTGATAGTTTTAGTGTATTGAAACTGACTGCTTTAGCTTCAGAATTAATTTATTCTGTACAGAGTTCCACAAATTTAATGAGATAACCATTTTGATGTAGCCAACAAAATCTTCAAATGAGGATCGATAGTGAATATCACCATTTAGTGCGTTAATGGAGTTTAGTTCTGTTCAGTTCACTGGACAACAACTTGCTGATGTGCTGACAGGACTTGTATTTGAGTGATTCCAGCAGCTCCCATAGAAGGGCACATCGATGTGGGTGTTTTTGTTTGGTCTGTTAAAGGTTAAAATTTGGTGGGAAAATAATTGTGCAAGTTACTGTGTATTAAGCATTTAGTTGAAAGCAGGAAAGAATGAATGAGTTAACCAACTTTTCACAGGCTTTTAGCTTGAACTAAATATTTTGGAGGAAAGAATCCACAGTTTGTAAAAAGATACTGTAAACAGAAGCAATGCAGGAAATGACAGAATTTCTCTTGTGTTGAAGAAAGAAGTGTTCAAATAGTGCCCTTTGTGTGCTTTTCATAAGCCCTGGAAATCAGATTCATGAAGACTGGCTAATTCATCAGATCTTGACTTTAGTGTTGAACTGTTTGAGTTTCCAATAACTAGGAGACTTATGAAATGACCTTTTGATACTAGTATCTGAGAAGTTTTAAATTAAGAAACCTCTTAGTTTCATATATGCATATTGAAAATACTGATTCTTATTTGTTGTTTATAAGATGTACAGAGCCAAAAAAAATTGAATGCCCTTGTATAATATTTTTTTTCAAGTGCTAACACTGTCCCCTTTGGATAGTCTACACTCCATCAGGCAATACAGTCAAAATGCTAACCGCTTACTGTGCTTTAGAATTTTTTAAAAAATCTTAGGCCTTTGGTTCTTTTTCTTTTTACAGTAAACCTTTCTTGACCCCCTCCTCTGTTTTCGTGGATGTTTCCAAAGAAAAAGAATTTCAGGATGTATATTGTATACGTTTCTCTGACATTAAATGTACCTAGTGAAACCTATTGAATATGAACAGCTTCTTCTCATTTGTTCTGTGGACCCACTTACTTTAAACACCTGTTGTGTCTTCCAACCTCTACTTCAGGGCAAATGGGCCCATCTTCAACCTTTGCATGTCACACAAATTTCGTACTTTCTCAAATTTTTCATGTGATCTTTACTTTTGCATCCTCTCTGCTTTCACATCCATCCTTCACAGAAGTTGCTGCAATTAAATTCACCAGTTTACTTACGACTAAACCTGTGGTCTTGTTTTATGAAACCATGAATTCCATATGTTATTTTGCCGTCTTTGCACTGAACACTCAGATCTTTCTGTTTTACCGGAATTCTGCTTTGTGTCTTCCCCCGCCATAGGAAACATCCTCTGCACATCCACTCTATCGAAGCCTTTCAACATTCGATAGGTTTTAGTGAGGTCACCCCTCATTCTTCTTAATTCCAGTGAGTGGAGCCATCAAACGCTGTTCGTATGACAAGCCTTTCAATCCCGGAATCATTTTTGTGAACCACCTTTGAACCATTTCCGATGTCAGCACATCCTTTCTTAGATAAGGAACCCAAAACTGCTCACATTAGCCCATCAACTATTCCCTCTACCCCAAATTCTACCACTTACTTATACACCAGGAGTAATTTACAGTGACTGATTAACTCAATGAACAATTAACTCAAAATCTTAACAGGCAAGTTGAATGTAAGTTGTCTTTTATGATTCCAGGTAACTTCATGCTGACTCCCATTATCAAATCCATTTCGTCCAAGTGAATTTATCCCAAATTGCTTTCCCACCATGCCCTAAACTAAGGTTAGCCTGACTGACAAGTTACTGGATTTATTCCAATAAATGTTTTTAAAATATTTGCATTTCTACAATCTTCAGACACTGTCTTTTGATTAGAGGGTTATGACCACTACTTCTACATTTTCCTCCCTTTTCTCAGCAACCTATAATACATCCAATGGAGAACTGATGACATAGCTATTGTAGGTGTATCTAACTTTAATTCCTCCTTATCAATTTTAGCACCCTTTTTTTTAGCACATCTGGCAATGTTTTCCGTAATAAAAGACAGCTTTCGCAAGTACAGAAGTTGTGTCTCAACTATGCCCTTGGTATATAGTCACTAATCAAACTCTCCACTCTTCTAAATATTTTATTATTTAGCTGTGTAGGAAAAGCAATGAACTAAAGTGTTCCAGATAAGCACTTCTTGACAGTGTTGTGAACATCTGTTTAATTCAGTGCTGAAGCATGTCCCGGACAGTAGCAAAACCCACAAGAATCCTGCATTGAGAGGTGGAGGTGGAGCTTCCGTGGCTGGACCAAAGCCATTCAAAGCAGCTTCTCCGTCAGTGAAGCCAGCAGAAAAGAAAGGGCCACCCGTACTAGAACTGCAAGGAAAGAAATGGGTGGTGGTAAGTTTAAATTTATCCCAGAATAATCCGTTATTCCAGAATTTATTTTGGAAAGATGGGCTTTGATTTTAGTGGGTGATGACAAAGAAAATGTGTAATAAATTCTCTTGGTTCAGTATTTGGTATTTGCTCAGCTGATTTTGGCTGCTTTTCCAAATGGAGCTCCAGTTGTCTTTGGCTCCTTAAGGTTAAGTAAATACTCAATAGCTTTGTACTCTGAAGAGTGTCCCTGTGGCACTAGTGTACTGACCAGCTTTGTGATTGTCATTGAAGGTCATTAGAGTGCTGGAAAGGATACAGTCATGGAAGGCTTTGTGAGTGGGTAGACAAAAACATTGGGGGAAGAGGATGATGTCAGAGATTTGATGATAATTTTACTGTGACTTTGAGCCGGTTTAAAGGCTTCAACAAATTTTGAGAACCAATACATTGATATAAAATTTTAAAATAGTGTAATTCTGGGTTGGTTAAGTATATAAATGTATCTAGACACGCAGGACAATTGACCAATGCAGTAGGTTGTGCATAGGAGGCCAGTCAGAAGAAAATTGAAGTAATTGTGTTTGAAGTGACAATTAATTGTATGTTGAGGCTGTGGATGGGCTGAAATGAGGTGTGTCCACATTGTAAAACCTGAAAAATTTAATTCCTACTTTTTTAAGTTTAACTAATCTGGACATCAGTGTGATCAACAATTTACGTGGAAAAGTTGAGCTTTGTGTCTGTGACTGATAATCTAGTAACCCAGCAGCTGGAAGTTTGCCTGTGTAGAAGGTAGGTGACTGTAAAATTTGACAGAGCCATGATGCTCTTGTGAAAAGGTAGTCAATGGGTATACATTTCAATATTAGCTATTTCACTGGGCTAACGTGGATTGATTGGAGGTATGGAATTATCCCTCATTAGGAGCTAGCAGGCAAAGACAGAAACCAAATTGGACAGTTTTGTCAGAAAAACTGTTGCAAGTAAGTATTTTGGAAGCTTGTAATTATGGCAATGTTTTATACTTCTACAATTATGGAGTCTTTGAACACTGAATTGTTAACCAGCAATTTAATATTTATGCATGAATTAAATGAATAAATTAAGCATGTTAGTCATTTACAGTGTTTTCTCACTCCCTTTATGTAAAGTGGTTTAAGATTATTCTCTGCTTGTAGGAAAACCAAGAGAATACCAGTAGCCTGGTTATTGAAGACACTGAATTGAAGCAGGTCGTGTACGCTTACAAGTGTGCCCACTCCACTCTTACTGTCAAGGGGAAGATCAACTCCATCACTGTCGGTAGGTGGAAAAGATCAAATGCTCAAGCTGCTTTTTAAGCATGTTTCATCACTATTAAGACTGCTTTTGCTCAATTACAAACAATGATGCAGTGGTCTATCTTACAGTCGTCAGGTGAACAGATTACTGTGTGGTGACACCTGACCTTTGTCCCAAAACAGTTCCAATCTCAAACTTTGTTCCCTAGCTAGCACCTTTCCTTGGCAACTGAACTGAACCAGATTCTTTGGTGCCACATATAAACTAGTATTTATTTTCGCTTTACCTGACTTTGCCCTGCCTCATCTCATCTGTTGTTGAAACACTCATCTTTTGCTTGCTTACCTATCTTTACTAGCTTCAAGTCAAACAATAAATTGGTTTAAAACTTCTTGTTATTTTCAAGACTGCTTGATTTCCTGTCTGTTTCCTATAGCTTGAAACTGATTATCTACCTTCTCCCTCTGGGTGTTCTGTTGGCCTTTTAAGGAGAGTTTGGCTTCTGTAATTCATCAGCAGATGGTACATAATTCGAAGTGTGCTCTCCTTAGGTTCGTTTCTTTGTAGTGATGTACTGAGTTTTATCTTTGAATTATGGAAAACGCATTGCATACAATCGTTGAAAAAAAAACTCATTTTCAGCATTGTAACAATTGTGAAATAAATTTATACTTTCTCTTTAATAATATGAGAGAACTTGCATTTTTATTTGAAAACATATGTTTGTTTATTTGATTCTCCATGCTTTCTAATTGTATACTTATGTGTCCTGTGTATCAATTATTTGGCTTTAGATATAAATGCCGAATATCCAAACAACTGCTTTTGTTTCTGAAATGTCTCTCCCTGCATATCAGCATGCTTGCTTAATGAACAGCTGAGCTACTGAAGTGAGTAATTTTCAAGATCCATCTGACGTTCTTCAGAAAACCTTGAGGTGCTACCGTTCACCTTAACATACAGGGCTTGAAGCTGGTCAGTTATGTAGTCAATGTAGAATTTGCAAAATGTCCTTGGCATCCGTGCTAGGAAGTATAAACATCATGGAGAATGGTAATGGTGAATGAAAGTGAACTTTCTTAATGTTTGTGATGTAGGTTTCTACACCCTAATGAAGATCTTGTTGTTTTTTGTTTTACAGATAACTGTAAAAAATTTGGCCTTGTTTTTGATCATGTTGTTGGAATTGTGGAAGTAATAAATTCCAGGGATGTGAAAATTCAGGTAATTGAAACAAGGGCAGAGGAAAATAAATATCTCCCTTACTTTCACAAGTTTCTCTAGCTGGAACAAGAAAATTATCTCCGTGTTCTCACTGACATTTAACTCCCAACACTTGGTCACCAAAATGGTATCCATATCCACACGTACTTTGGCAGTCAGCTTCAGCTTCCCACCAACTCTTTCCCATCTCCTTTTACATCAATACTAGAGGGGCAAACATTTCTTTGAACTTAATTTTCGGAAGACTGAAGTAACTGTCTCCGTCCTTGCTAGAAGTTCTGCTCCCGAGCCAGCCACTATATTTACCTTCGGAACTGAAACTGAACCCATCTCTTTCTACCTTATCTGACTTTCCCTGCATCATATTGCCTGTCATTGGAATACTTGTCTTTTGCGTGTGTACCTCCAGTGGACCCCAGATAAACAGCAAATTGGTTTTGGAATTCTCATTTTCATTTTCAACCCTTAAAATGGAAAAATATTTAACTGGGTGAGAGATAATTATGATGCTATTAGGCAGGAGTTTGGGTGCATAAATTGGGAACAGATGCTCTCAAGGAAATTTACAATAGAATTGTGGAGGTCGTTTAGGGAGCACTTGCATGGGGTTCTGGATAGGTTTGTCCTTTGAGGCAGTGAAAGGATGTTAGGGTGAAGGAACTACAGTTGACAAGAGAGATGGAACATTTAGTCAAGAGAAAGAACGAAGCGCTCTGAAGGTTGAGGAAGCAAAAATCAGACATTGGTCTTGAGAGTTATAAAGTGACCAAGAAGGAGCTTAGAACTAGAAAGGTACATGAGGAAGCCTTGGTGAGTAATATTAAGGAACATCCCAAAGTGTCTTGTGGATATTTGAAGAACAGGAGGATGACTAGAGTGAGGGTAGGACTGAGCAGGGATAAAAGAGGAAATGTGCTTGGAATTGGAGGAGGTAGAGGAGGCCCTTAATCAGTATTCACCATTGATGAATGAGGTCAGTGTAGAGCAGGATGAATGTGCTGGGGCTTTAAGGAAGAGAATGTGATGGAAGAGCATTTGGGTAGATAAGTCCCCAGGGCCAGATGGAATATACCCCAGTTACTGTGAAAAGTGAGGGAAGAGATTGCTGCATTGCTGTTGATATCTTCACTGACTTAATTTTAGTACCAGAAGACTGGAAGATGGCATCTGTTACTCCTTTGGTCATGAAAGATAATAGGGCTAATCCTGGGAATGATAGACCAGTGAGTCTTACATCAATGGTGGGCAAACTATTGGAGAGGATTCTTAGAGACACTCTCTTTGAGAAGCATGGCCTGATTATGGGTAGTCATGGCAGGTCGTGCCTTATGAGCCTGATTGAGTTTTTCAAGGAAGTAGCTAAACACGTTGATGAAGGTACAGCATTGGATGTGCTGTATATGAATTTTAGTAAGGTGTTTGACAATTCCCATAGTAGGCTCATCCAGAAGTCATGGGGGTGGGATACATAGCAACTTGGCTACATGGATTTGGAATTGGATTGCACATAGAAGGCAGAAGGTGGTGGTAGATAGACCATATTCTGCCTGGAGGTCAGTGACTAGTGCTGTTCCACAGGGATCTGTTCTGGAATCCCTTCTCTTCGTGATTTCTGTAACTGACTTGGATGAGGAAGTGGAACGGTGGGTTGGTAGGTTTCCAAATAACACAAAGGTTGGTGCTGTTGTGGATAGTGCAGATGGTTGTTGTAGGTTACCACTGGACATTGGTAGGATGCAGAACTGGGTTGAGAAGTGTCAGGAGTTCAATGTGGGAATGTGTGTAGTGATACGCTTTGGAAGGTTGAACTCGAAGGTTAATGGCAAGATTCTTAGCAGGTTGGTGCAATAGAGGGATCAAAGTTGCCACACAATTTGATAAGGTTATTAAGAAGGTGTATGGTGTGTTGTCTTTTATTAGTTGGGGTCTGAATTCAAGAGCCACAAGGTAATGTAGCTCTATAAAACTTCGGTTAGACTATACTTAGAGTAGTGGTAGAGAGGATGCAAAAGATATTTAACAGGATTAGAGAACATGTCATATGAGAAAAGGTTGAGCAAGCAAGGGTTCTTTTCTCTCAAGTGAAGGAGGATAAGAGACTTGATAGAGGTGTACAAGATAAGAGGCATAGACAGAATGGAGAGCCAGCAGCTTTTTCCCAAGTGGCAATGGCTAATATGAGAGGGCATACTTTAAAGGTGATTGGAGTAAAGTACGGGGAGAGAGAATATCAGAGGTAGATTTTTTTTTAAGCCGGAATTGCAGAATAGCAATAGCAAGTGTCAGGGGTGGTGGTAGTCGAGATAAATACATTGGGCACATAGAGGAAAGAAAAAATGGAGGGCTGTCGGGAAGGGAAGAGTTGGGTTAGATTGATCTTGGAGTAGGTCAAAAGGCCAGTATAACATTGTGGGCTGAAGGGCTTGTACTGTTCTTTTTTCTGTGTTTAACCTCTCTATAATTTCACCTCTTCAACAATTAAGAGAATTTTAATTTCTTTCAGCCTTTAACTGTCAGATATCTGTAGTGCTCTAATTCTGGCCACTTACAGATCCGATGAGCTGAATGGCATAATTCAGCTCCCATGTTTTAAGGTCTTATCTCCAAATTTAATTGGTTCATTATCAGCCAATATCAAAGCCCTGGACTCTGTCTCTCTATCTTTGTCCTCCAAGTGACTCTTCTTAAAACCTGTTATTTTGACTAAACTCTTGATTATCTTCCTCACTACCTTGTGTGGATCAGTGTATATATTTTGTAGGTAATAGGATATTTCAAATGTTAAGGATACTTCAACCACATTCAGTCTTTCGGTCTTATGGGAACCTTTGTTATCATAAACAGACCAAAAATTTGTTTCAAGTTTACAGACTTCAAGGAGATGTGTCCCAAGTTATTGTCTAGCACAGGTAAAACACATCATCCAAAGGACTGTAATTGTGTTCCATTAATTCCTGTGTAAGTGAAGTAGTTGTATTATTTTTCAAATACGGCAACCCTATTCTGTGTAAGTGTGACTTTTAAGACAATTACAAGTTATTATTATCAATTTAAAAGTCTTTCCTGCTCTCTCTTTTTAAGTTAAATCCCAAAATTTTGGGCTAAATTCAGAATAAGTTAATATACTTAACATAATTTGCTGAGCAGAAGAAATGAGCTTGTGTTTTAGAAGACGATGTGCAGTATTGCTATGATCTCTATTCACAGGCATGGTACTCGCCGTTAGATTTGTCTCTAACCTATTAGTTTAGATTCTGCTACTGGCAGTGAACTCCTTGCTCCTGACTTGAAAAAAGAAATGGGACCTTCTGGCATGACTTCCCTTTTCCAGCATTGCTATTGGCATCAGTTCTTGAAATTGTTTGTGTCCAGCAAATATTGTGTCAACAAGTAGTCTGAAAAATTGATATTTAACCAACATTTAGCATGCAAAATACAGATTGTTCCATACAAGTATTGGAGTAGAAGCTAATGTATCATAAGTAATGTACAAATTTGGAATTTTTAAAAAAGCGCCACAAAATCTATGGTTTTGTGGGGGGGGGGGGGGTCAGAGGTTAAGTATGCTTAAACAGTGTCCCCTTGTTCAGCTAGAATTAATCGTTTTTAACAGTAATCTGTAATTTTAGCTTCACAAATTTCTAGCCTTCTCTATCATCATTGGAAGTCAGTGAAGAATCAAAGATCGGTGATAGCAACTTGCATGTTTGTGCTTAACTGCATGTGCAGATCAGTGTTACAGTCAGCTTCCTGTATGTTCTGATTGTACTGAAAAATACACAATCAAAAACTGGGCCATTGATTTATTATTAAGTGGAGAACATTTTATTGAGATATGGAAGATAAAAATTACTTGAAATTGTGCAAAGATAAACAACTGCAATCAATAGCAAAGTACATCTTGTATGTCGCTAAAAACACCTCTGTATTTGTAGATCCAAGGATGAAAGACCATTACTTTCTGAAATTTAAAACACACAGTAATTCTAAATATAGTCCAATACCACCCCCCCCCCCCCATTCCTTTCTTATTTGGAGGTCAAATCCAGAGGTGTTCTCTCTGATGAAGGCAGCAAATACAACACCAAACAATTGTGCAGATAGCAATGATCCAAATATTGGATCAGTTTTGAGCTGATTGTATTGAGAGTTTACCAGTTTGCAAAAATATTCAGGTTTGATGGACTTGAGTAACTAATAAAATAAAATTTTTGTTTCAATTATATAGGGTAGATGCATATGCAAAGTGCAATTTAAAATTCTCAGCTTATCACCATCCTTTGTTCACATGTTGCAGAATTTTTAAAGATTATTTTGGTCACTTACACATTTTATTGGAAAATGTTAATAAAGCTTTTAATTGTTTACAGAAGCTTGCTGTATGTGCAAAGTCCATATTCAAAGTTGCTCTGTCATTTTCCTTCCATAGGTGCTGGGTAAAGTGCCAACTGTATCAGTCAATAAGACTGATGGCTGCCATATCTATCTTAATAAGGATTCTCTCTCTTGTGAGGTTATCAGTGCCAAGTCCTCTGAGATGAACATCTTGGTTCCTGGAAACGATGATTTTGTAAGTACATTTCCCTTGTCTTTTAAAAATTGCATGTTAATGAGAATGACAATATTCCATAGAATACATTAGGTGAGGAAAAAATAGTTCATTACTTTCAAGTTTTTATCTCTCCTTCCTTGCATTCCTGAAATGTAGTGCAGATTTTTTTTTTGAACTGCCAGTTCAAAATTTTACGTAAGTATTTGATGTTTGAAATTTGAACAGATTTGTTACAATGTGGTAGGGGACTAAACATCAAAATGTAATCAGTGTTCAATAATTGGTGTGTGTTTGGTTGCTGGTTGTAACTTAGACATTCAGATTTGGCTTACATTGACTGGACAAGAATCTCTGCTGTATCTCCAGACCCTCCACATTTAGAGGTCAACCAAGCAAGTTCAAGTATCTTAAGAGAACAGGCTAATTGAAACACAAGATTCATTATGAGCCTTCCGCATATTCCAGTTGAAATATAGATAAATGACTGGATATACCCCATGGGGAAGCAGCACCTGTGGGGGAAAAAGTTGGGAATATTAGTTGGTATTGGATATTGGGCTGAAATCCTATTCCTTGTATCACATGGAATCCAGGTAAAGCTTATTTAATTGGATACATAATTGGTTTGATGGTAGAAAGCAGAGAGTGATGGTGGTAGGTTTTCTTGGACTGAAGGCCCATCAATAGTGATGTGCCTTGGGTGTCAGTGCTGGGGTTATTGTTATTTGTCAATTATATCAAAGGTATAGATGAGAAATGTAAAATTCATGTTTTAGCAAGTTTGCAAATGACACTGAAATATGGTGGATAATAAGATGTTATAAAAAAATTACAGGGGAATGTTGATAAGCAGATTAAGTGGACTGAGGAATGGTAATTGGAGTTGAATTTGGCTTAGTGCAAGGTGTTATGTTTTGGAAATTCAAATCCATGTAGGAATTTCACAGTGAACAACAATGGCCTTGGTGTAGGCCAGAGGACCTTGGTTCACTGAGTCAAGTCGTAGGTAGTCAGGGTGAAAACTTTTGGTGCACAGGTCTTCATAAGTCAAGGCACTACATATAAAAGTTGGAGGTCTTGATGGTGCTACTGAGGCCACACTTGGAGTATTGTGTTCAGTTTTGGTCGCTCTGCTGTACAGAAGGTGGTATTAAACTGGAAAGTCTACAGAAAAAATTTTCAAGGATGCTGCCAGGACTTGAGGGACTGGGTTATAAAGAAGAGATTGTGAACAGGCTAGAACTTTGTTCAGTGCTTCGGAGACATGGAGGTGACCTTATAGAAGTGTATAAAGTTGTGAAGGAGCATAGAGTGAATGCACTGTCTTTTTCTCAGAGTTGGGGAATCAAGAACCAGAAGGGACAGTGTTTAAATTGAAAGGGGAAAGATTTAAGAGGAGCTTGAGGGGCAATTTTTACACAAAAGTTGATATATATGTGGAATGAGCTGCCAGAAGAAGTGGCTGATGCAGATATAATAACATTTAAAAGACGGGACAGGGACATGGATTGGAAAGATGTAGAAGGTTATGTGCCAAATAGGACTAACTTGCATGGGGCATCGTGGTCAGCATGGACGACAAGTTGGGCTGATGTGCAAGTCTCTGCTGTATAATTCTATGACTCTAGTATAGACCAGCTCACAGGGTGTGGTTCAGGTTTTTTGACTCAAATTCTAAGATGAAATCTAGCTGACAGTATGAGATGACTAGCTTTTCGACATCTCTTCTTAATCATGCATTTTCTGAGCCAAATGAAATGCTGTGGTACTGGAACTGGATGGTGTAAAAACACTCAGACATGGAGCGCTTTTTTTTAAGGAAACTGTATGCGACAGAATAGAGCATTTTTATAGCAACTCGTTTTTGATTTTGTCTCACAGGTGGAATGCCCTGTTCCGGAACAATTCAAGACTGTCTGGAATGGAGAGAAACTGGTGACCACAGTAACTGAAATAAGTGGTTAAATGTATGGATCCTGGGGACTTGAACCCACAAGCATGGTCTTAATGATGTTGCTAATCATGAGCCTGATTAATCTGTAGAAGCAACAAGCTAACTTTCTGCACAACTTAGTTTTTGTCCTATCACTCCACATGAGAGGTACTTATTCTGATACACGTTATACCTCATGACTGGAATTACCCTTTCCAGTATAATAATGGCCTAAGGCAGCTGCAATAAAGCATGATGGCTGCTGTCCAGAACAATCTATTTGTGAATCTATGAGAGTAGAACAGTGTGGAAAGGGAAATGATTGGGAAAAGATTTTTGTGAGTGAGTATAGTGTACCAAATACAGTTTACTAGAGACAAACATTGCTGAACTCTTAATTGGCAAAGGGAGAAAGGACTTTTTTTAAAATCTCTGTCTTAAAGAAATTTCTAAAAAAAAAATTTGTAATGTATACATACCAGACTAATCTTAAGCCCTGCTAAATAGGCATAGATAAGTTATAATATGCAATTACAATTTTCTTTTTAGTTTCTACTTTGTGCCTCTTCTTTGATTAATTAGGCTTTGGGACTGCTTTGTGGAAGGTCCGTTGCTTTTGACTTCAAGTGAAATTCTATTCACTGCACTAGTAGGATTGTTTTTTATCCTTTGAAGCTATATATAGTCCAATGTGCACACTGTAACCTATTCATGGGTAAGAACTTCCCTCCATGAACCAGATCAAAATTTATGTGAAAGGCCGAGATCCTGAATTTATTTTTGTGCTGATAGCTCTCCAGTTTTGTGATCTAAACTTGAAATCCTTAAAATAACAAGTCTAATTACTTGTGGGTACGGGTGGGTTACTTTAAGGTAACTCTTAGACATTCCATGGTTTCAAAACCAAATACGGCTTTCCTGTCAACATGCAAATTGCATTGTTTCTTTCCATTTTTAATCATAGTCACTTCTCAGATTACACTTGACAATTTGATTGGACAGGGTTTTATTTCTAGCATAGTCGTGGGCTGAAGCTGGGATCCTGAAGTGGTTTATCCTCAAACTCAACATGATTTAAAAATAATAAAACTTCATTCATCTTTTCTCAAGGTCTAGTTCCTGCTGATTAGGGTAAAAAAAATCTAATAATTCATCTTCATTTTGAACATTCAAGAGTTTTGATGCCTGATGGCAGGTGTTTTGGGGTTTAAAGTTCTGTCTAAAAACTATCCTGTTGCCCACTGTTCCTCTCTAGAGTATTAAGAAATCTGGTTTTCAGTAGACAAATAAAACTTTTTTTTCGGGTTATTAATATTTCAGCACTGGTTGCACAGTATATGTCACTTTTTCAATTCAAAATGTTTTACCGGTATACAGATAGTAAGAAAAAATTGCCAGTTTTCTTTTTAGTGCTTCAGTTTAATATTCTGTGATTGGCTCCAGATGCATTATTCTTAATTTTAGCTATGTTTCAAGAATATCTGTATTAATGGCTGGGGAAGTAATTGGGGCCTTACATGGTGTATATTAATTTCTGAGTGGACCACTGAACTCTGTGATAATGGTGTGTTGTATGAATTCTGTGGGGTTATTTTGCAGTCTTAGTACAGGTTTGCAAATTTATGGTTGTGGGAACTTACCAGATGGTGAATATGCTGCGATGATGCATGGCTACAGTTGGGTTGTGACGCTGCTGCAGTGATGTATATAAAGACTGTAGCAGGCAAAAAAAGGTTAATGTAATTGCCCCTGAACTGGGTGCCATTTGTTTGAGATTATGCAATCAATGTATTACATTTAAAGTGAACTTGCTCAGAAAACAATTCTTGTTCACTTAACGAGTTATTGCCCCTCCATCATGCAGAATATTACGAGCAGATTGATGTTAACGGCCTCTTTTTGCTGTATTGTATGTTCTAAACCTGATATCACTTCTCATAACAGTTTGTTATGTACAAGAGGGATCAAACTCAGTTCTTGCTACTTATGGTTACCAGGCTATCTGAAATACTTCAGGAATTAAACTACAAAATAAAATTTGCCAACTCGCTTATAAATTTTCACATTTGAGTTGTTTGCTTAATTTTTGTTCAAGGTTGCAGATCACTGTGCCTAGCTATAAAACATGGTGTAGCCTTTGAAGTTTAAGAGGTTCTTTTATAAATAGATTTATAGATATTTTTGATAACATTAGCATTAACATCAAAAAATATTTCTAATCCTTTTCCTCCCGTATTTCTGAATGGGAAATAGTGGCTAACAAAACTAAAGTTTTTTGAGGATGTAACTGGCAGGATGGGTGCAACAGAACCAATGGATGTAGAGTATTTGGATTGTAAAAAGCCGTTTGATGAAGTCCCAGGTAAGAAGTTAATATGTAAAACTCTTAAACTGGTGGCCAAACATTTTAATTTCGATTCCCGTTCCGACATGTCTGTCCTTGGCCCCCTCTGGTGCCAAGATGAGGCCCTCAGAGTGGGGGAGCAACACCTTATAATCCGTCTGGGTAGCCTCCAACCTGAAGGCATGAATATCGATTTCTCCTCCCAGTTTAAAAAAAACTTCCCTCTTCCTTCCCTCTTCTTCTATGCCCCACTCGGGTCTCTTGCCTGCCTATCACCTCCTGTTGGCTCCCCTCCTCTTTCCCTTTCTCCTGTGGTCCACTCTCTTCACCTATCACCTTCTAGCTAATCCTCCTGCCTCCCCCATCCCACCATTTTACTTCAGCATCTCAGCTGAAACGACGACTGTTTTATTATTTCCATAGATGCTGCCTGACTTGCTGAGTTCCTCCGGCATTTTGTATATGTCTGCTTAAATTATTTAAGTTGTATTTAATAGTTCAATTTTTTTTTATCAGATTTTACCACTTTAACTGTGCATAATTTGCTCACACTAAGACTTGCCACATTTGATCAGTTGGAATAAACAGAATGAAAATAACCAAAAATTACCAATAGTCACTAACCTGGAACCTCACAAACAGCTGGAGACTGTGAGGGTCTTTTCTTCTTTAGGCCAAGGTAAATTAGTGAGGCTGTCTGTTTAAAACTTGATTTCTGTCCGTGGAATCTTGGGGAGTCTCTGCACTTAGAGACAAATTGCACAAGTGTGCAAATCCCTGAAGATGACACAGTTGCGAACAGGCAAGGCTAGTCCTGTTGGGCGTTATACCTGAGGTAGAATCTGACAATGGGATTGTGGAAATGAAAACACTGCTTAACATCTGAGGACAGTTATGAGAACAGGCACCTCCTAATTGAATTAACAACAGTAAGTGTCCATCAATATTCCAGCAAGTTGGTTTTTCAAAGGCTAATACTTGTATCTGAAATATCCCAATGATTTTCCATTGAGGCAGCACAAAATGATGTTGGAAACAGAAAGACCCTTTTGAGTTATGAGTGAATATTAGTAGTCTGTTAAAGGCAGGAATCCAGGTGCTTATAAGTGTACACAAACAATTGTGACGGTCTAGATTGAACCGTGCTTAATTGAAATGATAATCTTCAAAGGATTTAGGCATCAAAGAAATCTGAAAACTATTCACACTTAAAGTGCACTGGACCACCCTAGGCAGGCAAACGGCTGAGTTTCAGAGATGTTGCAGCATCTCCAATTAGTACACACTAGGTTAAGTTTACGAGGCTTGGCCTGTAATGAAGAGTTTCCCTCTACAGATGCTGCCTAACCCATTGAGAGCCTGTGGTTTTTTGCGTGTTGCTCCAGACTTCTGTTGTGTCATTGTACCCCACATTGAAGAGGCTTTCCTCTCTTTGACAGGATTGCAGGCTGCAGTTTGGAATGAGACACCAGCTAGCTATACTTACTCACTGGTGCAGTTATATCAGCAAGAATGCCAATTCAATCCATTTATACTGACTACTCTGGCTAATTTTTAAGGGCAAAGTACACTCAGGGTCACTATATAATGAACACCTTAGAATCTGGTGTGGCCTTCTGATGCTGTAGCTCATCCAGAAATGCTGTTCTGCACACCACTGTGGTAACACATGGTTATTTAGAACCGTAGAACATTACAGCACAGAAACAGGCCCTTCAGCCCTCTAGGCTGTGCCGAACCATTTTTCTGCCTAGTCCCACTGACCTGCATCTGGACCATATCTCTCCTTACACCTCTCATCCATGTACCTGTCCAAGTTTTTCTTAAATGTTAAAAGTGAGCCTGCATTTACCACTTCATCTGGCAGTTCATTCCACACTCCCACCACTCTCTGTGTGAAGAAGCCCCCCCACCAAATGTTCCCTTTAAACCTTTCCCTTTTCACCTTTAACCCATGTCCTCTGTTCTTTTCTCCCCTAGCCTCAGTGGAAAAAGCCTGCTTGCATTCACTCCATCTATAGCCATCATAATTTTATATACCTCTATCAAATCTCCCCTCATTCTTCTACACTCCAGGGAATAAAGTCCTAACCTATTCAACCTTTCTCTGTAACTCAGTTTCTCAAGTCCCAGAAACATCCTTGTAAACCTTCTCTGCACTCTTTCAACCTTATTAATATCCTTCCAGTAATTAGGTGACCAAAACTGCACACAATACTCCAAATTTGGCCTCACCAATGTCTTTTACATCCTCGCCATAACATTCCAACTCTTATACTCAGTACTTTGATTTATAAAGGCCAATGTGCCAAAAGCTCTCTTTAGGACCCTATCTACCTGTGACGCCACTTTTAGGGAGTTTTGTATCTGTATTCCCAGATCCCTCTGTTCTACTGCACTCCTCAGTGTCCTACCATTTACAAGTTATGTTCTACCTTGGTTTGTCCTTCCAAAGTGCAATACCTCACACTTGTCTGCATTAAACTCCATCTGCCATTTTTCCAGCTGGTCCAAATCCCTCTGCAAGTTTTGAAAATCTTTCTCACTGTTCTCTACTCCTCCAATCTTTGTATCATCAGCAAATTTGCTGATCCAATTTACCACATTATAATCCAGATCATTGCTATAGACGACAAATAACAATGAACCCATCACTGATCCCTGTGGCACACCACCTGTCACAGGCCTCCACTCAGAGTAGCAATCCTCCACTACCACTCTCTGGCTTCTTCCATTGAGCCAACGTCTAATCCAATTTACTACCTCACCATGCGACTGAGTCTTCCTAACTAATCTCCCATGCGGGATCTTGTCAAAGGCCTTACTGAAGTCCATGTAGATAACATCCACTACCTTCCCTTCATCCACTTTCCTGGTAACCTCCTCAAAAAACTCTTTATTAGATTGGTTAATAGACAATAGGTGCAGAAGTAGACCATTCGGCCCCTCGAGTCTGCACCGCCATTCTGAGATCATGGCTGATCATTCACTATCAATACCCAGTCCCTGCCTTGTCCCCATATCCCTTGATTCCCCTATCCATCAGATATCTATCCAGCTCCTTCTTGAAAGCATCCAGAGAATTGGCCTCCACTGTCTTCCGAGGCAGTGCATTCCACACCTCCACAACTCTCTGGGAGAAGAAGCTCTTCCTCAACTCTGTTTTAAATAACTGACCTCTTATTCTCAATCCATGCCCTCTGGTACTGGACTCTCCCAACATCTGGAACATATTACCTGCCTCAATCCTATCAAATCCTTTAATTATCTTAGACGTTTCAATCAGATCCCCTCTCAATCTCCTCAATTCCAGCGTGTACAAGCCCAATCTCTCTGCGTAAGACAGCCCTGCCATCCCAGGAATCAACCTAGTGAATCTACGCTGCACTTCCTCAATTGCCAGAATGTCCTTCCTTAAACCTGGAGACCAAAACTGTACACAATATTCCAGGTGTGGTCTCACCAGGGCCATTTACAAATGCAAAAGAACATCCTTGCTCTTGTATTCAATTCCCCTTGTAACAAAGGCCAACATTCCATTTGCCCTCTTCACTGCCTGTTGCACTTGCTCATTCACCTTCATTGACTGGTGAACTAGGACTCCTAGGTCTCTTTGCATTTCTCCCTTACCTAACTCGACACCATTCAGACAATACTCTGCCCTCTTGTTCCAGCTTCCAAAGTGGATAACTTCACATTTATAACATGACCTACCACGCACAAAGCTATGTTGACTCTCCCTAATAAGTCCCTTTCTATCCAAATACTTGTAGATACTATCTCTTAGTACTCCTTCCAATAATTTATTTATTACTGATAATTTCCCAGATTACTTTTAGAGCCTTTTTTTAAACAACGGAACAACATGAGCACCTCACCCATGGATGCCGACATTTTAAATGTATCTGCCAGGGCCCCTGCAATTTCAACACTAGTTTCCTTCAAGGTCCAAGGGAATACTGTCAGGTCCTGAGGATTTATCTACTCTCTTTTGCCTCAAGACAGCAAGCACCTCCTCCTCTTCAATCTCTATAGGTTCCATGACCTCACTACTTGTTTGCCTTATTTCCATTGACTCCATGCCAGTTTCCTTAGTAAATACAGATGCAAAAACCCATTTAAGATCTCCCCCATTTCTTTTGGTTCCATACATAGCCGACCACTCTGATCTTCAAAAGGACCAATTGTATCCCTTACTATCCTTTTGCTCTTAATATACCTGTAGAAGCTCTTAGGATTATCCTTCAGCTTGACTGCCAAAGCAACCTCATGTCTTCTTTTAGCCCTCCTGATTTCTTTAAGTATTTTCTTGCACTTATAATACTCCTCAAGCACCTTATTGCCTATACCTGTCATACATCTCCCTCTTCAGATTTCCAATATCCCTCAAGAACCAAAGTTCCTTATTCTTATTCACTTTGCCTTTAATCCTGACAGGAACATACAAACTCTGCACTCTCAAAATTTCTCCTTTGAAGGCCTCCCACTTACCAATCACATCCTTGCCAAAGGACAACCTGTCCCAATCTACACTTTTTAGATCCTCTCTCATTTCTTCAAATTTGGCCTTTTTCCAGTTTAGAACCTCAACCCGAGGACCAAATCTATCTTTATCCATGATCAAGTTGAAACTAATGGCGTTATCACTGGACCCAAAGTGTTCCCCTACACACACTTGTCACCTGCCCTAATTCATTTCCTAATAGATCTAATATTGCATCCTCTCTAGTTGGTACCTCTATATTGATGTAGAAAACTTTCCTGAACACATTTTACAAACTCTAACCCATCTAGACCTTTAACAGTATGAGAGTCCCAATCAATATGTGGAAAATTAAAATCCCCTATCACAACTTTGTTTCCTGCAGTTGCCTGCTATCTCTCTGCAGATTTACTCCTCCAATTCTCGCTGACTATTGGGTGGTCTACAATACAACCTCATTAATGTGGTCATACCTTTCCTGTTTCTCAGCTCCACCCATATGGCCTCAGTAGACAAGCCCTCTAATCTGTCCTGCCTGAGCACTGCTGTAACATTTTCCTTGACAAGCAATGCCATCCCCCTCCCCCCCCCACCCTTAATTCCTCTGCCTCTATCACGTCTGAAACATCGGAACCCTGGAACATTAAGCTGCCAGTCCTGCCCCTCCTGTAGCCTAATTTCACTAATGGTTATAATGTCATAATTCCATGTGTCAATCCACGCCCTCAGGTCGTCTGCCTTCCCCACAATACTCCTTGCATTGAAATAGACACACCTCAGAAGATTATTACCACCACACACAACT
Organism: Hypanus sabinus; assembly: GCF_030144855.1. Taxonomy (NCBI): domain Eukaryota; kingdom Metazoa; phylum Chordata; class Chondrichthyes; order Myliobatiformes; family Dasyatidae; genus Hypanus; species Hypanus sabinus. The sequence goes on along the minus strand of NC_082735.1, from coordinate 27,020,073 downwards.
CTTCTATTTCTGACTTTGCATGAACTTTTAACATCATTTATTTCCACCCCGCTCCAGTATCTGCTCTGGCACTCTGGTTCCCATCCCCCTGCAAATCTAGTTTAAACCCTCCCCAATAGCACTAACAAACCTCCCTGCAAGGATATTGGTTTGGTCCCCCTGTAGTACAGGTCCCACCTGCCCCAGAAGAGGTCCCAATGATCCTGAAATCCTGCTCCCTACACCAGTTCCTCAGCCACGTGTTCATCCTCCAGAGCATCCTATTCTTACCCTCACTGGCACGTGGCACAGGTAGCAATCCTGAGGTTACCACCCTCACGGTCCTGCTTTTTAACTTCCTACCAAGCTCTCTATAATCACTCTTCAGGACCTCCTCACTCTTTCTTCCTCCGTCATTGGTACCAATGTGTACCACGACATCTGGCTGATCACCCTCCCATTTCAGAATGCTGTGCATGCGATCAGAGACATCCCTGACCCTGGCACCCGGGAGGCAACAAACCATCCGGGAGTCTCTGTCACGACCACAGAGCCTCCTGCCTGTACCTCTATCGAGTCCCCTATCACTACTGCTCTTCTTCCACCCTCCCTTCTGCACTGCAGAACCAGACTCGGTGCCAGAGATCCAGCCTCCGCAGCTTGTCCCAGGTACGTCATCCCTCCCAACAGTATCCAAATCGGTATACCTGTTGTTAAGGGGGATGACCACAGGGGAGCTCTGCTCTGCCTGCCCTTTCCCCTTCCCTTGCCTGAAGGTGCCCTGCTCCTTTGGCGTAACTACTTCCCTGAAGCTAGTACCTATAAACTCCTCAGTCTCACGAATGATCCGGAGGTCATCCAGCTCCTGCTCCAGTTCCCTAACGCCGTTTGTTAGGAGCTGCAGCTGGATGCACTTCTTCCAGGTGTCATTATCAGGTCTCCCCGACTTCCCACATCCTGCATTTCAACCTCCTCTCTACTCCAAACTGACTCGTTAAAAACTAGACGAAACTTCTGTTATAGTGCGCTACCTGACCGGCTATCTTCCCTCCTTATTGGTTGTCCGTTTAAAACTGAAAAACCCCGCGAATTCTCTCCGCCTCGAGCTCTTTCACAGCCTCCTTTATTTGTCACTACCCTTTCATCTTAATTATTCCTCCCACCAATCGCTTTACTGTTTAACCTTTAATTATTTGGTTAAAGGCACTTACCTCTTCCTGGTCCCAACAAGCCCAGCTCACTCGCCTCTCTCACTCTCTTCCTATTCAGTCGCAGGAAGCCTCTTCCCGTTACGGCTGAAGCCTGTTGAGTAAAAGCCCTCTCACTCTGCCACCCGCGGGATACGACGGCATTTAAACCTTTCGCACTCTACTGACATCACGCGCCTGCGCGGTCGTGCCTTTTTTTAAAATCCAAACCCACGAAAATCGGCCTCTCACTCTGCTGCCTTCTTGCTGCAAATATATAACCATATGACAATTACAGCACGGAAACAGGCCATCTCGGCCCTTCTAGTCCGTGCCGAACGCTTACTCTCACCTAGTCCCACCGACCTACACTCAGCCCATAACCCTCCATTCCTTTCCTGTCCGTATACCTATCCAATTTTACCTTAAATGACAATATTGAACATGCCTCTACCACTTCTACTGGAAGTTCATTCCACACAGCTGCCAATCTCTGAGTAAAGAAGTTCACCCTTGTTACCCCTAAACTTTTTGCCCCCTCTCAACTCATGTCATCTTGTTTGAAACTCCCCTACTCTCAATGGAAAAAACCTATCCACGTCAACTCTATCTATCCCCCTAATAATTTTAAATACCTCTATCGTCCCCCTCAACCTTCTATGCTCCAAAGAATAAAGACCTAACTTGTTCAACCTTTCTCTGTAACTTAAGTGATGAAACCCAGGTAACATTCTAGTAAATCTCCTCTGTACTCTCTATTTTGTTGACATCTTTCTTGTAATTCGGTGACCAGAACTGTAAACAATACTCCAAATTTGGCCTTACCAATGCCTTGTTCAATTTCAACATTGCATCCCAACTCCTATACTCAATGCTCTGATTTATAAAGGCCAGCATACCAAAAGCTTTCTTCATCAACCTATCCACATAAGATTCCACCTTCAGGGAACTATGCACCATTATTCCTAGATCACTCTGTTCTACTGCATTCCTCAATGCCCTACCACTTACCATGTATGTCCTATTTGGATTATTCCTACCAAAATGTAGCACCTCACACTTACCAGCATTAAACTCCACCTGCCATCTTTCATCTCCATCTAAGGTCTAGTCCTGATGAAGGGTCTCGGCCCGACATGTCGACTGTACTTCTCCCTATAGATGCTGCCTGGCCTGTTGCATTCCACCAGCATTTTGTGTGTTTTGCTTGATTCGCTATTGATGCTTGTTGTGGTCTGTGCCGTTCTGCAGAGCATTGTGGGAATATTATGCTGACATTGGAATGTGTGGTGGCTCTTGCGAGCGTCATAACCTTAGATGTTGTGGTGAACTACATATACCTGTCTGGACACGCCCCCTGCTGACTGCTCCTGTGGCTCCTCCCGCAGACCCTGGTATAAAGGCGATTGAGGCCTGAGCCCGGCTTCTCAGTCTCCAGGATGTAGTATGGTGGTCAATTACTGCTTGTTCTTTCTTCCAGTCAATAAAAGCCGATATCTCGCCTTCACGTCTCAGAGAGTTATTGATGGTGCATCAGATGTGTTGGCTGCTAACACAAATGAGGCATTTCACATGTTTCCTTGTCCCTATGGTAAATAAATCTGACTCTGAACCTGGCAATGTTTTTATCTTGTATCTAACTGTCCCAGTTCATCTCTATTCTTCCCGAAGAATCACTGCTAGTTAAAAAGCATTCATGTCCAGTTCTGTTACTTAGACAATAGCCTACACCCTACTGTGGACATTCCTTTCACTCATTCACCTTCACCATGAATCCAAGCATATTTACTTTCTTATTTCTCCACTTCGAATGAAGACCAATTGCATGAACTGATAACTTCTTGTTCTCTACAGATACTGGCTAATCTTGTTTTTATTGCAGGTTGCAGCACCTGCAGTAGTTTCCTCTCCAATATTTGGGCTGAATTGACCAACAGGAGGACCTAAAGGCCAACCTACTGTTATTGCACAACAATACCCACTGCCGGGAGCACCAGCACTCTTGGCCCATATCCCAGGGGGTTGTCCCTTAACAAAGGCAGCCCTCAGAAATGAAATTTAGTGTTGGCTTCAGTGTGCCATCCATTTGTGGGGAAAGAGTTTGGTAATCAGAATGTCAGCCTTGCTTCAAAGCTTATGATCTACCGACAGCAGTCACCCCTACCTTCCAATCAATATCAGAGACATGAACTATCTACACTAGCACTCGACAGGCACCACTAATGCTGCCTCCACAAAATCTTCCAAATCCTCCCGTTCCAATCCAGTATCCCCAGCAGTCCGAATGTACTTACATTTTAAGATTCAGGCATAAAAGGTCCATTTATCATCAAAGTGAGATAACCTGAGACTCATCTTGCCATTGACAGCCACAAAACAAAGAAACACCAAACACCTACACACACAAAAAGAACAAACCACACAAACAGCAAAAGAGTGAGAAACACAATACAAAACATCAAACCACAGCCTCATCGAACAGTCTGGTTCAGTTCAATCAGTGTCAGTTGTTGACTGCAGGCCACAGAGTCAGTTTGCCCCAATTAAAACTCTCACAAAATAGCAACTAAAAAGGAATAACTAGAAACACATCATAACATAAACGACAGGGTCCAATCATCAAACCAAGTCGATTAAACTTTGTCCAAGACCCTGGCTCCACCCTCCATTTAAGAATCAATCACTTGCAAGTTAAAGTGGACTCACAATCTAACTTGTTTTGGCCTTGTACCTTACTGTCTGCCTGGACTGCACTTTCTCTGTAATTGTAACATTATTCTGCATTGTTATTGCATTCCCTTTGTACTATTTCACACACCCATATGCAGTAAAAGTAAATTAATACCAATCACAAACATGAGCTGGATCATTTCCCTGTAGTAAAGAGGAGTGTCTCAATAACCCCAACCAAGCCACTGCAGAGATTCTCTTTCACCCTGATCAATCCTATCCTTACTCTGGTCATCATTCTGTTTTTCACATATGTGAAGAACTCTTGTTTCTTTTTAAATCCTACTTGCCATGGCCTTCTCATGTCCCCTTCTAACTCTTCAAAGTCCATGAAGCTCCTTCCTGGCAGTGTTGTAACTCCTTAGAGACCTCTCTAGCCCTTGCTTCCCAAGTATGCTTGCTTCTTCCATTTGATTAAATGTTCCTCATCACCCTACCAACCTTTCCCTGCCTCAGTAGACCAAACCTATTCCAGCACCCCTTGTGCTTCTAGAGGTCGATGGGTTATTGATTAGTCAGGCCGTCAGAGGGGTTAGGGAGAAGAAAGCAGGAGAATAGACAGAGCAGACTCAACAGGCTGAATGGGATAATTCAGCTCATTGTAAATAGTCCTGTGATTAGGCCAGAATTAATTGGGTTTGTTAGCGTTGCTGGACTGGAAGGGTCTACTGCGTGCTGCTGTCACTAAATAAAATAAACAGCTACTCAAATGGCTATTTATCTGAGTGTTATGAGCTGGCAAGTTGGCCAGTAGCATCTCACACCCATGTATTATCTTAACTTCTCTCAAACAATTCAGAACACAAACCTCTAGGAATTTTTCCCAAGGTGCTCCTGTTTGGAGCACTGGGCGAAAATTAATTCGTAAAGAATTATTCTAAAGAAACTGAATTCCCTCATCCTCCACTTTGCAATGATTTTCGCTCCGAACCAAAAGCACACCCCAAAAAAATATTCATCTGCTAAATTCCATGAGGTCTTCATGCAAGTCAAGAAAGGAAAGCATATATTGGTCATTTTTCAATAGGGTTGAAGACTCAGAGTTAATCCTTCTGAAGCAAAAATGAAAGCAGACCACAATCATTGTTTCAAATACAATTTTACAATATGAATAATGAAATTATCCTTAACAAGTCCTTAAGGGATTTGATTCCAAGAACATTTATGATCAAAGTATGTATGCAGTATACAACCCTGAAATACGTCTTCCTAACGGCCAGTCACAAAACAAAGAACCACAGATTTAACCCGTTTTAGAGAAAAATTATCGACCATCAAATCCCCATCTGTAGGCACGCAAAAAAGTCACACAAACCGCAATAAAAAAGAGCAAAAACACAGAAAATAAAAATCAAAAGGCGTTTTTCAGTACAATCCAGCTCAGTGTTCATTATCTGCAGGCAGGCCAACCTGATTCAAAAATTGCCCAAAAGTAGTCACAAAAAAATGAGCGGCCAGAACTAGACAACATCGTAAACCTGAATTAAGAGTCCAATTCTTCAAACTTGCATCTGCCGACAGCATCGAGGGAGAGAGAAATCACTCAAGCATAAGGACTTCCCTCGAGAGTAAGCAAGAGAGAGTGAGAGACTGACATACACAAACACCTTCTCCGACAGCAACAAGCGAGAGGCTGGTAGACAGCGCTGAACAATCGCTTGTCTTCTGCACTCAGCTTGATGATTTTAATCTTCCTTGGTGCTTTAATTGGCGAGAAGGTACTCATTAAATCAATAATCATCTTTTAATCTGTACCACAACCACACCAATAACATTCAGCTTTACACGCTCCCTAAAGTCCGCACGTTAAAATTTTAGACAACTGCACAATCCTAACAACGAAATAGAAGGTAGGGGAATGCTACTAAAATGAAATAAAAGTTTTCATTCATTGGTGGCAGACTGCAGATGTTGCACGTAAGAGTGGGGGAAAAAAACACCGGAGGAACTCCGTCAAGAATCATTCGGCTGTGAGGCAGGATCTTGACCCAAAAAATGTTAATGTCACGATTTCCTCTCTTCTCCACCCCCTTTACATATACTGCCTAACCCTCTGTGTTCCTCCAACAGCTTGTCTTTCAACTTGCATTGTTCAGTGATTAGATCCAATCTGAAATCTTATTCTCTGGTTTTTGGTACCACTGTTTAAAAATGTATTACATATCAGCTTACAAAACATCCTGACCATGAAAGGCATTGCAAATCAAGTCTTATTTCACTTATGTTCAGATTTTAGTACAACCTGCTTCATTAGTTTTAATTACGAGCAGAGAAGATAGTAGTTGGGGGGGGGGGCCCTGACATTATGTGCATAATGTCTGGCTGTCATTCTGATTATAATATACTGGTCTATGTTCCATGGACAAAGCTGAGACTAGCTCTAATCACAGGCCAAGAACAAAATTGCTGACTTAAACTTCGATAATTAGAATTAAGTTACTGGTATAACATTCTTACAATTAAAGATTTGTCAAGTGCTCGTGAACAGTTTTCTCTTTTATTTTAATCAAACTGTTAGATGGTCAAGATGAACTTCTTTACCATTAGATGGACATGGTTTTCATTTAGATCCTATATGAAAGTACACCAATCCCTGCATCAGAAAAAAAATTAACTACTTTCCTCATCCCCATTGTTCTTGCACGCATCACAATTTACTTCTCAACTTGTAAAAATATAAGCCTGAAAATTCAATCCTGCCGAGCAGAATGGAATTCTCGAGTTCCTAAGTGCCTGCACGCTTCTTTCAAACTCTGCAGCATCTTGGATCAGCAAAGCGTTGCAATTCAATTATAGTTGAGACTCAGTGCTTTACGATTTGATATTAGGCAAATGATGAAGCAATTAGTAGAAAATTACTAGCTTGGTACAAGGATCATTTGAGGTAAGGAATTATGTTGTCGTTGAACCATGTCTCTGAGAACTGAAGATGATCCCCATCCACTGATAGGAATTCCAGTTTCTTTGCTTTGTCCATAGCCTTCAACCCCAATCGATCCTACATGCACAACAAAAATACATTTAACCTGAATATTCGGTAAAACTTGTTTATATCCAGCAGGATTTCAAATGGGGTAGGGATTACTTGTTACAATAAATCAAATGCAAAAAAAAAACATCAAATGCAAGTGTTCAGAACGAGTACGGCTCTGAAAATGTTGGTTTTAATCATTGTTCTTCAATTCTAGGTTAGATTACATGATGTTCCCAGAATGAAATGGTCCAAATCATACTGTTTATTGAAAGTAAACACCGAATAGGTTTCTATCCCCTTCTCCCTCTCTCACCTTATCTCCTTCAACACCTCCCCCGCTACTCCTCCCCCTTTGCTTTCTTCCATGGTCTTCTGTCTCTTTCACCAATCAACTTCCCAGCTCTTCACTTCATCCCTCCCTCTCCAGGTTTCACCTTGTGCTTCAGAGTGTAATATCCTGACAGGGCTGGTGGTAGAGGCAGATACAACAGGAGCATTTAAGGCACATGGAAGGTAGAAAATAAATGAAGGGCTATGTAGGGTTAGATTGATCTTAGAGTAGATTAAATGGCTGGCACAACATTGTGGGCTGAAGGGCCTGATGCTCCATACATGACGTCCACAATCCCTGGTTTCCTTTCAGATCTCAGGACTGATGTGGCGAAATTACCCTAATTTCTCCATTCACGCAGAGAACAGCATGCAGTTTCAGATTTCTCCAGGTCCTGCTGCCCCCACTCATCAACTGACAATGCTGCTTATTGGTTGAAAGCAATTCTGGCCTTTTGCTAGAAATCCACCAAATACTCAGTCTTACAAAATCTGTTTTTTTTTTTGGTCAATCTTTGCTTTTTTTTTTTGAGGGAGTCATCCTACAAAGCAGTACAACATACAAAAAAATGTAAGGTTTCAATATTGATCTAACCTTCCATTTACTTCTGGAACCCAGTTTTACTATATTTCCTTCCACACGTAAAGTTCATTTTTGTAATTCCAAGCCCACTTTCGATCACTCGCCCCAGCGCATCTTCAACTTTCCCACTTCGCTGCGACTTGCACTTGACTCTGTTTCTGAATCAGACTTGCTACTGCCCCAGTTTGACCTCACAGTTTCGTAGTCAGATTAAAACAAAGGTTGAAGGCAGAAAGTCTCTTACTCCACGGCATCATTCTGTCCATACTGAGGGCACCTTTCTAAATGCCACTTCAGCAAATAACACAGGTAACATCACAAATCTTACCTCACGATAAAGGTTGCTCTCCTGTAAGGTGTACGTGTCCTTATCCTGGCCTGCTTTATAGAAACCGAACCACTACAAGAGAGTAATAAAGAATGATATTATTGGACTCAGAATCAGATTTAATATCACCAGCATATGTTGTGATATTTGTTAACATTGCAGTACAATGCAATACAAGATAAATATAGAAAAATATCAATTACAGTAAGTACATGTATATTAAATACTGGAAAAACAGAAATAATAAAAAGTGAGGTAGTGTTCATGGGTTCAATGTCCATTCAGGAATTGGCTAGCAAAGGGGAAGAAGCTGTTCCTGAGTTGCTGAGTGAATGCCTTCAGGATTCTGTACCTCCTTCCTGACGAGTCCCGGGTGTTGGGGGGTCCTTAATAATGGATGCCACCTTTCAGCTTTAAAGTACTGCAATAATTTTAAAACTACCAATATTTTGAAAGTAGATTTATAGATCTTCCAAACGACTCCCAATATTTAATCTTATATGTTTAAAATGGGAAACCTTCATCATATTTTAAGAAAGCCACTCCTGATTGATCCCTATTTAGGCAACCGCAACTCATTCGCTGTACGTGGAAGTGGGTGGGGGAAGGTAGCACGTCAATTCCAAACACACAACTGCTACATGTTAGCTAGACTTTATAATTAACCCTGAGACAGAGGAGATCTGGCTTACATACCACCACACCTGGGAATTAACCAACCAACTTTTCATTTAGAGCCACACTGCTTTACAGGTACTTCAACCAAAATAAAAAGTTCCTTACACATTTCCCCCACTCCTTTAAGCAGAATCTCTTACTAAACGGGAGTCAATGAGGATAAAGGAAGAGAAGGCATACAAAATATGCAGCTTGTTCACAGTTTACAGCTCCTGATGTTCAGTTACTCTTCTACAGATTTGCTAAATATGCCCAGAGAAAAGAAATCGCAGGGTTGAATGGGGTGGCAAGTGGGTACTCTGATAATAGATTTCACTTTGAACATTGTTGTTAGAACTTGTCGGTGCAGAAGGTCTGAACAGTTTCCAATCAGAAGTCAAGGACGGATGGATGAAGAGCTGGGATACTCTCTTTCCTTTCACATGGGGGACTGATGATCGTGTGGCTGTTAGCTAGACTTTTTTCGCATGGCGGGATGATTGCAGAAACATAGAAAACCAATAACACAATACAGCCCACAAAGCTGTGCCGAACATGCCCTTGCCTCAGAAATTACCTAGGCTCTACCAATAGCTCTCTACTTTTCTAAGCTCCATGTACCTATCCAGGAGTCTCTTAAAAAACCACTTACGATATTTGTTGTTTTTTTTTGTACGGGGGCGGAAGGTTGATGTTATTCTCTGAATGACTTCCATGGCTTTGTTTCATAAGAAGAAATAGGAGCAGGAGTCGGCCATCTGACCCATTGAGTGTGCTCTGCCATTCAATAAGATCATGGCTGATCTGGCCATGGACTCATCTTCAGCTACCTGCCTTTTCCCCATAACCCTTAAATCCCCTATGATGCAAAGGTCTTTCCAATCTTGTCTTAAATATATTTACTGAGGTAACCTCCACTGCTTCATTGGGCAGAGAATTGCACAGACTCACCCTCTCTGGGAAAAGCAGTTCCTCTTCATTCACTCCCTAAATTTAGCCCCCCCCCCCCAACCTTGAGGCCAAGACCCCTAGTTCGAGTCCCATCTACCAGTGGAAACAAGTTTCCTGACCATCTTATCTATATCTTTGATAATTTTACAAGTTTCTATAAGATCTCCTCTCATCCTTTTGAGTTTTACAGTCCCAGTGACTCAATCTCTCCTCATAGTCTAACCCCTTCATCTCTGGAATCAACCTGGTGAACCTCCTCTGCACCACCTCCAAAGCCAGTATATCCTTCTTCAAGTAAGGAGACCAGAACTGCACGCAGTACTCCAGGTGTGGCCTCACCAGTACCCTGTATAGTTGCAGCAAAACCTCCCTGCTCTTAAATTCAATCCTTCTAGCAATGAAGGCCAACGTTCCATTTGCCTTCTTGACAGCCTGCGGCACCAGGTTTCGTGGCTATCTGGAAAAGGCGAATCTCAGAGTTGTATACTGCATACATGATTTGATGATGAATGAAACTTTGAACAAGAAAGGGGAAACCAGTAAGTGTGTTGAGGAAAACAGAGACATCACCAAGGGTAAGAGGACCATTTATGGTTGAAACACCAAACGGAAGTGTGACCACCTTATAGAAAACGGTGCCTGATGTGGGGCCTACTGAAGTTTATTGAAAAGTATATGAAGAGTATGAGGGCAAACAGCATTTGGGACTAAATGTACAGCAGCAGAGGAAGTAACAAAGGTATGTAAGCCTATCTTTGTTGAAGTCCTGGCAGGAGAAGCAGGAAAATTGTACTAAAGGAACTATTGGTTCTAGAGTAAATATCACAGCACAGGCTTATGTGGCTGGATTGCTAGACCCAATTTACAAAACCATGCAAAAGTCTTAGGCACAGTTATGTAGCTAGGGTGCTAAAGACTTTTGCACATTACTGTATTTTTCAACGTGGAGCAGAGAACGAGTTTGTAAATCTGGCAGGAGCAAAGGGAGTTGGAAATGGCGAGGATAGAGCGCCGTGGGAAGGGCAGGGGACTGGTGGCAGAAAAGGATTGTCTGGAATCGGGGGGGGGGGGGGTGCGTGGCATGGGTGTAGACACAAGGCAAGGTCATTTGATTCCGAACAATTGGTTTATTGATCATTAACAGAATATCTCTCGGGTGTTTCCCACTCCCTCCCCACCATCCCAACCCTGATTCCTCTCTCCCTGCTCCCTCTCAGTCCACAATAGACACCCACATTAGAATCAGGTTTATCATCACTCACATCCATCATGAAATTTGTTACTTTCTTTACCAGCAGTAGTACAGTACAATACATAAAAACACTACAGTACTGTGCAAAAGTCTTAGGCACTCTAGATATATACAAGTGCACAGGGTGCTGTATGTCTACTGGAACGTTTATAGTGGAAGAGGACAGGGGAGGACAGAATGAATATATACTATAAAGACTACTAGGTTTTCCTTTGGTAACTTCCTGCAACTAATAAGGTAAAACTATCAAACATCGAATACTTGGTAAGCAAACACGAGGAAATCTGCAGATGCTGGAAATTCAAGCAACACACACAAAATGCTGGTGGAACACAGCAGGCCAGGCAGCATCTATAGGGAGAAGCACCGTCGACGTTTTGGGCCGAGACCCTTCGTCAGGACTAACTGAAAGGAAATGTAAGAGATTTGAAAGGAGGGGGAGGGGAAAATGCCAAATGATAGGAAAAGACCGGAGGGGGTGGGCTGGAACTGAGAGCCGGAAAGATGATTAGCAAAAGGGATACAGAGCTGGAGAAGGGAAAGGATCATGGGACGGGAGGCCTAGGGAGAAAGAAAGGGGGAGTAGAGCACCAGAGGGAGAGTGATGGAGGCAGAGTGATGGGCAGAACCAGAAGAAAGGAGGGGAGAGAAAAACTAAATATATCAGGGATGGGGTAAGGAGGGGAGGAGGGACATTAATGGAAGTTAGAGAAGTCAATGTTCATACTATCAGGTTGGAGGCTACCCAGCCGGTATATAAGGTGTTGTTCCTCCAACCTGAGTGTGGCTTCATCTTGACGATAGAGGAGGCCATGGATAGACAAATCAGAATGGGAATGGGACGTGGAATTAAAATGTGTGGCCACTGGGAGATCCTGCTTTCTCTGGCGGACAGAGCGTAGGTGTTCAGCAAAACAGTCTTCCAGTCTGCGTTCCACCAGCATTTTGCATGTGTTGAGAACTTAGTGCCTTGTGAATGTAAAAGTAAATTGTAAAATTTATCTTTAACCACGATAGGAAGACTCTGTCCTCACCTCGGAATCATCTGGAAGAACCATGGAATCCCTCAGGAATTTCACCATTACAAACTTGCGCAGTTTCATCAGATTCTCCTTGTAGCTTCCATTGATGCCCTGCAAACAGGAGCAGTCATCACTGAACTCCAAAGATATCTGAAACTCAGATCTAGATAAGCAAGTGCACCCCACCCCTGCAAATATTGACACTTAACAGCTGCATACAAAGGGGTGGGGATGTGTCCAAAGGAGGCGCAAGGTGCTCCTTCCCTCCGCCAGCCTGCAGGTCACCCTTGGGCAAGGAGTAGCACCCACTTAGACCCCACCCCGATAAGGGCCACGTGAAGCCTTTGGGAGCAGGTGGTGGACGGCCAGGTGAGCAGCTGGTGCATATAACAAATTCTGGTTATGGGACCACTGACGCCAGGCAATCTGAAGATAAACACAAAGTACACTGCAGATGCTGTGGTCAAATCAAGACGTACAAAAAAGCTGGATAAACTCAGCAGGTCGGGCAGCATCCGTTGAAAAAAGCAGTCAACGTTTCGGGTCAAGACCCTTTGTCAGGACTAAGTGAGTCCTGACGAAGGGTCTCAACCCAAAATGTTGACTGCTTCTTTCAACGGATGCTGCCCGACCTGCTGAGTTAATCTCTGAAGATTATTGATAATGGCTGGGGTCACCTTTCTTGTAAAGACACTGCCCAGAAGGCATAGGCAAACCATGTCTGTGGAAAAATTTGCCAAGGACAATCAAGGTCAAAGACCACAATCACCCCCATCATACAACACAGTAGATAATGATGATGGTGACAACAAACTACAATCAAAAACAACACCAGCCTTTCAAATCTACTGAGCTATTTAATAATAGTATGGCTAATCTGACTGTAGCCTAAACTCCACAACCTCGATAACGATTCACTCTACTACTTAAATAACAGTATAGTTACCCCCTATGGTGGGGGTATCTAGAACTAGAGGGGAAAGCCTCAAAATTGAGGGGCGACCTTTTGGAACAGAGGTAATAAGAATTTTTTTTAGTCAGAATGGTGAATCTGTAGAATGCTCTGGCACAGACTGGTGGAGGCCAAGTACATTTAAGGCAGAAGTTGACAGTTCCCTATATTGAAGGATATAGAGAGGAGGCAGGTGTATGGGGTTGAATGGGATCGAGGATCAGCCATGATGGAATGGCAGAGCAGACTCAATGGGTGGAATGACTTAATTCTGCTCCTATATCTTATGGTCTGATCTGACTGTATTGAATATTAAGACTTTTAAAAAAAAAATACTCTGGTAACAAAAGGACAACCTGCAATACAGTTAGAATAGCATCTAGTAGCAACACTACACAATAATTGCCAAGCTTCTGCTAACATTTGAAGGATCTATTCAATATCTAAAAAGTCTAACTGCATTGTTTATTCATTATGCGCATGTCATTGCCATTGCCATTGGTCATTGCCTCCTTCTGGGCAGTGTCTTTACAAGACGGGTGACCCCAGCCATTATCAATGCTCTTCAGAGATTGCCTGGTGTCAGTGGCCTCATAACCAGGACTTGTGATGTGCACCAGCTACTCATACGACCACCTGTTCCCATGGCTTCACGTGACCCCGATCAGGGGGCTAAGCAGGTGCGACACTTTGCCCAAGGGTGACCTGCGGGCTTGCGGAGGGAAGGATGCATCTCCACCCTGTCACACACTAACCACATTGCACAGATAAGTTACTGGTAAAGTTTATTTCAATAAAAACTAAGAACATACCCTTTCTTGATTGATGTCTGCCAAGAAAACACTTTTGTTCCTGTAGAGTTCTTCATTCAAGGGATCATGCCAGTACTCTGCCTGCACTAGGCTACCAAGAAAGCAACTATTAGTCTGATAATGATTTTAACACACAACTCTATCAGAATATTAGAAAATCAAATTCAGAGGGTGATGTTCCAGTTATGGGAGACTTTAATTTCCCAGATATGGAGTTGGAGAACCCAGTTACAGGGAAGTTAATTAATTGAGTTATTGAATGATTGTTTTTTTTGACCCAGAGTGTTAAAGCACCAACAAGAGGGGAGGCTGGTCTGGATTTGATATTCTGTGACAACCGGGGTAGAATTTTGAGTATGGAAATTTGTGAGCCTCTAGGAACAAGTGATCATAACATTGTTAGTCTGGAAGTTTTTTGGGATAGTATATCAGTAAAAGCCAAAGACATTAAATTGGATTTCAGAAAGGCTATATAATGTGCTCAGTGGAGTTCAAGTTTAGAGACATTCTCCTTAAGTTGCATAATGTCTTGTGAGGCCTCACATTGAGCACTGAGTACAATTTTGGTCTCCATATTTTGTGAGGGATGTGAAGGTACTGGAGGAGGGTGACGAGACTCATTTCAGGTCTGCAGGGTATGAGCTATTAAGAAAGTTTGAAAGATTTAAATCTTTGTAGACATAGAATGAGAGGAGACACAATAGAAGTGTTCAAGATCATTCAGGGTACAAGTAGATGTTGGCTGCTACTTCATAATTAATCCATCAACGAAGATACAGGGCCATAGGTGGAGACTAGTTAAAGGGAGATTTCAAACTAACATCACAAAGCATTTCTTTACACAGTGAGTTGTGGACACGGGGAACAAACTACCTTGGAGACTTTCAAATCTAAACTCGATAGTTAATTCAACACTATGTGAATAGGAATTTGGCAAACTTCGTTGGGTCAAATAGTCTGTTCTTGTCAAAGAAGTTCTAATGTTATTTCAGAATCAGAATAATTACAGATGTCTGGGATCTGAAATAGTATCAAAGGTTGGAAATATTCCAGAGGTCAGGATGTACATATTGGGAGAGAAACAGTTATTTCAGGACAAAGATTTAGCATTATTATTGATGGAGTTTTGTTTAAATCAGAGTAGGCAGTCAGAAGAGGAAGGGATTTTGTATGTTAAAGAAGAGAGCAAAGTTTGTCCAGATTATATATATTTTTTAGAATTTTGGGGGGTTTTTTTGTGTTTTTTTTGTATCTTGTATTTTTAAAAAATACTGCGCAGACTAGCCCTTCGAACCCAGCGATCTCCCAATTTAATCCTAGCCTTTGGTAAGTCTTTGGCCTGTGGGGGGAAACAGGAGAATCCAGAGAATCACGGGGAGAGTGTACAAACTCCTTACAGGCGGCGGCAGGAATAACAAGCACAGCCGCTGCGGTCAGAACAGGATAAATGAAGCTGATTTGTCTGGGCCGCAAACAGAGGGCGACGAGGCAAACAGAACAAAGCAACTTATTAGAACCGAGAGATGCGGACCCTAACTAGTGAAAATCTGCAGTAAAAAGATCCACTGGGAAGTTCTGCAGATCAGGTGGTGACCATGTTACAAAAGGAGGCATGGTGTTGCTTCACCTGAAAAAGGACCCTGGCTTTCTGCATGTTGGGAAGAGACAAGGGGTGGGTTTGACCCAATTACATGGGAGAGCTTGTGAAAAGGAGCGTGGTTAATGAAGTTGGAAGTGTGAACCCAGAGTGACAGTGAACAGGTTTGGCAGGGGTTTCTGACCTGGGGTCACGAACCCCTTGGGTCCATGGCATAAAGAATATTGGGAATCCCTTCCCTCTGGAATGTAGGAGGGAGAGCTGGCATCGGGTGGCAGAAATAATAGGGGTAACCCATTGAACATGAAGGGTGGAGGGCAAGAGCACATGAAAGCCATCTTTTTGCTGGGATGGGGGCACAGGAAGTAACATGGGAAATAAAGCAGATCCACTCTAGTGCCCTGTCAACCACAGCAGAAGGACAGCCGTGTTTAAGGAAATGGAAAGACTTCTAAGGCATTAGTATGGGAGGTCCCATCAGAACCGATGCAATGTGGCAGAAGGGCTTAGAGAAGGGAGGAAGGGATTGTAATCAGGATGGCTGTGGGATGTTGCGAACCTGTAGTATTCGGCTTAGCTTACACCCATGCCAATGACCTTACCTTAGGCCTTCGACTTAGAGGGTGAGTACGTTAAAGGAGAAATTATTCAACGTAAAAAATGAGTTTAGCCAGCTGAATAAGGATGGCACTGAAGGGCAATTCGAACCTCCCACACCACCTTCCCCCGCACCTGCTAGAGGAAGCGAGGGATGTGCTGGCCATGTCGGTGTGGGACTGAGGTAGAGGGGGCTTGGGCATCCAATATGACGTTGAACTGGTAGGGCCAGGAAATGGAAACTATCAGAGGATTGAATGATTTTATGAAGAACTTCATTATAGTCTGAAAGTTATTCTCGATTTTGATGGAGTCACTGAGTGACTGGGCCCATATTTGCTGATCTAAATAATTGCTCCTTTTTATTCAACGTGCTCATGTGCTCAGTCATTGTGGTTGACCGGGGTCTTGAGCTCCAGGCAAAAATTTAAATTAAAGTAAGCAGATCATGGATCTGCTTGTTAATGAAATCTGAATGTTCAAATTTTATTTCATGAGTTTTATTAAATGTTAAGAGTGCACTCAATTTCTAAGTAGCTTCTAGAAATTAAAGAAGAACAACCAGTCACTGGTTCATTTATCCTCCTTTAGGTTTTAGAATTTGCATTGAAATTGCACGCAAGATGACCGAGTATTCCTAACCCCGTATTCTTCAACAGTACTTATTTTATGATGATCGGTTAACTGCTGTCAAATTAATAACTCCTCACCCATTTCACAGCTGTAAAACCCTCATCTACATTCTTGTTACTTACTGGTCTTGAATTAGATTTTTATAAGCACCAAAGTTCAGCATTTTTCTTATCCAATTGCAGATGCGGGAACTTTCTCCAGGACAGTGAGGCAAACCATACACACCTATAAAGGATGGTTGTGGGGAAACCGAATTAACAACGATTGCAGGGAAAATTCAGTTGTTCCATTTAATACCAGAGAATGTATACACTATTCAGCCTGATGTTCTTGCTCTCTGCCAACATCCTCGAAACAGAAGAAAAACCCCAAAGAATGAATAACAAAAAATTCCAAAGCCACCTGTCCTCCTCCCACGCACGTGCAGCAGAAGCCAGCATCAATCTTCCCCCCCCCCCCTTACTCTAGCAAAAAGCATCAGCATTCCCATCACCTGCCATCAAAGCCCCCAAAGACAGACCATCAAAAACTAACTGTTCATTCCAAAATTCCGGCATCACTCGGGGCTCTCTTTCTCACTAGCAAGGGAATTTGAAGTTATTTTAGTTTCTGCATTTAAAAACCAAGCTAGTCTCCTGTGGCAGACTGATGGCATTCCAGGGCAGGGTGTTGGAAGCAGAACCACAGGCCCTGCCTACTTCCCGAACCCCATTTTGACACACTGATTGCCTCCCAGGTGCAGAGGGTTAGTCTTCCATTGAGCCCATTGCATTCCGCACGGTTCCCAAACACGTTTGACTTTGCAGTAAAACAAAGGGAGAAGTAAAGAGGATTTGGCCACAGAGCCTTGTGTGTCCGAGATGAATACCGATCTTTATCTCAGCACTACTCTCCTGCGTCTATTCTAATATCCAAGTCCATTGACCTCTGTGTGCAACTTACTCAACCTCCACACAGCCCTCGATTCCAAAGGTTGACTTCTGTCAGGTGAAGAAAAATTCATTTTATTCCTGAAGGGCTGACCCTTTTTCTTGTGGAATTTAGGTTACAGTCAGATTAGCTATACCCAGGCAGTCCCCAGGTTACGTACGAGTTCCGTTCCTGAGTCCGTCTTTAAGTTGGATTTGTACGTAAGACGGAACAAGTACATCCGGTATTATTTAGTGTCAGTTAGTCAAACATTTGTCTTGGTATATAGTTTATATTTTACCTTTCTATGCATATAAATACTTAACAAGCATATGTATTCCAATAATTAAACCACTGCTTTGCTTAGTAATAATTGTAGCTTTCATCGGGGCAGGGCCTTTCACACGCTCCATTATTCTCACTTTATCTGTTAACCTTTAAAATTGTTCTGATCGTTGACCGACTGTAGCCTAACACTTTTCCAATGACTGATGGTGTTTCATCTCTTTCCAAACACTTTATTATTTCCACTTTATTTTCAATCGTGATCGCTTCCCATCAATGGAACAGAAACACTGCGGGTAGCGGATCCTGACCTGCACCGGCTCCCGAGGTCCGCTGGGTCTTAAGGACCCCCACACTGATTTCCCCAGGCCCTAAACAGCACCACACTGAGACAGGTTAAATGGGACAAGTGGGGGCTGTGCTGGGTTTGGGTATTTGATCCTCCACAATATTTCGCGTGGGAATTTAAACTGGAGGTGGCAGTGTTTTTTTTTACGAGGTCGAGTTGCGAGCTCGGATGGTACGGGAGTCACTGGATCAACATCAACCCGGCACGGGAGCGGTCTGTCACTAAATCAAACTCGGAACCCTCCATTCTCTAGCCCAGCGCTGATCTGAATGCGCCACCAGCTGACCGGAACGGGGGGGGGGGGGGGGCATCAGGGTGAATCTTTCTAAGAAAAATTTAAGCCAAATACAAAGTTAAACACTCAACACAGTGTCAATGGCAATGACTTAATATGGCAGACAGCGTTCTCCTTCCTCATTTCGTAAGTACATAAGTCCATAAGTCGGACGTTCGTAACTCGGGGACTACCTGTACCCTTTTTGCATCCTTCCCTAACCAGGAGGAGGGTGGGAGGAGGAAGCAAAGCACATCCTAATATTTATTCTGTCAAGTTCAGCAAGAATTTTGCAGGTGACAACTGAAGTCACCTCCAATTCTTTTGAGCTCAAGATGGCACAAGCTCAATCGTGCTCATTATCCCCTAAGGGCCCCTCCCCACCACACTTCCAGAAATCAACCTGGTGAATCTCCACTGTACTTCCTCTAGAGCAGGGGTTCCCAACCTGGGGTCCACGAACCAGGATCGGACTTAAAATCACCAGCATATGTGACTAAATTTGCTAACTTTGCAGCAGTACTACAATGATAATAGAGAAAAACTGTAAATTACAGTAATATTATATAATAGTTACATTAAATAAGTAGTACAAAAAAAAACAAAATTAAAAAGTAATCAGATAGCGTTCATGGGTTCAATATCCATTGAGAGATCAGATGGTAGAGGGGAAGAAGCTGTTCCTGGATCATTGAGTGTGTGCCTTCAGGCTTCTGTACCCCCTTGCTGATGATAGCAATGAGAAGAGGGCATGTCCTGTGTGGCAGGGGTCCTTAATGAGGCTAGTGCCCATGATAGAGCTAACTAATTTTACCACCCTCTGCAGCTCACTTTGATCCTGTGCAGTAGCCCCCCCCCCCCCCCCATACCAGAGAGTGATGCAGACAGTTAGAAAGCTCTCCAAGGAGCATCTGTAGAAATTTCTGACTGTTTTTGATCACAAACCCAAATGCCCACAAACTCCTAATGAAATATAGCTGCTGTCTTGCCTTCTTTATAGCTGCATCGATATGTTGGGTCCAGGTTAGGTCCTCCGAGGTACTAACCAGTAGGAACTTGAAGTTGCTCACTCTCTCCACTTCTATGAGGATTGGCGTGCGATTTCTCTCGTCTTACCCTTTCTGAAGTCCACAATCAGATGCGGTAAGGCTCCACGGCAGATGGGAACACTTGCCCTAAAGTGTGACCTCTTCTATTTGGGGAGACCAGGTCACTACGCAATATTCTGGATGGATTGATCAGAGTCCTACTCAATTACCTACCTAGTATCGTCTGTAGACATAATACTCATGGGATTTTGGAACTACTCAATCTAATAGCCTCATCTTACAATTATGCAAGTGAATAATTATTCACTTAAATGAAGGTATTAGGGTTTTTTAATTTACCTTGATGTTGGCCTCCAATTGAGATGAGATTTTTCATGGCAGGAGAAGGGCATCTCTGAGCCACTGCTCTCCTGCAATGGATAAAAACCATAAGTTCTAGACTCCAGTACGTGATCCCACAAGAAGCTGCATTTTCACATTTGATTTGTGGTGATACTTACAGGAACTGACCTCCTTGAGAGAAGCCCATCGCATTATATCCATTCTGCAGCTTCTTGTCCTTGGATAATACATGGCACACCAGTTCCACCTGCTCATTTACATTCATGAAGAAACTGTTGTCTATGTCCTTTTTAGATAAAGGTTCCAAAGTTAAAGAAGGGTTAAATTGTTAACGATAGACAAATCTAATATTCTTGCTAAGAATTTGCTTTTAAATCTTCCACAATCAATTCCCACTTGATTTGTAGAAATGAGAGAGAGAGCACGAGTGCGCGGCATGTTGAATTGTTGGGCGAGCAACATTTTTTCTTGCACTGAAGATCACGGTCTCTCTTTGGGGGCTTTGCTATTGCTTGCTCAGTGGGAGCTGATGCTTTCTGCTGAAATAAGTGGGGGGGGGGTCGATGCTTTGCTGCTGCTTGTGCATGGGGGTGCAGGGGCTTTGGGGTTCTATCGTTTATTCTGTCATTCATTCTTTGGGGGTTTGCTTCTGTTTTCGTGCATGTCTGCGAAGAGTAAGAATTTCAGGAGGTACACCGTATACGTTCTCTAATATTAACTGGAACCATTGAACTTGCATCCAGCCTTGGGTAAGGAGCATTTAAAATCAAGGATGTCAATATTTTCACTCCAAAAAAGCATCTTGAGCAAAGCTCTCAGTGAACACTCTAGTAGCTAAATTCTGTGGCCTTAATGAAGAACTTATCTTTAATCATAATTGGATAAGATTAGAGATGAAACTATTAAATAAGGAAAATCAGCTGAGCCCCACTTCTCCTATACTGACAGACATCCTATCTACAAATTTACACTGGTATCGGAAACAGAAACCATTGCACAAAAAGACGCTGAAATAGAACAGTTCCTCATTTCCAATTAGGAAGCTTAAATTACTGGCTTCCTTTCAACTTTGTAAGCTGTGGTACTATTGTACTGACTTTGAGTCTAATTGTTTTATTAAATAATTCAATAAAATTCCCGAATTATCGTTCTGTATGCCTTGATCAGGCTTTGGAATTATGCACGTGGCTACAGGCTGATTTGCATACATTTACAAGGCAGATAGAAAGCAAAGGGTAGCAGTGAATGGGTGTTTCTCAGACTGACTGGAGGTGACTAGTGGGGTACCACAGGGCTCTGTATTGGGACCACAGCTCTTTACGATTTATGTCAATGACTTAGATGAGGGCATTGAAAACTATATCAGCAAGTTTGCTGACGATACTAAACTGGGTGGCAGTGTGACATGCGAAGAGGACGTTAGGAGAATACAGGGAGACTTGGATAGGCTGAGTGAGTGGGCAGATACTTGGCAGATGTCATTCAATGTGAATAAATGTGAAGTTATCCACTTTGGAAGCAGGAACAAGAGGGCAGAGTATTGTCTGAACGGTGTAGAGTCAGGTAAGGGAGAAATGCAAAGAGACCTAGGAGTCCTAGTTCACCAGTCATTGAAGGTGAATGAGCAAGTGCAACAGGCAGTGAAGAGGGCAAATGGAATGTTGGCCTTTGTTACAAGGGGAATTGAATACAAGAGCAAGGATGTTCTTTTGCATTTGTACAGGGCCCTGGTGAGACCACACCTGGAATATTGTGTACAGTTTTGGTCTCCAGGTTTAAGGAAGGACATTCTGGCAATTGAGGAAGTGCAGCGTAGATTCACTAGGTTGATTCCTGGGATGGCAGGGCTGTCTTACGCAGAAAGATTGGAGAGATTGGGCTTGTACACGCTGGAATTGAGGAGATTGAGAGGGGATCTGATTGAAACGTTTAAGATAATTAAAGGATTTGATAGGATTGAGGCAGGAAATATGTTCCAGATGTTGGGAGAGTCCAGTACCAGAGGGCATGGATTGAGAATAAGAGGTCAGTTATTTAAAACAGAGTTGAGGAAGAGCTTCTTCTCCCAGAGAGTTCTGGAGGTGTGGAATGCACTGCCTCGGAAGACGGTGGAGGCCAATTCTCTGGATGCTTTCAAGAAGGAGCTAGATAGATATCTGATGGATAGGGGAATCAAGGGATATGGGGACAAGGCAGGGACTGGGTATTGATAGTGAATGATCAGCCATGATCTCAGAATGGCAGTGCAGACTCGAGGGGCCGAATGGTCTACTTCTGCACCTATTGTCTATTGTCTATCTATTGACACCAGTTTGAATTACTGACACAAATATTGTAATGAAGAGGGCATCTGGAAAGCAGGCCTTATGAGAATAGGTTGAGTGAACTTGGCCTTTTCTCCTCGGAGCAACGGAGGATGAGAGTTGACCTGATAGAGATGTATAAGATGATGAGAGGCATTGATCGTGTGGGTAGCCAGAGGCTTTTCCCCAGTACTGAAATAGCTAAAATGAGGGGGCATAGTTTTAAGATGCTTGGAAGTAGGTACAAGGGGGATGACAAGGTAAGCTTTTCCACACAGAGTGGCGGGTGCGTGGAATGCACTGCTGGTGACAATGGTGGAAGCGGATACAATAGGGTCTTTTAAGAGGCTCTTAGATAGGTACATGGAGTTACGCGGTAAAGAAATTCTAGGCAGTTTCTAGAGGTTACGTGGTCAGCACAATATTGTGGGCCGAAGGGCCTGTAATGTGCTGTAGATTTCTATATGGGGTGGATATTTTCCAAAACACTTACAATAATTGAATTTAAAATAAGTATTTGCTGTGACAAGATTTAAATTGTGGTTCATTTTTTCATTCAAACATACCTCTGTAATACTGTTCCCAATTTTCAATGACAAAACATAAATTCCTGGAATTTTTTCTTCTACCAGTTTCTTGATAAATCCCATGCTGAGAGGATTACAGCAGCTGTCACCTAGTTAATTCATATAAAACAGTTCAGTACTGATGTATTTCCATTTCAACCACTGGATGCATTTTTAAAATATAAAGTACAGCCATTTGAAATGGTTAATACCACCTGCTTTAGGGTTCACTTATGTTCTCCAATCTTGCAGCATAACGACTTCCAAGCCTTTCCTCACTTCCCCTTTCACATGGCAATGATAAGCACAATTACATAGTCTATACTCAAGCAGCTTTGGAATAAAACAGACTTTAAGTGGGGTTAGTTGTTTGACGTGTATCTATTGTTTTAAGTATAATCATACACATTCTAAAGCAACAATTTGACTAGTTACATAAATGCATTAAAATCGAATACAGCAAAACCCCAACCAATCAGAAATCCCAGCAGTTTAGCAGCTTGCTCAACAGGACCTGGTTCCCTTTCACACAGAAATATAATGTTCTACCATTATATAATATCAAAAAAGTGACACAAGAGACTGCAGACACCATAATATATAGCAACAATAAATTACTGGATGAACTCAGATGCGGAGGCCAAGTGTATGGGTTCAGACTCTGCATTAGGACTGAGCAGACGATCTTGGCCAAAAATGACATCTTTTTAGACAACATATCAACTTGCAGGTTAACTTTAAGGGATCTATGGGCGTGGACCCCAAGATCCATCTGTCCATCCACATCACAGTTAACTCTGTGCTCTGTCTTCAAGTTTGATCGTCCAAAATGAAATGCTTCGCACGTTTCCAGACTGAATTCCATCTGCCACCTCTCAGGTCAGCTCTGCATCCTGTCAATGTCCCTTTCAGACCCATGACAGACCTCCACACTAACCACGACACAAATTTCGTATCACCTGCTAACTTACTAACCCACCCTTCACTTCCTCATCCAAGGCATTTATAAAAATCACAATGGGCAAGGGTGCCAGTTCAGACCCCCACAGGACTGCACTAGTCACGGACCTCCAGGCAGGATATGTTCCATCCACTACCACCCTCTGCCCTCTGTGGGCAACCCAATTCAGAATCCACACAGCCCAGAATCCATGCCTCCTGACTTTCTGACTGAGACTGAACATGGGGAATCTTGTCAAATGCCTGACTAAAATCCATATACATCACATCCACCATTCTACCTTTATCAATATGTTTAGTCACTTCCTCAAAGAACTCAGTCAGGCTTAAACTTCAGACCAACCCTAGTCCCCCTGTCCATAACACCCCATTTCTCACAACTCTTTATTCATTTTACACGCAGCCAGAAGCCATTCCTACTCAAAAATTACTCTCTGCAGAGGAAAGTGTCAATAACATGTTTTGCATACTTCCTAACAAAGAAAAAATCAGATTTAGACTGCTTCCTTGTCCCCGCTTAAAGCCTGCCTTGACTTGCGTTTTGTCCCCTCCCCACTCATACTTCTCAAGTAGTTAATAGGATTTGCCTGACTAGATCCTGAGGATTAGAGTAACAAAATGCTTTATAGAAAAAGGCTTCCCGCTTACATTGAAATAAACAGTCATAATATTTATCATCGACTGATACTAATAATGTAAATACCGAGAAGCATAAAAATCCTTAATATGTTGGAATTCGGATCAGTGCCATTCAAGACAGAAAGAAACAGGCAGTGTTCTTCCGGCGTGGGAAAGATCCCAGATAACGCTTCATGAACGCGCGCAATTTACAGATAGTCTCATTCCTCTTACCCATGCCGTGCCATATAACCAGGGGTGTTGGCTCTGTGCTGTTTTGGTCCGATTTCCATGCTACGGTTCCCAAGGCGAAGGAGAAGCAGCAGAGGAACACAAAACAACCCGCACCCAGCACAGCCATCTTACCAGATCATGTGACACTGACCGTCACGTGATCTCTCGGGGTGTTGGGAATGAATGAGACTTGGTCCATTACGGTGAGCGTCATTCATAAAGTTCTCTCCATCCGTCTCCAGTATTTAATAGGTAACTTCATGTTTATTCACATGTCGTCAGTCTGGTAGAAGCAAAGTATAAAATTAAAACAG
Organism: Hypanus sabinus; assembly: GCF_030144855.1. Taxonomy (NCBI): domain Eukaryota; kingdom Metazoa; phylum Chordata; class Chondrichthyes; order Myliobatiformes; family Dasyatidae; genus Hypanus; species Hypanus sabinus. The sequence goes on along the minus strand of NC_082735.1, from coordinate 26,995,286 downwards.
AAACACAGGAGATTCTGGAGATCTAGAGCAACGCACACAAAATGCTGGAGGAACAGCAAGTCAGACAGCATCTATGGAAAAGAGTAAACAGTGGACGATTCGGGCCGAGACCCTTCTTCAGGACATAATTAAAACAGAAGTAGATGAATAGCTAAATACCTTCCACACTTTCCTTCTCTTTCCTTTCCAGTCCTGATGAAGAGTCGACTAATTAATTATTCCTCTGTATAGATGCTTGCCTGACCTGCTTTCCTCCAGCGTTTTGTTTGTATTACTCAGGATTTCTAGCATCTTCAGAATCTCTTGTGTTTGTGAAGGATGAATATTCCTCCTGGGACGAACAAAACCCAAGGAGAAACAGTTAACGTTTCTGGAATTTGCTTGTTTTCAGAATCAGGATTATTATCACTGACGATGTTGTGAAACTTGTTGTTTCCTGGCAGTGGTACAGTGCATGACGTAAAACTACTATAATCTACAATAAATGAATAAATAGCACAAAAGTGGAATAGTGAGGTAGTGTTCATGGAACACTCCAGAGAATGGAGCGTGGATGGAACAGACTCGATGGGCTGAATGGTCTGGTTCTGTTCCTATCTCTCAATAGTCTCATTGAGAAATCTGATGGCAAAGGGGAGGATGCTGAGGGTCTCACTGAAGCCTGGTGCAGCCAATGCAGGGAAGGAATGCTTTTTGAGGTTGTGCCTCCACACATTGAGAGGCTGGGTCTGGTGTGGAAACTCCTCAGACCCATGACGGTTGTATCATTCTGGGAGGCCACGTGAATGGTAATGCTCTTTGGACATGAAGTAGCCAACAATACCTGTGTATAGGACTGGTAACACTGGCCAGTGCAAAATAAAGTAGAAAAATATTTATTTATCTCTTTGGTACAAAAACAGAAAACCATTTTTTTTAATCACAAGAGATTCTGCAGATGCCGGAAGTCCACAGCAACACACAAAAAATGTTGGCGGAACTCTGTAAGTCAGGCAGTATCTATGGAGGAGAATAAAAAGTCAACATTTCAGGCCAAGTCCCATCAGGCGAAAGTTGACGGTTTCCTGGTCGGTCGGGACATCAAAGTATATGGCAAGAAGGCAGATGTATGTGGTTGAGTGGGATCCAGGATGGAATGGTGGAGCAGGCTCGATGGGCTGAATGGCCTAATTCTGTTCCTATGTCTTATGGTCTATCGGAACATTTTTAAAATAATGGGAGATTGGGCAATGCCAAAAACAAAAACAATTTAGATATCCAGTAAACAAGTGACTGAAGGCTCATTTGAGAACATGAGTAACGATATCTTACAGCAAGGTGAATCTACACCTGGAGCACTGTGTACAATCTTGTTCTGCTTTCCCAAAACAAATGATATACTTGTGATAGGGAAGTGCATGAAGATTCACTAGTCCAAGGTTAGTGGGTTTGGTATATGAAGGAGATAAGACCATAAGATATATGAGCAGAATTGGGCCATTTGGCCCATCGAGTCTGTTCTGCTACTTCATGAGTGATCCATTTTCCCTCTCAGCCCCAATCTCCTGCCTTCTCCCCGTATCCCTTAATGTCCTGACCAATCACGAATCTATCAACCTTTGCCCTAAATATATCCAATGACTTGGCCTCAACAAATTCCACAGATTCACCACTCCTTAGCTAAAGAAATTCCTCCTTGTCTCCATTCTAAAAGGACATCCTTCTATTCTGAGGCTGTGTCCTCTGGTCTTAGACTCCCCTGCCACAGGAAGCATCCTCTCCACATCCACTCTATCAAGGCCTTTCAACACTCAAGAGGTTTCAATGAGGACACCCCCCATTCTTCTGAATTCCAGATGAGTGGAGGCCCAGAGCCAGCAAATGCTCCTCATATGATAAGGCTTTCAATCCTGGAATCATCTTCATGAACCTGCTTTGAACCCTCTCCAGGGTAGGCCAGGCCTGTATTCTCTCGAGTTTGAAGACCCGAGAAGTGAGCTGATTGAAACTGGCAGTATTCTCACAGAGCTCAGTATATTGTATATTTTCCCTCGCTGAAGAACCATTCTCAGATTTTGCAATGCACCATTTGGAACACAGGTGAGGATAAATCCCTTCACGTAGCAGGGAGTAAACTTTGGGAATCCTCTACCCCACTGGTGTGGAGGCTCGGTCATCGAGTCTATTCAGTATGGACATCAATGGATTTCAAAGAATCAAGAGATACGAGGACAATACAGGATTATAAAGCTGAAGTAGAAGAATGTTGATTAATAGTAATTAAGGGTAAATTGCTTACCTCTGCTCCAATTTCTAATGTGATACAGAGATCACAATCAGAATCAGGTTTCATGTCACCCCCATATGTCATGAAATCTGTTGGCTTTGTGGCTGCAAAACATAATAACGGAGAGAAAAAGTCTGTGAATTACAGTAAGTTTTATATAAATGTGTTAAATAAGTAGTGCAAAGAACAGAAATAAAAAGTAGTGAGGTAGTGTTCATGAGTTCAATGTCCATTCAGAAATTGGACGGCAGAGGGGAAGAAGTTGTTCCTGAATGGCTGAGTGTGTGCCTTCAGGCTCCTGTACCTCCTTCCTGATTGGAACGATGAGAAGAGGGCACGTTCTAGGTGGTGGGGATCCTTAACAATGGGTGCTACCTTTCTGAGGCACCGCTCCTTGAAGATGTCCTGGATGCTAGTATCCATGATGGAGCTGACTAATATTACAACTTCTTGCAGTTTACTTCAATCTTGTGCACCACCCTCCTGGTGTTGCAGCCAGTAAGGATACTCTCCATGGTACACCTGTAGAAATTTGCAAGTGTTTTTCCCAACTTTATGACTGTTTCTTTCTAATCACTAAAGAGACAGACATTTGTGATGACCAGATTTCATTCTTAATGCCTTATGAAATAGTTGGGTGTGTGTGTATATATATCTTTATAAATGACCCTTTCCTGATAATGATTTAAGGTGACCTTTGGGCCACTTTTTGTGTATTTTGTTGCCCAGGAGCTGAGTGACATGACGTTGTTTTCATGTTTTCATGACAATCACCTGAAATGAAGCAAGGCAAAGACCAGAAACGTTCTCAGTGGAGAGACCAAACTCCAAAAGATTTACTTCACAGAAAATAGTGTTTAGTGTGCCATCTTGATCCAACATCCCACTCCAATCTATTTGTGGCCACCCACACTGTTACAGTAGGGCCCAATGCAAGCTTGAGAAACAACTTATCTTTCCTCTGGGAATGCTGGAGCTTTTCAAACCCAAAATTGAATTCTCCAACTTAAGGTAACTTGTCATTTTTCTTGGTCCATATCAGTATCGGCCACTTATGTTGGTCATCCCTCTGAGAATTTGGCTATTTCTCTCTCCCTTCGTAAACCTGGCAATCTGGGCAGTGTGACTATTAGGAGTGCAGCACAGTATTCCTTCAGCACAAGAGATTCTGCAGATGCCAGGGATCTTGAGAAACACACAGAAAATGCAGGAGGAGCTCAGTAAGTCAGGCCAGTTCTTCTCACTACTCCATGATGTTTACTCGGCTCTCCGCTGAACTGAGGCTGAGAATGTGGTCTGCTCCAGCTGCTCCTGGCTTCGTGTCCGTGGACTCACTTTTGTTCTGGATGCTGTTTGCTTGCTTTTATTGATCGGTGCGTGATATATTTTTTTCTCTCTCTCTGCAGACTGGGTGTCTGACAAGTCTTTTTTTCACATGTTCTTTTCAGTTTCTTTGTTCTGTGGCTGCCTGTAAGGAGCCGAATCTCAAAGTTGTATAATGTATACATACTTTGATAATGAATATACTTTGAGGAGACTGAGGTCCTTTGGAGTATGCAGGCCTCTCCTTCACATGTCCTACCAGTCTGTTGTTGCCAGTACAATATTCTATTTGGTGCATTTCTGGGGCAAAGGCACCAACACAGGTGATGCCAAAAGGCTCAATAAACTGATTAGAATGACTGGCTCTGTTATGGGAGTCAAACTGGACACACTGGAGGCTGTGGTAGAACAAAGAACCCTACGGAAAACTCTGGCAATTCTGGACAATGTTTCTCACCCTCTGCATGCCACCTTGGCTGAACAAAGGGGCACTTTTTGTAATAGACAGACAACTGTGCTGCCCCAAAGAGGGCTATACGAGGTCATTCTTACCCTTAGCCATTAGGCTCTATAATGAGTCAATCTATAGCTGGGGAAGTGATAACCCCCTCCTGTTAGACTGTTTGAGATAACATTTTTTTTATTCTTTCTTACTTCTCTTCTAATATTTGTATATCCATGCTACTGTGACACCATAATTTCCTTTGGGATCAATAAAGTATCTATCTGTCTTGAACTTTGAGCATGCGTGAGGTGAGGGCCTCTTGTCAGTCACAGTTGACCACGGATATTGAGTCCTGGCTGTCTAGATATGCAAGCCTGGGCAGTACGATATGGCGAGCAAGCTGTTGCCCGTGAGGCAAGCTCCCCCTCTCCACGCATCTGATGAACCCAAAGGAACGGCACAGACCGATAGAGTTTGGTACCAGAAGTGTCACAAGAGTTGCCAGTCAGCATTGAACTCGATGTAGGACTGCCTTAGGGACTCCAGCTCAGGATTTTCCCCCTCGGGGTTTACTTCTGAAGCCTTCCTCATGAGCTGGTATAGCTGCAAGGGAGCAGAGGTCTCAGATCAGTTTTCCTCTTCTCCTAGATGAGCTGCCAGCCACAGCAGACAAGCCCCACCTGCCTGAAGTGACTGGTTTTAAGGTGCCGATTACCTGCCTTTGCCCAGTCTCCTGTCAGTAGAAATGGTCCCACCAGGCTTAGTAGCTAAGCCACATGTGAAGGCCAGGAGCTGGACTTGGTTGTCAGAGGCTATTTGAGGTGCACGCCATTGGGAGAATTTAATAGGTAGTGGGAGCTTGTGTCCAAGGAACTGTATGAGCATGTGTAGAGGGGAATAAAAAAGTTTTGGACCAAGATGCCAATTGTTTCTCCAGCACACTGTTGCAGTGTTCTTCCAACTGCACTTAACACACTTTATTACTTCCCTATCAGAGATAGTCCCTTATACACGGGTATCAGAAATAAAAGGCACATTACCTAAAGTTGGAGAATTTAACATCAAGTGTGGCTGGCCATCAATATGCCCAGACAATAGATGGAGTGCTGTTCTTCAAATTTACATTCTATTCCATCGAGAACATTTACAAGGAATGCTGAAACAAGATAGCAGCATCCATCACCAAGAGCCCTCACCATCCAGGCCATGCTCTCATCTCACTGTTACCATCAAGGAGGAAGTACAGGCACATTAGGGTCTCACACCACCGGGTTCAGAAACAGTCATTATCCTTCAACCATCAGGCTCCTAAAACAGCATGGACTACCTCACTCACCCAACCCATGAACACAACCCATGGATTTGCTTTCAACTACTCTACAACTCAAGATCTCAGAATTACTTATTTATTGCATTTGCACTGTTAGTCTTTTGCACATTGCCTGTCAGTCTTTGTCCTTAGTTTTTCATCGATTCTATTGTATTTTGTTCTTCAGTGAAAATGGATCTCAGGACGGTATATGGTAACATATATATACTTTGATAATAAATTTATTTTGAACTATTCATGCCTCTCTCATCTCTCTAACTGAAAACTTGTCTTCCTCTTTCCCGCTTGTGATGAAGGAGCTTAGACCTTAAACATTTACTGTTTCTTGTTCCATGGTTACTACCTGACCTGTTGAATGTTTCCAAAAATGTGTTCATTTTACAAAAAAATGTCAAGTTTATCATCATTTAACTATATACACATATACCATCAAACGAGACAATGTTTCTCCAAACCAGGTATAAAGCATTGTAGTGTACATTACACGCAATAACTTATGAAAGGAAGGATGAAATCTGCAGATGGATTACAAACAAAGTGCATATATATTGCCAATCCCTCACATCTTTATACAATATGGCACCCAGACAAGAAACAATATTCCAGGTGAAACTTTCCAAATATATCCCCACCCCATGTGTTCTTGTATCCCCCTTACATTTCATCTTCTCATTCCTGCTACAAGAATGCAACATTTCACAATCCTCAGCACTAAAGGGTGCATTTTTTTCCCCCCATTTCTTAGTCCCACCACTCCTCTTGCAACCTTTTCGATTCGGAGGTAGTGAAAATGTGAGTAATACCAATAAAACTCCACATTCCAAAAACACACACAATAGCAGACGAGTTTCAAAATGAAAGTGGAACTTTATTACCACAATTTTTAAAATTTTGAAAATTGACATGTGTGATATGCAAAATTAATAATTTTGGAACACAAGAAACTCTACAGATGCTGGAAATCCAGAGCAAAATGGAATGCTGGAGGAAGTTGGGTCAGGCAGCATCTATGGAAATTAATAAACAGTCGGCATTTCAGGGCAAGACCCTTCATCAGGACTGGAAAGAAAGGAGAGATGAGTGGCTGACTGAGAGTTAGGATAGCCAGGTCACAGGTGAAGCCAGCTGGTGGGAAAGATAAAGGCTGGAGAGGAAGGAATCTCTATAGGAGAGGAGAGTGGACCATAAGAGAAAGAATCATTTTGGAATTAAGTTTCTGAAAATAGCAAGTTTAAAGATGAGCCAAGGGAATATCAGAATTTCAGAAATTACTTAACATTCCACAACTGAGAAAATTGTGTCTATTTTAAGTAATTTTTTAATGCACTTTAATTCAAATTGCATAATACTTATAACATTCTAGTTGAGAAACTTGCATTCAACATAACTAATGACTGGCAATTTACAGCAAAGGAGGTAAAATTCCAGATAAACCCCAGCACTAGAGGCCCAGCAGCTGATCTTCATACACACAAATTGACCAAGCTTCATAACTCAGCATGCTGAGTAACCATAGCACTATTTAAATGAGCTTTGACATGGCTTGAGACTATAAGACACAAGAGCACAATTAAGCCATTTGGCCCATTTAGTCTATTCTGTCATTCCACCCTTCTCCTGCCTTCCTCCTGCAACCTTTGAGATCCTTACTAAGATCCTATAGATCTTCACTTTAAAGACACTCAAAGACTTGGTCTCCACAACTGCCAGAAGGGGTGAATTGAGCATCTCAGAAACTGCTACATCTCCTGACATTTTCACACACCATCTCTAGAGTTTACAGAGAACGGTGCGAAAAACAAAAAAAAACGCCCAGTGAGTGGCAGTTCTGTGGCCGAAAATGAATTGTTAATGAGAGAGGTCAGAGGAGAATGGGCAGACTGGATCGGGCTGACAGGAAGATGACTAACTCAAATAACCACACATTACAACAGTGATGTGCAGAAAATGCCTCTGAACGCACAACACATGGAATTGTGAAATGTGAAATTGTGAAATTACAGCAGCAGAAGACGACACCGGGTTCTACTCCTGTACCTAATAAAGTGGCCACCGAGTGCATATCTCCACAACTCTCGACTTATCCCAAAAAGCTTTAAAAAATATTAATATTCAAGTCATTGCTGAATTGCAATTAATTAATTCAGTGTTTTCAAAATGCTAAGAAAAGCAGAATATTTTACAACAAAGTATCTTAAGTGCATTAATGGTTAAATCCTTAAACAGGCCAGCCCTCCCTGAAGTGGACCAATTTACTGACACAGAAGTGAGGAGGAAGCATTTCATGAACTTAATGCAGACAGACATAAATGTTTTAAGTGGGGTGGGGTGAGGGGAGGAAATTGTCTCAGGTGCAATCTTTGCATTATATATTAAAGAGAGTTCCCAGTAAACCTCTTGATAACTTGTAAAGAAGCTGTGTACAGGATCGATCCCCAGAAAGGTACAGCCTCCACTGAGTGGTCACTGGCGTGAGTTACGTTTGAACTCAATTATATTTGAGGTGAATTAGTTTATATTGCAAGTATAAATTAGATGCACCGATTGAGGATGTATCAATCAGGCAAGCCGTTAGTGCAAAAACAAGATCAGTTTAGATAAGGAACAATATTGGTGTTGAACCATTCCTGTGAGAACTGAAGATGGTCCCCATCCACACTTAGAAATTCTAGTTTGTTCAGTTTGTCCATTGCCTTCAACCCCAATCGATCCTGGAAAGAAAAAGAAAGATTTTCACCAAACTTTCTAATTCAGCTTCTCGTTTTGGGAGCTCGGGATCACTATTTCTATCAGCAAGGATATTCTGTACAAGCCGCATCTTGTTCTTGCCTATCTGCCATTTTACTGGTAGTTTCTAAAAGGCCTGACCACTGCCACGTGGTCAACGTGGTAAACGTGGCGCAAATTAACAACTGAATCCGGCCACTATCTGTCCAGTGGAACTCGTTTGAAGTAATTTTGTAGTCCACAGTAGTTGAAACAAAGGTTGCAGAAAAGCAAGACACACACAAAAAAAATGTTGAAGGAACTCAGCAGGTCAGGCAGCATTTATGGAGGGGAATAAAAGGCTGTGACCCTTCATCACTTAATCCTCTCAGGCATCGTCTATGAAGGGGAATGACTGAAGAAGGAGCACGACCCAAAACAGTGACTATTCATTTCCCTCCGTAATTGCTGCCTGACCTGCTGAGCTCCTCCAGCATTTTGTATGTTACTATAGATTTCCAGCATCTGAAGAATTTATTTATTGAGATACAGTGCAGAATAGGACTTCTGGCCTTACAAGCCACACCACCCAGCAACACCCCCAATTTAATCCTAGGCCAATCACGGGACAACTTATAATGACCAATTAACCCACCAACCGGTACGTCTTTGGACTGTGGGAGGAAACCGGAGCACCCGGAGGAAACCCACGCGGTCACGGTCAGGCAGCGCCGGCAATTGAACGTGGTTCGCTGGTACTGTAAAGCATTGTGCTAACCACTACGCTACCGTGCTGTCCCAGAAAAGCGGCAGTGTTTCAGTCTGAATATTTGAATCGTCTCACTCCACAATCACCACTGGATAGAATCCTCACCGGACTCTGGCCACTTCAAGTCAGAAGCTGAGTATTCTGATTGACCTTTCCACCAAAGCAACAGCACGTATTGAAATACACTCCACTTGTCCAGATGTGCCAGTCGCAAACACCACCATCCACATGAAAGCACCCTGCTTAACTCCAAACTCAAATCCAAACACTTACTCTCCCCATCTCCAGCACATCGTTTCTGACATGTGAATCAACAGCAAAATGCATCAAATCCTAAAGCTGGACTTCAGTAGCAAAGGTAGCAGACTCATGGGAATTCACATCACACCTACAAATTCACACATCACACATTTTGAGATGTCTTATTGTTCCTTCATCACTGCTGGATCAAAAATCATAGAGCTCCAAATCTAACTGTGTAAGTATTTTTAACACAAAAATAATCAATAAAACTGTCGATCCAGCAGCTCTCATCGTCATTCTGTGCCATGTCATTGGCCGTGATTATTCTTGCAAATCTTTCTACAGAAGTGATTGGCCATTACCTTCTTCTGGGCAGGGTCTTTACAAGGCGGGTGACCCCAGCCATTATCAGTACTCTTCAGAGACTGTCTGCCTGGTGTCAGTGGTCGCATAGCCAGGACTTGTGATCTGCACCAGTTGTTCATACCTGCCCCCTCCACCACCTGCTCCCATGGTTAACCTGTCCCTAATCAAGGGGGGCTAAGCAGGTACTATACCCTGAAGGGTGACCCGTGGAGGGAAGGAGCGCCTTACATGTCCTTTGGTAGAGTCGTATATCCACCCCGCCACAGCTCTAAGGGAATTAATTTGTGACTTTAGCAGCAAACCATGTCATGGCAATAAACATGGTGGAATATCAGTCTATTTGCTAGAAGTGGGAAATCAATAATAGTTTAAAATTATTATTTATTTATTGAAACAGCACAGAATAGTCCCTTCTGGCTCTCTGAGCCACACTGCCCAGTAATCCCCTGACTTTAACCCTCATCTAACCACAGAACAATTTATAATGACCAATTAGTTAACCTACCAACTGGTACGTCTTTGGACTGTGGGAGGAAACCAATTCACCCAGGGGAAACCCACACGGCCACGGGGAGAACATACAAACTACTTACAAACAGCAGTGGGATAAATCTTACCTCTTTATAAAGAATACTCTCTTGCAGTGTGTACGTATCTTTGGCCTGGCCAGCTTTATAGAAACCAAACCACTGGAACAAAATTCAAGAGAGGGGTAAATATAGCATTTATAAGTGGAAGCCCTGCACAGCTTGTGACATGGCTTGAATTTTAAAACCGTGATTTTAAAATTGGTCAGTCTTACTCTGAGAACTGAGAACTTCTAAGAGGCTAGGGGACAGATACACAGAATTAGGCACCACTATTCAATACAATCGTAGCTGATCCTCTCTCTCAATGCCACATTCCAGCTTTCTGCCCTTCTCCCTCCATGCCTTGTGTCTAGAAATGCATTCATCGCAAAATTATTTCAGCAACTTGGTCACTATGGGTTGTAGAAATTCACCAAAGGAAGAAACTTCATCCCAGCCAAGGGAAACATCCTTTCTGTAACCAGCCTCTCAAACCCAGTCAGAATTTTATACATTTCAATGAGATCCCCATCAATCTTCTAAACTCGAGTTAACACTGGTTAAATTCACCCAATCTTTCATCTTGAGAGCCCTAGAATCAGCTTGTTCCATTTCACTACTTCAATGAGGAGTATAACCAGACCGAAACTGCACAAAACTCAGGGGAGAGCTCACCAGGGCCTTGTTTACTGGTCAGACAATCTCCTGCAGTGAAGGCCAACATGCCAGTTTTTGCCCTGACTGCCTGATGCACCAGCACATTTGCTTTCAGTAAGCATAAAACCATATCCCTTTGTACAACCAACATTTCCTCATCTACAACCTTTTAAGTGACATTGTACCTTCCTGATTTTTGCTATCTGAGTGAATACCTTCACGTGTCCATATTATACTGTAACTGCTATGTAATAGTCCACTCACTTGTCCAAATTGCCTTGAAACTTCTTTTCAACATCTCCAAAACTCAACCCAATCATTTTTATGTCATCAGCTTAGAGATGTTTCATACCCAGTTTCCTCATCCAAATCATTGAAATGGGGCCTGGCACTGATCCCTGTGGTACCCCGTCTGCCATCCCAAATTCTGAGCTATTTACTCTTTCTCTCCATGTCCTATTAACCTACCAATCAATGTATTCCTCCCAATCCCACGTTTCAGTTTTACTTAGCAACACACACACAAAATGCTGTAGGGATTCAGACCAAGCAGCAGCTTTGGAAATGAATAAGCAGTCGACGTTTTGAGCCGGGACCCTTCCTCAGGACTGGAACCAAAGGGGGAAGGTGCCAGAATAAAAAGGTGGGAGAGGGGAAGGAAGATAGTGAGAAGGTGATTGGTGAAGCCAGGTGAGTAGGAAAGGTAAAGGGCTGGAGAGGAAGGAACCTGATAGGAGAGTGGACCACAGGAGAAAGGGAAAGCAAAGAGACACCGGGGGGAGGTGATGGGCAGATGAGAAGAGGTAAGAGAGGGGAATAGAAGGAGGGAGGGGAAAGGAATGTTTTTTTAAACTGGAAAGAGAAATTGATATTCATGTCATCAGATTGGAGGCTACCCAGATGGAATACACGATGGGTGGCCTCATTGTGGCACAAGAGGAGGCCACGGACCGTCACGTTGGAATGGGAATTTAAGTGTTTGGCCACCGGGAGGTTCCACTTTTCACTGGTGGCAGTTTTACAAATTAACTTCTTATCTGGGACTTTATCAAATGACTTTAAAAGAAGTCCAAATATTCCACATCCACTGACTCTGTCTCATCTATTCTGCCAGTTACACCCTCAGGAAAAAAAACCTTTAATTTTATCAACCACTATTTCCCTTTCAGAATCTATGATGACATTTTCTAAGAGTCCTGTTGCAGTCTATAGTCTCCTTCTGTTGCTGACCCATTTAATCCGCACAAGGTACAATGCTGACAGATGAAAAGAAGAATTTTTTTTTACTCAAACAGGGAAAGGGGATAATTGAACTGACTATCTCTTACATCCTTCACATACACGAGGAGTAAAAATCTTTTGTTACGTCTCCATCTAAATGTGGTGTGTGCAATCTAGTAATTTATAATAAATAGAACAGTCAATGTAATATAGAGTACACTCAAATCAGCGTGAGTTAAACAGTCTGATGGGCTGGTGGAAGAAGCTGTCCCGGAGCCCGTTGGTCCTGGCTTTTATGCTGCGGTACCGTTTCCCGACGGTAGCAGCTGGAACAGTTTGTGGTTGGGGTGACTTGGGTCCCCAGTGATCTTATGGGCCCTTTTTAAACAACTGTCCTTGTAAATGTCCTGAATCATGGGAAGTTCACAACTACAGATGCGCTGGCCAGGGATTTGGACCAATTTCAACCCTCTGCAGGGTCCTGCGATTAAGGGAGGTACAGTTCCCATACCAGGCAGTGATGCAGCCAGTCAGGATGCTCTCAGTTGTGCCCCTGTAGAGAGTTCTTAGCATTTGGAGGCCCACACCAAACTTACTCAACTGTCTGAGGTGAAAGGCGCTGTTGTGCTTTTTTCACCACACAGCTGGTGTATACAGACCACGTGAGGTCCTTGGTGATGTGGATGCTGAGGAACTTGAAGCTGTTTACTCTCTCAATGCCAGATCCATTGATGTCCATAGGGGTTAGCCCGTCTCCATTCCTCCTGCAGTCCACAACCAGCTCCTTTGTTTCTGCGACATTGAGGGAGAGATTGTTTTCTTGACAATCCTGTGTCAGGGAGATGACTTTTTCCATGTAGGCCACCTCATTATAGTGTTGTCTGCATAGTTAATTAGCAGATTGGAGCTGTGGATGGTGATACAGTCATGGGTATATGGGTATACAGGGAGTAAAGGAGGGGACTCAGTACGCAGCCCTGAGGGGCTCCTGTATTGAGAGTCAGAGGGTTGGAGGTGAGGGAGCCCACTCTTACCACCTGCTGGCGATCTGACAGGAAGTCTGGGATCCAGCTGCACAAGGCAGGGTCAAGGCTGAGGTCCCTGAGCTTCTTGTCGAGCTTGGATGGAATTACGGTGTTGAATTCTGAACTGTAGTCTAAGAACAGCATTCTCACATAAGCATCCTTCTTCTCCAGATGTGTAATATAGTAAATATTAGTGTAATTGTAAATAAAAATATATGCTGCTTTTATACAATATTGTCCTGATAATCACCAAAACAAGTTACTGGAACCATTTTCATGGCAAAATATTACAGTAAGTTTTGCAGAATCAAAACTTCGTCCTCACCTCTGAATCAATAGGGTCAACCACAGAATCCTTCAAGAATTTTATCATTACAAACTTTTTCAGCTTCATCAGATTTTCTTTATAGCGTTCATTGATGCCCTGTAAAGCAAGTAGTTGGTTTATAAACTCAAGAGACTCGGCAGATGCTGGAAATCAGCAGAGTAAAAATGCGGGAGGATCTCAGCGAGTCAGGCAGTAACACATTTTGGGCCGAGAGCATTTATCAGAGCTAGAAGGGAAGGGGGCAGAAGCTAGAAAAAGATGGGGGGTGGGTGTAGGACAAGCTGGTAGTGATTGGTGACCAATACAAATTTAAAGGTGAAACTAACAGAAAATACAACAAAGTAGGACAGACAAAAATAACATGTTAGACAGACAAAAGTAAGTGGATTTCACAGGAAAGAGAAAATGATAAAATTTCAAGTTGCAGTTTCAAAAAGAGCACCAATCTGCATGCTTTCAGTGAAAAATCTGATAATGATGAGTAGCCTTGAGATTTACAATGTGAAAACAAACAAAAGACAACCAAACCAGAAGTTAATGGCAAATTAACTAATATCATCTAGGCGGGGTCAAAATGAAAGTGTTGGCTAGAGGTTTTGTCGGCTGGCCTGGGCTAGATCAACAGATTGAGAAGCTTGACGTGCACGGTTCAGGATGCCAACATGTTCAAGAAGAAAGGTGCCCAGAGCTGTCAGAACCATGTCCTGCAGTCCCAGAGTCAACACTTACAAGCACCATGGAGGAGGCCCCAGAATGTGAGACTGCTTCACAGCCACAAGTCTCACCTGCAGAGTGACTCACCCCCACCCCCCCCCCCCAATCAGGAGAGATGTTATTCCACAAAAGAAACCACAGTGATTAAATCTTTAGGCCTGAATGGGACAATTTAAAATTTACTACATTGTAGATGTGTACATAGTAGTTGCATATACATATATAGATTGATTAGGGTGTAATACATTATCTATTTGAGCTGTGTGGCATTCTATATCGAGCTGGAGTTTATAGTTAAGCAGGATGGAATGTTACTTAAAATTTCAGTAATATTTAAGTAATTTTGTAAATACATTTTGGTTAAGCGTTCATTTAACGAATTAAATATGGGTTATATGTAAAAGTACGTAAATGGCATTCATCATCATGCCATCACGTCATACGTACTTTCACTGAAAGTCAAAAACAAAGACAAATATTCCTAACTCTGCATTTTAATTAGCTTACGTTTAGGAGTTACAAAACAAACACACACACACTCACTCACTCTGCAGGAGAGGCACAATTAAATTGTCAATATAATGGAGAAAGAGTTAGAAAGTGGTGCCAGGGAAGGTTTGGAACAGGAACTGCTTCACATAGACCACGAAGAGGAAGATTGCCCCGTCTGAAGGGCAAACAAAGTTTAGCCTTTAATTCACAGGAAGTAAGAGGACTCAAAAGAGAAGTTGCTTAGGGCAGGAACAAGTTCAGCTAGGCAGATGAGAGCAGTTGATGGTGAGTAGGGGAATTTTCCAATACAAAGCAGAACAGCTAAATAACATTGATTACATACCCTTTCTTGATTGATGTCTGCCAAGAAAATACTTTTGTTCCTGTAGAGTTCTTCATTTAAGGGATCATGCCAGTACTCTGCCTGCACCAAACTAGTAAGAAAGCAATTTAAAGATGCAAGAGAGATTGCAAATTGAAAGGCATTAATTAGTAGTTTTGTACAATTACATGACTATTTTCACATATACTATCCAGTTACAATGTCATGTGGATAAGGTGCAATCACAGGGTCAGCCCTATGGAAACTGATTTTGTGCAGAATAAATTCTCATCAGACACTCCACGATTTCCTACGAGCTACACACAATCTTGTGGATTCCAGTTCATTCAGCCATTGGGGCAGCCGCTTGTTTGGGACAACTGTTAGAGTACAAAGACTAACTGAGAAAATCGCCGGGTTTCCTTTTGTTTGTTGGGGTTACCATGCTAGTTTTAATTTGTTCTGTATTTCATTTAAATAATAATGTTACTCAGTTAAACATAACCATAGAACATTACAGCACAGAAACAGGCCTTTTGGCCCTTCTTGGCTGTGCCAAACCATTTTTCTGCCTAGTCCCACTGATCTGCACCTGGCCCATATCCCTCCATACACCTCTCATCCATGTACCTGTCCAAGTTTTTCTTAAATGTTAAAAGTGAGCCTGAATTTACCATTTCATCTGGCAGCTCATTCCACACTCGCACCACTCTGTGTGAAGAAGCCCCCCCCCCACTAATGTTCCCTTTAAACTTACCCCCTTCACCCTTAACCCATGTCCTCTGGTTTTTTTCTCCCCTAGCTTCAGTGGAAAAAGCCTGCTTGCATTCACTCTATCTATACCCATCATAATTTTATGTACCTCTATCAGATCTCCCCTCATTCTTCTACGCTCCAGGGAAGTTTGTCTTTTTTTATATACAGGTGTCCCCCGTTTTTTGAACATTCGCTTTACGTCAACTTGCTGTTACGAAAAACCTACATTAGTTACCTGTTTTTGCTAACAGAAGGTGTTTTCACTGTTACGGAAAAAGGCAGCGCGTGCTGAGCAGCCAAGCTCCTCCCCTGGAACTGCATTCTAACCGGCATTGCTTAAACACATGCCTGTGAGCATCCGTGCTTTATGTTGATTTATTTTGTGCATCCATTAGCAAGATGAGTTCTAAGGTATCGGAAAAGCCTAAAAGAGCGCGTAAGGGTGTTACACTTAGCGTAAAACTAGAAATAAAGCATTTTGGTTGTGGTAAATGAAGTAAGGACAAAGTGAGTTTGGCTAAGGGTTTGTGGAAGTTGACGAAGATGATGTTGAAGAGGTTTTGGCATCCCATTACCAAGAACTGACAGATGAAGAGCTGATGAAGAGTTTAACAATCGAAACCGAACGCAGTAGTGAACGGCCCGAAAGTGAAGATGTCCAGGAACTGAACGTGAAGCAATTGTGTGAGATTTTCACTGCGATTGACAACGCTGCAATGACTGCAGAAAAGTATGACTTTAATTTTGAAAGGGCACGTAGGTTTAGGGCAGGTTTGCAGGATGGTTTGAGTGCTTGCAAAGAACTGTATGATATAAAAATGCGCGAGGCTAAGCAGTCAAGCATACTGTCATTTTTCAAGCCTTCCACATCAGCCACAGCAGACGACGAAACTGGACCTTCGACACTGAGGCAGGCAGACATAGACGAAGGCGACCTGCCTGCTCTGATGGAAACAAGACGACGATGAGGTGTCACCCCAACGTCTCACCACCCCAACCTCCGACGACTCAGCCTAACACACTATCATCAGTGTCCTCACTGTCTTCCCAATTCCGGTAAGTGAAATTACACTGAGCATACATTATTTCTACTTTAAAAAGGCTGTGTATTTTTATATGTTATTCAGTAGCTTCATAGCTTAAAGGTTACTGGAAAAAGTGCTTCTGCCAGGAGTGCTTGCACAGTGTGTTTCTGCAGCAAGTGCTGCAGAGAGCGCTTGCGTGAAATTTTCGCTATGGTGGACAAGTAGAAAAGTATTCCTACATTATATAGGCTGTGTATTTATCAGATCATTCCTGCTTTTACTATATGTTACTGTTATTTTAGGTTTCATGTGTTATTTGGCATGATTTGGTAGGTTATTTTTTGGGTCTGTGAACACGCACAAATTTTTCCCATATAAATAAGTGGTAATTGCTTCTTCACTTTATGACATTTCGGCTTACAAACCGTTTCATCGGAACGCTCTACCTTCGAATAGCGGTGGAAACCTGTATATCTATTTCTAACATTTCCATGAAATTTCAGCTAATTGGGACAGCTACTTAATTGGGCAAAAATGTACTGGTCCTGATGTGTCCCAATTAACTGGAATCCATTGCGTACTTCACTTGTTGAAATTCCTACCTAGCAGGAAGTATCTTGATGACACAGGGTGCAGCAGTTCAGGTTAGCTATTTACAGGCCATTGGAGAACAAGCAATAAACACAAATCTCACCAACACGGCATAAAATATTAAAAAGCATACAGCCAGTTCAAAAGAAAGGGCAAGCTGAGATAAGTACCATATTAGTAGCTGTGCACGACTACCCTGGCTGATTCACTGCTCAGTTTAGGTTTGAAAGTAAACAAAAGATGTTCAAAAATTGGCTCAAGTGAACTCAAGTCCTCGCATAACCTTGTGGAAAAAGATTCCCTCCATTCAAATACCAGAATATTTTGTAACACTCCTAAAAAATAAAACAAAGTACAATCTAATTTTCCACTCACACTACACAGTTCATCTAAAGGCAAAAATAATTACAATATCTTGAAATATTAAACTTAATTCATCCTAAATTCCTGTTTTACATCATAAAAAGTGGCAGATTACAAGTTATGATTCAAGGAGTTAATTTTCAATTTGATTATTATAAAGCTTCAACATTTTCACATAAATAATCCCACTTATGCCATAAAATCCAATACTTTGAGCTTTCATTTAGTTTCATAATGATTCTAAACATCCACAATCTCCATTTCACCTTTCTCCAACTTCTGCTATAATTACTACATTACTGACTCCGAGTTCTATCCGGCAGATACTGTTTCCTTTCGTCCTCACCAATTTACTCCACATTCCAACTCAACTACCTTCTAGTGTGGCTACCTGCCCATTCCAGCACAGGAATCTGCAGCAAACCACTGCCAAGTGCACTTCTGCATAGAAGATACCTTTATTATTGTTTCTTGGCTCAGTTTGTATTTATTCCACAAATTATCTCATTGGTACAAGGTGGAAGTTTCTTAAAATCTCAACGTTAGTACTTACTGCTTTTGAATTGGGCTTCTATAAGCACCGTGATTCAACAGTTTCCTTATCCAGTCACAGAATTCAGAACTCTCTCCAGGACAGTGGGGGACACCATACACTCCTAGTGAGGGTGTGGGCAGACAGGTGGAAAACACAGAAGGAGAGTTTAAGCTGAGTGGAAGATTTGAATCATTTCCCTTTTAATAAAAATCCTTGATACAAAGCGGAATGTGCAGGCACAAGCTGTTGGTACGTTCAGTGTGACTTGCTTTTCACTTCCATTTGGCTCCAGGTCCATTTTAAATTACTTAGCTTGATTGAATGGTTGAAGCTGGGTGACTGACAAAGTGCAGAGTGATGGGATTAATATGGAAGAGTTCCCTCTGATTTGCAGGCATCCATGGGACTGAGTGCACCATTTACCATGCTGTACGCATCTCTCTTATGATCTTAGATAAAAATTTTTGAGTTTCATTTAAAATATTTTACAGTCCTCTTGCAAAAACCATAGCAACCATAGAGAGATACGATAAATGTAAATGGGAGCATGCTTGCTAAGACCACTGAAGCCTGTGATTTGCAGTTTGGAGATCATTCGGGCGATCCAGTGCTTTGCTATCTCCGAGAGGATCCTGGGAGGTAGAAGCAGCGAGTATGAACCCGGTGGCGTGAAAACGGTGAGGCAAAGTTCAACTCTATTGCGCCAAATAAAGGTTCCCTATTAAAGCGACGAGGAAGACTGAAACATTGAGGTGAACACAGAAGGTGGGCACCGGCTGCCTCTCTTTTGATCTCGAATGAGATCATTCTGCTACCGGAGAGGCGAGACCATCTTCTGATCACTGGTGGGATTGCTCTACTACCGGAGAGAGGAGACTGCCCTTTGATCACTCTGCTGCCAGAGAGGGAAACCTACGTGGCCTGTTGCTGTGCCCAGAGAACATTATCCAGGTCTTACTGTGTTTTGGATATGGTGTCTCCCCCCCCCCCCCCCCCCCACCAGGCCTTACAGTTTTTTTATATTCTGTGTTTTTTGCCCAAATTTTCTCACTTTCTGGTGTGCAAGGGAGGGGGATTTAGGAGTCGATGGTCCTGTTCTGTTCTTTACATTCGTACTTGCCCAAAAAATTGTGTGGGGGAGGGGGATTGGGGGTGTTGAAGGTCCTGTTTGTTTTTTTTGTTCATTTTTGCCATTTTTTTGAGCAGGGGAGGGGGATTTGGGGTTGATGATTGTGTTGCCATTCTTTACTTTTTTGGTTTTGTGGCTATCTGGTGAAGAAGAATTTCAGAGTTGTATACTTTGATAATAAATAAATACCATTTCGGTGCAACCACTAATCATAACTGAGGCAAATTTAGTCTATCCAACTTCATGGAGGATTGCTTCCCCTAGTTTATCGCTGGATGGATTTGCCAAAATTGGACCCTTATCAATATCTTTTAGTCACACCAAAGCAGCTTTATTTGTTTCCCATTTCCAATCTTTGTGGAATAATAACGAAAAATTCAGCTTCAATTGAAATGTGGGAAGCAGGACGAGGCTGCCCTTGTAGGATGAAGGAAATCTGTGTAATTACAGCAAGCAGCTGCACGATTCACTGTACTTCAGACATGATCTTATCAATAATGACCTTTGAACAAACACTGGTTGCACTTATTCATACAAGTTTCATTTCATAACAGTACAAAGGTTTTTTTGCTTTTAATAGTTAATATATTTCAACAGATAAGCTCTTAAAAGAGAACAGGCAAGTGAATATTACCTTGATGCTGACTTCCAAATGTGATTAGATTAATCATAGCAGGAGAAGGACACCTCTGTGCTACAGCTCTTCTGTAATGGATATAGAATCATCCATTAGAAAGTTATTTTTGCCAAGTAAGCAGTCAGATCATCAAATGCCCTTTATCTGAATACATTTTTTAAATGTGTCTTTTACTGGCTGTGAAATACTTCGGGATGATCTTAGGACATGAAAGTTCTCTACGAATGAGATTTTCCCCAATATTGTAGCCCTACTGGTCACACTTACATAAATTGTCCTCCTTGAGAAAAGCCCATCGCATTGTATCCATTCTGCAGCTTCTTGTCCTTGGATAATATATTACACACCAACTCTACTTGGTCATTTACATTCATGAAGTAACCGTTCTTAACGTCCTAAAAAGAAAATGTCCTAATTCACAAGAACTTTGAGGGATTATATAATTAATCATTTTAAAAGTCTACATGGATTTTAGTAAAGCATTTGTCAAAGTCCATTATCATGGGCTGATCCAGTAGATTAAGATATGTGGGATTCACGGTGACTTGGCAGTTTGGATTCAGGATTGGTTTGCCTACAGTAGACAGAAGGTAGAGGTACAAGGGTGTTATTCTGGCTGGAAGTCTATGGCCAGTGATGTTTGGAGCAGTCAGTGCTGGGACCCCTGTTGTTTGTGATATATAGAACTTGGATGAAAATGTAGCTGCGTGGGTAAGTTTCCGGATGACACAAAGACTGGTGGAGTTATGGCACAGTGTGGAGGGGATGTCAAAGAACAGAATACAGATCACTTACTGATATGGGCAGAAAAATGGCAGATGGGGTTTAATCTGGGAAGGTGTGAGGTGCTGCATTTTTGACAGATCAAATGCAGAAGTATACAGTTAATGTTAGGACACTATACAGCAGGAGTTTTGGATCCAAGTCCACAGCTCCCTAAAAGTGGCCATACAAGTGTGAAGAAGGCATATTACATGCTTGCCTTCATTGATCAGGGCATCATGTCTAAAATTAAGGAAGTCATGTTGTAGCTACAGTACTGCGCAAAAATATGATATACATATATATCTTAGATGCCTAAGACTTTTGCACAGTACTGTATTTGTCAATGTGAAGTGAAGAGCAAGTTTGTAAATCCGGCAGGAGCAAAGGGTGTTGGGAACGGTGAGGGTGGAGCACCGCGGGAGGGGTGTGGGTAGCAGAGCAGGAGCACCAGGGTGTGGCACAGGTGCAGACACACCCAGCCCTGAGACCCCAAGCAAGGTAATTTGATTCCAATCAATTGGTTTACACACACACACGACTTTTGCACAGTACTGTATAAAAAAGTATTAATTAGGCTGCACCTGGAGCCATTCAGCTGTTCTTCAAATGGATCCTCAGGGAACTTCAATAGATTAGTCAAACATGATTTCATTTTCATAAATCCATGTTGACTGCTCATTATCATTTTTCTTGGAAAACTTTGTTTTAAGCAACTGAACAGAGCAGCTGCGCAACTATTAAAATAAAATATACATATATATATATATATATATATATATATATATAACTGCATTTAAAAGTTTGAATCAATTGTAATCGCTGACAATTGATTCTCATTACAGACAAACCTCCTCAACAGTGTTTCCAATTTCCAGAGGCAAGACATAAATTCCTGGGATTGCTTCTTTCACCAGTCTAATGAAGTGCAAGGTGAGACCCTCACAACAGCTGTCACCTAAAATGAATGAAGTGTACAAGATCAGAGAATGACAGGTATTGCCAAAATGTTATGACAATCTTGATGACACCTGTAGTATAATTGTTTCATAAAGTTGAATGGTTTTAAGTTATATTTTACTGGCTACAGAATATAAAAATCAAGAGTAACACACTAATTGTTAAATATCATTTGCATATAGTTTCAAATTACAACATAAAATATTTTGCATGATTTTAATTAAGTAATACTTGTGCTAATTTTCCCTCTCGCACCTCAAACAAAATTCACTTGCACTTTTTCCCCCCGTGGTCTCAAAGCTTGAATGTTGTTCAGTGGGATTCGAACTTTGATCCCAGGACATTTAAAGTATGGTTTTCGTTTTACGAGACTTTAAAAGCATGAATTTATGTTTCTAATAAAATAAAACAGAAATTAGACTATCGTACAATAAGAAGGAACTTCTAAAGCAAACACTGAATCGTTCCAGTTTAATGGGTGAAGTATCCCGAATTCACGATTTGCGAGTTGCACATTACAATATATTTGTCTTTTTAATCTCCCTCTTCTCACCCAAGCCGTGCCAAATGACCACAGGTGGAGACTGCGTGCTGTTCCAGACAGCTTTCCACGATGACGCCCCCAAAACGAGACAGAAGATAAGGAGGCAGCAACTCACTCCCTGCGCAGCCATTTTTTTTAAGGCACATGATCCAAATCACGTGATCGCTCCTCTGCCGAATGGTTGAGAACGGCTTTCAAATGATTTCATTGATACAGCTAAATACTTTGATTTAACTAGGGAACATTAGTGGAGGGAGTAAACAATTTCATGTACTAATATGATAAGCCCTTCAAAAGCAGTAGTTTTGTGATGAAATATGCAGGGGCACTGCGAAAAGCATGTAAGGGGTATTACAATAGCCTAGGTCGTGTCAGATGGGCTACATCATTGGGACCTGAACACATCTGCTTTGATGGAAAGAATAGCAAAATTGTTATTTTACGATAAAAATGTTGAAAACTTAAAGTTGCTGATTGAAAGGGTCTGACTGACCTTGTGTAAGAAATACAGAAAGTTAGTATTGCAGGTATAAAAAAGAAAACATGTTTTTAAAATGTCTATTGCACAGGAGTTAGAGTACAAAGAGTAAAAACGTTTTCCTTAATGTATAACCATATACAGTATTTGCTTTAAAAGACAGATTTGTTAACTTTCTGTATCTCTTATGTAAGGACAATCAGATCTTTCCGAACAGCAACTTTAACAGTTTACATCTTTTTTTAATTGTAAAATGACTAATCAGTTTTTTTATCCACGCTGCAAGCGGACTCCCTGGAGCCAAAGAGGCAGCAGCAGAGGGAGTGGGGAGCCATAACCTAGTCAGGATGGGGTGGGGGTCAATGGTAGTGGTTAGTCTAGTGCCAGCGGTAAGATCAGGGTTCAATTCCCGCTGCTGTCTGCTAGGAGCTTGTCTGTTCCCTCCATGACTGCAAGGGTTCCCCCTCCCCCCCCCCCCCACCATTCCCAAAAGATGCACAAATTAGGGTTGGTAAATTGTGAGCGTGCCACGTTGGCGTTGGAAGTGTAGCAACACTTGCAGGCTGTCCCCAGCACAATTCCCAACGCAAATGACACATTCCACCGTACGTTTCTATGTACATCTAACTGATCAAGCAAATCCTTAATAATGTGGGATTACGTTGAGGGTTGTGTAATTAGACTGGTGAAATACTAAAGGTAACGAGTGGAGGAACTAGATTTAGACTGGGTGAAATATTACGGAAATAAACTTTGAGTAAGAATGAGAGGAGACTGGGGGCAGATATGTAAAGTACATGGATTAGATGAAGCAGAATTGAAATTAACCTAAGGGAATTGAGAAATAGTGTATTATAAAACAGCTTTAGCAGATATACTAATTATATACTCCAGGGCATTTCAAAATATGTTGAGGAGGCAAAAGATAATCTACAGTCCCTACCTACAGTGATTCAGTTCCAAACTGCAAGATAATTTTTCAGCAGAAGGTGCAGGCAACCCATGGTGTCAGCAGGCCCATAGAATCAGAATCAGGTTTATTATCACCAGCTTGTGACGTGAAATTTGTTAACTTAGCAGCAGCAGTTCGATGCAATACATAATCTAGTAGAGAGAAAAATATAATAATAATGAATAAAATAAAACATAAAAATAAATAAACAAGTAAATCAATTATGTACATTGAACACAAAAAACTGGGCAAAAAACAGAAATATTGTCTATTTAAAAAAGTGAGGTAGTGTCCAATGTTCATTTAGGAATCAGATGGCAGAGGGGAAGAAGCTGTTTCTGAATTGCGCGCGCACACGCGCACACACAAAAACACACACACACACTTCCCCCAATGTTTTGTCTGTTTGTCACTCCAAATTCCAGTGCCTGCAGTCTCTCTTGGATCTCCAAAAGGTTACTGTAGATGGCCAGCCTGGCCATTTTGGGCAGTAAAGAAGAGAAACTTCCTTGACAGAGGTAAACTAACCACTGACTTTTAGATTGCAAAAAAAAAACAATAAAAGTAGCTTAATAATGGAGTTTTGGAGAATTACAAGATGATTGCCTCTGATATTGAAGTACTGATCATGACTCGGTCACTCTTCCATCACAAGATGTATCAGCACCATCACAATCTGAGCTGCTCTCACCCCTCACCTCAGCAAAGAGAATGGTCATTATCCACATAAACTCTGGTGGAGTTAATGGCCAGTACTGGAATTCCTCTCGAGTAACATGCCATCTGTGAATGATGTAAAATGAGTGAAATGGGCATCACTCTCCTCTGACCCTACACATCCACATAGTGTAGCCGCAGTCGGCTAGATTGATGATTTCTCCAGTTGCTGATGTGATTTACAGACCAAACATTGCAAACTCTGCTGTAGATGATTCCTAGCTATCACAGATGCTCTTAGCAACTTATGATATTATTTGGGAAGTTTCCAGTCAAACTCCAGTACTTGGATTGCTGTTTTTACCACTTTGCTAACTTACGCTATAACTTTATAGATCTTCTTTCCTTGTGGGCCATTAGATCAATTAGATTCATATCTGCCAATAACAGCCTATTCTTCTTAACCAATTTGGGCCATTTCTCAGTTGGCTGTGTGCAACTTTGTTCACAAAGTTCTGCTTCCTTTATTGTTCGTTCCAACACTTTGCATTTCCTAACTTTTTTTCAGAATTAGTAGTTTGGGGGACCAATGACTTTTCAAATGACTTTTGAAAATCTAGTAAATATGCACGTTATGTCACCAGAAATGTTATGGTCCCAACTTTTCATCAAATTTTGTTTCTAGACCATTGTATCTCCACCACTGATATTAAGCTGACTACCCTAGACTTGAAAGACTTCCCTGGACCTGTTCTACCTGCCTCTGGAATACAGGTATTGAGTTAGATATTTGCTAGTCTTTTGGTATAATACCTTTTCCCAACGGATTATTAAATGTATATAGTAATGCATCTGCCAATCTGTTCTGCAGATTTTTTCTGAATGGGTGGATACAGCCCATTTAAGCCTAGGTGTAGGAGCCACGTATTCTGTGTTTATTACGGTAACCAGTCACGTTAGTGGGAGCGTGGTAAAAGCGAGGGGAATAAGTTTCGTATTCTTGCTTATTTCATAGCAATTTGTAGCTTGGTGACCACTGAGATAATGCTCAATATTGCTTAATTGTATGTTTGCTAATTGCTAATAAGGGATCAAAATCAGGAATTTGACTCTTTGGAGCTGTGAGCATGTCACGCAAGTATAACAACCCGTATGCTTGCAAGCAGGTGGCAATTGTCCTGTTTGATTTTGGTTCAGTCTTTTGAACCACTACACCAGGAGTTTATCCTTTTTGAGCTTAACGAGTTTATTTACTAAAGCTCTTTTTGCTTTTTAATGGATTAATCTCTTCGGGCAATAAGCCATTTAATATCCACCTGTTCCACCTGTTTATTGTCATATGCACAAGTAGATGTATGCATGGGTCCAAGAGAAAACTTACTTACATCAATATTTCTTTTTGATCTAAGTTGTAATTAATTCCAATAAGGAAGGTTGAAGTTAATGTATTATTGGGATCTGAACAGGGATGTGAAAGTACGCGTAGGGCATGGAACATAGGACAATATCTGCTTTCAATGTGACAGGTTAATCTTACTTCATTGTTTTGCATTTTCAACTTGCCCAGAGAGACCGCAGAGCAATATCACTTCTATCATCTAGCAAGGCAATGCACAGATAGAATTTTGAGGAAGTGGAGGAATTGTGTCTGACAATAGGGAATAGAAATATAGAAAAAGTTGCTTCCCGATTTAATGAGGCAAATCTTGATCAACTGTTGGTTCATAGCGGCAAGAAAGCACATTCTGAATAGAGAACATAAAACAGTGCAGAGCCTTTGGCCCACAATGTTCTGCTCGTTGTTCAACCTGCTCTGAGATCAATCTAGTGCTTCCCTCCCGCATAGGCCTGTATTTTTCTTTCATCCGTGTGCCTATCTACGAGTTTCTTAAACGGTCCTGATGTACCTGCCTCCACCATTGCCCCCGGCAGCGCATTCCACAACTACCACTCTCTGGGTAGAAAAGAATTACCTCCGACATCTCCTCTATACTGTTCTCCAAAATTCATTATGTTATGCTCCCTTGTGAGAGCCATTTCCACCCTGGGAGAAGAAGGTCTCTGGCTGTCCACTCTACTTACGCCCCTTGCCCTGATACTCGCTATCAAGTCACCTCTCATCCTCTTTCTCTCAACCTAACCTCATAAGACATGCAAGGAGGTGCCTTATTTTGGAGCCGTTCTGGCCTCCTTGCTTGAGGGAGGATATACTGGCTTTGGAGGTGGTGCAGAGGAGGTTCACCAGGTTGATTCCAGAGATGAGGGGGTTGGACAATGAGGAGAGATTGAATTGCCTGGGACTGTACTCACTGGAATTCAGAAGGATGAGAAGATTTCTTATAGAAACATATAATATTATGAAAGGGATAGATAAGATAGAGGCAGGAAAGTGCTTTCCACTTGTAAGGGAGACTAGAACTAGGGGGACGTAGCCTCAAGATTCGGGGGAATAAATTTATGATGGAGATGAGGAGGAACTGCTTTTCCCAGTGAGTGGTGAATCAGTGGAATTCTCTGCCCGATGAAGCATTGGAAGCTACCTCAGTAAACATACTTAAGACAAGGTTGGATAGAATTTTGCATTGTAGGGGAATTAAAGGTTATGGGGAAAAGGCAGGTAGGTGGAGATGATTCCATGGTCAGATCTGCCATGATCTTACTGAATGGCGGAGCAGGCTCGACGGGCCAGATGGCCGACTCCTGCTCCTATTTCTTATGTTCTTATGCGGTGAGGAGAAGAATTACTGTGATAAAGATGTGGATCTAGATCAGGAGTTCCCAGCTTTTTTTTATACCTTGGACCCATACCATTAACTGATTCTGATATA
The DNA here is from genome assembly GCF_030144855.1 of Hypanus sabinus. Classification (NCBI taxonomy): domain Eukaryota; kingdom Metazoa; phylum Chordata; class Chondrichthyes; order Myliobatiformes; family Dasyatidae; genus Hypanus; species Hypanus sabinus. Next base: position 26,968,293 of record NC_082735.1, on the reverse strand, counting down.
TCATTCTTATATATTACTGATGTACCATCAATAACTCACACTGAGACGTAAGGCGAGATATCGGCTTTTATTGACTGGAAGAAGGAACCAGGAGTGAGTGTCTATCATACAATGTCTTGGAGACTGAGGCCGAGCATCAGGCCGCAGATCTCCTTTATACAGGGGCCTGTGGGAGGAGCCACAGGAGCAGTCAGCAGGGGCGTGTCCCGACAGGCACATAGTTCACCACAATTACGAATGCTGAATATCTTAAAAATACCAACTTCTAAAAACATGAATATAAAATTCATCATATCTGGAGATTCAGGGCAAGTATTCTGTGACTGTATTCAAAGAGAAGAATGTATCCCTGGGTTCTTCCATGGGTGCACCATGAAACAGGATAGTACAACATTCACATTCAGGTTTCCCATGGCAGTACAATGTAATACATGATAAATGCAGGAAAAATAAATTAGTTAATTATAGTAAGATAATATATGTATATTAAATAGTTACAGTATATCAATAATAGTGCAAAAACAGAAATAATATAAAAAGAAAGGAAACTGTTTTTATTGAAGAAATTATTGATTCACTGTGTTGAATTCCAAAGAAGCAAAGGGCGTGAAGCTGCAGAAGAAATGCTAATTCATTTAAAGCAAAATTACTTATAATCCTTAGAATAGCTTCAGGTTTATATCCACTTAAAAATTCAATACGCACATGTTGTCACTGAGCAAAAAATTGCATGGGACAAGATTTCTGTGCACACTGGTCAGTACAAATTAGAGGGAACATTGTAAGATTCAATGTTTCCCATTGCTTCTTCACCTCCTTAGAAAGTATTTTGCCATGAGTACTACTAAGAGAGCTCTAGGAGATTTTTTTTACTGGCAAAGGACCAGTTTCTCTCCTTGTGAGTTTTAATGACCTTGGGGTGTAGAACCTTTATGTAGACGATTTAACACAGCATGTGATTTGAAACTATTTTTAAACATATCAGGAGGGGAGTATTGGGTGAATAAACTCTGAGAACACACAGCAGGCAAGCAGCTGTAATAAAAAAGTTATGTGGAAACCAATCTTATGGTTACTTTTTCGAGTTATACATTACCAAAGCTCCATTAGGCTATGAGATAACAGAGCAATTCTCACTAAAACCCATTCTTGAATGACTGAAGGAAGGTTACAGACATTTTGTTTATATAGTATGAACAATGAAGTAAATTGCTAGTTCAGAAATGTATGACTTTTATGTTTCTTTTGCTCTTTCATTATGTGCTGTGTCATATGAAATAGGCGATGGTCGTCTTTCCATGACCATGAACGTTCTTGGCAAATTTTTCAACAGAAGTGGCTTACCATTGCCTTCTTCTGGGAAGTGCCTTACCAGATGGATGATCCCAGCCACTTTCAGTACTCTTCTGAGATTATCTGCCTGGCGTCAGAGGTTGCATAACCAGGACTCTTGACGTCTTCAAGGAGCGATGCCGCAGAAAGGTGACATTCATTATTAAGAACCCCCATAAACCAGGACATGCCCTCTTCTCATTGTTACCATCAGGAAGGAGGTACAGAAGCCTGAAGGCACACACTCAGTGATCCAGGAACAGCTTCTTCCTCTTTTCTAAATGGACGTTGAACCCATGAACACTACCACACTTTTTAAATTATTTCTGTTTTTGCACTATTTTTAATTTAACTGTTTACTATACATATATATTATCTACTGTAATTAATTAATTTTTCCTATATTTATCATGTATTACATTGTACTGTCACTAAGTTAACAAATTTCATGACAGGTTGGGTCCCCCAGATTTTGCCCAGTGATAACAATGTGTGTGCACTGAATAATTTCTTTATAAATACAGTATAAATAAGTCGGTTCTAAAATCTGCAGGCAAATCATTGCAAACTCCACGTTGTCAACACCATCTGTAACAGGAACTGGAAAAGGGAATGTAATTGTGTACAATCATGAAATATTAGAACATTAGAAAGTTGTTGACCAGAACAGGCCATTCAGCCCAACAAAACTTGCCAAATTCCTATTCACATAGGTTGTTGAAATAACTATTAAGTTTAGATTTGGAAGTCTCTAAGGTACTGCTCTCAACTACACAACTAGGTAGGTTATTCCATGAGTCCACAACTATATAAAGAAATACTTCCTGATGTTAGTCTGAAATCTCCCTTTAACCAGTCTCCTCCTGTGGCCCTGTGTCCTCACTGATGGATTAATTTTGAAGTAGCAGCTGGCATTCAGCTTAATTATACCCTTAATGATTTTGAACACGTCTATTGTGTCTCCTCTCATTCTAAGTCCACTTAGGCTAAAAAGATTTAATTATTTCAATCTTTCTGAATAGCTCATACCCTGCAGATCTGGAATGAATCTCGTCACCTTTCTCTGAACTCTCTCCAGTGCCTTCACATCCGTCACAAAACATGGACACCAAAATTATACACAGCACTCAATGTGAGGCCTCACAAGTGCATTATACAACTTAAGGAGAACGTTTCCTGAATTGAACTCCACTGAGCATATTATATAGCCCAACATTCTTTTAGGCTTCCTAATCACTTCTGTGCAATGTCTAGATGTTGATAGTGATGAGCCTTCCAGGACACCCCAATCCTTCTCATACAGTGCACTTTCTAACTCAAGACCACCCCCACTGTATATTTATATCTATACTACATTACTACATCCTATATGTAATACTTCACATTTACTTACATTAAATTTCATTTGCCATTTATCTGCCCCCATCTGGATTTTCTTTAAATCTAACTGTTACCCTTTTTTCCAGTCGTTAGGGATTTCACCAGTTTTCACCGACTTTTGAAAAATACTTGTAAGGGATTTGTATATATAATCACAGACCTCTTTAAGTACCCTTGGATGTATGTTGTCTGAACCTGGAAATTTATTGACTTTCAACCTGTTCAGCTGAAGCAGGACATCACTTTCTAAGATCTCTACGTCACTTAAGACAACCATATTTTTCTCTACATTTACTGGCTTGTTGCTAACATCTTTGCAGGTGAACACTTCAGCAAAACATATGTTAACAGTATCCATTATGTCCTCTGCATAATTTAGCATCCCACTATTATTCCTAATACACTTAACTTCCTCTTTGACTTTTCTTTTACTACTAAAATACAGAAAAAATTCCTTGGGGTCAATCCTAGCATTATCAGCAATACCCTTCTCAACCTGCCTTTTGGCAATCTGAATTTCCTTCTTGACTATAGATCTCATATTTTCATATGCCCTAATGTTAATATCATTATTATTTTTTCTTTATTCCTGTATTATATAGCTGTCTTCTCTTCAATTATTTTTAATGTATATCTTTATTCATCCATGTAGTTGAGCTATTGTTTTTATTGCTTCTCACAGCCTTGGGCAGGAATATTTCCTGCACTGTGTGTATTACCTCTTTAAATCAACCCCATTGTTCCTCAACTGACTGGACATCAGACACTTCCTTCCAGTGTACCTTCTGAAGTTTTTGCCACATCTGCACAAACTTTGCCTTTCTGGAATTCAATTTAATGGCTTTGGTTTTTACTGATACGCTCTCACAAAAAAATCGTCACAACTAACAATGTGGTGATCACTTGTTCCTAAAGGCTCACCAATTTCCGCACTCACAATTCTATCCTGATTGTTGAAGAATATCTAATCTAATCTAGACAGGCCTCCCCTCTTGTGGTGCATCAACATGCTGGGACTAAAAACAAACATTCAATAATTCAATTAATTCACTTTCCTGGAATCCATTAGTCACTGGGTTCTCCCACTCGATTTTTGGGAAATTAAAGTCTCCCATAGCTACAGCATCACCCTCAGAACTTGATTTTTTAATATTCTGATAGAGTTGTTTATTAACGTCACTATCAGCATTGGGGGGGGGGGGGGGGTCAATAACATACACCCAATGTTATTCCTTTATCCTTATTGCTTTCAATTCTCACCCAGATATTTTCACTAAGTATTGATTATCTCCTATCATAAGCAGCCTCATGTTTAAATAACACACACAAAATGCTGGTGGAATGCAGCAGGCCAGGCAGCATCTATAGGGAGAAGCACTGTCGACGTTTTGGGCCGAGACCCTTCGTCAGGACTAACTGAAAGGAAAGATAGTAAGAGATTTGAAAGTAGGAGGGGGAGGGGAAAATGCGAAATGATAGGAGAAGACCGGAGGGGGTGGGATGAAGCTGAGAGCCGGATAGGTGATTGGCAAAAGTAATACAGAGCCAGAGAAGGGAAAGGATCATGGGACGGGAGGCCTAGGGAGAAAGAAAGGGGGAGGGGAGAACCAGAGGGAGATGGAGAACAGGCAGAGAAAGAAAAAAAACTAAATATATCAGGGATGGGGTAAGAAGGGGAGGGGCATTAATGGAAGTTAGAGAAGTCAATGTCGATGCCATCAGATTGGAGGCTACCCAGCCGGTATATAAGGTGTTGTTCCTCCAACCTGTGTGTGGCTTCATCTTGACAGTAGAGGAGGCCATGGATAGACATATCAGAATGGGAATGGGACGTGGAATTAAAATGTGTGGCCATTGGGAGATCCTGCTTTCTCTGGCGGACCAAGCGTAGGTGTTCAGCGAAATGGTCTCCCAGTCTGCTTCGGGTCTCACCAATATATAAAAGGCCACACCGGGAGCACCGGAGGCAGTATACCACACCAGCCGACTCACAGGTGAAGTGTCACCTCACCTGGAAGGACTGTCTGGGGCCCTGAATGGTGGTGAGGGAGGAAGTGTAAGGGCAGGTGTAGCACTTGTTCCGCTTGCAAGGGTAAGTGCCAGGAGGGAGATCGGTGGGAAGGGATGAGGGGGATGAATGGACAAGGGAGTCACGTAGGGATCCCTGTGGAAAGCAGAAAGAGGGGGGAGGGAAAGATGTGCTTGGAAAGATGTCTAAATTCTCTCTTATGTATATGGCTACTCCTCTGCCTTTAAGATCTTGCTTGTTTTTCCTAATTAAAGAATATCCTTTAATACTATATTCATCACCATCCTTTGAAGTCAACCAGGTTTCAATTATTGCTATCATATCACACTCGTACACACTTGCATAAAATTCCAGCTTGTTCATTTTATTCTTAATACCTCATGCATTTATATAGGCCATCCTTAGTCTGTTACTGATGCTTTTCATCCTATTCCAACCCATTTCTATATTTTTGAAGCTTGTAATCGGTTTATGTCCTAATATGTTATTCTCCAAATGGTTGAGCCTGGCCTGTTCTAAGTTCCCTGCCCCCCACACCCCTCATTCCCTAGTTTAAACGGTCTTCAACTAACTGAAGCATTAGCCTGCCCAATAAATTAGTGCCCCCCCACAGTTCAAATGCAACCTGTCCCAGTGGTACAGATTCCATCTGTCCCGAAAGGTGCCCCAGTGTCCCATAAACCTATGCTTCTCTGACTTACACCATGACTTGAGCCACACATTAAATCTTCGAATCTCCTCCATTTTATCTGGACTGGCGTGTGACACCAGCAGAACTTCCGAGAAGACCACCTTGTCAGCTCTGTCCCTAAGCTTACCACCTAACTCTTTAAATGTTGTCTTGCAGAACTTTACATGCCAACGAGGTGGAGGGTGACAAACTTTTTGCGTGCAGCTTAAGTTCCCTTGTGCGCGAATAGCTAGAGGTGTGTGAGGCGCACGGAAGCATTGAGTCTTTATTCATTTGAAACTTTTCACTTTCAACCATACATACCAAGTAATGAAGAGAAAGGTCTCAGTGCAAAACATCGACTCTTTACTCTTTTCCATAGACACTGTCTGGCCTGCTGAGTTCCTCCAGGCATTTTGTGTGTGTTGCTTTGGATTTCCAGCATCTGCAGATATTTTGGTGTTTGTATCACATTAAATTCTGTTCATCTTCCCTCCTGTTTTTTGAAGATAACTAAAGTGTGAAAGGTTCACATAGCAGATGTCAAATTAAAACTGCTGCCGAAATCTCATGAACAAAGATTTATTCAAGTGCAATAAGGAATGATCTACCTTTCCTGAGCTTTGTAGAATACACTCAAAAACTTCTATAGATGTACCATGGAGAGCACTCTGACAGGCTGCATCAATATATTTCTATATTTCTACACTATTCTTGGTTGATGCAACTGTAACGAAACCCAGTTTCCCTCGGAATCAATAAAGTATGTCTGTCTGTCTGTGTGGTGAACTACATATACCTGTCTGGACACGCCCCCCCCACCCCCGTTGACTGCTTCTGTGGCTCCTCCCACAGACCCCGGTATTGATGCACCATCAGTAACTCACTCTGAGACATAAAGACGAGATATCGGCTTTTATTGACTGGAAGAAGGAACAAGCAGTGAGTGACCACCATACTACATCCTGGAGACTGAGAGGCAGGGCCCAGGCTAAGATCGCCTTTATACCGGGGTCTGTGGGAGGAGCCACAGGAGCAGTCAGCAGGGGGCGTGTCCAGACAGGCACACATAGTTCACCACAGGTATAAAGGCAATTGGGGCCTGAGCCCTGCCCTCAGTCTCCAGGATGTAGCATGGTGGTCAATCGCTGCTTGTTCTTTCTTCCAGTCAATAAAGCCTATATCTCGCCTCACGTCTCAGAGAGTTATTGATGGTGCATCAATTTTATTGACTGGAAGTTTCAAAACTTGGAAAGTATTTTATGTCTGGAAAAATTAGACTTGTACCCTCAAAACTCAGAAGCAGCTCTTGCTTTTGAACTCTGGCTTGCATGCTTCCAATAATACTTGGAGGAGGTTCATGTGACTGAGCCCACTATTATGCACAGAATTCTCCTCTCGAGGGTCACCCGGAAAGTTTACTCACTTATCAGGGACCTGCCGACCTACCAAGGGGCACTGGACGCCCTCAAAAGACAGTACCTGTGGCCGGTGAACACCGTCTACGCAAGACATTGCTTAGCGACGCAGCGACAGCGACCCGATGAATCAAGCGCCGAGTTTCTCCAAGCCCTACAGACACTCTTGCGAACTTGCAACTGCAAAGGTCTGACGGCAGAACAACATGTGGAGCTGCTAGTATGAGACGCCTTCGTTACGAGGATCAGGTCAGTGTACGTGCGCCAGCAGCTGCTGGAAAATGCCGATCTTACCTTACGCTCGGCGATCGAGATGGCCGACAGGCTGGAGGCTGCTCTGCACAATGCTGACGCTGTCCAGCCGCGCAATACCCTGCCGGTCCCGTGGACACCTCAGACCCCGCCACCTGCGAGCGAATTCACCGCCGCCGCTGCCAGTCGCGAGTCCACGAACTCCCCGAAATCGACCACAGCTGCTGCCAGTCGCAAATCCGTGCAGTGTTACTTCTGCGGATTCGAAAAGCACCCCCGAAAACGCTGTCCGGCCTGAGAAGTGGCCTGCTTCAGCTGTGGGAAGAAGGGCCATTTCGCCAAGGTCTGTAAGTCTGAACCATGAGTGGGGTTGGGCAGCGCTGCGTGTGAGGCATGGGGGCCGCCATCTTGCCTGCCCAGATGGGGGCGGCCATCTTTGTCGGCGCCAACTCGCCCCGCCCCCGACCCATCGGTGCTTACCGGGCACCAAGACAGCAGTTCAACTCTGGCCTCTGTAACCCTCGACCAAAGCGCCCCACACCAGCTTGCAAGGTCAATGATGGACATCCTGGTGGAGGGGCACAGGACTAGCTGCCTGTTTGACATGGGCAGCACTGAGAGTTTTATTGACCTGGACACAGTGCAATGCTGCGGACTCGTGACACGGCTGGCAAGCCAGAGGGTCACCATGGCTTCTGGGTCGCATTCCACAGACATCTGGGTGGGTTGTGTAGCGACATTGGTAGTGCAGGGCACAGAATATCGGAACTTTGTGCTACTGGTCATGCCTCAACTGTGCGCGCCTGTGCTATTGGGGCTGGACTTCCAGAGCCACCTCGAAAGTGTGACTATGGCATATGACGGGCCCCTCCCACCACTCATTGTCAGGAATCCTCAGTTTGGTGGGACTTCGTCACATATCCCGCTACTGACCACACACACACACACCGACCCACACATCCCACCCAGCACCATGCTGACAGCTGCGCTACCGACACCACTTGCAGCCTCTCCACACTCAAGGTCCCTCCCCCATTGCTGTTCGCCAACCTGACCCCCGACTGTAAACCTGTGGCAACTAAAAGCAGGAGGTACAGCGCGGGGGACAGGGCCTTCATTCAGTCAGAGGTGCAGCGGCTGCTCGGGGAGGGGATCATTGAGCCAAGCATAAGTCCTTGGAGGGCCCAGGTGGTTGTTGTTCGGACTGGGCAGAAAAATAGGATGGTTGTGGACTATAGCCAGACCATCAATAGGTTCATGCAGCTTGACGCGTACCCACTACCCCGCATCACGGATATGGTCAACCAGATAACTCAGTACAAGGTGTACTCGACAATAGATCTGAAATCCGCTTATCACCAGCTCCCCATCCGCCCAGAGGGCCACCCCTACACTGCCTTTGAGGCGGGTGGCAGGCTCTATCACTTCTTGCGCGTCCCCTTCGGTGTCACAAATGGTGTCTCTGTCTTCCAGAGGGAAATGGACTGGATGGTGGACCAGTGCGAACTGAAGGCCACATTTCCCTATCTGGATAACATCACCATCTGTGGTCACGACTGGTCGGATCACAATGCCAACCTCCAACGATTTTTCCAAGTGGCTGAAGCCCTGAACCTTACTTATAACAGGGACAAGTGTGTGTTTGGAACCACCGGACTCGCTATCCTTGGGTATGTCGTGGAAAACGGGGTCATTGGCCCTGATCCTGACCGTATGCACCCCCTGTTAGAACTCCCTCTTCCCACCACTCTCAAAGCCTTCAGACGGTGCCTGGGCTTCTTTTCCTATTACGCCCAATGGGTCCCCCATTACGCAGACAAGGCCTGCCCCCTGGTCAAGTCTACCACATTTCCCCTCTCTGCCGAGGCCCGCGCGGCCTTCAGCTGCATTAAAGTGGACATTGCCAAAGCAACGATGCATGCGGTGGACGAGACCAATCCCTTCCAAGTAGAGAGTGACGCCTCCGACTTCACACTGGCTGCTACTCTCAATCAGGCAGGCAGGCCAGTAGCATTCTTCTCTCGTACCCTTCAAGGCCCTGAAATTCGGCGCTCCGCAGTAGAGAAAGAAGCCCAGGCCATAGTGGAAGCTATTAGGCACTGGAGGCACTATCTCGCAGGCAAAAGGTTCACATTGCTGACCGACCAGCGCTCATTTGCGTTCATGTTCAGCAACCAACAGCGGGGCAAAATCAAAAATGATAAAATTCTGTGGTGGAGAATAGAACTCTCCACCTACAACTATGATCTCCTGTACCGGCCTGGAAGGCTCAATGAGCCCCCTGATGCCCTATCCCGGGGAGCATGTGCCAGCACACAGCTCGACCAGCTATACGCCCTCCATGCACATCCTTGCCATCCGGGGGTCACCCGATTTTACCATTTCGTGAAAGCCCGGAACCTGCCGTACTCCCTTGAGGACATCAGGACGATGACCAGGGACTACCAAGTCTGGCTGAGTGCAAACCGCACTTCTACCATCCTGAAAAGGCACAACTTATCAAGGCCACCCGCCCCTTTGAGCGACTGAGTGTTGACTTTAAGGGCCCCCTTCCCTCCACCGACCGCAATGTCTACTTTCTCAACATTATCGACGAGTACTCGTGGTTCCCCTTTGCCATCCCCTGCCCCGACACCACTGCCACGTCTGTCATAAAAGCCCTGCGCCAGCTCTTCACTCTGTTCGGGTATCCCTGCTATATCCACAGTGATAGAGGGTCCTCCTTTATGAGTGACGAGCTGTGCCAGTACCCGCTAGCTAGGGGCATTGCTGCTAGTCAGACCACAAGCTATAATCCCCGGGGAAGTGGACAGGTGGAGAGGGAGAATGCCACAGTGTGGAGGGCCACACTTTTAGCCCTTAAGTCAAAAGGGTTGCCGGTCTCTCGATGGCAGGAGGTCCTCCCAGAGGCACTCCACTCTATCCGCTCTCTGTTGTGTACGTCTACCAATGCCACCCCTCACAAGCGCCTATTCTCTTTTCCCATGAAGTCTGCCACTGGGACCACCCTACCAGCTTGGCTGACATCGCCAGGGCCAGTGCTGCTCCAGAAACATGTGAGGAGTAATAAATACTCCCCGCTGGTCGAGAGGGTTCACCTTCTACATGCGAACCCCCAGTATGCCTACGTGGTCTTACTTGATGGGTGGGAGGACACTGTCTCAGTCCGCGACCTAGCGCCCGCAGGAGCAGCAGATCACTACCCCGAACACTCCATGGTAACTATGAACCCTGTACCTGAGGTGACACCGTGCACACCGAGCCCTACACAGACTCCTCAAGACGCTCCTATACCATGCACACGCATGAGGGATCACTGACACCTAATGGGCTGACACCTCCAGTTAGGCCGGAACCAGCACAACCACCGTCTCTGGTGCAATCACCACCGGCACCTGTGCAATCACAGTCGGTGCTACGTAGATCGCAGCGACAGATTCGACCACCTGATAGACAACCTGTAAATATACTTGTAAGAAACTTCGCCCCATGGGGACTCTCTTTTAAAACAAAGGAGGGGGGGTGAATGTGGTGAACTACATATACCTGTCTGGACACGCCCCTGCTGACTGCTCCTCTGGCTCCTCCCACAGACCCCAGTATAAAGGCGATTGGGGCCTGAGCACTGCCCTCTGTCTCCAGGATGTAGTATGGTGGTCAGCTGCTGCTTGTTCTTTCTTCCAGTCAATAAAAGCCGACATCTCGCCTCCCGTCTCAGAGAGTTATTGATGGTGCATCAGTCTGTCTGACTGTCTGATGTGGGGGTGGGGGCTACTGCACAGGACTGAAAGAAGCTGCAGAGGGTTGTAAATTTAGTCAGCTCCATCTTGGGTACTAGTCTACAAAGTACCCAGGACATCTTCAGGGAGCAGTGTCTCAGAGAGGCAGCGTCTATTATTAAGAACCCCCAGCACTCAGGCCATGCCCTTTTCTCATTGTAATCATCAGGTAGGCGGTACAGGAGCCTGAAGGCACACATTCAGCAGTTCAGGAACAGCTTCTTCCCCTCTGACATCTGATTTCTAATTGGACATTGAACCCATGAACACTACCTCACTTTTTAAACCTCTGTTTTTGCACAATTTTTAAATCTATTCAATATACATATACTATAATTTATTTATTTATTTGTGTGTTTATTTACTTATTCATTCATTCATTCTATACTATGTATTGCATTGAACTTGAATGAATTTCATGACACATGCTGGTGACAATAAACCTGATTCTGATTCTAAGCAGAAAATGATGGACGCGTGACAGCCCAGAGTTGGAATCTGCAATTTCAGTTGATTCCACTACCCAACACTTCTTCCACCCGCAGTGTGTGAAAATGTTGAACCTGGAACTTTCTTTACATTTATGGAATTTCTTCACTTCTTACTTCTGTCCAGCTGTTTGTTGAACTGTGTGTTATCGTGTTCCAATCACACCCCCTTCTCATTGTTTCTACCATTTACACTCTATTAAAAAGCTTAAAGGTTAGCTCCTCAAAGCAAGGTACTAAACAAATGCCAGCTATATCAGTTTGATGCCCTGTGGATATTCAAGGATCTCAGCTGGTCTCCGGTATGAAGCCAGGAGCAGGAAGTAGACAAGAGTTCAGACTTCTTAAGCTCCCTGCCAAATTCTGAGTCATCCCACATATTTGGCTGAGGTGCTGCTCACAGCTGATTTAGTATACCAAAATGTCAACGTCCACATTAACAAGTGATAGCTAGCTAGTTAAGCAAAGGGTGGGAAAGGAAAGAGAAGAATTTTAAACACAAGAATTTCTGCAGATGCTGGAAATCAAAAGCAATGCACACAGAATGCTGCAAGAACTCAGCAGGGCAGGCAGCATCTGTGGAAGTGAACAGTCGATGTTTCGGGACGAGACCCTTTGTCACGACGGAAGGGGGAAGATGCCAGAATAAAAAGGTGGGGGGGAAGGAGAAGAAGGAGAGCTAGAAGGTGATAAGTGAGGTCTGGTGGGTGGGAAAGGTAAAGGGGTTGGAGAGGAAGGAATCTGACAGGAGAGGAGAGTGGACCATAGGAGAAAAGGAAGGAGGAGGGGCACCAGGGGAAGGTGACAGGCAGGTGAGAAGAGGCCAGGGTGGGGGATAGGAGAAGAGGGGAGGAGGAGGGGAAAATGGCCAGAAGGAGAAATTGATATTCATGCCATCAGGTTGGAGGCTGCTCAGACAAAATATAAGGTGTTGCCCCTCCACCTTCAGGGTGGACTCAACATGGCACAAGAGGAGCCCATGGACCGACATGGCGAGACGGGAATGGGATGGGGAATTAAAATATTGGGCCACTGGGAAGTTCCACTTTTGGCAGGTTGAGTGGAGGCGCTTAACAAAGCAGTCTTCCAATTTATGATGGGTCTCACCAGTGTAGAGGAGGCTGCATCGGGAGCACTGTACACAATAGACGACCCAGCAGATTCGCAGGTGAAGTGTTGCCTCACCTGGAAGGACTGTTTGGGGCCCTGAAAGGAGGTGAAGGGGCAGGTGTAGTACTTCGGCTGCTTGCCAGGGTAAGTGCTGGGTAAGGTTAATGGGGCGGGACGACTGGTAAAGGGACTCATGGAGGAAGCAATCCCTGTGGAAAATGGAGAGTGGGAAGGTACAGATGTGCTTGATGTTTTCTACTGAAATTAAACATGACCTCTTTCTTGCATAAGCAAGCTGAGGGTTTGTATGAGTTCTTCAAATTCCATGTTCAGTACTGTCAAATTGTATCATTGTAAGAGCAGTGAAACTAGGGTGTTTATTTTTCAAAGTGTGGTGAACTGCATATACCTGTCTGTTCACGACCCCCCCCCCCCCCGGCCGCTGACTGCTCCTGTGGCTTCTCCCACGGACCCCGGTATAAAGGCGATTGGAGGCACTGCTCCTCCCTCAGTCTCCAGGATGTTGTGTGGTGGTCTCTTGCAGCAAAGTCTCAGAGTTATTGATGGTGCATCACAAAGATTGTACATTCACCATTAGGATAGTTGGGAGTGGCGGGGGGGGGGGGGTGATTCTAAGACCTCTGCATTTCAATCGTACCTGCAGACTGGCCCCCTTTCCAGGTTTCCTTTCTCTTAAAGGTGAATTACACTCACGACCCAAGTCTGCTGTCCAGGGACTGCAGATTTTGAAGATTGATAGGTCTTTTTAAACGTCTTACAACAATGTTGCTTACTGCAGTTCCCAGTGGCTGTGACTGTGGATTTTGGCTGTGGTGGTCCTAACTGGGAATACTTAATTATTCCCACTGGAGCTTTACGCAAAGCATCGCCACTTATCTGCACCACCTTAAGGAGCTAAATACTAGGGGCTATATAATAAAGGGGAGAAGATTGTCAGAGGATGTAACGGAATATAGAACATAAATGGGTGTAGAAATGACAGATAGAGTTTAATCTGGGGCTAAGGGGTGTGTTTCACTTTATGAGGTCAAATATACAGTTAATGGCAGGACCTCATAAAAACTTTGATGTACAGAGGAATCTTGAGGTCCATTTCCATAGTTCCCTGAAAGTAGCCATCCAAGTAAATAGGATGGTAGAGAAGGCATATTCCAGGCTGGCCTTTACTGGTTAAGGCACTCAGTGTAAGTGTAAGCAAGTCATAAAGGCTGCACCTGAGGTGTTGAATGCAATTTTGGTCTTTACATTACAGGAAGAATGTGGAAGCTTTGGAAAGAGTACAGAAGATTACCAGGATGCTGCTTTGATCAGAGGGTGTGAGCTATAAGGAGGGGTTGGACAAATAAGCTGTTTTCTCTGAAGCATCAGAGGCATTAATAAGATAGACAGCGGAATATTTCAGCTGGGGTAGATAAGTCAAATACTGGAGGATATACAATGAAGAGAAGGAGGAAGGTTCATGGGTGGTATAAGGGGCAATTTTTTATATATAGAATGAAAAATGCCTGGAAAGGGCTGCCAAAGGATTATAACAGAGGGAGATATGATAGTGGTGTTTAAGAGGCTAATAGATCTGGATCGTGGCTGTGGTGAACTATGTGCCTGTCTGGACACGCCCCCTGCTGAATGCTCCTGTGGCTCCTCCCACAGGCCCCTGTATAAAGGCGATCTGAGGCCTGACGCTCGGCCTCAGTCTCCAGGACATAGTATGATGGACACTCACTCCTGGTTCCTTCTTCCAGTCAATAAAAGCCGATATCTCGCCTTACGTCTCAGTGTGAGTTATTGATGGTGCATCAGTGGCAAAATAATTTTCCATCGTGTTCAGTACAAACATTGTGTTCTACAGATAGTCTGCTCCTTGGCTGTATTTTTCTATCTTTAAACAGTGAAGAAATATTGACAGAAATGTACGCAAGCCTGAGGTGAAGTTAAGTTCTTGTGCTTCAGCCTCCCTTAACCTTCAGGGTGCAAGAGTTAACCATTCTGAGAGCTGCTATAATGGAGTCCAAGGGGAGTTGCTGCACTGTCCTTTGAGACACAGTAAGCTGGTGGTAGAGGCAGCAATTAGCTCGGTTGTTGGTTAAGCAGACTGTTGTGCTGTACAGTGTTGTGCTTCTTTAGTTTTGCTCTGGGACACCCAGTGGGTTCTATTGTGCAATTCACGAGGTAATCTGCAAATGCTGGAAACTCAAGCAACACACACAAAATGCAGGACTCCTGACGAAGGGTCTTGGCTCGAAACGTCGACAGTGCTTCTTCCTATAGATGCTGCCTGGCCTGCTGGTGGGAATGCTGCGTTCAACCAACATTTTGTGTGTGTTGCTTCTATTGTGCACTTGACTTGTCCCTTATTAGGAGATCCAATTAAGTTCTGGCGATCCCCATAAAAGTGATAGTTGAAAACTCAATGGCAGTAACACCATGAAAATTTGTTTCTGTGGTTGCCAGTTAGCATTCCATCTGGCTGAGTCACAGCTGGTGTTGAGGAGCAAGAAGCTGGGCTGCTTTCTAAGTTACCCATGCTAGTTCAAGGCCATGGTTGACTCATACTAACATACCAATCAACATCAACTGACTTGAAACAGACTGTGGTTAGACCTGGAGTTATCATCCATTTCTCCAGCCGCCACACTGTTTTTGTCAAGTGAACTCATCTGATCTCAACTGATATTCTGTTCATTAAAACCAGAGGTTCTTTCCTGTTGCAATTTTGCACATGGGCATCATCTGTATTCTTGTTAGGCTGTAGCCTGTTTGGGTACTGTGCTTAATTGGTGGTGAATGTCAGTCTTGGATATATTTGTATTATAATTCTATTAAAATAATATTTTAGTTTGAACTGTCTCCTGTGGAACTGACTTTAAAGAAAAACAGCATTCACCCAGCTGTTTTTATATCTCTGTCTATGTAGGGTGGCTGGTTGGTAAAGGGGCTGGTTTTGCTGCTGTTGCCTTGTTTTGTTCTGTTGTTCATTCCAGTTCCCATTTCCGATCTGATGTGTCAATCCATGGCCATTTCTCATTCCAGTGAACAAATCACCCCCTCCCCCACCCCCTTCTTCTAGTCTCCACTCTGACCTTTCACTTCTTCTCACCTGCCTATCACTTCTCCGAGTCCCCTCCTCCTTCTCTTTCTCCCACAGTCTACTCTCTTCTCCTATCAGATTCCTTATTCTCCAGCCCTTGATCTTTCCCAGCCCCCCATGCATTCACCTATCACCTTCCAGCCAGCCTCCCTCCCTTGCCCCCACCTTGTTATTCTAGCATCTTCCCCTCCCCCCCCCAAACTTCCTTCTCAGTCTCTGAAGTAAGATCTTGGCCCGAAATGTCAACTGTTTGTTCATTTCCATTGATGCTGTCTGACCTGCTGAGTTCCTCCAGCGTTTTGTGTGTGTGTTGCTTTGGATTTCCAGCATCTGCAGAATTTCTAATGTTTGTTCTGTCATTGTTGTTTGCGTAGTCCTGCTGAATATTGTTGGGCGCCTCAATATGAGGCAAGACTTGCTGCCCCCAGCTCATGCTTAGGTGTGTTGGTTATTACCGCAAATGGTGCTTTTCACTGTGTATTTCAATGTGATAAATAGATCTGAATCTGAAATCGATTTATTTTTAAATTATACTAATAACTCTTGCAAAACTGGCCCAGTTGGTTTGGAGCACAGTCATGCTACAAAGCTGCAGAAGGTTTGTTCATGGCATTTCCTTCTCAGAAATTTGACAGCACCGGCTAAAACACAAACCAAGGTTAAACATTTTTTGCAGACACTGGCAGGAAACACAGGAGGCAAGTGGTTCTATTGATTCTTGGCACCTATTTGAGAAAAGTATCAGTGGTTAATTGATTATCCAAAAACACCAGGATTTTGGTGACCATCTGTCAGTGTCAGTAATACATTTGCGTCCAACTTTAATCTGTATTGTACAACCACCTATAATGCATTTTGGCCAGGTTTCATGAATTTAATTGGAAGCTTTCACCACTTCGGAATGTTACAACAACAGTGCTCTACGCACCGCCTTGATGTTAGAGAAAATGAAACCACATTTTTGATAGCTATGGTTTGGGTGCAGGTCAATGGGAGTAAGCCGTTTAAAGAGTTCAGCATGGACTAGATGGGCTGAAGGCCCTCTTTTTGTGCTGTATTTTTCTAATTATACATTTAGAGTAGTGGTTGAAGATATAGGTCCTGCCCATATTTTCAGTCACATGGACAAGAGGTGCCTTAAGTAACTTACATTTTTTTAAAAAGTGGAAGGTGAGTTTTGTCTTTCTGTAAGCTTTATTTCTTCAGGCCTGGTAAGAGTACATATCTGAAAATGCATTGTTTACAGAGATCAGCCAAAATGTGTGTGGCATCCATTAGACTCATGAGACCATGCATCTGCACCTGGAAGGTCTCCAGGGCACAGGCCTGGGCAAGGTTGTATGGAAGACCGGTAGTGGCCCATGCAGCGAGTCTCCCCTCTCCACGACACCGATGTTGTCTAAGGGAAGGGCAAGGTCTGACACAGCTTGGCACCAGTGACATCGCAGGAGTTGCCAGAGTGAGGTTGAAGGCAACGTCGGACTGCCTTAGGGACTCCAGCTCCGGATTTGTCCTCAGGGTTTACTCCTGAAGCCTTTCCCATGAGTGGATATGGCCGCAAGGCAGTGGAGGTTTGAAATCAGAGTTTTCCCTCTCCTAGATTGGCTGCCTTCCCAGGCTGATGAGCTCCATCTACTCGAAAACCAAAATGTATCTACTTAAGATCAAAACAGTGACATACAGTAAGCTACGCTTCCAAAAGCACTATGACCTTTGCTGGCATGGAGCAGAACCTCAACTATATGCATTTCCCACTCTGACTTTATACCTTTTCTCGCCTGCTTCCCCCTGGGCCCCCTCCTCCTTTCCTTTCTCCTGTGGTCCACTCTCCTCTTCTATCAGATTTATCCTTCCCTAGCCCTCGACTTCTCCCACCCACCTGGTTTCACCTATCACCTTTCAGCTACTCACTTCCCTCCCCCCACCCCCCCAACCTTTTTATTCTGACGTCTTCCCCTTCCTTCTCAGTCCTGAAGAAGGGTCTCAATTGAAACTTCGACTGTCTATTCATTCCCACAGGTGCTGCCTGACCTGCTGAGTTCCTCCAGCATTTTGTGTGTGTTGCTTTGGATTTCCAGTATCTGTAGACATTTTTGTGTTTATGCATTCTGTAATGAATTGCATACTTCAGCACAAGTTGGCAACTTTAGATTGAACAAGCAAATACTTAAATCTGACATAACAAGGCCATCGGATCAGGATGTGGCTGAATAGTTGGCTGATCACAGCTGCGGCAGCTAGCGTGTCCAGATGTTGGTCCCATTTGATATTAATTGATCCCAGAAAGTTTCTCTGTTGCAGACGATGAATTAGAGAAAGTGGTAAGTTCAGTTATGATAACCTCTGTGCCCAGACGTAATCTTGCCACTTTTTGTCTGGGATTAAATGGAAAAACTAGACACAGTTCAGTTATAATTATTAGGTAAACTATGGAGGAGAAAATGAATAAGGTGCTTGCTCACATGAATCTGATGATTGCAGTTGTAAATTAAACCATAGAAATAAACTCATATTTCATGTTGAAAAGTAGTCCAGAACAACATAAATTGATTTTGCATGTAACTTGCACTAGTTGTCTCTTCTTATTTGTTTATGGGTCATGAATGTTGCTGGTAATCAAGTGCTTATTATCTATCCCTAATTTCTCCTAAATTCAGAAGATAATTCAGAGCCAAATATGTCGCTGGGTCTGGAATCACATCCGCATGTGTCAGATTTTGTTCCATGAAGGATATTAGTAAACCAAATGGGTTTCTGCAACACTCCTGTCCTCGCGATTGCTATTACAGTGACTAGCTTGTAACTCCAAATGTATTTAATAAATTGAATTTAAATTCCTCAGCTGTCATGGTAAGATTTGAACACGTATCTATGGACAAAGTAGACATTGCACAGTAACAATTATTGGGTTGGGTTTCTTTGTAAGCTAAGGAGAGGAAATGAGTGGCCTTCCCAGCATATCATGAACCGTGGCCTCTAGTCTAGAATTAACAACTGTGTCATTGAGGGGAAATTGCACAGTGAGCAAAATTATATTGGACTCTTCCACATTTGATGTACGTTAGCCTGCAACACAATCTTTTCGTGTTAGGCATGACCCAAACCATGTCAGAATCAACAGGCATGACCCAAACCATGTCAGGATCAATAGGAATGACCCAAACCAAGTCAGGACTATCAGGCGAGATCCAAACCATGTCAGGATCGACAGGCATGACCCAAACCATGTTAGGGCTGTTTACACCACTACGTGAATTAGAACTCAAAGGTCTGTAATGGAAGATTCTACCCAGAGCTAGGACCATGCTTTGCCATATTCTTTTTTTTTATCATTTAAAGTAAGGGTTCCCAACCTGGGATCCACCAACCCCTTGGTTAGTGACATAAAAAAGGTTGGGAACCCGATTTAAAGGAACAGATTGTTGACTTTGGTGACCTGAATAGGCCGCCTCAGGACTGACTGCAGATTGATGAAGCTACTCCAAAGTCCACAGAAACCTGTACAACTAGCAACTAGTACTTTTACCACCGAGAAATATTGTACTAATTGCTCATTTGCAGCACTGCATCACTAGAAGGTTCATGATATGTTTGGCAGGCCACTCACAGAACATCACAGACCTTTAGGCAGGAGACAAATAATGCTATTCTCTGCAAAAAGCTGCCCATGTGTGGTCTTCAGAAACTCAATTTCCTACCTGTATGGATTTGTCTGAAGCTCTGAGTTTCTCATCACATAGATATATGACATCCTGTGAGAGGACTTTCAGCCATGTTTTCATGTACACACACAAAATGCTGGAGGAACTCAGCACCCCAAGGCCATTCCGCCATCTACAATGGACAAGTCAAGAATCTATTGAAATAGAACATAGAAGAGTACAGCACAGGAACAGACCCTTCGTCCCACAATGTTGAGCCAAACCAGCTAAAAAGTAAATTAAAAAAACCCAAAAATGAATCCCTCTTATCTACATAATGTCGATATCCCTCCACCTTCCTCACATTCATGTGCCCATCTAAATGTCTTTTAAAAGCCTCTAATGTATTTACCTCTGCCACCATACCAGGCAGGGTTGGAAATATTCTACTTGCCTGGAAGAGTGTAGCACTAACAACTCTCCTGAAGCTTAACAGCATCCAGGACAAATCCCAGACTAGCCAGCAATGGCCAGATCCTGAAAAATAGATGGAAAATAAAGGCTGTACGTTCTCAAAGGAATTATTTCACCAATTTAAAATTTTATTGAAAAACACTGAGCAGGACAGCACAGTGTAGGCTCTTCAGGGCATGATGTTATACCAACCTTTTAAACTACTCCAAGATCAACTTGATGCTTCCCTTTCACATGTCCCTCTAACTTTCTGTTGTCCATGTACCTAAAAGTCTCTTAAATGTCTCTAACGTATCTGTCTCTACCACCAGCCCTGGCAGTGTGTTCCACACACCCAACGCTCTCTGTGTAGAAAAAAAACTACCTCTGACACCTCTCCTATATTTTCCTTCAATCATCTTGAAGTTATGCCCTCTCGTATTAGCCATTTCCACCCAGGGGAGAAAAAAGGCACTAGTTGTCCACTGTCTATGCCTTTTATCATCTTATACACCTCTAACAAGCCACCTCTCATCCTCCTTCACTCCAAAAAGAAAAGCCCTAGAAGAAAGAAAGCGTTATTTTGGGCACCGGGATTTCCCACCATTACTGGCTTCCCAGGAGTGCAGACAGCAAGTAAGGCTACTAAGAGCTTCTCATCACTAGGAAATATTTCTACTCTCTAATGACAGCTGGTTGTTGATCAGAAAGGAATTTGCTGAAGTGTCATGTTCCTTGGCTACACTCAAGACTACTTCACCTTATCTCAACAATGCTAGGCATTTGCAGTGGCCACTGTTGAAGCAGTCATACTCAAAACTCAACACTAATATAATAACAACATATCATGTACAGCTCTTTGCATTGAGGAATAACTGAAACACAAACTGTCCATAGGATAACCTTTATTGAGACAGTAAGATCTCAATTTTGTCATGACATAGTTTGTCCTTAATGATAGACAAAGTACAATGAAAATTAAAAATGCTGATGGTAAAAATATGAAAAAAACAGAAGGTGCTAGAAAGACTCAGAAAGTCAAGCGGCATCTGTGGAGACATCAACACAGTTAATGTTTCAGATCTGGGAGCCTTCTTCAGAACTGGAAAAAAGAAAAACAACTTTTGTTTTAGCAGGAGAGAAGATGATGGAGGGTTGGATAGAACAAAGGGAATGTATTCTGACTAAGTCCAAATGAATGAGAGCAGTTACAATCATGTGATTCTTTTTTCTCTGTGCCTTGTGTTGTTAATAACGTGTCTAAGGTATATGCCGGTTCCTGAAGGTTGTTGTATCTGGGGATGGTCACAGGAATAAGCTTCCACTACCTATTAAATGCTCCCAATGGTGTGCGCCTCAAATGGCCTCTGACAACCAAGTCCAGCTCCTGGCCTTCATATGTGGCCAGCGGAATCATTTCTACTGACAGGAGAAGAGGCAAAGGCAGGTTACTGGCCCCTTAAAACCAGTTGCTTTGGGTAAATGGGGTGTGCCTGCTGTGGTTGGCAGCTTCTCTAGAAGGAAAACTCTGATCTCAAACCTCCACTGCATTGTGGCTATACCTACTCATGGAAAAGGTTTCGGGGGTAAACACCGAGGGAAAAATTTGGAGCTGAAGTCACTAAGGCAGTGCTACATTGATTTCAATGTTGACTAGCAACTCCTGTGACGCTGCTGGTACCAAACTGTATCGGTCTCTGCCGTTCCTTTGGGTTCATCAGATGCACGGAGAGGGTGAGCTTGCTAGGCGGGCAACAGCTTGCTCTCCACATCATACTGCCCAGGCTTGCATATCTAGGTACAATATCCGTGGACAACTCTGACTGACAGAGGCCTTCAATCAGATCAGAGGGTATATTCCAGCGGGCCATATGAACAGACTTCGATTTATACCCACCCCAGAAGGTTTCTTTCCACTAGTCAGGGAGTGAGCCTATCTCCTTAAACAGGACTCTGCTCACAACAAAAGGGTGGATATGTGTGGATGGTGAATTTACAACGCTGCTTCTGTCCTAAATCCCTCCTAAAGCAGAACATAGTACATGTCCTTCCTCTGTCCCATCACTGCCACACACTGAGGCCTCAATTTCCCTGAAATGCATCTTCACCACCACTACTCCTTGAGTTTAAAATCTCCACAAAAGTCCCATCTCAATTACTTTCAGGGACTTTCCATCAATACTTGGTTCTCCCCTCACCTGAGGTCTTCAATATAAAAAATGCGGGTCTAGCTGTTAAACATCATTTAGTAGCTAATTGTGTTATTCATACACCATTATAATGGTGTTCTCCTGTAAGCAGGCTGGGTTAAGTGGCTTGCTCATGTTCGTCATTGCCCAATGTTACAATAAGTTTGTGCCACCAGAAAAGTAAAGGGTATTTTAGTTATATTACATAATTTTCCTGCATTCCAAAATATTTGAATATAAAATTAACTTGCATATTGAAGAAATCTCTTAAGATATGTTTTGTTGACAATCTAAATGGATGAAACAAGATAGAGGTATCGTTTGATTCGAAATTCCATTACAATGTCTTCGATTTTTCAGGATATATGTCCTCAATTAGTGAAACTTTGTGCACTATAATGTAAAACACACTAACTTCTGCTCACAATGCATTCACACTTGCTCTGATGCCATTTTGTCATTGTTGAGGTTGCAGTGCTCCACTTGTTAACAGGATTTATCAGATTAGAGCTATGCACTCAAAATGCTGGAGGAACGCAGCAGGCCAGGCAGCATCTACAGAAAAGGAAAGAATTTTGACTGTACTCTTTTGCTGATTTCCAACATCTGAAGATTTTCTCTCATTTATCATATTTTATTCTGTCCAGCAGTTCTAAGGTTGTATCTCTTCTAAGAAATTATGGCAAGCTATACGCTCAGTGCCTACTTTATCAGGTACAGGAGTGGACTCAGTGTGGTCTTCTGCTGCTGTAACCCATCCAATTCAAGGTTCAACTTGTGAGTTCAGAAATGTTCTTCTGCACACCACTGCTGTAATACATGGTTACTTAAGTTGCTAGCACCTTCCTGTCAGCTTCAACCAGTCTGGCTATTCTCCTTTGAGCTCTCTCATTAACAAGGGCATTTTCACCCACAGAACTGCCACTCACTGGGCGTTTTTTTTTGTTTTTCATACCATTGTGTAAACTCTAGAGATTGTTGTGCATGAAAATCCCAGGAGTTCACCAGTTTCTGAGATACTCAAGCCACCCCATCTGACACCAACTGACATTTCATGGTCAAGGCCATTTAGATCGCATTTCTTTTGCTGTTTTGTCTGAACGACAACTAAACCTCCTGACTGTGTCTGCATGCTTTTATGTATCAAGTTGCTGTCAAGTGATTGGCTGATTAGATATTTATATCAGTGAAGAGGTGTACAGGTGTACCTAACAACGTGGTCACTGGGTGTAAGCAGTAATGTTAATCTGGATGAGATTAATAAAAGGGGGGGGGGGGATTATGGAATGACCATTTTGTGAACTTCAGCCATTCTTGAACTTGTTGGTGCAAACAATCCTTATCATAACGTTCGCTCTAATTTTCTTTATACAGCTACGCAGACCAATCATTGCTCTGAGTAGGAAATTTTTAAACAGCTTGAATACTGCACAGCACTTTAAATGTTTTTTTCCATATAATATGCGTAATATGAATATTTAGAATGAAAATTTTTAAAACACACGTTTTTGATGTTGTTTATTAAGTGAAGGGTATACTGAAATACAACAAAGAAAATCTTCCACGTTGCGTTCAGTGGGCTGGCAGGTTATTAACAATGAGCTACTGACTTCTATTTTATGTTTATTGCTCCAACTTAAAACAGTGCTGTAACCTGAAACATTGACAATGTAGATATATTGATGCTCTGAGATGCTTCAAAGTAAAGGTGTAGAACATTTACTATTTAGAAAATTTATGGATTCTATTTATTAACACATAATTAATTTCAGGGTATTTCACAATTAAATTATCACAGATTTCAATATTATATTAACATAACTTCAAAATTATAATAACATTATGTTCCAGCTGCATGGCAACAAAGGCTATGAGCACGGGAGCATTTCAGTTACTGTGCAACTGTGCACCCATGTAGTCTTGAGGGAACATTGCTTAGGAACTCAAATAAAATGTTATGCCTGGAAGTGTTACAGAGGGTGCAAATGTTATAATGGAAAGAATGGATCCAGTATGTGGTTAGAACATCACAATTAACAGCATTTCCTCTCTGAAAGCTTACTAAACAGTAAAGTGTTCGACTGTTACCTGAAAGAAAAACATGACAAGGGCCCTAGATCTTCTGAAACTTCTGAAATGTTCAAGTGACTTGGAAACCTGCAAAATAGTTGTCTTGAAAGGGAGGAAGCAAAGACAGTTGCCATGATGACAGAAAATTTCCCAAACAACTGCAATCTCCCAATCACTGAAGGAGGTGCCTATTCTCTGGAACAAGTACTTGTGGTGAATGAGTCTGGGCTCTCATGGTAATGGATATCCTCTGCAAGTTCAACTCAAGATAAGAAAACCACTCCAAGTTTCCAGGCAGTAAAACATCATCCTACTCTTTAGGACAAACAGGCTTAAGTTTTTTTCTGAATCAATCACTCATAGAACCCAAGGCACAAAAGGGCCATATATTCAAAGGCCAGTTTTCTGGTGGTCAATCCTGCATTATAGTTGTTGGTCCAGAATTATATCACTCTGTTTCTCTCACTCTGTATTCAACAATATTTTACAAGGATTAACATGGACAGCAGAACTTTACTCACAATCTGAAAAAAACATCTGGTTAGTATCTAGAAGTTTGCAGACAATGTCCATGTACAGCAGGTGATCATAGTATGATCAAATTCATCCTGAGATTTGAGAAGGAGAAACTAAGGTCAGATGTATCAGTATTGCAGTGGAGTAAAGGGAATTACAGAGGCATGAGACAGGAGTTGGCAGGGCAGAGCAGCAATGGCTGGAATTTCTGGAAGTAATTCAGAAGGCACAGGATATATACATCCCAAGAGGAAGAAGGACTCTAAAGGGAAAATGACACAATCGTGGCTAACAAGAGAAGCCAAAACCTACATAAAAGCCAAAGAGACGGCATATGATAGAGCAAAAATTAGTAGGATGTTAGAGGACTGGAAGGTTTTTAAAAACCAATAAAAGGCAACTAGAAAAGTCATTAAGAAGGTAAAGAAAGAATATGAGAGTAAGCTAGCCAATAATATTAAAGAGGTTACAGAATAAGCCAACAATATTGTAGCAGTACCATCTAAACAACTTCCTATGAGAATATGTTCTTGTTTATTGAGAAAGTAGAACTCTTCATAGTGGTGATGCTGCCAACACTGGAGAGTAGCATTAGGCATGCCTGCATGATAAAAAAAAACCTTGCTTTGCTATTGGGAGCACAGAAGAGCTTGATATCAATGCTGCAGACTCCACCAAGTTCAGATTCGCCGATACCCATGGCAACTCCCTATCTCACATCCGCTGTCACCTTTATATGCAATACCGCTTGTTATGTGGCACAGAGATGTAAATTAGGAACAATAAACACAAAATTCTGGAGGAACTCAGCAGTCAGGCATCATCTATAGAGAAGAATAAACAGTTGGCATTTCAGG
This sequence comes from Hypanus sabinus, assembly GCF_030144855.1. Classification (NCBI taxonomy): domain Eukaryota; kingdom Metazoa; phylum Chordata; class Chondrichthyes; order Myliobatiformes; family Dasyatidae; genus Hypanus; species Hypanus sabinus. The sequence goes on along the minus strand of NC_082735.1, from coordinate 26,943,000 downwards.
CTGAGACTCTTCATTAGTATTAAAAAGATAGGGAGAAGACAGAATAAGAAGGTGGGAGGAAGGGAAGGAGCACAAGTTGGCAAGAGATAGATTAAACCAGGCAAGGGGAGGGCAGGTGGGTCAATGAAGTGAGAAGCTGGAAGGAGAAGAGGTAAAGGGCTGAAGATAGAAGAATATGATATGAGAGGAGAGTGCGCTGTGGAGGAAAGGGAAAGATGAGGGGCACCAGAAGGAGATGATGGGCAGGTGAAGAGAAGAGACGGAGTATGAGGAGAGCCAGAAAGGGAAACAGAAAAGGAGAGAAGGGAGAAGTGAGGGAAATTACTGGAAGCTAGAGAAATCGCTTTTCATGCCGTCAGGAGCAGGTTTAGATCATGCCCCTTTGAGCTTGTTCTGTGATTTGGTGGTTCATCTAGTTGCAACTTCAACTCCACATTCCTACCTGATTGTGGTAACCTTACCCCTTGTTCATTAAGGATCTGCTTCAATGAATATTCTGCTGGCACAGGCCGATTGAAAAAGTTAGTACCGAAAGCTCATTGCAGTAAGAGTAGCGCAGCCAGTAGGAGTTGTGGTGCCCAATTCTCGGTTTCAGTCCCGACTTCAGCTGCTGTCTGCATGGAATTAGTAAGCACTTGATGTTCTTCTGGATACTTGGTCCTCTCACATCCCATTCACCTACCTAGAGCCTTAATTAATTGGCCATTGTGGAATGACCACAGTGTGCAACCAGGAGGTAGGGAGATGGGGTGTAGTAGAATACTCTGTGTCTCAGTTGATGAAGGCTAGTATGCCTTACACATTCATCACCACCTTGTCTGTCTTCCCATTTTTCAGGGAACTAGGTACTTCTAACCCCAAGGTCTCTCTATTCAACAACACTCCCCAGGGTGCCGTAATTTACTATGCCTTCAGATCTCTGAAAGACCCATTAATACTCTCTCACTATTCCTCTTTCACACTATTTATTTATTTTTTATTGAAACTTATGGTAATTTTTATGTCTTGCTATGTACTGCTGCCACGAAACAAATCTCATAATCAGTCCTATCTTTATCCATAACTATTCTGAAAGTAATAGAACTATGGTCATAAGCCCCAAAGTGCTTCCGCACTAACAGATCAACCACTTGCTTAGTCTCATTTCCAGAGATGGTGTAGCCCTTTCTCTAGTATGGATAAATATGTAATGTTCTAGAAAACTTTGCTGAACACACTAAGTGTGTTCTCTAATCCCTTAGCACTAAGGCAAGCCCGAGGAGTTTGCTATGGTCTCTAGCCAGAGCTTCTCCTTGGTGCCGATGATGAAATTTGAAGCATGCTACAATGATAATCGGCTTCAACTTGAAATTTTTGACAGTTTCAAAAAGTTTTGTCTAAGGCAATTTTACCAATTTCTTTACACAGCCAGACATTTGGGGAGTCCAAATTAGCAGGGACCAAAATAGTAAGGAATATATTTGTCTTTTTCTCATCTGTAATATTATTTTCTATCAACTACTATTAAACTATGCTCAATTAATATTCTGTCTTGATTCAATATCTCAGATTTATGCTACTTATCCAGCTGTTGGCATTTTTTGCTCAGTATTTTAAAAAAAATTGTGTAGGCTTAATTGTACTATTGTAAAAACCTTCAACATAGTAGTAAGGAGAGAAAGACTGGCATCGAGTTAAGGAAAAACTTCTTCTCCCAGAGAGTTGTGGGGGTCTGGAATGCACTGCCTAGGAAGGCAGTGGAGGCCAATTCTCTGGATGCTTTCAAGAAGGAGCTAGATAGGTATCTTATGGATAGGGGAATCAAGGGATAAGGGGACAAGGTAGGAACTGGGTACTGATAGTAGATGATCAGCCATGATCTCAAAATGGTGGTGCAGGCTCGAAGGGCCGAATTGTCTACTTCCACACCTATTGTCTATCTGAGTGTAGCCATCTTTATTTTTAACCAACACACACAAACAAGCTGGATGAACTCAGCAGGTCAGGCAGCATCTGTTGAAATGAGCAGTCAACATTTCCGGCCGAGACCCTTCGTCTCAGCTTGTATGTACCTGTTGATTTGGCCACAGCATCTGCAGTGTACTTTGTGTTTATTTTTAAGCATCTACTTCCCCCTGCTGGTAAATGAACACTATAGCAACCCTAGACAGACGAACAACAAATATAAAATGCACATCTCAAATGGGTAAGCCTTATTTTGAGGCAGTGATCCCTCATTTTGTATTCTCCCACAGAATTAAATATCCTCTCTACATTCCCCCATCAGACCCCCTGAGGATCTTATGTTTCCACTTGTTGAGTACCCTGAAAGTTATAAGGTTATAAGTTATAAGGTTATTATTACAGGTTATAAGCCTGTAATTTGGCATTTCGTGCTTTCCAAGGCCCCAGACGGAATCAATGTCTCACAACTTTAGGAAACTGGGTTCAGTCCTGACAATGGATCTGTGTGATGTTTACGTGTACTCACCATAATTGTTTAGGTTTCTGCCAAATACTCCAGCTTGGGTGGTTTAATATTCATTTATAAAGTACTACTTGGTGTACCTGTGACAAAAGGAATCAAAGGAGAGTTGATGGGTATGTGAGAGACAATGAGTTATGGGGGGAGGGGGGAATGAATCAGATGTGATGCTCTGCTAGGAACCAGTGTGGACTGCATGGCTTCTTTCTCAATTGTACATGTAAGTAAGTAAATACCCATCATCTGGATATTATACCCGAGCAAGAATGGGAACCTCCAAGAGGGCCAGATTCCTTGTTGTGGTTTGGAGGCTTGCATGCCTCAATGACTGGGAAAGTTATGTTGGCTGGAGTCAGAGCTTTATGCTTTGGCTCTTGGTAGGATCACCCACGTCAAACAGGTCAAAGGGTAGAGGCCAGACTAAGAGTAGCCGACTGGTTCTCCTGGCTTAGGGGGTTCGGCTCAGGGCCAACAACCCTGACTAGTAAAACAATTGTTATGGAAACAGCAATGAAGAAACCTTCAACATCTGTGTGTGATGGTATTCCTGAGACTCCACCCAGGACATGCATGACTGACACTAGTGAAAACCGAGAGGAAGCCACCGACACAATGAAGGAAACCCTTAACCCTGCCAGAGATGGAGGAGCTTCTTTGCTGCCCTAAAGAGTGAGTGTGTGTTGTGGTGAACTATGTGCCTGTCTGGACACGCCCCTGCTGACTGCTCCTGTGGCTCCTCCCACAGGCCCCTGTATAAAGGCGATCTGAGGCCTGAGCCTGGCCCTCAGTCTCCAGGACATTGTATGATAGACACTCACTCCTGGTTCCTTCTTCCAGTCAATAAAAGCCGATATCTCGCCTTACGTCTCAGTGTGAGTTATTGATGGTGCATCATGTGTGTGTGTGTGTGTGTGTGTGTGTGTGTGTGTGTGTGTGTGTGTGTGTGTGTGAGTGTGTGTAAGTGTGAGTGTGTGTGTGTGAGTGAGTGAGTGTGTGTGTGTGAGTGAGTGTGTCTGAGTGAGTGTGAGTGAGTGAGTGTGTGTGTGTGTGTGTGTGTGAGAAAGAGAGAGTTTTGCTGAACACCTTCCAGATCATGTTCTTTATAACCATAATATTTTATATCTTTTGAATCTTAGTGGCATAAATAACCTAGTTTTTGCAAAATAGATTACATCTTTGTGTGCAACCTAATCTGAATACAGGTAATTTTCTTTTTATTTTTAAAGTAAATGTTGATAAAGCAATTTGCTTTAAAAGAAAGCTCTTGATACAATGTTGGAAAGTGTATGGTCATGCACTTTGGTGGAAGAAATAAATGGGCAGTCTATTATTTAGATGGGGAGAGTATTCAAAATGCAGAGATGCAAAGGGACTTGGGAGCCCTTGTGCAAGATACCCTAAAGGTTAACCTCCAGATTGAGTCAGTGGTGAAGAAGATGAATGCAATGTTGGCACTCATTTCTAGAGGTATAGAATATAAGAGCAGGGACGTGATGTTGAGGCTCTATAAGGCACTCGTGAGACCACACTTCAAGTATTGTGTGCAGTTTTGAGCTCCTTATTTTAGAAAGGATGTGCTGACATTGGAGGGGGTTCAGAGAAGATTTACGAGAATGATTCCAGGAATGAAAGGATTACTGTATGAGGAACGTCTGGCAGCTCTTGGGCTGAATTTCCCTGGAGTTCAGGAGAATGAGGGGGGATCTCATAGAAATATTCTAAATGTTAAAAGGCCTAAACAGATTAGATATGGCAAAGTTATTTCCCATGGTAGGGGAGTCTAAGACAAGAGGGCACAACTTCAGGATTTAAGAATGTCCATTTAGAACAGAGAATGGAGAGAAATTACTTTAGTCAGAGGGTGGTAAATCTGTGGAATTTATTGCCACGAGTGGCTGTGGAAGCCAAAACATTGGGTATATTTAAGGCAAAGATAGATAGGCTCATGATTAGCCAGGACGTCAAAGGATATGGGGAGAAGGCAGGGGAGTGGGGATGACTGGAAGAATTGGATCAGCCCATGATTGAATGGTGGAGCAGACTCGATAGGCCAAATGGCCTACTTCTGCTCGTATATCTTATGGTCTTACCATGAAAATAGATTGATAAATATACAATGAGCATTTTAAACAGTACATTTTAAAGACTGTACGAGTACATATATGCTACATTATTGTCATTGTAGCAGGAAATGTTAACACTGTAGCTTTTTTTACTTCTTTAAGGCAAGAAATTGATTCAAATGTGATTCAAATGACTATCTTAAATAATTTGTTACAATTATGAACATGGATCTATAACTTCATTCAATCCTGATTTGACAGTGATTTATTTATTTGATACTCTAACATTTTGGGAGAGTACAATGTAAAAGAGAAAAGTTAAAATATTATTGCAAGATGTTTCCTGTTTTTTGCAATGATGATAACACTACCAGAATTATAAAAGGTTCAAAAGCTAGTTTTTTGGCAGACGCTAAAGAAAAGGAACTATTTAAATATGTCATATTTCACATCTTGGAAATGCTATCTCAGAAATTTCAAATTTCACAGCAAATTTACTATCAATTATGTACATGTTATTATATTACCTTCAGTATCATTTTCTTTCAGGCATTTACATAAAAATAAAGAAATACAATAGAATTTACAAAAAAACTATACATAAGCTCAAGATTGATTAAGCAAGGTTCAAAAGAAGACAAATTGTGCAAATAAAAAACTAACACCGAGACCACAAATTGTAAAGGGTCTTCAAAAGTGATTCTGTCAGTAGTGGAATCAGTTCAGAGTTGAGGTGAGTAAAATTATGCCATTTCAGGAGCCTGATCTTTGTAGGGTAATAAATGTTCCTAAACCTGGTAGTGTGGGATGTAAGGCCTCTGTACCTCTTGTTCGATGCTAATAGCAAGAAGAAAAGATGGTCTGGATGGTGGGGGTCTTTGAAGATCGATGCTGTTTTCTAGTGGCAGCACTCCATGCAAATGTCCTCAGTGGTGGGGAGGGTTTTGCCTGTTATGGAATGGGCTGCATCCACAATTTCCTGTAGTCATTTCTGTTCCTGGGCTTCGGAGTTTCCATACCAGACCGTGATGCAACCAGTCAGGATGCTCTCCACCGTGTACCTACAGAAGTTCGTCAGAGTTTTTGGTGACATGCAAAACTTCTAAGACTGTTGCAGTATTGTTGTGTCTTCTTTATGGTGGTGCTTACCTGTTGGTTCCTCTTATATAACACCAAGGAATTTTAAGCTACTGACCCTCTTCACCTTCTATCCCCTAATGAGGACTGGCTGATGGACCTCCAGCTTCTTCCTCCTGTAGTTGATAATCAGTGCTTTGATTTTGTTGACACTGAGTGAAAGGTTGTCATTGTAGCACCATACAACCTGATTTTCAATCTCCCTCCCCTACATTAATTCACCACCGCCTTTAATTTGGCCAACAACAGTGGAGTCATCAGCAAAATGAAATACAGCATTTTATCATCGTCTCCCTTCTTACCACCCTGCATTTCTCCCCCTGTTCAGTTGAACAAGATCAATATATGTTTGTATAAATTCAAGGTTTTCAAAAGCCCGAGATGCATGTGCATCTTCTTGTGGTAATTTCAGCTCCAAGTATCAGCCTGTGCCACTCAATGCTACAAATCTTACAATATGTTCCTTCTCCAGCTCAGTGCAATTCTTTGTCAGAAGGCTTCAAGCATTAAACTTCATTTGATATTTTGTAAATGAAGTTCTGTTTGAGCATGTGCCTTTAAACATGCTGCAGTATAATGATCAGAATTATCTCATAAGCAAGTTTACATTACAATATACAGTGTAAGCAGCATTGCAAAGAATCTCACACACCATTACCTATGGGTACAAGTGGAGTACTGCTGACTGAAAATCCTCAGTGCAGACTAAGACACTTTGGCTCATGAGGGTTTGTAAGGGGAAAGAGCAGATCGGTAATGTGATGAGGATATGAGGATTCTACAACTAGGAGGATCTTCTGCAATCAAGAACATAAATACCAAAAGGTGTTACCTACTGGATATGAAATATCTCACAGTGGCGGGGAGGACATGGAGGAGGGCAGTAGTAAATCAGCTGTCGCAGGTCATGCTAAATCAAGTGATGTTAGCATGAATAAGACTGAAGAGTAATTGAAAGGGTATTTGGAGTTAGGATCTAAATTAAAAAGCTTGGCCTCAAGAGTGTGTAAACCAAATTGCTGTGCATAGCCAAGGTGAAACGAGAACTAGGTGTGCTCCATCTTCAAAGCCAGAAAGGATCATCATCGGGTGTGGGGTGTGGGGACAGAGGGAAGAGCGCAGGTCGGTAAGAATGCAGATGATGGTGAAATGGCATACTGTATATAACTTTGCTGATGATAATACTGACGTTGGCCAAATTAAAGGTGGTGGCGAATCAACAAAAAGGGACAGAGATTGAATATGACCTTTTGGCTTCCAAACAAAAACTGCCTTCGGAAATCACTCGGAAAATGTGCAGCTCGCATGGTTGATGATTGGCGTCAGTTGCTCTCCAATCTTGGCAATCCATTTGTAAATGATTCATCACCATGTGAAGGGACATCATCAATATGCTATTCACAAAAATGCACTTTGCTCGGCCTCCAGTGCAAGGAGTTGTCCACAACCAAGGGCTAGAGACTGACCATGTTTCAAGTTTGTGATCCCTCCCTTGTGGCGCATCTTTAGAATTTTGTCTTTTGTTTTTAATATGAGGCCGAGTTGCTAGCTTCGATGCTCAACCCAGCACGGATGCAAAGTGTGCAAGGAGCCAGCAGGATTCGAACCCAGGACCACTTGCCTTGAAGTCCGGTGCTGATGCCACTACACCACCATCCAGCTATGTTTCTCGTCACCACACTGTATATTGAGGGATGCACTGAAGCATGGGTCAACCATTGCAAAGGCATATAAGGGAAAGAGAAGTTCCTTTCGGCACTTTTCCCAGTACTGTACTAATAAGGTGGGTTCCATCCGATGAAGGATAAGTTCAGTTTCTGGTGCTAAGGGTAAATGGGGAGGTGAGAAAGGCTGGCTTCAAACTGATAAGGTCGAGGAATAATGAGAGTATACAAAACGAAGAGTTTAAAAATAATACATGAGAACAAAGGGAAGAATAATGTGTAAGGGGGCTCGTTGATGGCAAGGAGGCAAATGCTGCTATGAAACGGAACGTGGTTAACCATAAGACAAGTGGAAAATCTAATATGAGGAAATCTACAGATGCTGGAAATTCAAACAACAACACACACAAAATGCTGGTGGAACACAGCAGGTCAGGCAGCATTGTCGACGTTTCGGGCTGAGACAGTGCTTCTCCCTATAGATGCTGTCTGGCCTGCTGTGTTCCACCAGCATTTTGTGTGTTGTTGTTGTTTGGAAAGTCTAATAAATGAGTTCGTCTCTGCATACAACAACACGTGTAGTATGTATGTCTAGGAAAACAGGAGAGTGGGAGGCAATTGTGCTTTGAAAGAAATAGGAAAGAGCCTGAATTATGGAGCTATTGCTATAGAAAAATCAGGAATGGGTGGTGGAGTAAAAATAGGGGAAGATCTAATGCAGGGTTCCCAATTTGGATCCACAGACCCCTCAGTTAATGGTAGGGGTCCATGGCATAAAAAGGTTGGAAACCCCTGATCTAATGCTAATGGGACTGTCATAAGACAGCTTTAACTTGATAATCAATAAGGACATAGGTTTAATGATTGGAAAACCACAGATTGAAAATAAAACCCAGCAAGATAAATTGAACAATCATATCAGTGAAATGTGCAGAACATAATAGGCAACTTTTAAACTGGCATTGAACAGAGTGCAGGAAAATACCGTATATTCTGCTTAATAAGGGGAAAAAATAAACAGTCAGCAGACCGCATGCCTCAATAAGGTAAAAGAGAAAAATTGAAGGCAAAATAGAAGTATAAAGTTATCAAGTAACATAAAATAGTAAAATGTTTTACAGATAACAATCAGAGATAGGATTGGAGGAAGTCAGAGAATATTGTGTTAGATGAAAAACAGCAGGGAGAGCAGACAGGAAGAGTAAAGTGGGGTTGTTTGTGGTACAAAGTGGATGGTGGATCACAAGAATCACTGCTTGCGACACTCTGTTAATAATTTATATGAATGACTTAGACTCTGGAATCAGGAATTTCTTGCAGGTCCAAACAAGAGTGGATGGTCAATACTTAATAAATGACATGCACAATGGACAAATGATCAGCAAATTACATTTGTCTGTGCTTACAATAGTTTCCAAGAAACCCAAAACATCCTCAGCTCTTTAAAAGGAATTGGCAAATAGGGCCATTCAACAGAAGCGTTTGGGAAGGGGATAAGTGCTACAGAGGCCAGAAAACAGAGGTAAGGCTGAATTCTTTTCACTTCTCCCCATTTCCAGCTGCCCTGGGTCCCACACATTGCTCATTGTGGAGCCTTTGTCTGAACACAGCTAGGGACTAGAGACCAGGCTAACATTAGGAATTGAGACCTAATTGGGCTGGGACTATGGATCAGGTTTAACCTGGTCTCATCTTTTGAACTGGCTTGGAGTACTGGAGGACACAAATCCATTCCTGCAAAGCTTTGGGTTACAGTTTGGTGGGCACATGTCTCTCACAAACTATAATTTCAAAGAACTCCTTTAAAGAGCAGCTACAGGCACAGTGGATGTAAGAACGTTTGAATTACTATCATTGCCAAGGTCTCCTCCCGGATTTATTATAGCTAGAAGCAGATATGCATGAACTTGAAATACCCTGGTATTAAATAGGATCCTGATATCAATTAGCTAATTGTTGGCAATGTTACTTTAAAACAAACTACTATAACATGTGGAAAATCTGATTTTTTGACCTTGAAACTCAAGGACAGCTAAACCTTGGTACCTTCTTGTCCTTCTTGTTCTTGTCCCGAATGCACACAATTGCTGTATCTCTCTAGTAGCAAGCAAGCTTAACTGTTTGAGAGAAACAATTTTGCAGTAATGTGAACAGAAAATGTTGAGAAGCTCAGCAGATTGAGCAGTTTCGTCTTTCAGATTGATAATTTTTCATGGTTGAATTCTCAATGATCAAAGAATTTTGCACAATTTTGTTGTGCTTCCTAGTTGAATTTCAAGGTTTTATTTAAGGACAAATGCTGAGAAATATGATGAAAGCTATAAAGATAAGAGTCACAGCATCTAACCACAGAATCTCATTATCATAGAGAAAAGTCTTTTAATCCATTAACGTCAAGTCTATAGCAGCTACATGCAAGAGTTATTCAACTAATACTACTCCCTTGTTCTCTCCCCATAATTCTGTGAATTCTTTCAAATTATAAACACAAGAAAATCTGCGGATGCTGGAAATCCAAAAGAAACACACAGAACGCTGGAAGAACTCAGCAAGTCAGGCAGCATCTGTGGAAATGAATAGACAGTTGATGTTTCAGGCTGAGACCTTTCTTCAGGACTGAAAAGGAAGGGGGAAGATGCCGGAATAAAAAGGTGGGGAGGGGAGGGGAAGGGAAGGTTGGATAAGCTAAAAGGTGATAGGTGAAGCCAGGTGGGTGGGTAAGATAAAGGGCTGGAGAGAAGAGTGGACCATAGGAGAAAGGGGAGGGAGGGGACCCAGGGGGAGATGATTAGTAGGTAGCAAGCGCTAAGAGGCCAGAGTGTAGAAGAAAAAGGAAGGGAGAGGGGGAAAAGATTTCAAATATTCATCCATCTTCGGGTTCAATGCCACGGTCAAATCTGTCATTGCTACAATCCTTTTCCAGATCTTATTCATAGAACATTATATTCCTCATATCATTTCTGGTTCCTTTGCCAATTGTCTTCATTCTATAACTCTTCAATCTTGCCCCCCCCACCACCAACAGATACAGTTTCCTCCTACCTACTCCCTTAATGCCAATCCCAGCACAGCTTCCTCAGTCTCCAGAAGTGCAATCCCAGCTTCTCTGGAGCAAAAAAAAAACACATCTGGAAGAACTCAGTGCGCCAGCGGAGGCTGGTAGGTGATGGATGGAGCTGGATAAGGGAGGGATGGTGGAAACCAGAGATAGATTGGATATGGAAGATGAACCAAGGGTGAAGAAATGCTGGGCAGATGTAACTGGTAATGAGGGGAAGAGGCAGGAATGGAAAAGGCCAACTAAGGGAAAAGATCCTGGATGAAGGTGATCACCTACTCTATTTCTACCTTTCATCCATCATCCTCATTTTTGCAACTACCACCAACTTATTTCTCATCTCTCCTATAAACTGGCTAGCCTCCCTCTAAACTCAAAGTCCTGAAGCAGGGCCTCAACCTAAAATATCAACCGTCCGCAGATGCTACTTGACCCACTGAGCTCTTTCGGCAATTTACTCCTCACCCCAGATTGCAGCATCTGCATGTCTCGTGTGTCTGCCAGTTTCTCTGATCTATTCACAAAAATTAAGCCCCGCATCCTTGGAACCACTTTAGTAAATGTTCTCTGCACTTTCTCTAGAACATTTACGTCTGTAGCCACAGCTTAAAATGAAAATCAATACTATATACTTGTTGAGAGCATAACGATTAATTTGTCAGGTTATTTGCTTTCTTGGTAATTGGAGTTGAAGTTTGTGTTCACTTTCTATGGCTACTATGACTATGGCAGCATTTACTTAAGAAGTTCAAAGTGGAATTTGATGACTCATGGTCTTATGACTTTATCAAACAAATTTATCTCTGTATGCAGGCTCTCTGGAGTGAAATTATCTGGCAAAGTTTTATTTCAGCTCAGCCTTCTGTAATAGCAACTTGGACATCAGTTATTAGTAATAGTGAACAAAATGCCAAGAAAATACTAATAATACAGGGCACCATGGTAGTGCGGTAGTTAGCGTGATGCTGTTACAGCTGGGGGTGGGGGGGGGTCAGAGTTCAGAGTAGAATTCCAGCGTCCTCTGTAAGCAAGTGTTTTCGTTCCTTCCTGTGTCCACATGGGTTTCCTTCCACAGCCTGTTAGTAGGCAAATTGATCATTGCAAATTGTCCGGTGATTTTAGGCTAGGGTTATGGCTCGGAGGGAGGGCCTATTCCATACTGTATCTGTAGGAGCCATGCATCTGTTCTGTATCAGCACTGGATTCTGTACTGTGTGCTTTCTATATTTATTACAGTAACTAGTTATGTGGATGGGAGTGGGAAAAGCATAGGGTTTAATTATGTATTTGTGCTTTATGCTCAGTAGTTTCATTTAGTATTGAGGCCCGATGGGTGTCACATCTTTTGCAACCCGCTCAATTACAATTAATTTCACTTAGGTTCATCACTTCAAGATTGTATGTTTGCTAACTGCCCTAAGGGAGCATCATACAAGTCTGTGGGGGCCACTACGGTATCACTAAGTTAAATAAACTGGGCAGAATAAAGGTGGATATATGAAAGGGAAGCAAGTCATTTTAAGGATTTTTACTTAAAAGACATTTTTTGAGGATGTACCCTACAAGAACAGAGAGCTAACTACTGTATGTGGACTTTGAGAGTTTATAACAACACACTGGAGGAACTCAGCAGGTCGGGCAGCATCCGTGGGAATGAACAGACAAAATTACATTCCAAGACCCTTCATCAGGACTGAAGATGGAGGGGGCAGGGCCCTATAAAGAAGGTGGGGGGAGGGTGGGAAGAAGGCTGGTAGGTGCCAGGTGAAAAACCAGTAAGGGGAAAGATCAAGAGGTGAGGGAGGGGATAGGCAGGAAAGGTGAAGGAGGAATGTAAGGGGAAAACATTATGGGAAGAAGGCAGAACCATGAGGGAGGTGATAGGTAGCTGGAGGAGGAGGCAGAGTGAAACTGGGATGGGGGAAGGGAGGGGGAGGGAATTACCACAAGTTGGAGAATTCAATGTTCATGCCAGGGGGCTGGAGACTACCCAGACAGTATACAAGGTGTTGCTCCTCCAGCCTGAGTTTGGCCTCATCATGGCAGTAGAGAAGACCAAGTATGGACATATCCAAATGAGAACGTGAAACAGAGTTGAAGTGGGTGGTGACCGGGAGATCCTGTTTACAATGTAGCTAAAATTATAGTACATAGTACTCCCAGAAATTAACTTTTCCATGAAGTACAATTACATCCTGTCAGAGTGAAACCCTCTGTAACTAATAACTTGTTATTAGTTAGAGAAGTTACATATCTCATCTGTAAATAAATTAAGTATTTACAATAGGAGAATGAAAGAATTAAAATGATGGCAAACACATTCTATTATTTGACCCAGAATAAGTCACAAGCCTTTTATGACTCTGTTGAGGGGACATTTCTTTAGAGGGCAGTGAACCCTTGGAATTCTCTAACTTTGATGGCTGTGGATGCAATCAAAACAGATCAATAGATTTCTGGACATAAATAATTCAAGGAATATGGAGATAGCACTTAAGTAAAAGATCAGCCATGACCTTTGCTGAATGGCAGAGTGAGCTCAAAGAACCAGATGGTTATTATTTTACTCAATGATGGGTTTTTTTTGTTAATTCATGGCACATTATGGAATAAACGCTTCAAAAGGTTCTTTTTGGGGAGCAATTATATTTGAGTTTGAAGTAGATTTCGCCCCCCCCCATGTTCCAGTTGCAATGTGCACCAAAAAAACTTTGTAAACCATGAGCAGACTCTGAATCACTAAAGACAGAGTAATTTAGCCTTTGGCTAATTCTAATCACGTGACAGCAACTCCCGGGCATGGTTTTATAAAACGACTTTTATTGTGCTTCAGTTAAGAACTTTCCAGGCGGTCTGCTTCGATAAAATTTAACTCTTAAGGGTCCTACCCAAAATCTCTCTCGTGTTTAGTGTTTTTTTTAAATTTTGGGATCTTCTGGAATCTGTATAAAATATCGGTTTCATGTTCATGCCATGGTTGAAGGAAGGGTGGGATGAGGAAATCATTTAAAAATATTACATTATTTAGGAAAAGACTGGAATATTAATTAAACAATTACGCCAGCCATTCTGAAATTACCTTCAGCATTGGTATTTAAAAACTATACATCGCTCCAGAGGCCAATAAAAAGTCAAAATTCTTGGCACGTCGTTCATTCTTCAGATTCAGAAATGTCCGGATGAAACAAGTGGGTGTGAAGCAAAAAGAAACGTTAATCCATTTAGAACCGGATGGGTGGGTAAATCTGAGGAGTCTCGAAGAATTTATTTGATGTTTGTAACGGGAAGACTAATGAAATCGCTTAAACCTTTTTTCACCCCTAAATTTAAGAAAAAGTGGAGGGGAGGGAAGAAGAGATGGAGAAAAATACAAAGCGTGCATGCATCTAACATTAATCCTCGGAGGGCAGAGAAAAAGGGGGAGGGGAAGAGGAAAGCCGTCGTCAACCAGTCTCCCACCCCACCTCCCGGCCTATAAATTGCCACGGCGCCATTTTTCCGGTCCTTTTAGTCTCCGATTCTGCGGAAGGCGGGTTTGCGGCTGCATCTTAACGGTAAATACTTTAAAAGAAATGGCTGTGTGGGAGAGAAGCTTGGGCCTGGGGTCAATGTATATTAAATTAACGTATATTAATTTCATGTGGTGAAATTATTATGTATAAATGTTTTTTTTTGTCTGTGATGGACTCGGATTCCAGTTTAATTACCCTTTCTCTAGGCAACTCGTGTAGGTATTTGACTAGGGAGCTGAAAGCCGGTATTTCTGAGAAGCGTACTTCTATGACGGGGTGATTTTCTTTTTCTCTCGTGTGTGATATAAATGGGGAAAAAATCCACTCGCCTGTTTGTCAGAACGATGATGAGGGTCTTTGAAAAAAGCTCCCGGACGAGAGAGCGAAAGGCCGGCGACGTCACCTTATCCCGAGGCCGCTTTTGTTGGGCGACAGAGCCGCCGGGCCGGGGGAGCGCAATCCGCTTCAATCCGCTGCTTGTACCTGACCATCCGGCAACATCGACTGGGCCTGTACAAAATACCGGGTGTCTTGAGGCGTTCCGCGGTGTAATTTGTAGTTTTAAACTTTCTCCCCTCCACTCATTTTGGGTGAAGTGAGGGAGGAGCCCATTGTTGGGTGTCTGATGCAATGAGCGAAGCTGTTCCGGTCCACCCGCATGGGCCTTGGAGATGCTTCACCGGCACGATGGTCACTATTTCACCCCTAGCTGACGGTCCATTTAATACCCAACGGGTGGATTTTTAAATTATAGTGATTTTCCAATGAGATGCTTGATTATGGATTCTGACATTAATCCCTAAGCGGTCCTCGTCAGATTTCCACGTGAAATTCAGGCACTGCCCCAGGAGGAGATTTAAACATCTTTTGAATTCCCAGTGATCGGCACCCGGAGTAGATTTTTTTTCCCCACTCCCCGTTCATTCGGGAAGGGACCACCCGGCGTTGTGTAATTCCGGGGTCATAGTCCTGACTGCTGAATGAATCATTGGCCACGTCCCCATTGACTCATGCAGGATGTGACCGGCTATGCGAAGGCCTTTACTCGCTTACTTTGCCGGGGGTTTCCAGAACTGGAAGGCACAGCTTCAAAATTGAGGGGAGACTTTTCAGAATCGGGGGTAATATTTTTTTTTAACAGATTTGGTGAATCTGGAATGCTCTGCCACAGACTGCGGTGGCCAAGTCCCATAGGTATATTTAAAGCTGAAGTTGCTAAGTTTTTGGAATTTAGAAATTAATAGCAATCTTGCTCTTTTACAGGACTCATTCCAACGTTAAAAAATGGGCAAAGAAAAGACGCACATCAACATCGTTGTCATTGGACACGTCGATTCTGGCAAATCTACCACCACAGGTCATCTGATCTACAAATGTGGTGGAATTGATAAGAGAACCATCGAAAAATTTGAGAAGGAAGCTGCTGAGGTTTGTTTTCTGTCTTTGAATAATTGTTAATTGCCAATTGTTAAGAATGCATTGTGGAACAATTTTGGGCAATGTGTGTGAAGTTGGATTAACAAGTTATTCACAAATGTGGTGGAATTGATAAGAGAACCATCAAAAAATTTGAGAAGGAAGCTGCTGAGGTTTGTTTTCTGTCTTTGAATAATTGTTAATTGCCAATTGTTAAGAATGCATTGTGGAACAATTTTGGGCAATGTGTGTGAAGTTGGATTAACAAGTTATTGCAAGGTAGCACTTTAAGCTGTTGAATAAGGCTGATGAGTGGTCCTAACATTCCTTTTTCTGTTATCTAGATGGGCAAAGGATCCTTCAAGTATGCCTGGGTTTTAGATAAACTGAAGGCTGAACGTGAGCGTGGTATTACCATTGACATCTCTCTTTGGAAGTTTGAAACTTCAAAGTACTACATCACCATCATTGATGCCCCAGGACACAGAGACTTCATCAAGAACATGATTACTGGAACCTCACAGGTAACTGGAACTTCAGTGTATCCAGCATATTTTGAATTACTGCTTGGTTATTGTCCTCCATTTGTGTTGCTGCTTTTTGATCACATGATCAGTAATCCTGAGGCTTTGTTCATATACAAATGAGAACATCTGTAGATGCTAGAAATCAAAGCAGCACACACAAACTGCTGGAGGAACTCTGCAGGCCAGGCAGCACTGTGGGAAAAGTAGAGTTGGTGTCTTGACCCGAAATGTTGAGAGTACTCTTTCAAAGGTGCTGCCTGGCCTGTTGAGTTCCAACAGCATTTTGCACGTGTTGATTTTTGTTCATGGTCAGTTTTGTGATTGAAAGCCAAGTCCATATTTCTAAATTATTGCCAAAGGTAGCACATGACAAAAGAGTGTGCTTTCACTTTGTGCAGAACCTCTTGTAGAACTTCCGTACCCCTACTTCATCTAAATGGTCCTGGGCCAATACCTCATTTAACAGATCCTCTTTTTCTAGGCTGACTGCGCTGTGCTGATAGTTGCAGCTGGTGTGGGGGAGTTTGAAGCTGGTATCTCAAAGAACGGACAGACAAGGGAACATGCTCTGCTTGCCTACACCTTGGGTGTCAAGCAGCTCATCATTGGTATCAACAAGATGGACTCCACTGAACCCCCATTCAGCGAGGCAAGATACAATGAAATCACGAAGGAAGTCAGCACATACATCAAGAAGATCGGCTATAACCCAGCAACTGTAGCATTTGTTCCTATCTCTGGTTGGAATGGTGACAACATGCTAGAACAAAGTCAGAATGTACGTAGCTATGGTCACTTCAGTGGCATTAAATTTAATTATTTGGTGCTAGCAAAATTTTGCAAAATTGTTTTGTTTGGTACTGGCTGCTTTCTACGAATATCCTAGTTTTGATTCTGTTTTTTTTTAAATAAACAGATGAACTGGTTCAAAGGTTGGTCAATTACCAGGAAAAATGAAAACCTCTCTGGTACCACACTGCTTGAAGCTCTCGACTGCATTCAGCCTCCAGAGCGCCCAATAAAGAAACCTCTTCGTCTCCCTCTCCAGGATGTCTACAAGATTGGAGGTAACTTACTAGTTCTGATACTATATGGGTACCAGAATTCATGATGTTTCGGAGCAGAATTTGAAGAACAGAAAGTGTTGTCACTAAAAATGGCCCTACTTTAAAGGGCATTGTGCACCCTTGGCCAATTGTCTCCACCTAAATCTCACTGTATAACCCTAATTTAGATCTGCAATGATTACACTGTAGCATTTTCATCTGTTGTAGCTGTTATTGGGGGAATTTGTAAATTTTTGGATTCTGAATTTGTGGTTTCCTTGCAGGCATTGGCACAGTACCAGTCGGTCGGGTTGAGACAGGTGTTCTGAAACCATCCATGTTGGTGCAGTTTGCTCCCAATCCAGTCATCACTGAAGTGAAATCTGTGGAAATGCACCATGAAGGCTTGCTAGAAGCTCTTCCTGGTGACAATGTTGGTTTCAACATCAAGAACGTCTCTGTTAAGGATATCCGTCGGGGTTATGTTGCTGGTGACAGCAAAAATGACCCTCCAACACAAACTGCTGATTTTATTGCACAGGTAAAGGAGAACTTGTTCACTCAATCTTCCATTTAGTGGTCATCAGGATGCTAATTTATCTCAGCTTAGAAAGCATGTGATTGTAAATTATTAATGGTGTTTTGATGACTTGAACTGGTTAGGCCTTATTCTGTAATTCTAACCAGTTTGGCCAGTGGGTATACTCTGAGCAAAGTATGAAGTGTGCACCAATTTGTATTTTCTTTCCAGGAAACTTTGAAATTACTGTGGTCATTCTACCCATTAACGGAAACAAACATTCCGTCTGTCACTCTTATAGCTACAGCATGGTAGCATAGTGGTTAGCACAACACTTTACAATACAGATGCCCTGGGTTCAGTTCCTGCCAGTGGCTGTAAGGAGTTTGGTATGTTTTCCCTGTTTCCTCCAGGTGCTCTGGTTTCTTCCCACAGTCCAAAGACCTAAAAGTTGGTAGGCTAATTGGCCTTTGTAAATGGCCCCATGATTCAGCTAGGGTTAAAATGGATTGCTGGGCAGCATGGTTCAAAGGGCCAGAACACTATCTCAACTGATTAATGCAGGCACACTTTAGAATGTGTATTGTTAAGGGAGAGGAGAGGGCTCCATCTGTATTCAGTGGAATGAATGTCCCAAGAAATAAGCATCATGTCCTGCATCAAACCTTGTCAAAAGTTGTGAGTTATGAGTAAGTGATTATGATTTTATAAATTTGATTTTTTTTTAAAGGTTATTATCCTGAACCATCCTGGTCAAATATCTGCTGGCTATGCCCCAGTACTTGATTGTCATACTGCTCACATTGCCTGCAAGTTCAGTGAGCTGAAGGAGAAAATTGATCGTCGATCTGGCAAGAAGTTGGAAGATAGCCCCAAATTTGTAAAGTCTGGAGATGCAGCCATTGTTCACATGATACCATCTAAGCCCATGTGTGTCGAGAGCTTTTCTGAATATCCACCTCTTGGTATGTTTTCCTAAAGTTAGATTTTTGGTTTTGCCTGTTTTGTCATCAGTTCATAATATTTGCATATTGTGCCTGCATTGTGTGTTCTTCAATAACAGCTGTGAGCATGAGTGCCTTAAAATGGCCAAGGAGGATGTATATATGAATCATTAAAATGTTGGCATGTGTGTAAAGGTTACTGTTAGCCCTTGAGGGCTACAAAGCCTCATATCATACCTGAGTACCATTGTACCTGCTAATGGTATACCTTGAAATTGATACAGAATGCTAGAAATATTAACTCAGACATGCTAGAATGTCCATTAGTGACAGAAATACAGAAGTAATTTTTGGACTGAAGGAGAGGAATGATGGCTAAAATGCACGATTTTTATAATACTTCCACCTCTTTCGGTGTGATTTTTTTGTACTGGAGTTTTGAAAATCAAAAGGCTTAAGCCTATTACAGTTCCGGCATTTATTTTCTTAGGAAAGCCTTAATCGCGACAAGATGTTGATTTGCACTTGGTAATTCCCAATAGAAATGGCATTGAGAATTCATTCGATTACCCTTTTCTCTTGTAGGTCGTTTTGCTGTCCGTGATATGAGACAGACGGTGGCTGTTGGTGTTATCAAGTCCGTTACTAAGAAGGATATTGCCACAAAAACCACCAAGGCTGCCGCTAAAGCATTAAGCAAGAAGTGAATGTTACCACTGGCCACCAAGATCCAGCAAACCTTGAGACTTGCACCAAAATGTTTATTCATTACCAGCCAAATATGTATATTAATAAGAGACTGGATATTGACTAAGATGCATCGAAAGAAATTCAGAAGGAAAGGATTAGGAATGTTGGATTCTAAATGTAGATTCCAAAGTTAGCAGTGTAATTGTAAATGTCCTTTCACTAATTAGAAGCTGTTTTGGTTGTGTAATGATTTAAAACTAATAAATATTCAAAACCGGTATAGTTTTGCTTTAATTTGTTGGGTTAATATGGGGAAATAAATCTGCATGCTTAGTTACACGCAATGATGGTGTGGATTGACTTTTCCTGTTTCAAATCCGCTATATCTGGAAGTGTGAACTATATATATGAAAATAGGTCTTATAATATTGAAAAGTAAATTTTTTTGGTTAACTCAGGCAAAGGTCTGCTGGAGGACAGATTAAGGTACATAATAAATACATGATCCTGATAAAGCTAAGAGCAATATAAAATATTTAAAGGGTGTGTATGTCAAGAGTTAAGTGTCGTAAGACAGACATAATTTTGAGGGTGTTTAATAGAAAGTGTATTGGGGATGTCAGGTGAGTTTTGCATGTGGAATGCTCTATCAGGTGGTGTTGGAGACATATTGGATGTGTTTAAGAAGTTAATAGGTATGTGGATGATAGAAAAATGGAGAGCTATGTGGGAGGGATGGATCAGATCTTCAGAGTAGGTTGTAAAGTCAGCACAATATCAAGGACTTGTGCTGTACATGGTATGGAAATGTTAAGACTAGCTAAATTGAATAGAAAAGATCACAAAATGCTGGAGGAAGTTGGGTCAGGCAGCATCTATGGAAATTAACAAACAGTTGGCATTTTGGGCCAAGACCCTTTGTCAGGCCTGGCATCCTATCTAAAAATAATGAAACTAGGAATTTTGTGTTTTATCAATTAACATGGATTCAGAAAGAAAATCCTCCCCAATCATCTCAAATCACGTTGAGTTGCTGTTTCTTATTTTAATGTAAAATACATGTAATTTCCTTAAAGCTTTCTGGTATTATTCAGAAGTTGGACTTTAAGTCGTGGGAACTCACTGAACAAGAGCTAATTAAATGATTTTAATAAATAATGCTTTTTCCTAGTTGCATCCATCTGGATGGATGGTACTCTGTATTGATGAGTTTGTTACCCCTGGGTGTTGAGCTTTCCTTCCACATCCCAAATATTTGTAAGTTTGCAAGTTAATTGGCTTCTCTAATTTGTCCCCAGTGTGCCCCATCCTATGTTTAGGAGAGCACATGCAAAGGGAGAGGTGCTCTCAAATAAATAGGATTTGTTTAGGCTTGTAGACTGGTAACATGGTCTGCTCATGCTGCCCATGTAACAGGTTAACTCAATGATCCACATGTGGGAGGGAACCTGTGGTCACAGTGGTGAGATTAAATACTTGTTACAGGAAATGAATCCAGGTTGCTGGTGTTTTATTAATGTTAGGCTAACCACTGCTGCTGTGCTGCCCTTGCCCATACACCACTGTACCTACCATTGGGTAAGTACTTGGTTGGCACATACGATGGGCTTTTGCTATGCTGATTGCTAGGAAAGTCATATTTCATTGAAGATTGTGGTAACAGTTAAGGCCAGACACAATGTTTGATGACTTGTCCATGTATCTTGATTCCATTTTGTTCCCCTTGGTCAGTCCTTTACCATCTTCATAACATTTGCCATTATCTCCACCACTTTCAATTCCCTGGCCTTGACTGCCTCATTTTATCCATGGACATCCAACTTTTGTATACTTAAATCCCCATCAGAAAGGCCTCAAGGCTATCTTACTTCACAACCAATTGCCCTCCTGCCACCTACGACGCCCTGTCTGGCAGAATTGGTACTCTTGGCTTTTCAACCCCATTCTTACTGTAATCTTTTGATTCCCTGTCTGATCAAGAACCTCTCAACCATTGCTTTAAATATACTCACTGAATTGACCTCGAGTCTTCTGTGGCAATGAATTCCACAGTTTCACCAACCTCTGGCTAAAGAAAATCCTCATCTGTTCTAAAGAGATATACCCCTATTCTGAGGCTGTGCCCTCTGGTCCTAGAAAACTCCTTCATATCTACTCTGTCTAGGCCTTTCAATATTTGATAGGGCTTACCTCATTGAAACCTATCTAAACAGCAGCAGGTACAAGCCCTGAGCCATTAAATTGTTCTCGTTCTCATTCATTCTTTTAAACATCTCCTGGACCCTCTCCAACGTTGACACATCTTTTAGATAAGGGCCCAAAGCTGTTCACGAATGAGGTCTGACCAATAGCTTATAAAATTGAAGCATCAAATCCTTATTCTAGTCATCTCAAAATGAATGCAAACGTTGTATTTGCCTTCCTTTACCACCTGCAAGTTAACCTTTAGGGAATGCTGTACAAGGGCTCCCAAGTCCCTTTGCACCTCTGATTTTTGAATTTTTCCTCCTATTCAGAAAAGTAGTCTACACCTTATTTCTATAAAAGTGCATGACCATAGACTTCCCTACACTTATTTCATCTGCTGCTCTTTCCCTGTTCTCCCAATCTGCAAATTCCCTGATCACCTGCCCCTCCACCATGTATTGTCTGCAAACTTGGCCAAAAAGCCATTAATTCGATTATCCAAATTGTTGACATAATGTGGAAAACAGCAGTCATTATGACCCCTGCAGAATACCACTTGGCACCAGCAGCCAACTAAAGTAGGCCCCTTTATTTTGATTCTTTGCCTCCTATCAGCCAGTCTTGTATCCATGCTAGTATCCTTGTAATACCATGCACAGGCCCTTGTTAAGTAGCCTTGTGTCAAAGGCCCTCTGAAAATCCAAGTCTAAACTTCACTAACTCTCCTTTGTCTATCCTAAACAAATCCTCAACGAATTTCAACATATTTGAGGTAAGATTAACACTTAAGGAAACCATGCTGACTTTGGCCTACTTTATCAAGCTTCTCCAAGTACCCTGAAACCTCATCCTTAATAATGGACTCCCAACATATTCCCAATCACTGAAGTCAGGCTAACTGGCCTAAAATTTCCTTTCTTCTGCCTCCCTCCCTTCTTAAAGAGTGGAGTGGAGTGACATTTGCAATTTTCCAGTCCTCTGGAACAATTCCAGAATCTACTGATTCTTGAAATACCATCACTAATGCCTCCAATCAAAAATCTCTTCAGTTACCTCTTTTAGAACCATGGGATGTAGTCTATCTGGTCCAGGTGATTTATCTACCTTCAGGCTTTTCAGCTTCCCAAGCACCTTCTCTTTAGTAACACACACAAAGTGCTGGTGGAACACAGCAGGCCAGGCAGCATCTATAGGGAGAAGCACTTGACGTTTCGGCCAAGACCCTTTGTCAGGACTAACTGAAAGGAAAGGTAGTAAGAGATTTGAAAGTAGTGGGGGGAGGGGGAAATGCAAAATGATAGGAGAAGACCGGAGGTGGTGGGATGAAGCTATGAGCTAGAAAGGTGATTGGTGAAAGTGATACAGAGCTGGAGAAGGGAAAGGATCATGGGAGGCCTTGGGAGAAAGAAAGTGGGGGGGGGGGGGGAAGCACCAGAGGGAGATGGAGAACAGGCAAACAACTAAATATGTCAGGGATGGAGGAGGAGGGGCATTAACGGAAGTTAGAGAAGTCAATGTTCATGACATCAGATTGGAGGCTACCCAGCCAGTATATAAGATGTTGTTCCTCCAACCTGAGTTTGGATTCATTTTGACAGTAGAGGAGGCCTTATAGATGCCGCCTGGCCTGCTGTGTTCCACCAGCACTTTGTGTGTGTTTGAATTTCCAGCATCTGCAGATTTCCTCGTGTTTTCTCTTTAGTAATGTCAGATTCCTCCTCCTTCAGTGCTTCATCTCTTCCACTTATTACCTCATAACTTGCTTCTCACATCATTCTCTCTTTTACTACTTCTCCCTCACCTAGATACACCTATCACCTACCAGGTCTTGCTCCTTTCCCTCACCTTCCCTTTCTGCCACTTTCGAATCTTGATGAAGTAACTATTCATTTTCCTCCATGTATCCTGCCTAACCTGCTGAGTTCCCCTAGCATTTTGTGTCTTATATCTGATGATTTGAATGTTCTGAAGTTGTGTAAGTCTCTACATAAATGTAATTCTTTCTACTTACACTCCCTGATTAAATTGTATCAGATTTAAAATGATGTACCAAGAAAGTCCAAGACTCTTCAGAAAACAATCAGGATTATCCTCGCGGCTATAGTACCAGCATAAGGTTGAGATTTAGAATTAGAAGTGTATGCATGGACAGCGAAAGAAATAGCAAATGGATTATTAGTCTCCTAATCAAAAAATACAAGTCCCAAGCCTATTTTGGAAACAAGACCAGATGACCATAAACACTCAGTAATATCTCGCTGCAGGGTCTCACTTAGATTACACTTTTTCAACCTAAACACAGTGTTTTGGACTACATCCTGGAAGTTCATTTATAATATTTTGGAACTTGGTACCTCTGACCTAATACAGATAAGATAGTAATGTTCATGTTACAAAATAGATGCAGGTTTCCTTCTGCAGAAGGTATCTTACCCATTGGCTTCATCCTAAACAGTTGGGTGTTAACTAAAACAACTTAGAACGCTGGAGGATAATGGCCCGTCAGGTATATGCACAAGTTAAATCTGAGTACAGACAAATTTGATTGACACTTGAATTGAGACATCGTCACTCGTTTTCGCAATAAGTTGGGCCCCTTCTCAGATCCCGTAACATACTTTATGTAAACTGGATCAGATAAAGGGGACTTTGGCTCTAGGTTTCCCTAAAACACTCATGCCTGTCCCCTCAGACGTTTCATTGTCGGGGATGACTGCCCTGCTGAGGATGGGATGCATTTTTCCCGGCTTGGAGATGGTGGCGCTACTTTGTTCATTCGGCACTAGGAAGATTTTTTTTGCCGACCTTCAGCCGCCGCTAGTTTCGGGGCCTGAGAAGAAATGCTCTGAGCTGCTGTGGCCGTTCCATCTTCTCGACCAACATGGCGGTAAGGAGGCAAGGGGGGAGGGGATGGTGAAGGAACGGTTCCGCGTCGCTACTGCGCATCGGGGGAACATCAGTGTTTTTGAGGGGAATTTCTGCTCGCCTTTATCTGTTAGCCTAAAGTGGAACAAAAGCTCCTTCTCCGGAAATATGTGGAAGCCAAATTAGGCCGCAGACTACACGATGGTTTCTGCGTTGCTAGGGCCAACACCTGTTACTGATGATAGTGCGTTGTACGCTACCTTAAGCCCTTTCTGTCAGGAGTAGCTTTTATTTTAAAGGGAAAAGTTGTGATATCCGGGTTGGGCGGTGGTGGTGGAATCCTGCACTCATTAAAGCTATGTATCATATGGGTGACCAAAAAAAATGTTGTAAAGGGCATTTGATGGGCCGGGCACTGACCATGTGCAGCGACTTTTGCTTAAATCACATGTACTTAGACGTTAGGAACATGGGGTATGAAATTGAGAAAATATAAAATCAGTAACTTATGTTACTGTAAGCAGCAAAGTGAATGTTTCAGGGTGTAGTAGGAGGTTGTAGAAAGGGGTGTAGAGAAATCTAATTCAGTATCTAATACTTATCTGACAATATAGGAGTTGTATCATTAGGTATCATTTAACTAATACAGGGGGGTTATTGCCCGCCGCTGTTCCAGGAAAACTGCTTTTGTTTCACTGAATTCTGATCACACTGAGGACATCAATTAACTTCTCGTTTAGATTTATTTTGGGCATTACACTGACTTCTTAAATAGTCATTTTAATGCAAGACTTTAAGGATTTCAAAATGTGTTTGAAATGTTTTTTTGGATGGGAGTTAGGTGCATAGGGATCTGCTTGGAGATGTGGAATGCTGGCCTCATGTTCACAGTGATTTGGATTTCAGTTTTAGTTCTGTTGAGGTGCAACTCATTTTGTGAGCTACAAGTTCAGTTTGGGAATTAAAACCGTGCATTAGGTTTTACAACAGTGATCTATAACTCTTGACAAAAGTCTATATTTTATAAAAGCTTATACTCAGCCTGTCTAAGTGTTAATTGTTGCTAATTTTTAAAAAATCTTGTAAATGAAGAACATTCACAGCTTGAAATCATATAATTTGACTTGCTAAGTTTGCTCCTCTGGAGGGGCAAACTTTTATCTATTTCGATTAACTGTAGACAAATTCCGGTGTAAGAAGGGTGATGTTTATAATTTATAAAATTGCTGTTTGTAAGAATGTACAGAAGTAAATAATCCTATAAAATTTAGCTATGACTATGGAGCAGTGACATTAAGTCTCCTAAAATTATAATTCAAGCTGATTGATTATGTGATCTTCGAAACAGGTGAAACTGAGGAACTTGTGGTTCTGTTGTAAAATTTATTGAGCATACTGATACCTATATATAACAAGAAAAGAGTCACAATTTGTTTTCATTATCAATTACGTACTGTAATAATTCATACAAATGCCATTTATCTAAGGATGCTATTTGAAGTCAGCTTGTTTTATATATAAAATGTACTCAATTCCTATTGGCATTTTCTATTATAATTTGTTGAGCAAGTACAGAGGCAAAAATCACAAAAGATATAATTTTAGTTGAGGAAGGATAAAGATATTAATGCTGGACTGAATTTTGAACCAGCTGTAAGTAAACCTTTTGATGTCATCAAAATGGCATGGTGGTGTAGTGGTTAGTACAGGTGACACACATTCAATTCCCGGTGCTGCCTGTAAGGAGTTTATACGTTCTCCCTGTGACTGTGTCGGTTTCCTCCCACAGTCCAAAGACATACTAGTTGTTAGGTTAATTGGTCTTTGTAAATTGTCCCGTGATTAGGCTCAGATTAAATCAGGGGATTGCTGGGCAATGTGATTTGAAGGGCCGACTACATGCTGTATCTCAATAAATAAATAATATATATTGCTTTCTAAAGAGATGCTGTATTTTAGGACCAAACTGAGAAGAAAGAAAACCCTATGCGTGAGCTTCGTATCAGAAAGCTCTGTATGAATATCTGTGTTGGTGAAAGTGGTGATCGACTTACTCGAGCTGCGAAAGTACTGGAACAGCTAACAGGCCAAACACCTGTGTTCTCCAAAGGTATGTTGAGCTTTATAAAAC
Source organism: Hypanus sabinus (assembly GCF_030144855.1). Taxonomy (NCBI): domain Eukaryota; kingdom Metazoa; phylum Chordata; class Chondrichthyes; order Myliobatiformes; family Dasyatidae; genus Hypanus; species Hypanus sabinus. Next base: position 26,916,776 of record NC_082735.1, on the reverse strand, counting down.
TTACAGGGCTATTTTGGAGAACTTACACTTAATGTGCAAATCTTCTGCATGTTACCTCTGCTGACTTAAAATGTACTGATGATTAAAACTTGTTCTCCATTAGCTCGCTATACTGTGAGATCTTTTGGTATCAGGAGAAATGAAAAGATTGCTGTTCACTGCACAGTCCGTGGTGCAAAAGCCGAAGAAATTCTGGAAAAGGGCCTTAAAGTAAGTTCTTTTACTTCAATTCATAATAGTTTTTATAAATCATTTTTACTTTTTTGAAAGGATGGATGAACTTCTTAATTTTTGTTTTTTTTTCCCTTGACAATTGTTTCAATGAAAGTTCTATGTGAAATTTGTGGCAAATTGTAGAAGTGCCATGGTAGCGTAGTGGTTAGCATGACGCTATTACAGGTCGGGGCGTTGGAGTTCGTAGTTCAATTCTGGTGCCGTCTGTTAGGAGTCTCTGTACATCCTCCCCATGGAATGTGTGGGTTTTCTCTGGGTGCTCTGATTTCCTCCCATGATCCAAAGACATATTGGATAGGTTAACTGGTTATTGTAAATTGTCCCGTGATTAGATTCAAATGGTTCAGATAGTTCAATTTAATATCAATGGATGTCTACAGTACAGTCGGCTCCTTATCAGCGGGGGATTGGTTCCGGGACCCCTCGCGGATACCAAAATTCGCGGATGCTCAAGTCCCTTATTCAACCTGTCTCAATGCGGAGAACATTAGGACCTGGCGGCAGAAATCTGAATCCGTAGTGTTTCTATTCGCGAAAATAATCACGAATGAAAAAGTGGAAATAATAAAGTGATCGGAAAGAGGTGAAATGCCCTCGGTCATTGGAAAAGTGTTAAGCTACGTTGGTCAATGATCGGAACAATTTTAAAGGATAAAGTGAGAAAGGCCCTGCCACGAGGAAAGTTGCAATTATTACTAAGCAACACAGTGGTTTAATTATTGGGTTTTGGGGTTTTGGGCTTTTGATCCTCCACATTAACCTGGCACAGTGGAGAGCACACTTGGGAGCGGTATGTCCCGAGTCCCGAGAACTTCCGTTCCCGAGCCTGGTGCTGAAACATACGTTCTTAAGTGTTTTATATGCATAGAAAGGTAAAATAAATACTATATACTAAGACAAATGTTTGACTAACTGACACTAAATAATATCGGATGTACCTGTTCCGACTTTCTTAGTAAGAGAACTTATGATTTTTTTTTTATCCTGATCTACAATAACCCATGCACATCCTTCTGTATACTTTAAATCATCTCTAGATTACTTATAATACCTAATACAATGTAAATGCTATGTAAACTGGTTGTTATACTGCATTGTTTAGGGAATAATGACAAGAAAAAAAAGTCTGTACATGCTTGAACAAGTGCTGGAAGAGCACTTCCGGGTTTTTGCGATTGGTTGAATTTGTGCATGCGGAATTTGTGGATAAGGAGGGCTGACTGTATACAACCTGAAATTCTTACTCTTTGCAGACATCCACTAAACAAGAAAACCCATAGAATGAATGATAGAAACATCATCAGTGTTGTCAGGGACGTTGGGGTAGTGAGGCTCAAATGGCCAAAAGGAACTACTCCGCATGGTATCACTAAGTAAATAAATAAGAAGATTTGCTTTAATGATTTGACTTATGATCTGTCCAGCATGAGATAGATTGTATTAAAATGACTGAGATATAACTGTCTCTTTATGTGCAGTTGTCTGTCTCTTTCTGAAATTGTCACCGTCAGAAATTGGTTATGAATGCCCAGTGTTTGGGATGTGGTATAAATTGGTACTGCTAATGAGGGTTAATACCATTGTGAATATATAATTTTTGAATATTGTAGTAAATATTGTCAATGGAAGTAATGGCTGTAATTTTGATTTCTTATTAATTTCACTGAGAAACTAAGTACTTGATACCCACTTCTTAAGTTACAGACAGATCTTTGTTAACTTCATTTGTTATTTTCCTTGGTGTATGAATTAAGCATGATCTAGCAATTCATTAAATTATGCATGTGTTTCTTGCATGTTTGCATTGAGTAATGGCAGTTCATTCGTAAAATATGTACCGCCTTGTATTTCTCGTCAGACACTTTGGCTGATTATAGAGATAATTATTGCATGGAGACACAATTTCTTGAATCTTAATATAGAATTGCTTTTCCAAAAGCAGAATCCATAATCTTGCACTAAGTGTTCAGACTGAAATATTTAAGATTTAATATATTCCAAGGAATATGTGTCTGCCCAGTCATCTTTGAGACTGAAATCTGGGGCCATAATTAACATAGAAACTTTGGATACTTGGCATGCATGTGCAAAATCTGGGCTTTTTTTTTGCTAATCCAAAATAGCTCTGGTGTTTACTTTTGCTTTTTTAGATCTTTTAATTTAAATGAAATATTCTAAATAAACTATAGTTTACCTAGGAATAATCTTGAGCAGCTTTTTATAGAAAATAATTCTATCTTTCTATTTATCTATTCATTTATTTATTGGTATAACGGTATATAGCCTTCTGGCCCTTTGAGTCATGCCACCCAGCAATCCAAACCTAATCACAGGACAGTTTACAATGACTAATTAACCTATCGGCTGGTACGTCTTTGGACTGTGGCAGGAAACAGGAGCACCTGGAGGAAACCCACGCGGTCATGGGGAGAACATACAAACTCCTTACAGGCAGCAGCAGGAATTGAACCCAAGTCACCTGTACTGTAAATGTTGTTCTATCCACTATGCTGCTGTGCCCCCCAAGAAGAGCCTAAATGCTGTTTTCTTAAAATTGGCAATTATTTGTGAATTATGTGTTATAAAAATGGAGCATTAGAGGAAGCTTTTTAAAAGTATTTTTTTCTTTAATTCTTTTCACCTACAGGTTCGTGAATATGAATTGAGGAAAAATAACTTCTCTGACACTGGCAACTTTGGCTTTGGCATTCAGGAGCATATTGATTTGGGTATCAAGTATGACCCAAGCATTGGTATCTATGGTTTGGATTTTTATGTGGTATGTGCCATCAGTTATACAGTTGCCTTTGATTAAAACAATTGAATGAATGTGATTTCAATGCTAGTCAAAACTAATTTCCCCTTGTGAGACCTTCTTCCCAGCCCAGCTTCATCGACTCCAGGCCAAGAACTTATCTTAGCAGGTCACTTTCAGTGCTGCTGTCCATAAAGTAAGTAAAAAAAAAACACCACAAAAAAACTAATAAGTAAAGCGATCCACAGAACAATCCAATACTTTTTTTTTAAAAAATGTTTCCTACAGGTGCCATTCTGCACTGGTGTGATGGACGAGGGAGTTGGTTAACTTGTGCTGGTCAATAACCTTGGTTGTTCCCGGTTTACTTTAAACTATGCATGAATGTCATGTTCTGAAGAACTTGTAGTTCATCTATAGCTTTTAAATTTGTAGTTCTTGGTCATGGAAAATTGCAGAGTGGTTCATTTTCTAGGAGCACACATCACCCCTTGAAACATGGAGGTCACTCTCTCAAAGAGATCACCTCTCTTTGATCTCATCTCTGGTTAGTATATTCCAACTTCTCATTGTCTTTCCTTGAGGATGATTCTTCATGCCAGGATTTAGTCCACAGAACTGATGCCTTGACTGCAAGGCAAGAATATAGATATTTAGATTTGAAGATCAAAATTTCACAGTGTACTCCAGGTGAGGTTGTGATTTTTTTTAAATATATAGTCCCAGTGAGACTAACTTACTGTACTGCAAAACCATATTTTGCATCTCATTAGCCAGCAAGAATCAACCCTTGGCCCTGAGGCCCAAAGTTTCCAGGTGCTGATATTCTTATACTGTTGTAACTGTCTTAAGAGAATCAGCTAAACTTGTGATGATTGCTGTTTGTTGTATGTACTCACAAAAGAAGAAAGGCTACTTGATATAGTAACAGACCAAATCTGTGGAACTGCACTTGAGTAAGGAGTGCCTGCCTTCAGGGGAGGGGATAAAATTGGAGAGGAAGAGGAAATATATCTTGGCTGAGTAGTAATATGTAAACTACGGTTATTTTAATGATTCTTCCTTTTGTCCAGCCAACAGTTAGCAGCATTTGATGAGAGAATGGAAGATACTGATATTCAACTAGAGCTATAGTATGTGATATCTCTAGGTCATATGCTGTTTGTTACTCATAAACAATGATTAAGCTACTCACAATTTTGAAATAGCTTGAGTCATAATTTGCTGAGGCAGGGCATACAATGGCATCTGTTCTTAATAATAACATTTGGGGAGACTCTTGGGTGGTTTCAGGACATGTTGATGGAGCAAGCTGAGAACGGCAATGAAGGCAAACATCCTGCAAGTGTCCCCTGGATCCTACTAAAGGAAAGTAGGAACACTTAAAATGTTGTCAGTGTTTTTCTTCAACTAGACTTATCTGCTGTAAACTTATTCCTGTTCCAATTTATATATTTTTTAAAATTAAAATTTCTTAAATGTTTACACAGTTCTTAAATTACAGATTCTCTCTGTAACCATTCATTATTGATGTTCTAACCATATGTTGAAAAAACATGTTGTTCTCACATAGCAGATAAACATGTACTTTCTTCTGATTAACAATCCATTTCAAAAACTTTACTGTAGAGGATAATCTACTGAATTGTCATTAATCTTGTATTGACAGAAGCATTTACATTTTTATGGCCCATAGTACTTCCTGTATGTGTCTTTCTACCTATTTTCATGTTTCTAATCAACATTTAACTTTGTCCATTTTATTTTCCAAAGCTGGTGCTTCATTTGCTTTTAAATGATTCATCATCTTTTTTGTCCATGAAAACCACGGCTCTTGACAATATTCCAGTAGAATTGTAATCAGGGAAACTCTTATTGCCCTATGCAACACCCACAAAATACTGGAGGAAGTCATCAAGACTGATGAAGCGTTTCAGCTCAAAACCTCAATGGTTTACTCTTTTCCATAGATTTTGCCTGGCCTGCTGAGTTCTTGCAGTATTTTGTGTATGTTGCTTTTGATTTCCAGCATCTGCAAATTTTCTCATGTTTGTGACCTGGTGTCTCATGTTGAACTGTTTATCTTTTAGTCAGTTTCAGAACCACATTTTATTGAAGTTGATTACCAATGTCATTCTTTGTGACAGATCAAATACTAATAATTCACTGTACACTCTGTGCTCAACCAATTTCAGACAGTTTCTGTTTAAGCATTTTCATCAACAACTTGTCCTGTTGGCTGCAATGAAACTCTTAATTCATATTTATCCACTTACTGCCACACTTTTGCTCTACGCCTTAAAATTTATAAATTGGATTATTTAATTTCTTTTTTCATTCCTCTTGTTTCATTTTGCCTCATTTATATAAGAGTTCCTTAGTCTTCCTTTCTTCTACTGCCTCTGTTGCCTGTATGTTCAACCATTTTTCCCATTGACTATATGCATTTAAATTTGCTTCCCTAAAACCTCTATTTACCAACTGAAGTTGCTGGTATTCAGTTGCTTAGTTAAGCCCATCTTTGTAGTTTCCCACTGCCTGAGAATGCTCACCCCTGACAGATATACAGCATTTTTTAAATACTGCCAGCTTTGGTGAAGAAAACTTTTCTTTTGCCTGTAGACTGTTTCTGGTGTGATTCCTGTCTCTCCTCGTTTTGTAGGTTCTGGGTAGACCAGGCTTCAGCATTGCTGATAAGAAGCGTAAACGTGGCCGCATTGGAGCTAAACACAGGATCAGCAAGGAGGAGGCCATGCGCTGGTTTCAACAGAAGGTACCTTGAGCTTTCCAGATTTAAGTCATTGGTCTGGGTTGTCTTTGAAATTTGTATCTAAGACATTTCACTTTCTAATGCTTTCCTTTTCCCTTTCTGTTTACAGTACGATGGTATCATTCTCCCAGGAAAATAAAAATGTTTCAGAACTATCAATAAAGAAAAAATCTAATCCATAATCTATTCGTTTTCAGTGTAGTGAGCATCATTGTCATTTGGATTGGGTAAAGCTATTTATCAAATGTATTACTTGCTTGCATTATTCATATGTTTAAAAATGTATAGAATAATTCCATTACCCTGGCATTTATCACAATTTGGTGAGTAGTTTTGCTAGACCTGGCAGCCCTGTATGCCTTCTCATGTGCATGTGGTTAAGTGCCATCAATCAATCCTTCATCCGAATGCTCATTCTTCGAGTCAAAGCTTAAACATTTAAGTAATTTTGCATAGCCTTGCCAACATAGAACAGAGAACAATACAAGCACAGGAACAGACCCTTGCCCACAATGTGTCGATCTGTAATTAATCTAGTAGTTAAACTAATCCTTTCTGCTACACAATGTCTGTATCCCTCAATTTTCTGCATATTCATTTGCCTATCCAAGAACCTCTTAAATGCCCATTGTATTTCACTCCACTATCACCCTTGA